>NC_091790.1:98125000-98750000 GCF_041296235.1 Equus asinus
CAGACACAGCTGTTGTTTGGAATCCTTGGGGCTTTGTGGAAAGGGGGGCCCTGGAGGTGGGAGGTCACCCCACGTGGGTGTGTATTTGGGGACTCTTAGCTGTTATCTGCCCTGTGCCTGTCTAAACAACGTCCTCAGGTGGAGTGACAGATGCAGGTATGCGTTTATTGGGGCTGTAATTCAGTTTGTTGATCTCTGCTCTTTTTTGCTCTCTATGGAACGAATCGTAGGACTTTCGTTATGAATTTAGTTACCAGATAGGAAATGCCGCCAAACGCACTTTGTACCACGGGAGAGACAGTCAGTATTATTTTGCACTGCCTGCTGGTGAGCCCTTGGACGATTATAAAGGTAAGTCCTGGTGGATTTGTGTCACTGACTACGCTTACTTACAGTCCTAAACCTTTTCCCCTGGTTCCAAAAACTAAAAATTGTTAAAACTATGTCTCCAGAAAAGAAAATTCTTATTTATTCATCTTAATAAGTTTAATGCTTTTTAGTTTAGGTTGATTACCTACTTTTTAGCAGAAAGAACATTAGTAATATTATAAATAAAATTAAGTTTTTATGTCTTAAATTATAACTGAAATATAATGTGAATGATAAATGCCAAAGAATGTCTTGTATATATGAATTAAATATTTGAGACCAAGCTGTCCCTCATTTACTCATGAAATTTGTCGTGTCTGGTGCATCTTGCGTTAGTCATAGACTAAGCCAAATCGAGGTGGAAGAGGAAGCTGCGGCGGAGAGTGGGGAGTGTTGGGTTAGCATGTGCTACTCTCAGAACAAAGTGAAGTCCTTAGTGTTGACAGCTTTCTCCTCTGACCGCCATCCCTACGGCCCCTTCCAGTCCTAAACCAGCCCCAGAAACTGCCTCAACTGAGCACATTCGAGGCACAGCCATTTAGGAAGGCATCTGGGTCTGTAGAACCCAGCCCAGAATCTCTGGAAGTGAGAGGTGTTTTCTTTTTAAACTTCTAGATGATTCCAATGTGGAGGCAAGGTTGAGAGTCACTGATCTAGAAATTTCTTTGACTTGAGCTAGTGAGATTATTTCAGCCTGAAGTCTGAACTAGTTCATCCACCTGATTTATTTAAATCTCACGTCTCCCTTAAGCCCAGCTAAGATGTTTCCTTTTTCCTGACACCTTGCCTGACCCCCAGTTAGAAACACTTGTACCTTCTTCCGGGTGCAGATCAGTGAAATTGAGCAGAGACGTTTTGAGGAGGACACTTCGTAACTGTTTAGGGCGGGCACGTCCACTTGGTGTCACAGCGAGCACAGGACATGTTGCTTGATGGTTGGAGGTGGTTTTCACAGGCCTGTCTCATAAGCTCTTCAAGATTGAAATTGCACTCACCCTCTGTCTTCTGGAAATTTCCCTCAAAGTGGGTGCTCACCCCAGGCTCCCCCACTTCTTGGTGTTGGACATGCAGCTCTGTCCTGAGAGCTGGGTCAGAAAGGACTCACCCTTAGAGGGGAGGAAGCCAAAACCACGAGGGTATCCTTCTCGAGGCAGCCGCTTCTATTCAGACCAGGGAGGGCCCTTGCCAAACTTCAGCCTGCAGGGGCGTATGTGACCCCTGTCCACAGGATCTGCAGACCACAGGGCTGGGTGGACATCCAAATAGAAGGACCTTAGGGCAGGGCTTCAGCTCTGTATTAGAAGAAAGGATTTCTTAGAATAAACTTGTAGAACCAAATTTCAGGCCACAGTCACACAGCAGTGTCAGGGTGAGTGACGTCACTCAGATCGTTCCAAATGAGTCCACAATGAGTTGTAATTGTCAAGATCAAAATGGTCAACTTCTATGAATATCTGAATTCAAGATTTATAAGAGGGTAAATATAAGCAAAATAAATATATTTTAATGGATACTTAATCACATCTTGTCCCATCTCTTTCATGAAGTTTACATGGACAGCTCCAACCTGAGGTGTCAGATTTGAGTCTTGCCTGAACTCTTCTCCTTCTCTTACATTCTCAATCTCAATTCAGAGGACCCACTGTTACCTGCAGTGGAATCACTGGAGTACTTTGTAAAGTTGCAGCTTTTTTTGCAGTTAAAATTGGAGCCCACACAACATCTACTAATTCAGAATCCTGGGGAGACGGTGGAGCCCAGAATTTGCCTGTATTGGCAATTGGGACGTGAGTGTTCATGGACCACATCTTGGGAAGAACCGACCTACAAAATTACGTCCCAAATCCTTGGCCTTGTGCTTCAAGTTGAGCATGCTTTACAGAGACACAGGATGCATCTGTGTTTTGCTTTTCCTGGGTGGTTCACACAACTGGACCTGTGGCCCTTCACCATTGGCCGCCATCTGCAGGTCTCCTCACCACAAACCAGCGCCCATGTCACAGGAAGGAGTTCTAGAGTCCCCAAAAAGGCCATGTCCTGCCATGCTCCTTCACACAAACTTCCCCTCAGTCAGAATTCTTCTTCAGCTTTTTCTAGACCTGTCATATTTCTGTATATCACTTAGGAGCTGATTAAAATATTACCCCACCCCTTGACCGTCCATCCTGGAGTTGGTGTTTCTCTCTGGGCTTCCCACGGCCCCCACTTTTACCTCTGTTTCAGCAGTCATCACATTTTTGACATGTCTGTAACCCTGAACAGTCAGGGAGATGCTTGAGGCAGGGACCAGTCCTGTTCACCTGTGGCCTCTTCTACTGTTGCAGATGCACGATGCTTGCAGGTCAAATGAATAGTGTGGGACAGCATGTGAATGAATGAATCATTTCCTAACTCCTCCGGTGCACGGTGGTCACTTCTGCTTCTCCGCTCTTGTCAGCACTCCTGTATTCCCTGTCTCTCTGGCACTCATTGCCCTGTGCTGTGCTTTATGTTGGAACGTTGGGCCTCCCCAGAAGGATGGAAGAGCCTCAAGTTCAGTTCCATCTCCTTGCCTTATATTGGTACCCCCTGGAGCACCTATCACCATCCTAGGCACATAGATCAGCCCAACAAAGACTCTGATTATTGAATTGTTGATGGCCACAGTGTCAGCAACTGGAGAGGGAAGCTAGCTTGCAATTTCATCTCCTCCTGAGCCAGCACTGAGCCCATCTTCCATCATTCAGTTGCTGTCGGCATGCACAGAAACATCCCTGTGGCCATTGTCCAGGCTGACCCTCCTCTGTCATGTTCCATTTCAGTCTTGGTGTCCACGGAGATCACAGACGGTGAAGGCTCCCAGGTACAGCCCTGCACTGTGGCAGTGACTGTGCTGCCCCGTTTCCAAGGGAATCACTGCCCCGGCGAGGACGTGTGAGTAACGCCTCACAGACACTCTAGTGCAGGTCCCTGTTCCCTGGGAGATGGCCTTCCCCCAAGTTGGCAACAAGGTGGAGTAAATAGTGGCTCCTGGAAACTCATCTTCTCAGGATGGGCAAAAGAAATAGCCAGAGCTCTGCCGTGACAATCCTAACTCAGATCCGAATGCTGTCTGTGCACGTGCCTCGGAGCCTGGAGAGCACTTTCTTCTGTTTTTTAAATGGTTTTATTGAGACATCATTTACACACCATAGAGTTCACCTATTTAAAGTGTACAGTCCCTTGGATTTTAGTACACTTACAGAGCTGTGCAACCATCATCATGACCGAGGTTTAGAACATTTCTATCTTTCCCCCAACACCTTGTACTCATTAGCAGTCGCCTCCCTTACCCCCAACTCCCAGCCCCAGACAACCGCTAGTCTGCTTTCTATGCACAGATTTATTGACTCTGGACACTGTATGCAAATAGATGACACCTTGTGTGGTCTTCTATGACTGGCTTTGTTTACTTCGTGTAACATTTTTGAGGTTCACCGTGTTGTTACCTGTGTCAGCACTGCATTCCTTTTTATGGCTAGATAATGTTTTATTATGGATATGCCACATTTTGTTTATCCATGCATCAGTTGATGGGAATGTGGCATGTTTTCACTTTTGGCTGTTAGAAATAATGCTGTTATAGGGGCCAGCCTTGTGGTGCAGAGGTTAAGTGAGCATGTTCCACTTTGGCAGCCCAGGGTTCGCCAGTTCGGATCCTGAGTGCGAACATGGCACCGCTTGGCAAACCATGCTGTGGTAGCCGTCCCACATATAAAGTAGAGGAAGATGGGCACAGATATTAGCTCAGGGCCAGCCTTCCTCAGCAAAAAGAGGAGGATTGGCAGCAGATGTTAGCTCAGGGCTAATCTTCCTGAAAATAAAAATAAAAAGAAATAACACGGTTATGAACATAGGTGTGGACATACGTTTTCCTTTTTCTTGAGTGTTTACCTAGGAGTGGAATTGCTGGGCCATGTGGTATTTCCATGTTTAGCATTTTGAGGAACTGTCACATCACTTTGGGAGGTACTACTATCTTGACAATATGAAGTCTTCCAACACTTGAACAAAGTTTTTCCATTTATTTAGACTTTAATTTCTTTCAGCGATGTTTTATAGTTTCCAGTGCATAAGTGCTGAACTTTTTTGTTAAATTTAATCATAAGTATTTTATTCTTTTGAATGCTATTGTAAATGGAATTGTTTCCTTCTTTTTTTTTAATTTTTCTTGCTAGCATATAGATATACAGTTGGTTTTTATACATTGATCTTTATCCTACAACCTTGCTGAACTCATTTATTAGTTCTAACAGTTTTTTAGTGCACCCCTTGGGATTTTCTGTGCATAAAATCGTGTCATCTGTGAATAGAGTTTTACTTCTTCCTTTCCAATCTGGATATGTTTTATTTCTTTTTCTTGTTTAATTGCCCTGACTAGAACCTCCAGTTCAGTGATAAATAGACATGGCAAACACGGAAATTCTGGTCTTGTTTCTAGTCTAGATGTGAAAGCATTCAGTGTAATGTTAGCTATAGGTTTTCTGTACATGTCCTTTGTGAGGTTGAAGAAGTTCCCTTGTATTCCTAGTTTTTTGGGTGTTCTTTTTTTTTTATTTTTTTATTTTATTTTTTTTTTAAAGATTTTATTTTTTTCCTTTTTCTCCCCAAAGCCCCCAGGTACATAGTTGTATATTCTTCGTTGTGGGTCCTTCTAGTTGTGGCACGTGGGACGCTGCCTCAGCATGGTTTGATGAGCAGTGCCATGTCCGCGCCCAGGATTCGAACCAACGAAACACTGAGCCACCTGCAGCGGAGCGCGCGAACTTAACCACTCGGCCACGGGGCCAGCCCCGTTTTTTGGGTGTTTTTATCATGAAAGGGTGTTGGATTTTGTCATATGATTTTGCTAGATCTATTGAGATGATCAATAGATTTGTCCTTTAGTCTATTAATATGGTATATTACGTTGATTGATTTTCGTTCTTGAATCACTCTTGTGTGATAGACCCCACTGGGCTAGACCCCATTTGGCCATGGTGTGTCATCCGAGTGCAGTGCCAGTGTCCACTCCACTGTGGGTTTGGGTACTAACTGCTGACTCTACTTATTAGGATGCTCGTGAACCTACAACCAGCTCCAGCCATGTGGTGTCTTTGTCTAGCTACGCACCATATTCCTTCATTTACCAGGATATTTCTGTATCATTCTTTTTGGCATCTTGTACCTATTTCATTTCTGATAAAGGTGTTTTATAAAATCTTGATATTCTGCCTCACCGTGTCTTTTTAGAATTCCCCCGGCACAGACAACTCTCCTTTGAGTCATTCTGTTTCTGCTCTGACCCACCCAAGAAGTGTTTCTATAACAAATGCCATTCTGCTCTAGGTAGGCAGGCTGAAGAGTTTTGCAGTGTGTTGGAACAATTGGGATAACTCTTCTGTCTCCTTCAGATATAATTCCAGCCTGAAAACCCTGTCTACTCTGCAGCTGATGGGGAGTTACACGGAAATCAGGAATTATGTCACCATGATCACCAGGGTGCTGAGTCGCTGGGCTAAGGAGGACAGAAGTCCCTTGTGTGGCCAGTGGTCACGAATACAGGAGGCATTAATTTCTTCAGTGTGCAGATTAGCTTTCGCAGATCAGGTATGGCCCAGAGCAGGGCGAGTTCAGTGTGTGTAAGTCTGTTTCAGTGTAGAAGGGCCTATGACTGGTTGGCTCACCAGCAAGTAGTCCTGCTTATGAAACACAGTCAAACAACGAGACCAGGGGCACCAGGCAGCGTGGCTCTGATGCATGGCTGTGGCCTCTCTTCCCTGCTCATGTGCCACACAAATGAATGCTGCTGGTTTATAAAAGAAAGACTGATATAAGCCGATCATTACTACTGATAATTCTGTAAATAAAAATTATGTTAATCTAATCTGATTTTGTTTTGTCGGCAATCATATACCAGAGAATTAAGTTGATGATTATGTGCAACTCTGAGGAAATGACCATATATTCATGTTACTGTCCTGGCTGACAGTGTTTCTGCAACTCCTGTCATATCATTGTCACTAAGAATGTTCGCATCTAAGAATACACCTTATTTCATGGTAATCATGACACTTTCACTTGAACTAATGTATTTTCCTCCTCCATCTTTCTCTCTTATGCTTCTCCAAAGTTTCACTGGGTGCTGTCTCCCTAGTTGCTCTTTCCTCATGGTGCTTTCCTGGGCAGGGGGGACAGCAGACACCCAGAGGGGAGATGCTGCACTTGGTCACTAGGAGGAAAAATGTGACAGCAAGGTAGTGGTCTCTCCAAAGAATGTTGGCATCTCTTGGTCTCTTAGCTCAAACATGGATCTGCTCTGTTTCTACATCAGGAACCTGAATTGTGCAGCTTTAGACCAGATGACCTAATGCCTCTTCCCTCTCCTTTTTTTTTTTTTTTTTGTTTGTTTGTTTGTTCGTCTGTTCGCTTGTTTCTCCTGGTCAGGAAGAAATGAATGATTCTGTTCTTGTGTTGAGGGACCTCATACACTTCCCTAACAAGGTGAGTGCTATTTCTTTCCAGGTGTGTTTTCCTACTTTTTCACATAAGTATGAGGACCTTGATCAGTTCTTCAAGAATATACTGGGTAGAGTTATTTTTGACACTTAAATTAGAAGCATGACTTTCCCTAAGAATTTATTTGAATAGCATTGCCCACCTCAAATCATTGGTGAAAAACTTCTTGCTTCCAGGTCCATCCATGTTGTTGCAAATTGGACAATTTTGTCCTTTTTTGTGGCTGAGTAGTATTCCATTGTGTGTGTGTGTGTATACATGTGTATATATATATATATATATATATATATATATATATACACCACATCCTCTTTATCCATTCATGTGTAGAAGGGCACTTGGGTTGTTTCCACCTCCTGGCTATTGTGAATTGTGCTGCAGTGAACATAGGGGTGCATATATCTCTTTGAATTGTTGACTTCAAGTTCTTTGGATAAACACCCAGTAGTGGGATAGCTGGATCGTATGGTATTTCTATTTTTAATTTTTTGAGAAATCTCCATACTGATCTCCATAGTGGCTGCACCAGTTTGCATTCCCACCAGCAGTGTATGAGCGTTCCCTTCTCTCCACATCCTCTCCAACATTTGTTGGTTTTTGTCTTGGTGATTAGAGCCATTCTGACCGGTATAAGGTGATATCTCATTGTAGTTTTGATTTGCAACAACATGGATGGACCTGGAGAGTGTGATGTTAAGTGAAATAGCCAGAGACAGAAAGACAAACGCTGCGTGATTTCACTCATATGTGGAAGATAACAAATACATGGATAAAGAGAACAGATTAGTGGTTACCAGAGGGGAAGAGGCTTAGGGGATAGGTGAAAGGGACAAAGAGGCACATGTGTATGGTGATGGATAAAAATTAGACTCCTGGGGGTGAGCACGATGAAGGGTATTCAGAAATTGATAAAAAATAATGTACACCTGAAATTATACAATGTTATAAACCATTACAATCCCAATAAAATTACTTTAAAAAAACCCAAACAGAACAATCATGAAATTTGGGCTTCATTATCCTAGTAATAGAAACATCAGTGTCTTCTGGAATAAAGATTGTATAATAGAAAAAAAAAAACCTTCTCTCTTAATACAGAAATTTGAAAACCCAAAACAGAAGTGGATTAAAACCAGCGTTATCCATGCCACACATACTTTGGGGAAGGAGGTTGTTATTTATTATTAATCTGCGGTGTTGGGTTTTCCCATCCTCGCCACTTCTCTTCCTCTCAAATCTCCAGCGCCCTCTCCCCGCTCTCGCTGAGGTCCTCACTGCACTGATGTTGGCAGGTGAGAAGAGAGCCCATAGAATCCCTGTCTCCACCACCCTGCAAATCCAGTCACGGCCTGGCCTGTCTTCCAGGCCCCCCTCGGTCACCATGGCATGGAGGTCCCTACTCCCATTAGGGGCTCACCCCTTTTTTGTGCTCAGAATCCCATCTAGGGCCACGTCATGGCCCCTTGTGTCAATCTTGGGACTGGCACCCCCTGGAGTTGTTCAGGGCCCCGTGTGGCTTCAGTTGACAGTCCTGCCTCCCCTTTTGCCTTCTCTGGGATTTATCACCTTTACTTTACTGCTTTTTCCTTTTCTCCTTCTCTGCTGGATGGTCCCGAACGTGCTTAGAGTCTCACTTACTTAAAAAAAAAAGTCCACCTGGGGGCCACGCCATGGCCGGGTGGTTGAAGTTCCACATGCTCTGCTACGACAGCCCAGGTTCACGGGTTTGGATCCCAGGTGCAGACCTAGTCCACTCGTCAGCCATGCTGTGGAGGCATCCCACATACAAAAAATAGAGGAATATTGTCACAAAGGTTAGCTCAGGGCTAATCTTCCTCACCAAAAGAGAAGTGCCTCTGGTGCAATTATACTGTCTCCCAGCCACCACGTCATTTCCATGCTCCTCCTTACAGCAGAAAGTGAGTTCTGCCTTGCTGTGTTCTCTACTTGCTGTCACTCATGGATTTTTAAGCTACCAAAATCTGGCTGCCATCTCCACTTCAACAGCGAAACAGCTCTGTGCAAGTGCCTGAAAACCTTGGTGCTGCCAAATCCATGCATGCCCTCCTTGCTCGATTTTCTTCTCTGTCAGCGACGTTCTGTGGGAAGCGCACCTCCTTTTGGGCACAGTCTCTTTGGCCACTGTTGGCTCCTCCCTGTCTACTTTACTTGTTCGGTGCCTCAGGGTTGTGTTCTGAACCCCAGACACTTCTCTGTCTCCACTTTCTCCCTGGGGGGGTCTCATCACATCCTTCTACATTAAATCCAGGTGATGATGACTCTGCACTTTATATCTCCAACCCAACCTTCTCCCAAGAGCTCCAGACTCATCCACATAACTGCCTACCATTTCCACATGGCCATGGGTGTGCACCTCACAACCAGCGTGGGCAACAGAGCTCCTTCCTCCACTCCTCGCCCCGTCTCCTTCCTGCCCCACTCATCCTACTTTCCCCGTTCCAGAGAGAGCAGCACCTTCCACCCCCCAATCTCAAGTCAAAACCCCAGGTGCCATCAAAGACTCCCCCCTGTTCCTCATCCATCACTTGTAGTTAAGTCTTGTCAGTTCTTCCTCAGAAACATGCCTAGAATTTTCCTACCTCTCTCATTGCCACTACTTCCCACTCTAATCTAAGCAAACGTCACTTCTCACGCTGGCTGACAGTCTCTGACTGTTCTGTCTGCTTCCTCTCTTGTCACCTTACTGCTCTCTCCACACACAGCAGCCAAAGGATCATTTTAACAGCCTGAATCAGTGAATGCCACTCCCCTTCTTTAAAGCTCTGTGTGACTCTCATTACCATGTAATCAGATCTAGACACCTCGCCTGAGCTGTTCCACTCCTTCTGACCTTTCCCTTCTCCTCTCTTAGTTTTTCCCCCTAACCACCCATCAGGTGTGTTTAGCTCAGGGCCCGTGCAGTTGCTCCATGCCCTGTCCTTGGCCCTGAACAACAGAGAGCTTTCATTCGAGTTCTCCGCTCGCATGTCACATCCCTGAAGAAGTCCTCCTTGATCTTCAACCTGAAGTCACCCTCCTCCTCTTGCCTGATTCGCCTCCCTCAGGACTTTCACAGTCGCCAGCTGTCTTATTCATTTGTCTGCTGCCTCACTGCCCTCTCTGGAGCATAAATCCCACGATGGCGGGACCTTTCATTCCCATTCACCATGACTACAGCCGTGACACTAGTGCAGCTCAGAAGACAGATGGGGAATGAATGAATGAATGAATGATACGGATGACGCTGTCACTTCTTCCCATCCCTCCTGCCTGAGTCACAGTGTCATCATCTTGAATTGCTCAACTACAGTGACCAAGATACTGGATAGGAGGGCTGACCTTCCTGTGGCAACACAGTCTCATACTTGTGCCAGAGCTATCTTCATAAAAACACCTCAGCTCATGTCGCTCATTTGCCTTAAAACGTTGATGGCTTCCCAGTACTTTCAGGATAAAACCCAGTTCTACCACATCTCATGCCAGGACATTATGTGGCTCCAACTTACTCTCTGCCCTTCACCTTGCACATCTCTCCGGGTATCCACCCTCCAAGTTCCAGTCACTGGATGTTCCTTACGTCCCTGGAATAGTGTGTTTTCCCTTAACCTGCAATGATCCTGCCCCCTTCCCCTGGGAAAGCAGTATTTTCTCCTCTAGGCTAGATTCACATACCAGCTTCTCACCTTCTCCATGAAATCTTCAGAGTCCTGAAGGCAGAATTTGTTTTATTCTGGACAAATTTGTGCATGACTTTGTTATAGCACAATTGGAGTATACTTTGTTATAGTTTGATTTGTAATTATTTCTTGCACACCTGTCTTCCAAATCTAGACTGCTTAGCCTGCTAAGGTCACAAGCTATATTCGGTAAAGAAGTGTTCACAGCTGTAACAGATAAGCCCTGAAATCTCAATGACTTAACCCAATGGAAGTCTATTCCCCCTCCACACACATTCCTTGGCATGTGTTGATCAGGTGGTCTTCCCGTGGTGATTCAAGGATGCCAGCTCCTTTCATCTCCTGCCACCAGCACCTCCGCTCTGGCTTCCTACATCAGCAAGTAGGGCGTGGAGAAGGTGCACCACTTGATGATCTTGCTTGGAGGCACCGTACCTCACTCTCCTCTCATCCCTTGGTGAGAACCCAACTCAAGGCCACACTTGGATCCCAGAGGCCTGGGAAATGGAATGACTTCCCAAAATGACCCTGCACGAGGGTCAGGGAGATGAATCTGGTGGAAACCAAACATCTCTGCACAGGCCCCTCTCTTGCCCTCTGTGCACCCAGGAGCTGCCCACAGTTCTTAGCTCAGAGTGGTGGAGAAAACTGAACATGATTATCATTCCCAAAGTAACCATTTCTGATATTTTTTGTTAAAAAAATGGCCAGTATAAAAACCACACCAGGGGGCCCGGGCCAGTGGCACAGCGGTTAAGTTCTCACGGTTCTGCTTCGGTGGCCCGGGATTCGCTGGTTCAAATCCAGGGTGCAGACATGGCACCGCTTGGCAAGCCGTGCTGTGGTAGACGTCCCACATAAAATAGAGGAAGATGGGCATGGATGTCAGCTCAGTGCCAGGCTTCCTCAGCATAAAGGAGTGGACTGGTGGCAGATGTTAGCTCAGGGCTAATCTTCCTCAAAAAAAATAAAAACCACACTGGGGTTTCTTTAACATGTGGTTTTAAAGAACATGATGTGTTCTTTATTGCAATTGTTTTAGTTTACATAAAAGATTGTTCTTTCTATTTTGAGTCTATTTTGATGATGCCATCTGGATATATGGGGCATTTAATAGTAGTTTCAATGTATTTCCAGACTAGTTTAATTTTATTATTGATGAAAGAGTTTGATTTTAGGAAGAATTTCTAAGGCATATTTTGCTTAAACAAGCATGACTATCACAAAGTAGAATCTTAATTTCAGTTCATTGGATATGCATTTATTTAGCAATTCTAGGAGCTGCTGAGGCACAAAGAAGGAAAAGCTTTAGTCCCGTCTCTCAGGCACTGATGGATGAAGCTAGATGTGGAAACAGATAGACTTCAATAATGGGCCAAGTCCTCTCATTAGGAGAATGACAAAATTCTGCAGAAACACAGGCATCGGTGCAGCCCATTTTGTCTGGTGGACATTTGAAATTGTTTTTAAAAGATAAGTAGGAAAGAATCATTAATTCTGTTCTGCATGGTGATGGCATTGTGGCCATGTGTCTAGGAAGAGTTCTTATCTATTAGCAGTGTATACTAAAGTGTTCATTGATAGAAATACCTGAGACTTGCTGTTAAATATTTTTTTAGATGTTGAGTGGATGATAGAAGAAAAAATATTGCCATTGAAGGATGCTTGTTATAGCTGAGTGATGGGCATGTTGTACTACTACACTGTTCTCTCTACTTCCATGTATGTTTGAAAATATCCATATTAGTTAGAAAAAGAGAGAGAGAAGTAAGATTTTGCTAGCAAGGACAGGGCTGAGAGCATTGCAGAGAGGGGATTATATGCTATCAGGTAAAGGCCTAGAGTATTTGGGAGGCGGAAAAGGGTGTGTGGCTTGGGAACAGCATGTCCACAGGCAGTGGGAGGAGAGGATGCTGCAGAGGGAGATGGGACCAGGTCATCAAGGGATTTGTGAAGTGGTTGTTGGGGTTCAGACTAAATAGCACCTTAGCATAAAGGCTGTTAAAGAACATTTATTTTTCTTTGCTCATTTTATGGGTCAGAAAACAGTATCAAAAAGTGAATTGTTACTTGTGAAGTTGGCCAGTAATTGGCTAGACGCCAGACCTGGACTTGCGTCCAGTTCTCTTGAGCCCTAGTTCAGTGATTTTAATTTCCAGTAGTAATGAAGGGGGCAAGAGTGTACGCGTCATGTGCCGTGAAACATTTCATTGACATCTTTTCTTTTCACATAGCTAAGCTTCACAAGCGCAGCGCTCATCATCAAGTATGCCCGGGTGCTCCACGCTCGAAGCCCGTTCTTGGGGAGTTTTGTGGTGGACAAAGAGCAGATGCTCGAGCTCATCCTTCTTGTCTCCGGGGTCTTAGAAGCCTTGGACCGAGAAAAATCGAGGAATGCAGACTACCTACAAGACGAAGGAATTAAGGTCATCTCGGACTTATTGTTGGTAAGTCAGACTTTTTCTTCATTGGTGACAATGCAACTGTTTCCCTTCCCCAGGGTGTTAGCCTGTATTTGCAGCTGTTTCTAGAAAGCAAAAGTATAATTGGTTCCTGAGGTGCTGTGTTTATTATTCTGGGTGGTAGTTTGGTATTTGGAAAGTTTCACTTTGAATTTTAAGTGTTTCATGGGAATATGAATATTATCACGTTTCAACGACACTTTGCTTCTGTTCTATTTTTTCGGTTTTGGTTTTCATTTGGGATGTTTGGGATGGTGTTTGACTTAGCAACATCACTTCTCAGGACACTTTCTGTTCTTTGAGGAAGGAAGTGAAGTAATGCAAATGATTTCTAACATGCATTAATTTAAAAAGCGGCCCTGCTGACACATAACCGCTAAAAAAAAAACCCACCAACATTTATTTCATTTATTTCTGCCACGGTAACTATGGGCATTGTCTCAGGGATCACAGGGTTTTTTCACTGTAGGAAACCGCCAGTGCTTTCAAGAGGCAGAAGTTAATAGGCACCTTTTGTCTCTCCTCTCCTCCCCATTTATCTTTCCTCCCACACAGACCTTCTGGTTTATTTAACTGATAGTTAGTGTAATATCTGGGAAATTAGAGAGTTGATAAATGCTCTGTCTGAACCTAGTAATAGCAACCATGATTAGCAATTAATACATTTGGAAATATTTGCTGCACACCCAGCACCCACCCTGCCCTAGGCCCCAAGGCACTGCACTCAAAGTTATGGTCAAGTCCATATGGTACTAAAATAATCACGGTATCCAGACTCCCTTTGGGTGGGCTAAGAGATCCCAAGGAGCATAGGAGTTGTTGCAAAATGAATAAAATGTTGAAACAAAAGGAGACAATTGTGCTTTACTGTTCTCTGGCATTCACGTCCTTATACCCAAATCTTTGCTCAGGCAATGAATCCAAACGACCTTGAGAAGAAGGGCTACCTTTTCAGTTATTTTCCGCCTCTCCCTTGTTCTGGACTCAAGATGGCTTCCTCGAGTGCACTTTACATGTGGGACTCTCCCTGCTCTGTTTCAGGACCGCCTGTCTTCAAACAGCGAGCGTCAGCTCCACATTAGCACTGGGCAGATGGAGATCCTCACGCTTCTTCATCATGAGCCACAGGGCTCCGTGCAGAGCCTGGGCCCCATCCAGGTGCATTTACCCGGAGACCTGGCTGGGCAGAGTCTTGCTGGGCCTGGAATGCAGAGCCCATGCTACGTTAGCCAGCTCATGCTCTTCAAGAAGAATCCGTATCCAGGGGGACGAGCTGGCGAGGTACAACACAACAGCTGACTGGTCCCTTCTAATGACCACCTGACATGTGCAGTAATTGTGCTTTGATGATGAAGAGACGGACCAGGGTGGCACATTGCACCTGTTTTTCAGTTCCAAGAGAGGGGCCACTTAGAACGAGCTGCTATTTCTGCGTATCCTGGAAGATCACAGTTTCTCCAGAGAATCTTAGCCAAACTAGGTTTCTCTGGTGTGTGGGTAACTGGGCCCATGAGTAGTTCCTGTGGGGCCATTGTAACCCATTGTCAAGGAGTCAAAGGCCTGAGTGGGGTAGAGTATGGGGCACAGCGACTGTGCCAGGCATTGCAGTCAGTAATCTCCTGGTTTACTCGTTCTGAAATCAAATAAAGAGTAGCTCGAATGAAACTTGAGAAGGGGCTACTGTGGACCTGCTGGAACCTACCTCTTTTCTTCCATGCTCAGATGACAGGTCCATCTAGGCTGGACCAGCCAGGGTGGCTGCTGGGTCCCTGGGAGGTAGGGCAGAAGAAGGGCCCAGAGTCAGAGGGGGTGTGAGAATGGGGAAGTTGGGAGGACTTTGTTCACTTGGTGATCCTGTGAACATCGGAAACCACATGAATGATCCCAGATTCGCCAGGAGCTGGGAGGGCAGGGAGCCAGCATTGTGTGTATTTTCTGTACCGCCAGGTGTTCTCCAGTACCTGGCTCATCTGGGCACCTGATAAATTCCTGAGGAATGAGTGTACAAATTCATGATACACATCTTATTTTGGTCAAAAATGCTCATCATGGAGCCAGCTGAGTGGCGTAGTGGTTAAGTTCGTGCCCTCTGCTTTGGCAGGCTGGCGTTCACTGGTTTGGATCCTAGGCAAGGACCTACATACCGCTCATTAAACCATATAAAATAGAGGAAGATTGGCACAGATGTTAGCTCAGGGCCAGTCTTCCTCACCAAAAAAAAATTGCTCATTGTATAAAACATTTACCTTTTTTTTTTTTCAGGGAGCTAGAAATGGCCAATCAGCATATGAAAATAATTCAAACTAACAAGCAATAAAGAAACAAATTAAAATGACTTTTTTAACTTACAAAAGTGTAGTTCTTTAAAAAGGCTGACCTCTGTGGAGTGTAGTGAGTGAGAGAGCCAGGGTGTCTACTCTGTAAGCTTTGTGAGAAGCACTTTGTCACAGGCACCAGGAGCTTCAAATACCCGGACCCCATCATTACACTTGTAGGAATCTGCACCATGGAAATGAGAAAAGATTTATTCAAAGGAAGATGTTTTGTTTTATTTATTTATTCAAAACAACATTATTTATGATAACCCGAATAGAAATATACCTAAATGTTCAATAGAGGGGTACAGTTTACCGGTTATTTAAATGAATTATGCTAATCCATATATAGCCAGTTAGAATTATGTCAACCAGGGAATTTTAGTGACTTTGGAAGATTTTATGCAAAAAAAATGTAGAGCACTAAATTGCTCAGTATGTACTCAGCGCATAGAAAAATTTCAAGTGTGACATCTCCAGATAGGCTTTCTCTGAGCCGTGGTATTATAGCCAGCTACACTTTACTCTCCTATATGCCTTCCTGAGTATCTACATTGGCAGATACTTCTTTCTGTATGAGCTTTTAAGGTAAAAACTAAAAAATACTTTTAAAAACTTCAAAAATTATTAATTTTAATAAGAGTAGCAGTAATGAGGCATTACATTGTCCCCAGATCCTGCCATTCTAACTGGTAAAACTAGCTGTATTTTTCTGCGTTATCCCCAACATCAGGACCATAATCTCTGCTACTGTAACAGCAGCATCGCTAGACGTGGTCTCCTGATTCTCTCACTGACATTGACGGCTGGCTGTCACCTCTCTGAGGCGGTCTTTGTCTCCCCAGATGGGCAGAGTCCTCCACCTCTCTCTGTACAACTGCTCCAGCAGAAGACCCTTCAGCAGACATCGGCTGAGGAAACCCGTGACCCTGGAGTTCGAGGAGGAAGGTGGCCCGGTAAGGAGAGCCTTTGCCAGTCATCTCTGCTGCATTTCAGCTGCGCTGGCTGATTTTTAACGCACTTATTTTTCCAAAGGCAAATTTTCCTTACTTGTTTTTCATTTGATGACAGGATAACAGGAGAAATAGCAGCACATTTGTTTTGCTTCGGGATAAAGTGAATTTTCATCAGTTCGCTGGGCCTTCTGAAGACCCCCAGGAATCTCTACAGATAAGAATAGAATTTTCTAAGCCTGTTACAAGAGCTTTCCCGGTCATGTTGCTGGTAAGGTGCGTTGTGGCTACCGTGGTAACCAGGCTGGAGAAGGAGACGTCGCCCTTGCGAATGTCTTATGAAAAGATTAGGGAATGAAACTGCATTTTAAAGCAGTCATGAGGCTAATTATCCAAAGAAATTATGTTATATAGTCTACTGTTGAGGGAATAAGCTTCCCTACTTCTTTTTTTTGAGATTGGTTTCCTGCCTGCTAAGTTTATTGGAGTGAGAAATAACTGAATTGTCAGTGATAACACAGATGGCCTCGTTTGGGAATCTAATTCTCTCTCATAGTGTAGACCTGGGCCAGAATTCTCTTATTTTTTATTTCTTTTATTTTTTCCAAAAGAAAAAACTGTGTTCAAACTGATATTTCTGAGGAGACTTGATAAATGAGTCATCTCTCTTGGTGAGGTTGAGCCTGTGAAATGGGTAGGCCCCATTTTATGACTGAGTTACACAGGAACACGAAAATGAGTGTTGAAAAGCTTCTTTGGAATCATGCGGTAACAACGCTAGCAGAAACCAGCAGTTTTTAGAGTTTGTAGCAGGTCCGGATGGGCAAAGGATTCTGTTGGAGAGCGTATTCTCTCCTCTGAGTCCCCACCTATTTCGGCCACATGAGAAGGATTTCATCTTTTCCGGGGGCACGTCAGCCAGGTGTATCCTAGGCGGGCAGATAGCCACACAGCGCTCAGCACGGGGTTCAGTGTAAACTTGTTGGCTCGACTCTCATTCCACCATAGGAGCAAAGCCATTAAGCGTCCAAAACATGACTATTTGCTTGAAGAGTTTGGATTTTAACTTAATTCTTTAGGTCCCACACAAAAAAGATGAATTGGTTCCAACCAGTTTCTCAGTCTCACAACCCTGTGCTTGCTCTCCTTCGTTTGTCACTTCCTGACTACTAACCGTTCCCGGGAAGAGGTCACATCTGGGCTGCAGGGCCCGCCTCTCCAACCACCTGGAGGCTGTGCTGTTTACTCCTGCAAGCTGGGCTGGTTACGGTTTTTGTTTTGTACTGAAATTTTTATTTTTTAGTGAAATGAGAAATGAAAGTGCCATGGAGTTCTCACTGAAAGACCCAGGGGTGCCGTGGAATAAGCATTTAGTCCCAGTCGGCCTCCTTGTAGTGAAAAGGATGTTGGCACAAAATTGTCTGATAAAAGTCTTTGAGGGGAAAAAAACAACACAAAACTAGACATCGTTGCTTTGCTTTTGTCTCATAGGTTCTCTGAGAAACCTACTCCTTCTGATTTTCTTGTGAAACAGATCTACTTCTGGGATGAGCAAATCGTGCACATTTACATGCCTGCTGTGTCACTGAAAGGTTGGTGGACAAGCTCTCCTGTCACTCTGAGATGAAAACACCTGCTAGGAGATACGTTTGCAGAGCGGGGCTTGATTTTGTTCATGACAAAAGTGTCAAGCTGTTTCAGAGGAAGAACACACCTGAACGCAGTCTGACCCGGCTGGTTCTGCAGCCGTGTGGGACAGGCTGCCCATCGCCAGGACTCTTGCAGTCCCCATGAGCTGAGTTCCCTCTTGGCTACTCCTCCTCCTCACCAAGCTGCATGTGCTGCTCCATCATCTGTGCCTGCAGAGCCTCCCCTTCCTCACCTCCTACCGACCTCTGCTCACTTCAACATTCTCCTGTCACCTCTCCTGGTGGACTGTCCTTGACCCCAGGGCGTATCTGCCTGTGCTGTTCCTATGGCACCTTGAGCTTGCCTCTCCTGTTGGCTGCTCTGCCTCCCCCAGTGTCAGGGACTGTGACCCTGAGGCTCTCTCTGCAGCTTGCAGGACCCCTCTGTCAGTGCACACCAGTGGTGGGCACAGAGCATGCCCCTACACCCTGAGGTGGCTGTGTGAATTGGTTCTGGGCTCACCCCCTAATGGGTGGCCCCTGGTTTCTTCGGCTTCTGAGTCTCTGTCCTCCTCTGAAGGGCAAGAAATTGAGGCTCAAAGTGCTGAATGAATCCACACTGGACTATAAACACGCTTCAGACTGGGCCTGCACACTGTGGCCTTAGCATGGAGCATTGACAGTCAGGTGCACGGGCTGTCCCGTCCTCTCCATGTGCTACGTTTTTATGGGATATGATTATTTTCCTCTCAGAACCAGTCTTCACTGCTATTTGTTTCTTTTAAAAATAGACCAAACATTGTTGTTAAGCAAATTCAAATTATCAATGGCAATTTAAAAAATTTTGCATTTGATGTTTCCTTTCCCACAGTATTTTATTGTGAGAAATCTCAAACTGACAGAAAAGTGGGGAAAAAATGAACACAAACACTTGCATCTGTTTCATCTAGATTCGCCACTTGTTGGCGTTTTGCCACGTTTACTGTATCTGTGTGTGTGTGTGTGTGCATGTGTAAGGGGGGGTGCAGCTCTTTGGGGAGAGAAAGTTTTAGACACCACGTCCCTCCAGCCTTCAACATGCATCACAGAAAAAGGAAGACATTCTCCTACTCAGCTCGACTCCACTCCACTAAAAGAATCAGTGTCAGTTCAAGACCCTTATCTGCTCTGTGGTCCACAGTGAAATTTTTGCAGTTGACCCCCAATGCCTTCTATAGCTCTTTATATTTGCGATTCAGAATTAAGTCAAAGTTCGTGAGCGCACTTCATTGCCATGTGCTTGTGATCCTTTTAAAATCTAGAATATCTCCCCCATTTTATGTCTTTTTTTCATGACACTGACTTTTTCATGAGCCCAAGTCAGTTATGTTTTGAATGTCTCATATTCTGGACTCCTTCTGTCTCCTCATGATTAAATTCAGCTCCCGGCTGTTTGGTGGATAACCCATAGGCGATGCCAAGTCTGGTAATTGGGTTAAGGAGATAACCACCCATCTATCCATTGTAATAGAACATTTTCCCTTTGTGGTTAATTGGGTGGTACCTCCTTTCCCTGGAACCTTTAACCCTGTGGTTTGGGCCTCCACTCGTGATGCAACGCAGGTTTCAATGGTGATTTTCTGATTTCATAACTAATTTAGCTGGCATTCTTCAGTAAAGAACAGCTCCTGTCTCACTCTCTCACTCTTGCTTTCTTGTCTTGATGAATGCACAGATTTTTTAAAATCAGTGTATTTAGTTCATTTCCATCATTTTAGTGGGTTTTTTTTTTTTTTTTTGGGTGAGGAAGATTTGCTCTGAGCTAACATCTGTTGCCAATCTTCCTCTTTTTTTTGGCTTGAGGAAGGTTCACCCTGAGCTAACATCTGTGCCAGTCTTCCTTTATTTTGTATATGGGTCACTGTCACAGCATGGCTTTCAAGTGGTGTATGTCTGCACCCAGGATCTGAACACATGAACCTGGGCCACTGAAGGAGAGCACACTGGACTTAACCGCTATGCCATGAGACCAGCCCACTACATCACTTTACTTTTTGATGCTCAGATTGTTCCAGTGGGAGCTCCCTCAAGATGCTTCCTGAATATTTTTGACATGATGTCAGGAGTTTTCAGGTGCTTCCTTGCCTTTGGGAACACCAGGGCACTCCAGGCATATCCACACCTTGCCTGCCCTTCCTCTAACCAGGCATTTCTTCACAAACCTCAGTTTCTTGATAGGGAATGGCATGTAGGATAGAAGACATATGCACCAAATGTCATTGTTTCTAAGCCAGTTCAGCATATAGATTCAATAACTGCATGTGCGTGCATGTGTTTCTTTTGGGGAAAATATGCCTACATTCGCACACACACATTCTTATTTCTCCTGTTTCTTACATTCTTTTGTGTTGTGCTTTTCTTACTTAAATTATTCATCTGGAAATCACTCCATACATATTCATTCATCAATCCCCTGGTTATTTCTTACTGCTGCAGCCTCTCCACTGCACATGTTTATTCAACCAGCTCCCGTGTATGCACGGGGCACGCTTGTGCAGATACTGTAATGTACTCGGGGTAGGAGTGATCTGCAAGGTACGTTCCAAGCCATGGCATTTCTGGGTCAAAGGGGGATGCGTGTGCAGTGTGGGGAAGTATTGCAAATTCCCCTTTAGCTGTGTGGAAGAGGGCCTGTTCCCCACAGCTTGGCCAACCGAGTATATTTTCAAGCATTTGAATATTGCCAGTTGGAAAATTGAGAAATAGTAGTTTTAATATGCATTTGATATTATGAATTGAGCATTTCTCATATGTTTGAAGGCCATTATCTACTTTTTTTTTGGTGAACTGTTCATATATACCCATTTTTCCACTGAGTTTGGTTTTTCTTGATTCATATAATTTTTTGGCTTTGTTTTTATTGGGATTTTTGCCTTTCAAAAGTTTTTTTTTTAATGGCAAAATTTATCTATTTTTATTACTTTTTTTTATTACTCCTAGATTTTGAGTCATGTTAGAATTCCTTCCTTATACCCAGCTTATAAAAGAAGTCCTTCATGTTTATATTTTCTTTTAGTACCTTTACCCTTCCACTCTTTTACATTTAAATCTCTGGTTGGTGTTTTTTACTGTATGTGGCATGAAATATGGATCTAATATCACACTTTTACAAATGGCTAATATCTAGTTGTCCCAACATCATTTATTAAAAAGCTTTAGGGATACATTTTAAATAGATATAATGTTAAATATTTTTGCTTCTAAACATAAAAATTATCCAAAAATGATAGGCTAAAACCACATGGTTATTGTGTCCTCACCAGGGTGGCTGCAGACATAGGACATGCAAATATTTGGCAGGCTGGCTGATGGAGCCGATGAGAAGCAAGGAAGGGGTCTGGGTGGGAGGTGGAGAAGCTGACTTCACTCTCTTGTGCCCCCAGGGCAGTGGGGTGACCCGTTCAGCATGTCCGGAGGGACTCAGGACATAGGGAAGCGTTCCCAACACTCTGCTCCCCGCCCCCCCTCGCCCCAAGATGAAAACCAGCACGCCAGAGCTTCGACTGGACGCATTTAGTTCAGGGTTTAAGTGCTGGGGAGAAGAAGCGGCCGGCACTCACCTGCTCTCCCAGGCCCCACCCAGCTCCCACTCCTTGTCCAACTGTCTTCTGCTCCATCTGTATTTGGAATGAGTTATGCCTTTTTGCAAACTTTAGGTTGTATTTCTTAATTTATCTTTTTCTCTTTTTAGACACCAACTTGGGATATTTATCCTTACTAGATGCTGACTATGACAGAAAACCTCTGAACAAATATTTGGCCAAGTCAGTGAATTATGCCGTGCATTTCCAGTGGATCCGATGCCTGTTTTGGGACACAAGAGAGTGGAAATCTGAAAGTTTCTCTCCACAACCAGGAACTTCTCCAGAAAAAGTGAACTGCAGGTAAAGACACACTATTGAGAAAGGATTTGAGATTTTTTGTAAGCGACTGCCTTTCCTCCCGTGCTTGGCGCAGCGCCTGGAGGCCTCCCTGGCCTTGTCCACCTGTAAGGACTGGAGCAGTCTTGTTTGTCGACTCTGTCGGCACATGCCTCCTCCACCTTCCATGTCAGCCTGGGCCCTGCGATATTGCACCTCCGGAAGAGCAGGGTCTGGTTTTCCGGTTCTCTTTGTCCCCGCCCCTCCCGAAGGTGACCAGCATGGAGTAGGTGATCAGCAAATGTTGCTGGAGAGATGGTCGATGAGTGAATGGTAGTACCCGTGTTGATCGGCTGTTCTGGTAGACGTCCGATGGTCTCCGGGTGCCTCGGTAGTCAGGCAGCCGGCATCCACTGGCTCAGCTCCCCGCCCTGTGACTTGTGCGCCCATCCCCCCATCCACAGACGCGTCCCTCCCAGCACAGGTGTGAAGGTGAACTTTGTGATGCAGGGAGAGTCTCTACACAGACCAGGAGCAGCCTCCTCAGGAGTTTTGGGTCTGCCCGTCATGTCACTAAACTAGAAATTTTTTATCCTCTAGCTGCAGAACTGACAATTCTGTCAGAGGCTTTTGTTGTTGCCTTTTTATTAGCATAGAGAATAGGGGGCCGACCCCGTGGCCGAGTGGTTAAGTTCGTGTGCTCCCCTGCGGAGGCTCAGGGTTTCCCCAGTTTGGATCCTGGGAGCGGACATGGCACTGCTCATCAGGCCACGCTACTAGAGGGACCCACAACTACAATATTCAACTATGTACTGGGGGGATTTGGGGAGAAAAAGCAGAAAGAAAAAAAAAAGAAGAAGATTGGCAACAGTTGTCAGCTCAGGTGCCAATCTTCAAATAAAAAAAAAAGAATAGAGAATAAACAATTATTAGGCACATTTAAAAATAGGAATAGTCATTTCCTTCTTAAGAAAAGTTGTCATAAAAAGTGCATTTTGTGGCTGCCTTTTAGGAGGTGAGTATGTCCAGATTTTACCACGTATCAGTGCGATTCATCAGCCATTGTTTGCTTTTCTTATGTCGCACTCTTTAATTTATATGATGCCATTGCTAGGAACACATCAAACTTATTGAACAACAGTGTTACGAATATTATGAATGAACAATGTTTATTCTCCGTTACATCCTACTCGCTGCTACAGGGACAAAAATGAATACAACATGGGACCTGCCTGGAAGACAATGAGGGAGAGAGATTTTATTTTTAAGAAAAGTGAGTGTTGATGATGGTTGTCATGGCCAGAGTCCCAGTGATAGGACACCTGTAACGCTAGGACTGGCGTTCAGGGACAGGCGCACAGAGTCTGATGGGTTTCCCAGTTGTTGGTCCACAACTGGGCTGTGACTTGACCCTCACAGTCTTTGGCCTTGAGTTGACTGTAGGGGGCTGTCGTCATCAAGATGTCCCCAACAGACTCCCAAGTCCACAGTGAGGACAGCTCATGTCCCAGGGCTGACGCGGCGGCTGTGTGCTCAAGCCTCGGATGTGAAGGCATCTGGTGTATCCTCAGAACAGAGTCCCTCATTCTAACTTGGGTTTTAGCTGAATATGTTAAACCGGATCTAAATCATAAAGCTGGAGTTGTTGGAGCTCGTCATCCTTTATGTCCTTCCTTTAACTCGCTCACCATCACACTGTAAACCCTGCTCTCACCACACATTTGGAGGCCTAACCCCCATCTCCCCTCTAGCTATGACCGCCTCGCAGCATTCTCTGTCGCAAGAAGAAGGCTGAATGCCAGTTTTGAAACGAGTGACATTTCCCAGTTACAGGGGTAAGTTCTGTTTTCTAAATCAAGACAAAATTTTATTTACACTAATGCCCAATGCAGGATGCTCACGTATAATTCAGCAGATGCTGGAAATCCATGTTACTTAGTACCATTTTGCTTTTTGGAATCTGCATATTAGCAATACTATATAGTTATCTATGTCTGTCTGTCTATACTTACATTCACTGGGGTCAGTCTGATGGCACAAAGGTTAAGTGCGCACGTTCCGCTTCAGAGACCCAGAGTTCGCTGGTTCAGATCCGGGGTGAGGACATGGTACCATTTGGCAAAGCCATGCTGCGGTAGGCATCTCACATATAAAGTAGAGGAAGATGGGCATGGGTGTTAGCCCAGTCTTCCTCAGCAAAAAGAGGAGGATTTGCAGCAGTTAGCTCAGGGCTAATCTTCCTCAAAAAACAAAAAACAAAAAAACCCCAAAAAACATTCACTGACAGGAGATGTATAAACGCAAGAAAGTCAAAACACTTTTCTTACTTCTGAGTTTAGCTTTAGTTCAGTGTGACTCTGGTCAGTTGTGATCGAATGGGTCAGTATTTATAGTGACAATTCTGTCAGATTTGCTTGTCCTGGTTTATGCTTGTTGTCATAGTCTAATAATAGCGCCCTCTTCCTCTTCAAAGGTGTCCCATTTTAAATGATAAATTTAAAATTCACCCTATTTTTATAGCCATTGTTTTATAGAACAAATACGTTCAGGTTCTGAAATATAGGTAGGTAGAGGGTAAACTCGTTCCGGCAGGAACCTTCTCTGTCTCATTCGTCAAAGTCGCCCCACACTGAGAACAGGCTGGCCCATAGCAGGACCTGAGTAAATATTTGCTGAATGAGTATTGATGGCAGAGTCTGCATTTTCTGGCAAGTGTTGGGTGTTACGTTTGTCTCCCTTGTGTTTATGTAATAGGGAATGCTACTTACTGTATTATGTAATCAATCATCAAACAGTTGATTACTTTGCAGACAAGTAGGTGGATCCATTAGTTAGGTATGCTACAGATGCTGGTCACTGTGAGGGTCATCAGGACTCAGTGATCAGGACTCAGAGAGCAGGCTCAATTGCAGTTTCTGACAGCACTGGGGGCAGGGGGTCCATCTGGGGAGGGGCAGCCCTGGGCGATGTCTAGAGGAAAACCACACCTGAGGCCGTGCGGGGGCAGAATCCGGGAGGTTCTGGGTGTAGTCCAGGCGTAGGAAGGACAGGCTGGAACCAGAGAGCCATGAGCTCCTGCTGAGCTGATGGCATAGGCTCAGAACAAGTCTCCGTTCTGGCGAGGAGGAGAGTGTCCGGCAGAGAAACCAGGAGCAGAACCTCTACCCTCAGACAGGGTCAAAGTGCAGTGATGGGAGTGGGAGGATGACATCTCCTGCAGCATGGACCTCGTGCTGACCCTTTGAAACCCCGTCAGGGGTCTGTAAGACTCGAGTCCAGGCAGAACACCTTATCAGGTTAGGGTCCTGCATGAGTGCCCTGATGTGGACTCCACTCCGTGGGTCTGCGGGGTTCAGTGTTCTCCCTCAGCCAGCACTGGAGCCTGGGAACAGGAGGGGAGTGTGAGGTGCAGGTGGGGAGCAAGCAGCCCCACCCACAGGGGCAGCTGGGATGGGCAGGTACAGGAGCATCTCCTCCTTGTTCTGCTGGAGGGAGGGAACATTCATCACACCTACATGTTGAAGCATTTGATATGTGTCTTATTACTTACTCTTCATGATAACAGCGAGATTGGCATTCTTACCCATATTTCATGAAGAAAATTCCTCAGAGAGAGGATGTGAGTCGCTGACATGGTGCAGCTTTTCAGATGCAGAAGCTGGTCATCACAAGGCTTCTTTGTCCAGAGTCCATGCTCATGGGGTGCTAGTCATTGGAACACGAGGCAGCTCTGTGCCTTCAGGAGCCTCTTGATTCAGCCTCAAGCAGCTTCTCCCCTAAGGGGCTCAGATCCGTCCTAACACCCAGAGATGGCAGAAACCACTCCACCCCTCCAACTTTCCCTTCTCGGCCACTTTCCCTAATAAAAATCTACTTTCTCCTCCCAGTTACAAAGCAAATGTTTAAAAACAAATCAGTGAAGACCAGTAGGGGCACATGTCTGCGTACATGTGTATACAGGTGTTAGTCTTATATGTGTGCGTTCGTGTCTGCGTTAACCAGTGTGGGGGGCACTCATCAGTCTTTGTCTAAATATTTATATTCCTGAGTAACTCACTGTTTACTTCTGTCCTTTTATTTACAGACATCCGGAAAACCTACTTCCCACTATTTTTATTGTGGTTTTTACAATTCTTTATGCACTTTTGGTTACTAAAAGCAGACGTGTAGATCGTCACGAAAAAAAGAAAACTGGTTACATTTTTCTGCAAGAAAACGTTCCGCCGGACCACCAGCTGTACGCAGTTGTCGTGGACACAGGCTTCCGGGCTCCGGCCCACCTTACTGCAAAGGTAAGCAGGTCATCCTGGGAGACACACCTTGTGGTGTGGAAGGGTGTGGACGGGTATGAGTGATGGTTTGATGATTTGGCCGTCCTGTCTATCACCTGTCACCCATCACAGCTGGCCCCATCTTACTTCTCGGGAGGCTTGTCTGCCCTTCCTCTGGGCTCTCCCTGGCCACGCGCATCTGTAAGAGTGAGATGCAGACTGCCCTCAACCCCTTTTCCCCTTTCCACCTTCACTGAGGAAAGCAGCGCAGAGCCACTTGTGTCTCTGAGTGGCACATCGAGACTCTGAGAACCAAACTGTGCTCTTCTAGTGGGTGTGAACCCTTACCACCACCCAGAGGGAGATCGCAGGAGAAAGGGGGAGAACTCCAGACTGACTTTGGGGACTGGCAGGGACGAGGCTGGCTGGGAGCTTGGGGTAAAGACAGTCTCCGCAGAGTTGCTGATGGAGGAAGGGCAGGAGGGGATGGATGAGGAGCGAGGTAAAGTGCAGGAGGTGGAGAGAGACGGTCTGTCACTGGCCGCGTGGAGGCCGTGTGCCCAGGCGGGGCTGTAGAGGTGAGGCTGCAGGCAGAACCCAAGCCCATCCAGCCGGCTGTGTGAGCGCAGGTGTGTGCTTGCATGGATCCCACAGGAGGGATCCCCCTGGGCCTGGAATTCACCCGCACTTCTCCAGGGAGCCAGGCTGCTTTGTGGAACCCATAGTGAGAAAACAAGCTGGCTCAGTCTGGACAAGGTAGGGGAGGAAGAGGGAGAGGAGAGCGAGGGAGAAGGGTGCAGCAGTGTCGGAACAGATCGGGGCACGACATGTGTTTTAAAGCTTGTGTGATCCTTGCCCACTATCAGCCCTTAGTCTCTCACTATATGTTTACATAGTCTACCAGATAGATATACACTCTCACAGACAATACATAGCACGTCGAAGAGGATCCCCTTAACCTAACAGAGGCTGTCTCCCTACAGCAAACACTACATTTAATCGTGAAACTTGAGACAACGTCTGCTACTGTCTCTACCACTGGAAACTCCAGGGGAGACAATAAAATAAGAACCAAAACAAGAAAATAAGATTTGGAAGGGGAGAGAGAAGAATTGTTATTTGCTGCTGATATGATTATTAAATAGAAAATGCAAAAGACTCTTGAGTCAAAAAACTAGAAGTAATAAAAAAGCAAAATTGCTGGATACATGATTAAGAAAAAACCATCAAAGGCGTCTCTAGAGAACAGCAGTACCGTTTATAACACGTACTTGAAAACGCGATCTTCCTCATCACGGTCACAAAATGGTGACATACCTGGAAGGAAATCCACCAAACACATTCAAGACCGTCATGGAGAAAATCTGCACAATATGCACAAAAGTTCTAAATAAAGAGCGATATTTGTTCATGGATGGGAAAACTCATTTTCCTTGTCATTTCTCCCAAACTAATCAATAACATTAATAATAGTAACAGCAGCTTATGTGAACTGACACTTTGCAATGTGTCATTTGTTACTCCCCTAAAACCTCAAAAAACTCTTTGAATTAAGTTCTGTCAATATACCCATTTTACAGATAAAAACTAAAACATGGAGAGGTTAAATTCAATGAAATACAATAAAAATTCCAGGAAAGTGTTTTGTGGAACTTGAAAAACTGATTCTAAAATTCCTGTGGAAGAGAATGCAAGAATGTAAGAGAATTACCAGAGTCCATCCCAGGCACCTGTTGGTCCCTCTGACAGCACTGTCTCAGCTACTCCAGCTTCAAAATGTGCCTGGATACCTGCTGGGGAGTCCCCTGCTGTGTTCTCTTCACATTCTAGCACCTCTCCTAACTGGGGGCAGGGGGGCGTGAAGGCCACAGGCTGCGCTCCCTGGGCCCCCTGGGTCCTCGCTGGGGCGCTTGGCCTTCCAGGATGGTCTTGGAAGAATGGGGAGCTGAGAGGAGGGGTACAGAATCCCCTGCCCAGCATGTTAGTGTTGTAGGGTCCATATCATGAACTCTTACCCCTGTGTCTTTGTTTTGAGGTTTACATTGTTTTATGTGGTGAAAATGGACTTTCAGAACCCAAAGAACTCTACTGCCCGGAGAAGCCCCTGTTTGAAAGGAATTCCAGACACACTTTTATCCTGAGGTATCTGAAATATTCTGACTGCACAATTTGAGAAAAGGAGGCTGGTCAGACCTGGCGTACACTTCTCACAATCCGTAAAGTGGGAATACAGAACATTATCTTCTGACAGGGAGCGTCACTTTACGTAGGAACAATTTCGTAAAGGGCTTGCAGTTTGTTATCTGAAGTAGGTTAAACACTATGTGTGTGCAGGAAGGAAGGAGGAGGCAGGGGCAGTCGGATTTATTGATGTTACACGCTAGTCAGGTTCCCAACCACAGTGTTTCTCCATGTCACTGAACCTGTTTAAATTAATTAGATTCTTCCCAAATTTGGAAGAGCAAGGACACCTGGCAATGCAGAGATGGTGGGGTTGGATGAAGAGGGATAATTTATCAAGCCAGGAGTACGAGCACCTGACGTTCTCAGAAAATACAAAAGAACTGAACTAAATATTTTTTCTCCTGGGAAGTTCCATTTATGATATTTGTTGGTTTGGAGTATTATGTCTTCGTTTAGAGAGAGGAGGTTAGCTTCAGACTGCTCCACACCAGTCACTAATACATGAATGAGCTTTGAGTGCATTGAGCACAGAGAATGGGAGGCGTTGAAGAGCTCTGCGTGCCACCACTGGGCTCCGCACAACCAGGAACATCTGCTATTGAGTGACGAGAGGGGCCTGTGGGAATTCACCGTCCGCTCTCCTGGGTTCCCAGGGGGATTTGTATGTTGCTCTGCATAAAGCTTATTTGTTAACATGTCTCATCTACCCCCTGAGGGTGAGAACCAGGGCTGGTGCTGCACCCCGGGCCCCACTGCCCCGCAGCCTTGCCTGATGAGCCGCTGTGTGTCCTCAGTGCTCCAGCTCCTCTGGGCCCGATCCGGAAGATCCGCCTCTGGCACGACAGCCGTGGACACTCTCCCGCCTGGTATGTGAGCCACGTGATGGTGAAGGAGCTGTGTGCAGGACAGGGACAGAGCTGGCTTTTCCCCGCCGAATGCTGGTTGGCAGTGAGCAGGTGGGACGGCCGCGTGGAGCGGGAGCTGGCCTGCCTGTGCCGGGGCCCGGGCTTCCGGAAGGTGGGTGGCATCCCTGGCCAACTGGCAGAATGCCCAGCTCTGCTTCTCTGGGCAGTTGTTTACTTAATGTCTCTAAAGTTAGGCGTGTTCATTCTTTTCTTAGTTAATATCAAGATAACCGTGTCTTAAACGATGCATCAAGTGGCCATTCAAGCCTGGAGTAGTTACCTTGCCACTTATTAATTATCGTAGCAATGTTTTTCTTCTTTTAGTTGTAACTATAATAACACTTACAGACTTCATGGTTGCCTGTGGTCTGTGGTGTCCAAGGGGCCACTAAGTAAAGACTTTTGAGTGCACTGTGTATATCCTGACATCGAGATAACCGATGAACAGAATACAGGCATAATGGGGGCAGCGTGGCTGGGGATCCTGAAAAAAGACAAAATCCCCTATAATCTCACAAACCAACCGTGAAACTTGATCTTTGCGTATTCCAGTCTTTCCCTATACATGAATATGTTTTCAATAGCTGTAATAATAATGCTTGTGCATTTTTCTACTAATTTAACATTTAGAGCAAATTTCATCATGAATTTTCTTTAAAAAATCATCACTGCGCTAGTCTTTGCTCAAGTATCCACCTATTCGACATTTACAGTTTTCTTCTGTTTATTTTCATAATAGAAAACACCTTCCCATGTGACCTTGTGTTTCTGGTGCACAGTGTCCTAGGCTGTCTCAGATAGAGATAGGCGGCCAGTGGGTGCTGATGTCCTCCCGTTTCACTGGACCTTTCTTTCTAATGTGTCCTTATCGCCACCTGCCATGGAAGAGAGGGCCAGGCTCACCACTTTGGCATTTTCAGTCTTGACGCTGCTAATTTAGTAAGAAAAATGATCACAATGAATTTGAAATAGAACTTTTAATCAGCCGCAGCATATGGAAATTCTTCAGCGCTTAACACTGAAGGCCTGATTCAACCGGGACTTTCCTTTTGACAATTATTTCTAAGTAATTATAACTAAATATTGTCACTTTGTTTGTTCTCCAGCTGTTTTGTCTGAGAACTTTCTGAGAGAAACGTAGACTTATTAGTTTAGTCATATGGATGCACATGTGGCTGTGGGCTATGAATCAATGCTGTACCTTTGTTGGCCAGTCCATTTATATAAAAATATATTCTCATCCCATTGAAGCTGTTTTGCTGATATTTGCTTCTATGTTCTGCTGCTGGTCATCCTGTTTCTTCTAGAACAGCATTGAGCACTGAGCGTTATTGGAGTTGAACTGAACCTTTTGAGCTCGGTGCAGTTCCAAAGGCAGCATGTTGCCCACTGCAGCCAACCCTGCAGGGCTGCTCAGGGCACAGAGGTGGGTGAGCGCGCTCCCAGCCCGCAGTGTGCTTGAAGCCCAGCAAAGTTCACCGTGTTGCAGGGGAACATGCTAGGAATGGAGGGTTTTTAACCATCTCTTAGGAACACAAGGAAAGATGTGATCAATTCCACCAGGTGAGGGTTTATAAACAGAGGCTCCAGAGAGAAGGGTGTGAAGGCATTCAAAGGTGACACAAGCATGGCGGCCAAGGGACAGTTTGTCTCAAAGCTCCGGGGGTCCCAGCGGAAGGTCAGAGAGAGGGGCTGCAGACAAGGCTGGAAGGCTGGAGCCAGCTGCAAAGGGCCTGGGGCTAACGAACTGGGATCGGAGGGCCATGAGACTGTGGCGTCTCCATGCGGAAAATGGTTGATTGTCAACCGAGATTTCATGCTGTTTGTATGAATGCCCGATGTCGCTGAGCGTCTCTCTTGTTTGGTTGGTTTCAGCTTTGGTATTGGAAGTTCACGGAGTATCTGGAGGACTTCCACGTCTGGACCTCTGTACTCAGCCGGCCCTCGGGCAGTGGCCTCCTGCACACCCCGCGCCTCACCGTGGCCTTCGCCATGCTCTGCGCCTACGCAGGCCTCACTGCCCTGCTCACCACTGTGGGACAGGAGCAGGTAGGCTCCAGCCTCCCACTCCCAGACCTACAGTGTGGTGCCTTCTTGACTCAGGAATTAGCAAAATGCACAGTCCTCAGGGAGAGGCTTATGCAGGGGAAGAGACCCGTGGGCCTGGAAGGAATCAGGAGGGGTCTGCAGGGCAGTGGGCTCCGGGGGAAGCAGGCGCAAGCCTGCCTCAGCTGACTGCTCCCTGTGTGAACCTGTGACCCCCGTGCCACAGAGCATGGCTTCTCCACAGGTGTCAGCAGCCTGGAGTGTCTGATGAGAGTGCTCTTGAATCATTTTATGAGGCTGGCAATTAATTCAAATTAAACATCCTCTGACTGAAAAAGAGAACAGTTCTGATAGCCACATTTGCCCTTGGGATGCCTTTTGGTGTTTCTGGTCTAACGGACCCTCACGAGATGTGGAGATTAATTCTAAATCAGCACAAGCAGTTAGAATGGAGGCCCTGCCTCTCCTGAGGCAAAAATTACAGTATGACTGTTGGGGTGAGGGCAAACGGTCAGATTTGCTTCTTATGACAACCTCATGGCCATTCATGGGCCCCCAGTGGCTGGGAATGTGCTGAGGGGTCCATCTCAGAGGTGGGGCTCAGGAGGTGCATCCACCAGAGAGCACAAGTATTTGGAGTTCATGCAATAACAGTAATGAAATGGCAGGATTTTTTTACTAAAGTGACATACGTGTGGCATTTGTAAGAAGATGACGAAGAAATATCATCAAGTAGCAGGAAGGGAACAGCTTCCTGAAGAACGGGGCCTGCAGTCAGGAAACCTCAGGGTGCTCTGTCCTCTGAGGTCGACCAGTTGTCTTTGTGCTCATCAGTACATCGGGGGTATTGATTCTCTTTGTCCAGTTGTAGTGAGGATTAAGTCAGCTGAGCATGTGGTGTGCCTGGCATAAAGTGGGCGTTCCACAGACATTTGTTCAGTCCAAAAGATTTGTACGGGAGAAAAACCAAAGGATTTCTTTTTTTTTTTTCTTTTTTCCCCAAAGCCCCCCGGTACATAGTTGTGTATTTTTAGTTGTGGGTCCTTCTAGTTGTGGCATGTAGGATGCCGCCTCAGCAATGGCCTGATGAGCAGTGCCATGTCGGTGCCCAGGATTCGAACTGGCGAAACCCTGGGCCACTGAAGCAGAGCACGCGAACTTAACCACTCAGCCACGGGGCCGGTGCCCTCGAAACATTTCTTATGACCTGTTTTTTTCTTCTTTTTCACTCCTGAGGTAGAAGGTCAAAGATTCAGGGAGAGCGAACTTTGGTTAAGTATAAAGTAGCTATCGCATTAAATACCTTTGTGATTACAAAATGACCATATGTTTTAAGTCGGACTCATTTCGGGCGATGTGATTGCTGCCGTTGGGTTATTGCAGCTCATGTTGGATGTCGGCCCCACTGAGGTCACTCTTGGATCCTTCTGGACGGGTTTCCTGTGCACCCTTCTGGCTTCTCCGGGGGCGCAGCTCTTGTCGCTGTTCTTCAGGCTCAGCCAGGTACCAGCAACTGGTCTGCATGACCCTGTTCTCCTGGGCGGTGCCCTCATTGCCCGATGCCCTCTCTGAACAACCTCCATACCTCTGCAGGGAGCCAGAGGGCCTCCCGGAGAAGAGCCACGCCTGCCCCTGAGAGCAGTGAGGACAGAGGCAGCTCAGGGTAAGTGTGCACTTAAAAAAGTTTAAAAGGTGATTTTGTTTGTTCTAAAAACACAGCAACAGGAAAATGATGAAGTCTGGAAGGCGAGAGTTCAAGACGCTTGCCCATCGCAGCTGATCTTTTTTGGCCAGTCTACTGGACAGACATTGCATGTCCTACTCGCCATTGCATTGTGCTCATTACGAGGAAAATTGAGCTTCATTTCATGTTTAAAAGCCATTTCGATGGGTTGTCCAGGCGACAGCAGGATGGCGATGTTGAAAGTCCTCCTTGCAGCCACATCTGTGTCTCAGGAAGGCCCGTCCTGGTGGAGTCGGAGGCAAGAGTATTTCCTAAAGAAAGTGCTCTCCTCAGGAACCCTTAATCCCTGGTTTCACATCATAAATTTGATTTCTTTTTAATCAGGCCTTAATTCGAGTAGAAGGATGCCAGACGCACAGAAGACATACAAGGTAAATATAATTACACACAGCAGCTAATTCTCTGGCATAAAATTCTAACAATTAGGTTTTTCTGGCATCCTCTCTTGGCTGTGGTCTGGCCACGGATGGTCAGAGCAAGGGTGGATGGAGATGAGGGAAAGATATGCAGGAACCCGTCGTGCCCATTGGGGCCAGTGAGCAGTGGCGGGTCCTGTGAAGACAGAAGGTCGTTTCCCAGGAGGCAGGCCATGGGGGCAGCTGTCCAGGAATCTTAGGAGAGGCCAGATGGGCAGGGGTGCAGCCTGCAGAATTTGCAAAGCCATGTATGTACAGACAGTGACTTTTATTTTTTCCTGAGGAAGATTCACCCTAAAGCTAACATCTGTTACCAATCTTCCTCTTTTTTTGTATATGAGCCGTTGCCAGCATGGCCATTGATAAGTGGTATAGGTCTGTGCCTGGGAACCATACCTGGGCCACCAAAGTGGAGCACGCCACACTTAACCACTAGGCCACGGGCTGGCTTGACAGTGACATTTTAGAAGCTGGGCCTGACAGGGGCCATTGGCAGATCCAGTGGGAGAGATGCTGTGAGGCAGAGCCCCGGGTGTTGGCTCGGCTGCTCCTCAGACCCCCGTGAGGTAGGGACAGGAGAAGCTACCCCCATGCTGGGTGCACTCCATTCCAGGTCCCACGTGCACAGACCCCGCCTGTGACACAGGGCGAGTTGAAGGCAGTTTCTAAGTAGTTCTCCACTTCAGCTCGCTGGATCTGCAGGATGTGCCTTTAGCTTAAGTGGACTCTTCTCTGTGGAAGTGTTTCAGGATGCATGTGATTCCTATGCTGTCCGAGCTCTGACTCCCTGTTCAGAGCCATTCCTGAGCGTGGCGCTCCGTCCCCAAGCCTGCGTTCCAGGCCCGCTCTCCCCTCCGCTCTCCTTCTCGAAGCGTGTCCACTCCCTGAGCCCAGGCTGGCTCTCTGTCCTTCTGCCTTGAACCTCACCCCATCCACTGCTCTGGGCTGATCTCTGCTCTGCCCGGGTCCAGGTCGGCCTCCCAGCGGGCAGCTGCACAGTTGCTCTTGGCTGTGCGGAGCCTGTTGGTACTCCTTCGTAGGCTGTGCAGGGTGCTAAGGAGCTGGCACCCGGGACTGCCTGTGCTTCCTCCCCAGAACCCATCTCCAGGCCTGAGGCTTGACAAAGTCGGCTGGGCTGTGCTCAAATCCTGAGGGGGCTCACAAACTGCATTACTATATGGAAAACCCTGTGTATTGAGACATTAACCTCATCCTCACCTTGCCTTTTCTAGCATAACGTTCTTTCAGAGAATGGCGGGGCCCCGAGGAGGGCGGCAAGCAGTGATGGTTCAGGCTGTTCCCCCCCTGAACCAGAGGCCAACAGGGCTGACCTCAGCCAGCCGGCTCCGAGGGAGGAGAGTGACCCCTGCACTCTCAGTTTACAGGGTGAGTTAGTGCTAGGTATGGAGCCCAACCTGCAGCTCGTCCGGAGAGGCAGGGTGTGCGGAGCGGGAGTCGGGTCAAGTGTGACTGAATGTTCTGGTCACATCTACCCCAGGCCCATCTGAAACTGAGGCTGCAGCTTTGCTCTAAAGTCCTGGTGATTTCTGCCATATACTTACATGAGTTTGGTCATATCTTAAAAACTCAGTAATAGTATCTTAGCTTTTCTTTAAGTTAAGAAATTTGAAGCTTGGCATTTTTTTGATGCAAATTAGAGTGAATAATGACCATAGCTGAAAGCTCAGCAATGAGCCAGTGGAAGTGGAACTGCAGGATCAAAAGGGGCTGTGTGCACAGAAGCTGACCCTCTGCAAGCTGGGTCCCAGGAGGGCAGCCACATACCTGCTCAGTACTGTCCAAAGGGGTCTGTGTCAGGGCTGGCCTGGCAGGGGCACGTGGCTACAGGACATGGCTGCAGGGCCCAGGGTGGTGTGGTGAAGGAACAGGGAATTCTCGCGGCTCGTGGTCACCCAGGTCCTCGAGCACTGGGTTCGGGCGCTAGCTGTGAATGCTGCTCTATGGCACAGGGTTGGCAAGGCCCATGCCTGCAGCCCAAGGAGGCCTGGTCTGGTTGGGCCCACACGCACATCACCCTTCACTCTGAGGAGGCATAAAAAATTTGGTTTCCACAAGTGGCTGGGCCCTCAGGTAGGTGGGTGAGCCGTTGGTGCAGGCGCCAGTACCAGCTGGGAATTGGAGGGCAAACTCAGCCCAAGGACACTAGCCTTACACGACAGCTCGACATGAGCACAGGGCCAGGAGGGCAGGTGCAGGAGTACAAAGACTCACCCCTGACAGACCAGATACAGATGAGGTATCTAGAAAGTACGTACACACGTACGGCTCAGGACTGCTCTGCCTTCCAGCTGTTAAAAAACAAAATTCAACAGAGTAAATCGTAAAGATCTTGTTGGCTTTATTCAATGCTTCATGAACCAGGCAGCATCCCATCCAGCAGGTAGAAAGCAGCTGTGCCAAATGAAAGACAGACAGGCAGAAGGGAGCGGGAACGGGGAAGTCGTATCAGGCAAAAGGTAGATTGGTTGTGGCAAAGTTGCTTTCCTTAGGGGCGACAGGGGCTGTCGGGCAGATGACCTCACTAGTGCTGACCAGGCGATTCCTGACTGACTGGTTTAAGATTCCACTTCTGGGAGAGCCAGAACTGTAATTAAGTCGAGTCTCTGTTTGATGACGTGGAGTTTAGCATAAGCGACTCCATCTGGGGCCTCTTGTCTTGTTTTCAACATGTCTTGTTTTACGTGCAGCGAGTGTCCCTCGTCTGCCTAACGCCAGCTTCCCGACGGGCGGGCGCTCCTCAGTCCCCCTAAACTCTCTGTGTCGGGTTGCCCTGGAGTAACATTGCCTCTGCCTCTGGCTGTGCCCTGAGTGGGGTTACCTGTAAGCAATCACCTGAGAAAATGGGGCTCCAGACACCTCCACTCAGAGACAAAGAAATGTATGGGGGCAACTCTGATTACGTGCTCAGCTCCTGGGAAATTACACAATCGTGAACGGGAGTCGATGCTCGCCTGGGACAGGCCCCCTCCTCTGCCCTGGCCCCTGCCCTCCTTCCTGCCCCTTCCCCCGCCTCCTTGCTACGCATAGTGAAAAATACAAATTGTGGGGCAGATAGAGCAACAGAGAATAGCCCAGACAGTGGCGTAATCTGGATGGACCATGCTGATTGTACACAGCAGTTGGCTTTGAGAATGATCGCATGTTTTCACCCAGGCTGGAGAGGACGGTTACTAAATGCATTGGTCTACCACGTAGACCCAGCAACTCTAGGCAGAAATGCAAATTCCATAAACTATGAAACTTGTGAAGACAATGTTAAAAGTACAGGAGGCCTGTTATCTGTGAAGAAGGCAGAGGGATGGCGGAATGTTGGGCTTGTCAGATGAGACAGAAATGGGAAGAGAGTAAAGACCCCACTGCAATAAAATTAGGAATCTCTGGGTGTTAGTCAGGGTCCCCCAGAGAGTGAGAACCAATAGGATATGTGTATGTCTGTATAGAAAGGGATTTACTGTAAGGAACAGGCTCACGTAATCATGGAGGCTGACAAGTCCCAAGGTGTGCAGTCGGCAGCCTGGAGACCCAGGAGAAATGATGTTCTAGTTCACATCCTACAACTGGAAAAAGCCGATGTCCCACTCTGAAGGCAGTCAGGCCCACGAATTCTCTCTTACTCAGGGAAGGTCAGCCTTTTTGTTCTATTCAGGCCTTCACCTGATTGGATGGGGCCCACCCACATTGGGGAGAGCCATCTGCTTTACTCAGTCAGACGTTAATCTCATCCAGAAACACCCAGAATAATGTTTGACAACATGTCTGGGCACCCCCATGGCCTAGTCTAGTTGACACATAAAATTAGCGACTGCCCTTGGGTGCAGGGAAATGATGAGATCTGTTAACGTGTGTGCCTCTGCCTATTCTTTCTTAGGCCCTGGTGGTGGGTTTGAAGAACTCACCGTTCCCCGGTGGCCAAGGGCACCTCTGCCTTGGTCTGGCTCTGCAGCGTGGGTCCTTTGCGGGATGGTGTCTGTGGCCTGTGGCTTAGGGACAGGATTTCTAGGATACAGGTGAGCCATAGAGGTTTTCAAATATCCTCAGGTCTTTGGGTGGAAAGTCTGGCATTTATAAGGAAATCCCTGTGTTTCTGGCAACTCAGAAAATGCAAGCCCAGATGTGGCTGTTGCCGATGTAGGCTTCATTTCTCTCTCCTCCCGGCTCCACCGCCCTGGGGGTGAAGAGAAACATATGCGCCTGGCCCACTCTAGGATGGCAGCCCGGCCTGGATGGAGTCTCAGATGTTGCAAGAAGCTGCAGGACCCTCACTCAGGAAGGAGGGAACCCAGCTATGGAGCTCCCTAGAGGGCCGGCTTTGAGCCGGGTACACAGGCAAAGAGCATGTCCTTAATGGTCCCCGTCACTTGAAAAAGCAGACCCTGCGAGGCAGAGATTGTGGCGCGTATTTCATAGATTCCATTTCTGTCCCACCACAGCCGCTGCCTCTTGATCTGGTTCCTGGGCTGCTGGGTCCACCGTCAGGACCCCAGGATATTCAGTGTGGCTCCCGTGGACCCACACCGACCTAAACTGTGAAGAGTAACCGCAAAACCAAGACGCTTTCCTCCCAACTCTCCTTTCTCCCAATTGCATATACTGAATCACTGTGATGATGGGCAACTTACTTAAAACCCCCTCAGTTTGCTCATCTGTGAAACAGGAATATTCCTAGCGCCCAGTTCACAGGGTCTTAGGGGGAGCAGATGAAGCCCTCAGTGCAATGCTGTTAGCACAGCGCCTGCCCCGCTCAGTGCTCAGCAGGTGCGAAGTTCACTGTTATTAGCATCCGCCCATTCTCCTCCGCGTCCCCTCTCTGCGCTCTGTGTGTGGGATTTCTCCTTCCCACTCAGCAGCTTCAGGGCAGGTGACGTCCCCTCTCTGCAGGAAGAGACTCCCCTCTGTTGGGCAGAACAGCACGATGCCCACCCGCACTGCCCCTTCCCCACTGCAGCCCCACTCCTGCCCCCGTCACACTGTCACGAGGGTGTGGGCCCTCCAGCCTGTGTCCCTGTGCTTAGATAGGGTGCTGACGGCGGCTCTCTTCCTGGGGACAGGTTTAGCCCCACGCAGTGTCTGCAGTGGCTGCACCTGCTGGCCCTCTCGGTGGCGTGCTGTGTTTTCATCACCCAGCCGCTTATGGTGAGCAGCGCCCTCCAGATTGGAGTCGCTTTCCATCAACTGGGGCCTGGAAGGGGGATGGCGGCTCCGTTTTGGTGACGTATTGCTTTTCTTCACAGCTTGACTAAGGTGTGTTGGGGAAAAACTGGGAGCCAGGCCCTGCGTGGAGCCGCATGTGGGCCTCTCAGCTAGTCCTCAGGCAGATCCCGGCGGGAGGGAGCCTCTTCACCCCCCGTCTTTCATTGGGACCCTGAGACTTGGGGAGCAGAGGCTCTGGCCCAAGGCCTCGCCTGGGGAGTGAGTGGGTCAGAACCAACGCAGGTGACACACTAGTGTGTGTTTAAGCTAGGCCCAGAGTCCCGTCCCACCAGGAAACAAGGGCAGCTCTGGGGCGCACAGACGTGGTGCGGTGACTCCGTGTGTCGCTGTCTCCTTCCAGATCGGCCTCGCGGCATTGGGCTTTGCTTGGAGAAGGAAAGACGACAAGCACTTCTTCACTGAGTCTTTACGTGAAGCTACCAAGGGTCTGGACTCTGAACTGGAAGAACTTTCCAGGACCCGCTTGCCCCTTTCTTCAGGCTGCAGCACTCCTGACTGTGCAAGTGAGGTTGAAAAAGTGAGGATACAGTCTGTGCATGTTAACCGGGCTTTACTGAACTGCCTTATGTCCCCATCGTGCGTATCTGAACTCATTCTTGAATTCAAATTCGGTTGTGTTCTGGGAGATGCGTGGATGCATTTTAATTCCTTATGCTGCTTTGCATATGCTATGTGATAGCAAGCACGTAGGATCTATTTCCTTACCCTTACCCTAATCCCAGAGAAATCGGAGCACCCAGAACATGAGCTTACTTTAAAGTATTGAAGCAAATGGGACATGTAATTCTTGGCCATGATTTTGGAGAATTTTTAAGTCATATGCATTTCGGTGGACACAGGGAAAAGTTACTCCTTCCTCCCTCCCTCCTTCCTTACTTCTTTCCGAAAGTCAGTCTTTCCTGTTGTGTGTGTGGAGTTCTCCTGCACAGTGTGGATGCCGTGAAGGAAGTGAAAGGTCTCTGGGCCCTCACAAATAAGTGCACGGGCTTGTTGCTAACCTAGGGCAATGACCTGCAGTAGGCATTGTGTACTTGTGTGGAATGACTAGTAGTCGGCTCTGACCAAGGACACAGTCCCAGGTCACTCAGGGACAGACCTCATCCCCACGGCTCCCCATCCCTACTCCCATCCTCTCAGAGGAGACCATGAGCTCCTACTGGCCAAATGGCTGCTGTGGTGACCTGTCCGAAGGCTTCCTCCCCTGTAACTCCCAGCCTTACCCGGGACGCCTGATGCTGATTATAAATGTGCGGTGAGTGTCAACTCTGCGCTCAGCTTCTCTCACACACTTTGTTTACGCTTATGGCGTCATTTATTCCTTGCAACACCTTACAAAGTGGGAGCAGTGTTGCACCCCCTTTTGAAGATGAGTAAAATTGAAGCCTGGAGGCGTCAAGTAGCTAGACTAAGGCTCATGAGCAGTAAGTTCGAGTCTGGGCTCCAAACCTCGGTCCATCTCACCCCTTTCTCCTGCACCCTCAGCCCAGTGGCATTTGAGAAGCCGCATTGTCCTGGTTTCCCTCCACCTTTCGGATCTGGACTTTCCCGTCTTCTTCAGAGACTCTCTTTCCTTTTCTGTCTCGTGTGCCGCTGCGCCTGCTGTGCTGCCGTCTACTCCTTCTCTGTCTATAGTCTCAGCCTCGGGGGTAAGACCCTCCCATGAATGCAGCCCTGATCCGGTGCTGGTGCCCCGCCTGACTTCCCAAGGTGTCCAGCAGCCCTGCCCTGTCCTTCCTCAGGACTCCGGAAGGTTCTGCACATGTAACTTCCCAATTTAATCTTCATTGTTTGTGAACTTGCCATACATTTCTGAGAGAAAAGACTGCCCCTGATTTCTGAGCTGTCCCAAGTACCCGACCCAGTGCCTGGCTCAGGAGACGTGTGTTGATTGAATGAGTGAGAAATAAACAAATGAATACCTTCCCTGGCTGCTGCCATGCCCTCACCAGACACAAATTTAATATGAAAGTAATGGTGCTTTTTAAAAAAAGGAAAACAGAGGTCATTTCTTGCTAAGACCATACTTGAAAGTGGCTTTTCCACCCTGAGCATCTCTAAGAGAACATACCATGCAAATGCCAAAAGAATGTCCCCTGTGATTGACGGTGGCAAACAGGCCCCTCAGGTGCAGCCACTGTGTGTGATGGGGCAGTTGGGACCCCCGCCAACAGGCTGGCCCAGGACGGGAGCAGAGTTTGTAACGGATTCACTCCTTTCCCCGACCTGCTGCCCAACAACCTGGTATATGGGATCCGCACAAAGTAACGCTGTCCTCAAACCCTGGTCCCAGTGCAAAGGTAGCAATGCTGCCCTTGCTTGGCCTGGCGGGAATGCCAGGGCCTCTCTCCCTTCCCCGCAGCCCCAGGCTCAGGGGTCCCTCATCCCCACAGGTCTTGGCTGCCCGACAACGAGCACGCCGCCTGCGCTGGGCATGTCCGCCGTCCCCAGCCCAGCTCAGAGTCACCAGGGAGAGGATGAGAAGAGAAATGCGAACTCGAGAGGAGCTGAGGTGGGTGGAGGCCTGCGATGGCTGCTCTGGTCCAGCTCCCCTTTCAAAGGGAGGGCCATCAGCATCTGGGAGTCGGGAGCACAGGTGGGAAGCCTTGCTGGCCCCAATGCCACCATTTCAGCTGGACCACCGAGCCCTCCAGTGCGTGGGATGCGGAGAAACTGAACTGCTTGGTTCTGCCAGTAGCAGTGCTGAGAAACTGGTTAAGAAATTTACCCCTCTGGGCCTCAGCTCCCTTATCAATGCAGATGTTCACGCACATAATCAGATTTGATCCCCACCATATCTATACTTAGCATGCTGCTGGGGACTTCTGCTTGTCCAACTAGGGTACACACGGGTGCAGGAAGACATAAGAAAAATTAAACACCTCTTCCTGGGGCATCAGTTTAGCCCAATGACAAATATTTATAAAATAGTTTAATGTTAAAATACACACAGATACATTATGGTACTCAAGGCGAAATCTGCTTGATTTTTTTTAGATAAAACACAAAACTTAAGAAATATCACGCTCATGACAAACCTCTGCAGCTTAGACCTCAGACCCGTTTCTCTCAATGGTACCCATTCTCCCGCCTCATCCATGGTGGATGTTGGGTTGAACTACTGTAAGGAGCCTTATATACACACTAGCTGAAACTTTTTCTGAATTCCAAACATTATTTGGTGTGTCTCAAATCCTTCTGATGTAGTTGGTCAAGGATTTGGGAATTCCTGATATTTTTCCAAATGTAGTTTAGTTAAAGCGTGCAATGGAACTACCTCCAGCTGTCTTCTTAAAGATTCCTTCAGTACAGTGTGGGGGCACCATTAGAATGTCACGTTCAAAGGAGAGTGGGAGAGGATGGAAGAAGAGGAAGTGGAGCTGTGGCAAGGGTTTTAATCTTGCCAAATCTCCCCACAAAAATGAAGCAATTAGATAGCAGAACAAAACCCACAGAACACATGCATTTTAACAAAACGAGATGAGGAGTTGTCCTCCACAGGCCCCCAAAGGCAAGTGGGACAAACCAGTGAGCGCCCGGAGACCTGTAGCTGGGCATTCTACAGAACCAGGCAGAAGGAAGTGCTGGGGTGCTGACAGCCTGAGAACTGGAGGACCCAAGGCACCACAGGCATTATTCATGGGCAATGTGGGGGGTTCCTCTGAGACTCCCACTCCCAGGTGAGGGCAAGCCTGCAAGTCTGGAGCCAGCCAGCCAGCTGAGCCCTAGAAATTAACCAAGCCCGGCTATGCCCAGGCCCCGCCTCACACAGAGGGAGGGGAAGACACTGGGGCAGCGCCCAGACCCAGCAGGACAGGCAGGCCCAGCGAGAGCTGTGGGAGACGGCAGACTGGGAGAGAGGCAAACCAGCCTTTTTGCCTATGACAGCAATAAATTATGGAAAATCGCACAAAAACAAACAAAATACTATAGACAGTAAGGAAATTTAGTAAAGAAGCAGGTTATAAAATTAAAATACAAAACCCAGTATCCTTCTGTACCCAAGTGCAAGCCAGGAAAAGATGCAACAGAGACTCCATTCAACGCAGCAAATAAATAAAATACAGTGAAAGCACTTAGGCATGATCTTAAGAAGAAATGTACAATACTTATATAGGAAGACCTGAAAAACACAAATATAGACAAAAACAAAGGAAACACGCTCCATGTTCTTGACTAGGAAGACACAATGTCATGTCTTCCTAAGTTCTCTCTAAAATCCATTTATGAATTTAATACAATCCCAATAAAATGCCATCAGATTTTTTTTCCTAGTTCTGCTCAATTATAAAGTTACTTTGGAAGAACAAACACGAATAGCCAGCCAGGAAACCCTGACCAGGCAGAGCAAGGAGGTGAGGCTAGCTCTGCTCGATGACAGTAAAGTGGGCTGCAGGCCTCTGCTCCAGGAGAGGGGCCTTGGGCACTTGAATAACAACAGCTCCATGCAGCAGAAGAGGAAACCCAGACACGAATGCCAAAGTGAATACGTGATAAGGTGGCATCGCAAACCTTCTACCCTTTGTAGAAGGTGGAATTTTTCATAAGTGGAATTGGGATAACTGAATACTCATATGGAAAACAATAAAATTGGATGCTTCATCACACCATACACAGGTAAAGTCCAACTGGATAAAGCTTTAAATGTAAAAAGCAAAACCATACAAGTTCTAGAAGAAAGCATGAGTAAGTTCCTCTGTGACCTGTGAGTGAGAAAAACTTCCAGGGCCAGCTCGGTGGCCGAGTGGTTAAGTTCGCGCGCTCCACTGCGACGGCCCAGGGTTCAGATCCTGGGCGCGGACATGGCACTGCTCGTCAGGTCACATTGAGGCGGCGTCCCACATGCCACAACTAGAAGGACCCACAACTAAGATATACAACTGTGTGCGGGGGGGGGGGGGGGAGGCGGGGGGTTTGGAGAGATAAAGCAGAAGGAAAAAAAAAAGATTGGCAACAGTTGTTAGCTCAAGTGCCAATCTTTAAAAGAAAAAAAAAGAAAAACTTCCATATGACTAAAAATCCAGAAACAAAAAGGGAAAAGAAAAATAAGTTGGTGACATAAAACTTGAAGAAGAAAGAAAACCAAACGGTGGCAAATGATACTGTGCAAAGTAAAGATAATGACAAGGAGAAAATATTTGTAACAAAGGTCTCATCTGAGTATATAAAAAGGTTCAAAAAATGAAAAGGACCAACAACTCTTCAGAACAAAAAATGGGCTCGAGAAGTGAATAGACAGTTCACAGAAAAAAAGAAATGCAAATGGCACCTCCACTTACAGGAAGAGAAGTGCCAATTAAAACTGAAAATCCAAAATTTGACCACGTTCTCTGGTTGGTGAGCTTGTGGAAAACAGGTGCCATCCCGCAGTGCTGGTGTGAAGGTAAAATGGTAGCGCCCCTGTGGGCGAATTTGGAAATCTCCAACACAGTTATAGGAGCATTCACCCTTCACCCAGCATGCCCACTTTTAGGGATCACTCTTAAATTAGCAAAAACACGAGAGGACCCAGGCACAAGACAAGTGGTGCAGGACCTGTTATAATAGGAATAGCCTAGAAATAACCCAGATCTCTTCTGAGGGGACCAGAACGCAGTGGAGCATTGCTCAGCTATAAAAACGTACGAGGACCATCTGTGCACACTTGGGGAGAACTCTCCGGAGTCTGCTCCAGGAGAGAGGCAGGGTGGAGAGGAAGGTGCAGGTGCTGCCAACCCTTAGTGGAAGAAGATAGACATCTAATTCATGTGCATCCACTTATCCTAAATAAAACAAACAAGGAGAGAGAGCCCGTACCACTTTAGAAAATAGTTACTTATAGGGGGAGGGAAGGAATATAATTTTCAAAACTTTGTGTTAAAATTTAAAAATTTGACTTTAAAAGTCTAGTCCCTAAGGACGTAAAAAAAAACACCCAGGGAAAAAAGTTGTACAGGTATTTTTACTAGCTGTATTGTTAGGGGAGAGTTGGTATCTTTATTCTGATTATTGATTCATTGTGAGATAAAACAAATGAGGAATTCTGTGACTTTCTAATTCTGCCGTTCCTGGTAACCTTGAAAGTGGGATTCTTGGTGTGGGAGAAAGGAGATACAGACTTGAGTTCAAAAGAGTTAAAACCCTGTAGTCCTGAATTTGAACTGAAATTATAAGTACAAAATCATATTTTTTTTTTAAGGAAAAAAATGTTTTTCCAGGTGTGTCTGCTAAGAAAAGGTCTAAAAACAACCCAGGAGCAGTGGGCACCCCCTGGTCCACAAATACCATTTTCCACCAAAAAGAACTAGGAATCATTGGAATTCCTGATTTCAAGTCTGTGATAGAAAATGTAGAAGATAAGTCTGGAATATTTCTTAAGCAAGGAAGCAGTTAATGACTACTGGAGTCAGAAGCCAATTTGTAGAGGTTCACTTGGGTCAAAGACGGGGTAATTTGACATCCAATCAGGAACAGTAACTGTAACGAATTGGAACTGTAACGAACATCAAATGTACATAAAGCGATGAGTTTGTGATGATGCCAAAAATGTAATTGATCAGTGTTGGCGGATGTTCAGGAACCAACTTTAAAAAAACTGGTGATGAAGTATCAACCCCATCTTTCCTATGCAAATACGCCCCCCGGGAAATCGCGTAAAGGAGAGGGGGTATTTCTCATTATAGAGATATTCCAGCTAATGGACGAAGCCAAAATGATCGAATTAGAACCTGACCATTTTTGCAACCTTTAATGAATGAATGAGTCTAAGCATTAATTTATCAACAACAGCCAATATAAAAAAGAGAGAGGCAATCAGGCATTGTGTGTCTCCTGATCGAAAACATACATCACCTATGGGGTAACCTGCTCAAAACAGCCCGGTCTTCATCCGATCGAGCTTTTGTGCCCACTGGCAGTTTTCAGTGAGAGCACACTCAGCAGGTCCTCACGGGAAACAAGCCTGTGAGAGATCTACAGCACAAAGAGCCAGTTTTCTCAACAAAGAAACTGCAAAGAAATCAAAAAGAGATGGAAATGCTACCTATAGAGTAAAAGAGACATGAGAAGAAAATAGTTAATGTAATCCACCATGTTAACAGATGAAGTTTAAAAAATCGTATGATCATCTCAAGAGATGCAGAAAAAAAGCAATTGACAAAATTGGACATTCGGTCGTGAAAAAAGAAACCTTAGCTCTCAGCAAAGTAGGAATAGAAGGGAGCTCCCCTAAACTAATAAAAGGTGTCTATGAAAACCCTACACCTCGCCTCAGACTGAATGGCGAGACAGCGAGTGCTTTTTAAGATCAGAAACAAGGCAAGCTTGTCCTCTCTCACCACTCCTACTAAACCTCATAGTGGAAGTCCTAAGCAGTGCACTAGGGAAGGAAAAGAAATTAAAAGCTTACAGATTTGAAAGGAAAAAATAAAGAAGTTCATTGGCAGATGACGTGAATAGTCTATGCAGAAAATCCCAAATAATCTATGAAAAAGGCTCCAAGAACTAAAAGGTAAATTTAGAAAGGTTGCAGGATAAAAGTCAACGTAAAGTCAATCATGTTCCTATATACCAGCAATGAATGACTGGAATTTAAAATTTAAAAAGCAATGTCATTTACAATAGCACCAAAGACATGAAGTACATAGATATAAACCTAAGAAAACATGCAGAATGTGTATCCTGAAAACCACAAAGCGCTAACAAAATAAATCTAAGAAGATCCTATTAAATGGAGAGAGATACGGTGTTCATTGATTGGAACACTCAATACATCCAGTAACTCTTTCCTTAACAACAGGGCTCCATTCTGAGAAATGTGTCCTTAGGCAACTTTGTCATTGTGCAAACATCATAGAGCGTGTCTACACAAACCTACATAGTATAGCCTACTACAGACCTAGGCTATATGGGACTAATTTGATGGTCCGTGGTTGACGGAACATCATTATGCGGTGCATGGCTGAAGTGTCAAGGTGTCAGTTCTTTCCAATTTGATCTGCAGATTCAATGCAACCCTAACAAAAATCCTGCAAGCTTTTTTATAGGTATTGACAAGCTGATTCTAAAATTTACGTGGAAAACAAAGGAACTAGACTAACCAAAGCAATTTTGAAAGGGAAGAACAAAGTGGAAGGACTGACACTACCCGACTACGGGACTTACTACAAAGCGACAGTAATGAAGACAGTATGGAATTAGCGACACAACAGACACGTAGATCGGGAACAGAATAGAGAGCCAGAAATAGACCATACAAATTTGCTCATTCTAAAAGGCACAGAGGCAACCCAATGGAGAAAGAGGAGGGTTCTTCAAAAATGGTGCTAGAAAGGAGATCTGATCGGTGGTTACCAGGGAAAAGGGGGGGTGGGGGGAGGGTACGGAGGGGGAAGTGGTGTACCCACAATATGACTAACAAAAATGTACAACTGAAATCTCAAAAGGTTGTAATCTATCATAACATTAATAAAAAAATAAAAAAATAAAAAAAAAAAATGGTGCTAGAAAATTGGATGTTATTTGCACATACACACATATCTCACACTTTATACAAAAATTTCCACCTGGACATTTAAAAACCCACTTCCATTAAAAATGTTTTGCCAGGTCTGTGAGGATGCTAACTTTAAAATTTCTTTCTTGTAGAGACACTTGCATGTACACCCTCATGCTGCTCCTGCATTTGTTTATAATTCACGGGAAATTCTCTGGGGATGAATATTCTCTCAATCGAGCCATCCAAAATGAATTTACAAGGTAAGAAGTTTTGGCAAACCTGTCTGGTCCTGGGGCCACTGCACAAGGAATGATGTGTCCATGGCGAGCGTATGCCCATGGGGGCCCAGAGCTCAGGGTTCCAGAGCGAGGGTGACTCTAAGCAAGTCGTATCTTTGCTAATACAGACAGACTGTCAGGAAGGGACCCTGCAGACCGTGCAATCACTCCCTTGGGACAGTTCACCTTTGCAAGACGGAGGCCCAGAGAAGACCCTTCTCTACTGTCCCTCACAGGAAACGTGGAAAAGGTTGTCAGACTGAGTCGGGGACACTGTTTTCCCAGTGTTAATAGAAGACCTCCATTTGCAGACTTCGGGCATGTTCATAGCATCTCATTTTGGTAAATAGTGAAACAATGATATTTCAAAAGTACTTTAAGGTGGGGGAACCTAGATGCTGTGCCAAAATGGGGTATCATGATTTCTTTTTTGCTGAAGACATCCGAGTTCTTCAGTCAAAGGATGTTATTGCAATTCGCAATCAATGACACCCAATTTCAAACAGTTGTAATACTCCCTCTAGTTCTCTAGCATTTCTCAAGAGTTCTTTTGTTTCTTTTTTTTAATTTTTTTTATTTTCAGGACTTTTTAAAGTCTTTGCTTTCTTTTTTTCCAAGTAGTTTTATTGGGATTATAATGGTTTATAACATTGTGTAATTTTGGGTGTACATTATTATTTATCAATTCCTGAATACACTTCATCGTGCTCACACCTAGTAGTCTAATTTTTATCCATCACCATACATATGTGCCCCTTTATCCCTTTCACACACCCCCAGCCCCCTTCCCCTCTGGTAACCACTAATCTTTTCTCTTTATCCATGTATTTGTTATCTTCCACATATGAGTGAAATCATGCAGTATTTGTCTTTCTCTGTCTGGCTTATTTCGCTTAACATCATACCCTCAAGGCCCATCCATGTTCTTGCAAATGGGACAATTTTGTCTTTTTTATGGCTGAGTAGTATTCCATTGTATATATATATATATATATATATATATATATATACCACATCTTCTATATGCATCCATCTATAGAAGTGTACTTGGGTTGCTTCCACATCTTGGCTATTGTGAATAATGCTGCAATGAACCTAGGGGTGCATAAATCTCTTTGGATCACTGATTTCAAGTTCTTTGGATAAATACCCAGTAGTGGGATAGCTAGATGGCTTTTCTATTTTTAATTTTTTCAGAAATCTCCATACTGCTTTCCATAGTGGCTGTACCAGGTTGCACTCCCACCATCAGTGTATGAGGGTTCCCTTTTCTCCTCATCGTCTCCAATATTTGCTGGTTTTTTTCTTGGTAATTATAGCCATCTGACACTTGTAAGGTGATATCTCATTGTAGTTTTGATTTGGATTTCCCTAATAATTAGACATGTTGAGCATCGTCTCATGTGTCTGTTGGTCATCTGTATATCTTCCTTGGAAAAATGTCTGTTCATATATTCTGCCCATTTTTTGTCAGGTTGTTTGGGGTTTTTATGTTGATTTGTATGAGTTCTTTATATATTTTGGAGATAAACCCCTTGTCTGATAATGATTTGCAAATATTTTCTCCCAGTTGGTGGGTTGTCTTTCCATTTTGTTCATGGTTCCCTTTGCTTTGCAGAAGCTTTTCAGTCTGATGTAGTCCCATTTGTTAACTTTGTCTTTTGTTTCCCTTGCCTGAGTAGACATGGTATTCAAAAAGATGCTGTTAAGACCAATGTCAAAGAGTGTACTGTCTATATTTTCTTCTAGGAGTTTTATGGTTTCAGGTCTTAAATTCAAATCTTTAATACATTTTGAGGTAAATTTTGTGTATGGTGCAAGATAATGGTCTACTTTCATTCTTTTGCATGTGGCTGTCCAGTTTTTCCAACACCATTTATTGAAGAGACTTTTTTTTCTCCATTGTACGTTCTTGGCTCCTCTGTCAAACATTAACTGTCCATAGATGTGTGGTTTTATTTCTGGGCTTTCAAATCTGATCTATTGATCTGTTTGTCTGTTTTTGTGCCAGTGCCATGCTGTTTTGATTACTATAGCTTTGTAGTATGTTTTGAAGTCAGGGATTGTGATGCCTCCAGGCTTGTTTTTTTGTTCTCAGGATTGCTTTGGCTATTTGAGGTCTTTTGTTGTTCCATATAAATTTTTGGATTCTTTGTTCTATTTCCGTGAAGAATGACATTGGGATTCTGATTGGGATTGCATTGACTCTGTAGATTGCTTTAGATAGTATGGACATTTTAACTATGTTTATTCTTCCCACCAGTGAAGATGGAATATCCTTCCATTTCTTTATGTCTTCTTCAATTTCTTTCAATAATGTCATAGTTTTCAGTGTACAGATCTTTCACCTCCACAAGGGTGCTCACTCCCGCCACTCCTATTCAGCATAGTACTGGAGGTATTGGCCAGAGCAATTAGGCAAGAGAAAGAAATAAAAGGATTACAAATTGGAAAGGAAGAAGTGAAACTTTTGCTATTTGCAGATAACATCATTCTATATACAGAAAACCCTGAAGAATCCACCAGAAACCTATTAGAAATAATCAACCACTACAGCAAAGTTGCAGGGTACAAAATCAATTTTAAAAAATTAGTTGCATTCCTATACACTAACAATGAAGTAGCAGAAATAGAAATCAAGAATACAATCCCATTTACAATAGCAACAAAAAGAATAAAATCATCTGTTTCTTCTTACTTTATAGAGTAGTAATGTTCATCATAGGTAAACATGGAAGAACTGAAAATTAGAAAGCAGAAAAATTTTCAACATAGTAGCACCCAGAGGCAAGCACTGACAACATTGTGTTGTGTCCTATTTCTTCTCCACGTCAGTGTTTCTGAAATTGGGTGGCGAGCTATGATCCATGCGTACATTTAGTACAGCATTCCTTTGTTATTGAAAGTTGTTATTCAATCAATGGTCAGACTTTATTTTCACCTGTCAAAAATAGTCAGTCTGATAGTTCTTTCAAAGCAGTGAAGTGCATGATGTGAAGTCATATTAACTCTTTACTATAGTTTCAGAGGCAGGAAATAAAATAATGTGTTCCAAAGTTTACTTTCTCTGGAGAATATTTAAAAACACATTCCTGCAGTTTTCCTGTGAAGATGTTGCCTTTGACTAAGTAATTTAATCTTACGTAAATTATTTTTGCTGAATTTTTTTGGCATGGGTAGGTGGCCAGCAAATCTATTTAATATTATCTGTTATTTAAGGACATGTTTATTTCTATCTTCTACAAGAGAGAAGATGACTGATACCCACCCAGATAATGGTGAGCAAGTGTAGATTTCGGATCCACTAGTAAAGTAGGAGCTGTAAGTTCTTGTTCACGAGTCTGGACTCTCCATAACTCAGTAATCCAACTTTTTACTAATGAACATTCTGGCAGTAAAATGAAGTGGTATTTTCTGCCTCCTCATTTGCAAAAAGAGCAAGCAGCTCTTTCTGTTAATGGCCAACTTCTCACCTCTCCCACCTGTGCAGGTGCACAGTTTGTGCCGGCAGGTGGCGCTGTGTGCAAGACAAAGTGACCGTTTGGGTGGTTCTCTCCGGAAATGAGACTCTAAACCTGAAAAATTTCTGGCTTTGCCAGTTTATTTTTTATTTCACATTTTGTAAGTCAGCATTACTTGATGTATTTCTCATATGAATTTTTGCCTCTTGATACTCAAATCAGAAATATTGCAGCTGAGATAATATTTGTGTGGTGTCTCATGTGCCGAGCAGTAGATTTGCTTGGGTTAATGGCTCAGAGGCTGACTCCCCGCTGGTTTGCGTAGACCAGTGTTTCCCCAGGAATCAAAATCTCACTACTTCTAGACACTCTGTCCACCGGGCAGGGATATTTATGTGTCCTGGTTTATAATGGGTTGTTCAAAGCTGACCCTCTCCCCTCCCCCAGGACCTGATCCTGAACCATGAGCAACTCCTTAGGGTTTAATACTTGCCGGCATCCTAGATAGAGCTAAAGCACAGTAGGAAATGGATTAAGTCAAATCAGGGGCTGGGCTTCTAGCTCCAATCCAGTCACCAGGAGACTTTTGGCAAGTCCTCTGACTCTGGCCTTGGTATCTTCAGCCATAAAGTGAGGCGGTTGGGCTGCTTGATTTCCTGTGTCTTAACAAAAAATTATCATGCTACTGGATTCTGTCTCTAAGTTTTACTTGAAGTCTTTCTGAACTCAATAAAGTCTTCATGAAATTCCAAGTAAAACAAAAATAAACCACCAAATAAAGCACAGATAAATGAAATAGTCACACTATCCAAGAGCCATAAACGGAAAACAACTGCTGACTTTATGATCTGCATTGTTGAGCTAGTTTTGTAGGCCTGTTTTATTGAATGCTCTGATTAACAGAGCAGGAGAATATTCTTGGATGGTTTGGTTCACTCCTGCACTTCAAGCGTGTCATAAACGAGATGTGAGATGCACACAATCTGAGTGTGGGATGCCTGTCTCTGGGTCACATTCAAGTCTTTCTTGACTTCGTTTCTTTAATGTCATCCCAAACAGGGAGCAAGTGTTGCAAAGCGATAATATTTCCCCCCAAATTGTGCAGAATCAACATGGCTTTAAAGGTCTATACTTCTATATTTTTTTAAAGTGCAGACTATGGAGCACATTATAAATGTACAGTTTGTCTGTCAAATAGTCTTGCTTCCCAGAGCAGATCATTAAGACTGTTGAAAATCGGCCACCACCTTCACCTCTCTCCTCTCTCTTCCTTGGCTCCCACTCTCTTTGCCCCTCTGATTCATCCATTCTTATCTTTCCCCTGAATGAGTTTGTGAATATTCATGGGGTTATGTCTACTTCCGTCATGCCGCCCATCTCCATGTTCTCGTGTATTCTCCTTCCTGAGTGCCTCTTTCCTTACCCCACCCTCCGGATGCTCTGGCAGGTCTCCAGCTTTCTCTGAATTTGACACATAGTTTGACCAAGGTTTCTGAGTGATGTGGAAAGTTGATAACAAGCACCCAGTAAAGGAATGCGTAAAAATGTGTACACCAGTGAAAACTCAAGGTCGTGAAAGGATGGGAGATGATGCCTCTGTAAGGAAGCAGAAATAAGACCAGTAAGATAAGTTAGCTCACCACACTTTTATTTCCATATGCTGTGGACAGTGTTTAATATATTTACAATATATATAAATTGGTGGTTAAGATTATTTGCTTCTCTATTAATCTATACAGTAATGACATATTGTTAACATATCACTAACATAATATTTCTTTGTCTTTGATTTCTTTCCCTTTTATATTGTCCAGTTTTTGTCACAAATATCAGGGTTTTTTGAGCTTTATTGAGGTTTCACTGATGAATAGCATTGTGAGATATTTAAAGTGTACATCGTGATGGTTTGATATAGGTAAACATTGTGAAACGACTCCTCCCAACTAGTTAACACATCCATCGCCTCACTTACCTCACATATTTATCTCTTTTTTTTGGTGAGAACATTGAAGTTCTACTCTGTTAGTAAATTTCAATTACACAATACAGTGTTATCAACTATAATGGCTATCAGGTTTTAAAACACTTCTAATTTATCTCCATAATCGGCCCTCAGTCAGCAATGAGTATCTTGAGTATCTGCTGCCCACGCTTGCCCGTAACATAGTCTCCATGGTCTGCTGGAAAAGGTTTAACAGCTGGCTCGACGGGAACAAAAGCACTGATCTGTAGCATCTGCCCGCCACTCCCTGTGGTGTAAATACTCCCACCGTGGTCTGGTTCACACCACCAGCGGGACGTCACTGAGCACAGAGCTGGGAAGAGATGCGCACAGCTGACTCTCAGGAACTGGTTGGAGCCGGTTGGAGCTGACTGGAGCTGGTTGAAGCCGATTGGAGTTGGTTGGAGCTGGCTCCGGCACCCCACTGAGGATAGCTCCACTTTGCTCTCCAGTCTAGTTAACCAAACCACCGTGCCACTTGGAGAACTCACAGCCGGTTCATTGTTTGATGTGGTCTAGATTTGGGTGCTGGCACAGACAGGACAGTTAAAATCTGTACTTGGATGACTTGAGTTTATATCCTTTTCGAACTCCTTCTCACTTTCCAACAGTATTGCTTTCCCTGGGAAGTACTTTGGTCGCCTTCCTATTCCATGGAGAGAGGCCAGGATGAAAGAGCCACATCAGACCCCCTTCTCTTTGCTGTGGGGTGTTGATGAGCGCGCTATCCTTGCCTTTACTTGGTGTCCCTTAGCGCAAAGCCACAAGCGAGGAAGACTTTTAGAGCTATATGAGAAGTACTTGACTTTCTCTGAGGAAATTTATTTTTTCCTTTTCCCTTTGTCCGCAGCTTGGAGCCAAATCCCTATGCTCCGAATGCTGCTCTGTGCAGCTCCGGCCCATGCGTGTGGCTTTCTCGCACTGTCTGAGCAAGCTCAAATGATCAATCTAGTCAGTTTGAAATGATTTCAGTGCTCCTTTAGATCAGTGCCTGGTTGGCAAACGAAACCAATATTTGACAGGCATAATAAGTAAGTTAATTGGAAAGAAACAGACTACTCTGGTTGACTCCCTACGATGAGCCAACGCAGCCCTTGGTCTGTGCCTTCTCCCCTAACACTCACAGCCGTCTTGGGAGACAGGAGTTTGCTGTTGTTCTGGGCTTTTTTTTTTTTTGGCTGGGGAAAGGAAGGACAAATGCCATGCCCAGCAGGCAGTAGTGTAGAGAGAGGACTGTGTCCACCTGTGGGTCCCAGCTCCTGGCTCTCTGCTCCTCTCCCAGCGCTCACGATACACCGGCCTCCACCCCCTTCCTTCGCTCCCAGGCACGTGCCGTCCAGGCCTTTGCCTCACCGTCTCCTGCCCCCCCACCTGGAACACCCTCTCTCAATTGTCCTTGTGGCTCACCTTTCATTGCCTTCAGGTCTTTGCTGAAACACCATCTCGTGCTAAATTGTTCCATAACCTCCTGAACTTTTAAAATTTCCGCCTGCCCACCCACCATTTCTGTCTCTCCTGCTTAGTTTTGTCTCCTTAACGTTTATTACTAACATAGCATATGTTTTGCTTGTTGTTTCTTGTTTGTTTGTCCAAAAGGAGGCAGGGATCTGATTGTCTATTTCCCCAGTGCCTAGAAGAGCGGCCGGCACATAGTCATTGCACAATAACGTCTGTTGAGTGGATGAACTGTTAGTGGAATGAATCCCCTATTGCATCTGCTCACCTGCTACTAAGGAGCAAAGTGCATCCCAGGGTTTTGTACCTCACACTGCAGATGACTTTGGTTTAATTCCTGCAGAGTATCTGAAATTTATACTAGAGGAAAATAACTATTTATTGCTGGCCTTGCCTTAAGAAGTGCCAGGAGCTCCTTCAGTAGCCTGAGAAGCGTGGATGACTGGTGGGACTGGAGCCTGACCACACTGCTGGACAGCCTGTACCGGGAAAGCTCCGTCACAGCCGGCGCACCGGGCGCTCAGGTGGGTTCCATCTGCTCTCCACAGAGACGTCAAAGGAAAGCCATGTCACAGTGGGGCAAAATAATAAAAAAATACTCAACCTGCAACACTGTGTGGTTTCTTGAATGATTGCTAGGTTGCAAGGCCAGCAGCTGTCCGCTTGGGTGCACGTCACACCAGAGCTCCTGTTCCTTTCTGGGCCCCACATGCCTTTGCTCCACCCCCTTAGCTGCACAAGCTTCTCTACCTTCCTGCACCTGCCAGGCCAGAGCTGGGTGCACAGGTGTGGCGGGTCCACAGGAGCTCTTGGGCCGGTGCAGTTGGAAGGCTCGTTCACTATGCAATATGCTGTGACGCAGGGACAGCAGAGAAGGAGCAAACAGCTAAGATGGCAGCATCCAGGAAGCTTCCAGAAGGAGGCAAGTCTTTTCCCAAATTCCGAACAAAAGTTCTCAGTGAATATGCATTTTGTGTGCTAACCCCATTCCTTGCTTATCTTTTATTATCCACTTTAAAAAACAAATAATAAAATGACTTTGTTCTGCATTCCTCAAACACTTCAGTGCTAATTCTATTTTTGTTGTATTCTCGGTAATTGCATTGGATGACACTGGAGAAACATTAGAAAAAGATAGAAAGATGTTCTGAGTTAATGCAAAGATTAGGGAGGAAGCTGCGTCTTCCTGAGAACGTTGTTAAGTCCTTAGAGTGTTTTAAAAGGAAAGTGAAGCCTGGCCTCTGGTCTGGGCGCTGAAGCTGGCCAGAGCACACCACTTGTTAGCGCTGCTGGTCGCGATGTTCCGGGTCTACAGGACAGCCAGCCACCTTCATTTTTCTTCTTCTTCCAGCCCGGAGCCTTTGGAGGAAAGTTCTACCTAACAGGCCCTTCGGTCATTAAACAGATGAAAGTTCCTCCTGGCAGTTTATGTGAGGTGAGATGCTCTCTTCCTTTTTACTTCTAAAAATAAATTGAATTAGGAAAGTCTAGGAGACGTTGGGCAGGAGCCCAGCAGACCATTTTACTCTCCTGGGAGAGAGCCTGGCTGTGACGGGGACCGTCAGCCACGCGGGGAGAGCCGGCCTTCGCCTTCCTTCCCTTCTCCTCTCGCCAAACTCTTCCCCAAATCCTCTTCCTGTCCTGGCTGTCTGTGCAGAACCAGGACATTTCTATCTGAAATATCTAAAATAGACTGTCACATACCTTTTCCAAACGGGGACGGGGTATGTGAAGAGGAGCACTTACCTGTACCACCCGGTGACAGAAACCCTGCTGACATCCCAGCCCAAGGCTGGCGGGCGCCACAGGTGCGGCCACCATGGTGGAGCCGTGATCCTTCTGGTGCAGCCTAGAGCCTGGGGACCACGAGGGGCCTCTGAAGGGAGCAGGGGGCCATGTTTCAGGACGGCATATGTACCCGTGTGTGCCAGGGCTTGGAAACCCCAGGATGCAGGGCAGACTTTGGAATATGCATCTGATTCTTCAATCCGTGGTTTCTCCTACAGCTTCCCAGCCCGCCATCAGCGCACATCGAAGACTCTCTTCCTACACATAGCCCCACGGTTGGAAGCCCTGAATGTCCCTCTGTGATAGATCCAGAGATCCAAAGAGTGGCCCTGAGTGGCCCTGGGGGCTGCAGGGAGGACTGTGTGCTCAGCCTGGGCAGGACAAGGTCAGTGTGGCTCAGGGGGTGAGCTCCATCCACACTTGCCAGTTGTCCACTCCAGCACGGAGCTGGTGCATGGACAAGAGGCGGCACGCCAGGGCCAAGGCTGGAGCAAGGCCTATTACTACTGTGAGATGATGGGAGTCGCTTGCCCGGGGCCAGGTAGTTAAGTCACAACAGAAGTAAAATGCAAACTCAGGCCTTCAGTCTCTATGTGCATGAGAAGAGACAAAGCCGAACATTCCTTCGGAATTTGCTAGAAGGTCTGAAGTTCACGAACCTAATGGACATTTGTCGTGTGCTAAGCAGGGTGTTTATAGGGCCTCATTTAGTCCTCATGGCACTCTATGAAGTAGGGCCAGCCCCGCTCCTGTCCTGCACCATGCAGATGAGGAACAGAGACCCAAGCAGAGCCGGCACCCACAGCGCAGCCACGGTCTGCGGTCAGCCAGCCTGGTCCGTCCTGCCAGTGGCACTGTCCCCCTCACCACCTCCCTGGTTAGCAGGTGCAGCACACAGCCCGCGTTGGTGTGGGATTGTGCTAACACCAGCGGTGACACAGATTATCAGACCGATAGGGAGCCCTACAACAGTTACAATAATGTGTGCGTCTGAGTAATACTAACAACAAAAAAGGCAAATGATTGAATTTTTACTAAATGCAGATTGGTAGAAGGCAGCTTCTTTCCAATAATGGAGTCCATCGCAAAAAAAAAAATTCTAGAGTTTGCACAGAGAGATGGGCACCTCTCCCCGTGAGGTACCCCTGGGAAACTGCCTGCCTCCTTTCTCCAGAATCCCCTCTGCCAGGGTCCCAGGCAAGGAGAGAGGGACAGAGGACTGTCGAGGGGTTGGAAGACACAGAGAGGTCCCTTGTCCAGCCCTGTGAACCCAAGGGTTGCATCAGGCGTCCCGGCGTGGGGCCTTGGGCTGGAGGCTTCTGTGAGAGGCCTTCCCTGCTCTGACTTGCACCGCTTTGCAGGCCTGCAGCCCGAGCAGCGCTGACCAGGCTCAGGGCCAGCAGATGGATCGACTGCAGCACCAGGGCCGTGTTGGTGCACTTCACCCTCTATAACCCTCCAACTCAACTCTTCTCGAGTGTGTCCCTGAACGCCAACATGCTCCCCACAGGGGGGCTCGCCCTCTCCTCCCTGGTGGAGTCCTTCCACATCTTCTACAGCAACTCAGCGAGGTACCACCTCATGCTTCCTGAGGTGAGTTCACCAGCCCCTAGGCCTGCTTGCACAGCACGGGGACTTCCCTCGGGTCTGGGCACCCTCCACCAGACAGGCCTCGTGCCTACCTGCCCACCCGCCCTCCACCCACATGCCTGCTATGACCCTATCATGTGGCCAGCGGCCCACTAGCTGTGGGCACAAGAGGAAGAAGACCCTGGTGGGGACCTGACACATATACGTGGCTAGTGCAGATACAGAGCTATCTCCATGTGCAAATTCACCGTAGGAGGATTGGGATCCAGAGCCTTCCCAGAGGTCTTAGCTAGGCTGCCATAAGTAAATACATGCTCTGGGTATTTCTCACAGTTCTGGAGGCTGAGAGGCTGAGATTAAGGTGCCAGCATGGTGGGGTGCTGGTGAGGGCTCTCTTCCTGCCTGGCAGATGGCCGCCTTCTCATGGTGTCCTCACACGGGGAGAGAGAAAGAGCTCTGGTCTCTCTTCCTCTTCTTATAAGGACACTAATCCCACCATGGGGCCCACCCTCATGACCTCATCTAACCCCAGCCACCTCCCAAAGATGACTCCACTTCCAAATAGCATCCCACTGGGGGTTGGGGCTTCAACATATGGATTTTGGGGGCACAAACCTTCAGTACCATGGGTCTTGGTAAGATGGAATATACCCCTGTAGCTTCACTGAGAAATGAAAGTCATTTTTTCAAGAAAAGTCACTCTGAACTTTTCCTCAGCAACTTTGCTGGCTTCTGCCTATATTTCACTATTCTGCTATGAAGAGCTAAGACCTGCTGACACTCCAGGTGGAACACAATTTGCCTTGGGAGTGGAGGGGGGATGGTGTGGGGTCTTAGACTCTAGGGCTGTTGAGTGACACAGTTGGATTGGGGCTGTGAGCAGAGCCTCAGAGCTGGTGTGGGTGGCGGGAAGGGAGGGGGAGGTGAGGAGAGTCGGCCACTCCGCAGGGGAGGCACTCACCTCGGGCACCGAATTTAGGGGCATCAGAACAGTCAGCAAGATAAATAATGTTGTAGTGCAATACTTTTGAAAATCAGAATTCATGCAAAAAAATTCGTGATGGACAAAATATCAGAATTTTGAGCAAAGGCAGGATCAGTGTTACTGGCGTTTCCTTTTGCCCCAGGCTCCAGTGTGGCCTGGCCCAGTGCTACTGCTGACACCTTCTTGTTGACCTCTACCAACGGGCTTTGCTCTGACTGTGTTTGTAGCTTCTGACAGCGGGCCTTTCAGACTCCTAAACTGCCCATGACTCCTAAAGAGGACAGACAGGACCGTGTCTGAAGCCCCTGCTGGCGTGCTTCAGTCCCTCTTAAGTTCATGACAAATCTGAGTTTGGGCTCGTGATTGTCAAAGAGGCACAAAGCGCCTTATAGTGAGCTGGGGTAGTGGGAGCAGGAAGGTTGGACGCACCCGGAGTAGTCTCGGTTGTTTAAACCTAAGATCAGTGTTTACGGCGTGGTTGTGGTTATAAAATGCTTTCCACACACGTGATCTCATTTCAGACCATGCTCTGGGAAGTAGATCCTCCATTCTGTGCTTGGCATGGCCCGGGGAGGCAGTGCCTGACGCGTGCTGGGCTCTCAGTGTGCCCTCCTCTTTCTTTGCTTTGGGATAAATGTTAGTAGGTGCCAGCACCACTCCTGGAGGGTGGGAGGGAGGAGGATCCCGAAAGAGCCTTTTTTAGCTTTAAAGTGTTAATTTGAAGGGTCCACAGGAGCTCTGGGAGCCTGCCTTGACCTCAGACGGGTTTAGTTCCCACTATTACTGAGCGTCACTTCCCTCCTTGTTCTCAATGATGAATGAAGGCATGAATGAATGGGTAACTCATCAATGGTGAAAGAACCACAAACAGAACTTGAAGAAATTCCTTATACAGGATCTTTTAAAGGTTTTACTTGGCTGAGGAAACTGATAATATATATATTTCATATTTTGTATATTTCACAAATAGACGAAAATTCCTTCCTTCTTGCATTGCAAGGAAGGACTGGGAGGGGCTGGCATGGAGGTTAGGAGACCTGCTGGGTGGCTGTGCCATATTCCCACTCCAGGGTTTCAGTGCCTGAGGGGCGCATTGCGAGCTCATTGGGGGTGGGGTCTCTATGAGAGCTTGTGGCCTGAAAAGGTACAGATGCCCCAGCAGCCTGCAGAAAGCAAGTTCATCAGCAGAGCTGTGTGGAGCAAGGAGTTAGCTTGCATCCTATCTACTCAGAAGGTGATTGGCAGGGGCGCCAGCCAGGAGTTTAGACCTTCAGAAAACAATTTATCAGTATTTGTGTTTATGTTGTTTCTTGACGTTCCCTCCATCAGCTGCTCTTCCTGGTGCTCAACCTCATTCACCTCTGCTTTCAACTCTACGGCATGACGGAGAAGGGCGTCCGCAACTATTGGCGAAAACCGAGAAGCTGGCTGGAGGTAGCCTCTCGTGTCATTTTCTTCACGAAAAATAATAATAGTAAAATACTTATCTGAAAATCAAAAAAATTTTAATGGGAAATTGATTATACATTAGCTAATTCCAACCTCATTACACTTTTCTCCCTTGGTCCTGTTAAGGCCAAAATCGCACTTGAGATCAGTGTCCATTTAGAGCTTGTGCAGTTAATTTGCACTCCACATCACAGGGGAGCCATGTGAGCCCATCCTTGGCCCCTATCTGATGGCCTCTCTCTCCAATGTTGCAGCTCTCCATAGTCGGAGCAGCTCTCACCTACTCCGCAGCCTCCGGACACCTGGGTACTCTTGCTGGGGAGGTGACCGACCAGTTCCACAGAGGACTTTTCCAAGAGTTTACAGACCTCAGTCATCTGGCAGCATGGAATCAGGTATGGCAGGCTGCTCAGGGCAATACAAACAAGGGCCATGCTCTGTGATGCTTCCCAAAGGAGGCCACACACATTGTACAAGGTTCAACATGAGGGCTTTGTTGCATATTGAGCGATAATGCTCTGAGCTTGCAGACGAAGGTGACCTGGACAGAGAAGGGCCTGGAATCCTTAAGACATGTGTTGCAAGTTGGAGGCGTATGTAATCTGTGGGAGAACTCAAGAACAGGGCATCACTCCCACGACTCTGCGTGGCCCTAAGTGGCAGAAGGAAGCAGGTTTTGAGGTGACATAAAGGAAGAACTAGCATGGACTTCCTTAGATGCATCATGTCTGTCTTCTCTCTTCAACAGTCCTAGATGCAGGTGGTATTAGCGCCTCTGTACAAGTGAAGATCCTGAGGCTCAGGGGAGGCCTGGGTCCCACCATGGGGACAGTTGGGCTTAAAAGTTTTGCATTTCCCTTGCCCAGGGAATGGGCCCCTGCAAGGCTGGAAGCTCCAAGAGGGATAGAGGTGGATGACCCGCTTCCTAACTGTCCGTGAGCATGACTCTCTGAGGTGGATGGGGGGCTTCCTGCTCCACCCTTCACTCCGTGTCTGCCCTCTTCCTACTAGCTGGTTCCGCTTGGCCATGGTCTCAGGGACCTGAGTAACCACATGCCTAAGCCTCTGAGCTCTAATGCAGTGGACGTACTCTAGGAGGACACTGTCCACTGTGTCTTGGCCCAGGGATGTGCAAGGCTGAAGCCTGTGGCTTGAGCCATTCAGTTCTGCTGCTATGTTGTTGTGCGTTCAGGGCCGGCCCTCAGGAAGTGTGCCATGTAGATGGTTAGCCCCTCTCCATGCTGGCATCTTGGGCCTGCCCCACTGCAGCTCTCCCTCTTGACTCCACTTCTGCGGGCACCTCCCCCAAGGTTATCAAACTGACCCCCACAGAGGCAGTCAGAGGGACTTTAGCTCTGTCTTAAGTTCACTGAAGCTGTCTTCCAGGCAGCTCATGACAAAACCAGTGATTTTCAAATGCTAGAGTCGTACACACAGGACAGAGGCTACAAATTTGAGGCAGTTGATGGGGAAATACACAGGTTCCGGAGCCAGCCGACCTGAAACCTCATCCTAGCTCCTCTTAGCCTCATGCCCTGGGGCAAATTACTTAACCTTCTCTAGGCCTTTATAAGATGGGGCTGCGATACACAACCGGCAGTGCTCTGTTAGGATCTGAGTGTGTGTGTATTTGTCCAAACATGGACATACATACACATCCCTTAAGCACAGAGCATGGCACTGGTGAGTGTTCTGTAAATGAAAGTCATAATAATGACAATACTTAAGCAGTCTTTATGGCAGGCCTCAAATCAAGTGATGGCAGGAAAGGGAACCTTTCCATGGTGCACATGGGACTCTGCTGTCCAGCTGTTCAGTGCGGTGGCCACTAGCTACATGAGGCTCCTGGGAACTGGAAATGTGGCTGGTCCAAATTGAGGTGTGCCGAAAGTGTGAAACACTCACTGGATACTATAAACTTAGTATGAAAATTAAGAATTTAAAATATCTCATTAATAACTGTTACACTGAATATGTTGAAATTATAATGTTTTAGAAATTACGTTTCAGAAATAAAATACGTTATGAAACAAATTTCATTATTTTTTTAAATGTCGCAACTGGAAAATTTCCCATTCCACCTGTAGCTCGAACGGTGTCTGTCTTGCTCAGTGCTGGCTACAGCCGGTGCATGCCAGTTTCCCAGGCTCGGCCGTGCCCGCCCGCTCTGCAGGGAACCAGGGGTGCAACAGCACAGACAGCCTGTCTGGGTTTTGGTTGTCAGAGGCCGTTGTTGACCTTGCACCAATTAGTGAGAAAACAAAATAAAAAGCCTTGATCCTTTGCCCATGTAGATTTTAAAACATCCAGCTTGCATTTCTTTCTCTTTGACTTATAATCTTGGTGAGAATAGATGAGAGCATACACCCAAAAGTGCTTTTCCAGTGAGCCCACTTGTAGATAGGTAAGTGGCCTTCATAGAGGAGGCCCCGTGGGGGTGTGGAGGGGCATGTGGGACACGGAGTTGGGAGGCTGGGTGTGAACCTAGGAGGCCAGGTATCAACCGATCTGCTGTTTCTCCAGTGAGGTGGCTTTCCTTTTATCATCTTGTTTTTCTGAGCCATAAACTCAATAGGTAGAAAATGGGAGTGCTTTTGGTTTTTATAAAGATTAAGTTAAAAAATACATGCATGAAGAGCGTTGTTAAGTGGTAACATATTCTGTGCATCTAAAGGAGGGGAAGGAACCAACAGCACTGAGTGTTTTCCATGTCCCCTCTGTGGGGGCTGTTTTTTTACAGCTCAGTAAACTGAGGCTCAGACAAAGGGAATGCAGGCCTGAGCTGTCCTGATCTTTACAGACACAGTAAGGTCAGTAAGGCCTTTCTGAAAATGCATTATAACTTGTACTTACTCCTAGTTCCAACTCAGCCTCCTCTGCAGACATCCGACACTGACCTGCCCTCGGAGGTTTGTCGTCTGTAGGACTTAGTCACATCCAATGCACACCTGTGGCCCATTTCCCTCACGCATGGCCCACAGGTGTGAATACGTCTGTGTACCTTTATGGTTGGTATGATACCCTGAACTGCTATGTTTTTCTGTCTCAGAGGGCGCGATGGCTCCAGGGAATCCTTTCATTCCTCTTGATACTGAAATGCATTTATCTCCCTGGCATTCGAAACACCATGGCGTCCTGCTCGTTCACTGTGCGCCGCTCGCTCTCCAGCATCTTTGCTCCGGGGGTAAGAATCCTCCCCTTTCCAAGTGCCCTCCCCAGTAAACGGATGCAACCAGTGCGTTCTCTTCACTTAGCCCCTTCTCAAGGTGAAACAGCATCTAGGATTCCAGCCTTTTACCGTTCCGGGGTGGTTTTAGGTCACTGATATCAGTCGTTATATAATGAGTTATGGCCATGACAACAGTAGCCACGATTGATTGAACACCTGGTCTGTTCTATACTTTCCCATGGCATATTATTATTACTAACGTAAGTAGTTGTCACCTGCTGAGCTTTATCTTAGTGCCCGGAAGGGCGCGTGTGGCCTCTTTTATTACCTCAGTTAGTTACCCTAACCCCGCTGAGGGAAGTCTTGACTCTTTCTCAGAGGAAGGAGTGAGGAGCTGAGAGCAGTGACAAGGCTTGCCTTGGGCCCCAAAGCACCGGTTCTCCCTCACACACTGCGTCCCATACAGGCTCCTGCTGGCTTCCATCGCCCCTGCTCCTAATTCTGGCCCTGCACCCAAGACATCCCTACGAATACGCTGGAACTCACTTTAGTATATTTACTCCCCAAGTGGAATTGCACACCATCAGTGGGACCCAGAGGAAAGACAACGCAGTCAGGAAAAACAAAACAAAAGCAGATATACAGGTGCTTACCTGTGGGCACAGGCTCTTGGGAAGCCTAACTCCATCCCTGGGGGCCCAGGGCAGGCCAGGGCTGGCCCTTAAGTCTGCTCAGGTGGGTGAAGTCCAGAATCAGGAGGGCCAGAGTCCTGCTTGCGGCCCTGACAAAGCTCCTGGGGTGTGGCGAGTCTGACCCGGCCCCCGTGGGGAAAGAGCTTGCTTCAGCCTGGCAGGCCCCAGTGCGGCCCTGTGCCCCCTCCAGAGCGCCTGGTCATCAGGGCAGAGGGAGGGTCTGGCTGGGTGCCTGATTTGGAGGCTCTGGTTCTCACAAAGCACACGGGAACCAAGCACAGATCCCCAAACTCTGCTGGCCTTAGGCTTGGTGGGACAGACTCAGCAAACCAGGGCAGAAAGAGCAGAGCAAGGAGTCAGAGAGACCTGGGTTCGGGCCCCGGCTGTACCCACTGTCACAACCATGGGCCAGTTACGAATCTAAGGTATGTGGCTGGCAAGTTACTGCGGGGCTTAGAGATTATGTGTATGTGGAATTTATCTGGCTGTTAAACTGGTCGTTATTATATCACTTAGCAATATGCAAAAATGTCTCTGTTAAGAAAAAAGCCTGGAATATGAATAGACTGTGTCCAAATTAAGCAGCAGCATTCCAACAGTTCAGAAATTATGCATGCGTACGGATGGGGCTAAAAGGAGGACGGGGAGCCACACAGTTTGACTAGTCTAGATGACAGACTCATGGGTTGCGTTTTCTTGCTTCTGAGTCCCATTGATGGTACGCAGTTCCACTTGGGGAATAAATAATACTAAAGTGAGTTCTAGTGTGTTTGTAGGGAGGTCTGGGGTGCAGGGCCAGAGTGGGGAGCAGGGGCAGTGGAGGCCAGCGGGCATCTCTGTGGGACTCAGCGCATGGCGGTAGCTGCAGCCTGGTGGGGGACCCTGTGATGGCTGGTCCACATGCAGTGCAGACCCATATGGACCTCTAACAACTGGCTGATGGTCTGCTGTGCAGGCGAGAAAATGGTGGTCAGCACCAGTGCTTGTTTGGGTGGATGGAGGGAGCATCATGTATATCCTGGGGCTGTGATACAGCCCTGACACTCCGAGACAAGTCCCAGTCTGTTACAACAACAGACCACAAAGCCTCACCTGAACTCAAGTTAACTCAAAATTACCCTTTCCCGGCATTTCTTAAGTGGTTTATTTTACTGAGCCTCCAGGAACTAGGGGTGCAGAGGGCAGGGAAGAGGGGATGCTGGTGGTGGAAGGCAGAGGAGGAGAGGAGGACACTGGACTCCTGAGCATCTGAGTGGGGAGGAGCGGGAGCAGGGCTGCAGAGAGGGTGCGCCAGACAGAGACGGGCGTTTTGGGGATTAGTTCTTAAATCTGGTTGACGTGATCAACACTCCAAAAACTGCTACTCCAAGCTTTTCGTTATTTTAGCCTCCCGTAAACCGGTGCCCAGAATGTCAGTTGTCACTGGTTTTTCTCCCTGCAGCTGGCGGGGGTCCTGATGCTGGCTGCCCACACCCACCTGCGTGGATTTCTGCTCTCGGCTTGGGCTCTCCCTTCTGGCGCCTTCTCAGACTCCTTCCACGGGCTGCTGTTTCATTTTCCAGGAAGAAGCCAAAGAGACACATTCTTTGGCCTTTCCAAGTCTGACAGGCGGGACATGGCTTGTTGCTACGGGGCCTTTTTGATAGCAGTGACCACTCTGTGGTTTGGAATGGTACGTGCTCACATTCCAGATTTCGAAGTCAGGGATTGTTAAAGGTTTCAAATGCTGTCAGGGTCAAAAGCTCTTTGGTTCACGCTGCAGGCCAGTCTTCACGGTCATGACTCCCTGCCCATCTGTCCTGCACTGGGCAGGAGCTTAACACAGTCGCCTGGACTTCTCGTGGCCTGGAACAGCTCCAGCAGGACAATCAGCCACTCTAGAGTGCCGCCTCCTCCAGGGAGCCTCCGCAGCCCCCACGGCACCGAGCCACACCCTCTCTCTCTCTGAACCTGATTTGACACAGTCTCACGCTGCTGCTGCCGCAGGCTCTCTCTGGCCTTGTTATCGCAATCTTTCCATTTTATGAAAGGTTCGCTCCATCAGTCAGCCTTCACTGGACGTGTTCTCAGCTCTGGGGGCTGAGTTAGGAATGGGGCTCCCTGGTTCCGGCCCTCCTACGGATCTGACACTTGCAGACCTAGTCATGTCTCACACACACACACACACACACACACACACCACCTTAAATTCCTTCAATGGAGGAAGAGGTTCTGCTTGACCTGCCCCTGTCGCCCCTTCGTGGGGATAATAGATTTAGCAAATAAAAATACAGGATATCCAGTTACAGTCAAATTTCAGTAAATGATGAATAATTTTTTAGTATTAGTATGTTCCTGCAGTAGTTCAGACATACCTATGTTTAACAGTTTTTTGTTGTTTTCCTGAAATTAAAATGTAAGTGAGCAGCCTGTATTTTATCTGGCGACCCTGCCCACCTCAGCTTTCTCCTCCTCTGCCACCTGCTCCAGTGCTCCTCAGCCAGCTCCTCCTCAGGTCCTACCTCGGGTTTGCTGCATCCACATCTTGGCGGTGCAGCCTGGCATCCTGATTTTCCGAAACCCCTCCAGGTGTTCCTGTTGAAGACTCTGGGTTGGAAAAGCCTACTCTCTTTCCAACTAGGACACATCATGGGAACGTCCAGAGGTTGCACTGCGGGGCCATCACCAAGAAGGGGAGAAGCGCGAGGGAGATCTTGGGGAGGAGGCCAGAGAGGGGTCTTACGTGTGCAGGGAACGTCTGTCACCTGGCAACACGCAGGAGGTCCCTGGGTCGGAGAGCTCCCAAGGGCAGCAGCATTTTGGGGTCTTGTAACTGCAAGGCCCTCTCTTACCAATGGGTAACAGGTGAGGTCTTGCAAGGTATGCAAAGCAGGCTCTACATGGCTAAAACTTTGATTGTTGGGGCTATTTTTTAAAAAATTCAATGTGTACAATTTTGAGTCTGGTGCCCCCAGGCTTTTGGAGCCAACAGATCTCAGCCTGCAGTGAAGAAACAAACAACCTGGGGATCATTTATATAATGCACTCTCCGGGCCCACCCACAACCCTGCGGGCTTTGCCAGAGGACCCCGAAACTGAGACGCAGATTTTACGTATGGAAATGCACATCATGTTAATAATCTTCGGCCTCAACTTTTAGATATTGAAAATCTCCTTTATAATAAGATTAATTTCCTTTGCTGAATTCATCTTGCTGTAATTTAGTTCAATTCATGAAAGATACTTTCCTGATTTTTTGCTAAGCAATTACTGTCTTACTGAAAGGTCATAAAATAGCGTCATCGGACGTAATCTCCATTTTATAGTCTGTCAAATTAACAAAGCTTTTTTTTTGTCTGGTAACATGAAACTTGTCTCTGTTTTTCTTCTCCCTAGCTGAGAGGTTTCCTCATGACTCTTGGCCGAAAAAGAAAATCTTTTCAAAGCAAATCTCTTGTGAGGCTTAAAGACATGACTGCCCACATGGTGGGGAAGACCCTCACCCTTCTGGGGCTGGAAAGGCCAAAGTTGGACGAGACTGAGATGGTGGAGAACCATGTAAGCCCTGGATCTTGGATTACTGAGCGCAGTAGCACATTCAAGATGATGGTTTCATTGCAGACTTTTGCTTTCAGTTACTGAAGCATGATTGTGATTCTGTGCCAAATATCATTGCAAAGCCATAGAATTTTTACTTGAAATTCTTTTTTTTTTTTAAAGATTGGCACCTGGGCTAACAACTGTTGCCAATCTTCCTTTTTTTTAAGGATTGACACCTGGGCTAACAACTGTTGCCAACCTTTTTTTTTTTTTTCTGCTTTATTTCCCGAACACCCCTGGTACATAGTTGTATATCTTAGTTGTGGGTCCTTCTAGTTGTGGGATGTGGGATGCCGCCTCAACATGACCTGACGAGTGGTGCCATGTCCGCACCCAGGATCCGAACCCTGGGCCGCCACAGCGGAGCACGCGAACTTAACCACTCGGCCACAGAGCCAGCACCTACTTGAAATTCTAAAGCACTTTGCAGATTACCAAGCACATTCTCTTCCAGTAACTCCTTATATCCTTAGATGCCCCTCTAAAGTTGGAAAGATGGAATTTACAACAAACACACACACACCCCCAACTCTGTCCTTATAGAGTTAGTCATTTGCTTTTGGTTTCTGCTACTAAACCCAAACTGTTACTGCCCAAGGAGGGTCGTCTGCTCACCGCAAGACATGCCAATAGTCAGGAGGCAAGGTGGTAGGAGAGAAAGGACTTTATTACAGCTTGCTAGCAAGAGAGAAGGTGGTTGACTCATGTCCGAAAGAACCACCTTACAAAACAAAGACTGTAGGCCAGATATATAGGGGGCTTCTCTCCAGGTGGGGGAGGCAGCTAGTCTCTGGCTGGAGTAGACATCTGGTCCCAGGTCCTGATAGTGCTTTGTTTTACTGGATATACATCAGAGAATGGAACACGCCCCTATACCAGGATCTTTCTGTTGTCATTGATGATGGCTATCAGCATAGGCTCTCTGCCCAGAGGTCATTACATTCCTAGAGAACTCAAAAGAACAAAGTTATCATCTTAAAGCAGCTGGGAGGGCCCACAAAATCTACAGAGCTTGTCTGGGCTAGTTAATCAGAGGTATTCAAAGTTATAATATGGCTTCTTTTCTACAATATGGCTTCCCTTATGTCAACCTTGTGTTGAGCTGGTATAGAAACTTCTACCAAAATGTGAAGACAGGCACAGTGTTTGAGTGTAGTCACCCCAGACATGAATGCAAATATGTAAAAGCAGGTATTGGCACACTGAATGCCCAGCTATTGTCCATGGCTGATATTCAGGCATCACCCAGTGCAGTTCTGAAGTCAGGGACATGGAATCATGATATTGTGCATTTTATAGAGCTTCACTCTTTATCATGTACTTTCCATACACTATTTCTTTTAAATCCATTTAATAGTCCTTTGTATAGGCATTCCAAACCATAACACTTATGTGCGTACCTGTATATGACATCATGAATGAGGAACAAGTGTGCGTACCTGTATATGACATCGTGAATGAGGTATGAATGCCTGTATATGACATTGTGAATGAGGTATGAATACCTGCATATGACATTGTGAATGAGGTATGAATACCTGTATATGACATTGTGAATGAGGTATGAATACCTGCATAGGACATCGTGAATGAGGTATGAATGCCTGTATATGACATCGTGAATGAGGTATGAATGCCTGCATATGACATCGTGAATGAGGTATGAATGCCTGTATATGACATTGTGAATGAGATATGAATGCCTGTATATGACATCGTGAATGAGGTATGAATGTGCGTACCTATATATGACATTATGAATGAGGAAACTAAGGTGTGAAATTCAGGTCCAGCACCAGCTTCCCTGACTCCAGGATCCAGTGTGTTTTCTAACAAAACGCAATACCATCTAAAGTTGGTACCACGAAATGCTTCAAAAAATCAGGAAAGAAGAAAAATTAGGTTGTTGAATGCACGTACTAATCTAATTTTATTCCCTTCAGAATTATTACCTCGATGAATTTGCAGATTTGTTAGATGAGCTTTTGCTGAAGATTACTGGTTTGTCCGACAGCCTACAACCCCCTTTTCTAGAACAACAATCCAGTGATACGGTGGAGGCCGGGTCAGAAGATAGTCCCTTGGCGGGTGTTTCTGCTTACCAACTTACTGGGGTAAGCAAATGAAAAATTTTTTTTATCATGTTTTTATAGCAAAATGATTTTTAAGTCCTAAAAATTCTATTGTAAATCATGAGGCCTATTTGCATAAATATTCTCTCAGGGTAGGTAGTGGTGGTGGTGAGAAGTGCTCCAGCCAGAACTGAAGAACTGCTCAATAATGTAAAATGTATGATGTGACTTCCAGCTTGAAATGATGGCAAAACATCTGTCTGCTTCCTTACTTCTGATTGCACCTGGAATCAACAAAGAGAAACAGAAGTGGAAACTCTATCCTCCCAGCCACTAAGAAATATCTATGACTCAGAACATGACCAAGAATCCCAAGAATGGCAGCCAAACACAGTGACCGTTAGAACACTGCCACTTCCAAGAGCACACAGCATTCTCTGACCTCAATAGAACACACAGAGGGCTGACCAAAGGGCCCTGGTTTGGAAGAAAAGAGAATAGGACACAAAAGAGCTAAAGGAATCTTCCTGAACCCCAACTCCACAGACTTTTGGGGACAAAGGACTGAAGGAAAGCCATCTTTGTAAGAAACGGTCTGTTGATGTGGCCACCAGAGGAGGGTCTGTTGGTGGCCCACAGACCTGGAGTCACGCAGACCCACATACCAGGGTTAGGTACACAGTGAGAAAGGGAGAGGAGTGCCTGTCTCCAGTGATAGGTGCATTCTAATGGGGCTTCCCTGAGATCCAGAAAGATCCTCTGCAGCCCAGAGCCCTCATTATCACACTTTCCGGTAGCAGTGAGACTGCTCCCTGGCGAAGATGAGAACTGGGGTGCCTCCTACTCAGGCTCACTCCCAGCCCCTTCTGGTCCTACTAACAACCACCAAGGATGCTCCCCTCAGGCAAAGATGAACTCTCTCTGTAGAGGTGAGCAGTCGCTGTTGGGTGTGTGCAAAGATGCTGCAGGAGAAAGTGGTAGTTAAAAATGACCAACAGAGAGCCAGCCCTGAGGGCCTAGTGGTTAAAGTTTGGTGCTTTCACCACCTCAGTGGCCTGGATTTGGTTCCTGGTCACAGAACCACAGCACCCTTCTGTCAGTAGCCATGCTGTGGTGACGGCTCACATAGAAGAACTAGAAGCACTTACAACTAGGATATACAACCATGCCCTGGGGCTTTAGGGAGAAAAACCAATCAAACAAAAATGACCAACAGAGAAGGAGATGAAGATCAGCCCTTTGAAAACAAATGTCATAGGTAGGTCAGACTGTCACCAAAATGTTCTCTACACACAAAAGTACACTAGTGAAAAAATGACCTCTTTGAAATAAGAGTGCAAAGCCAAGATGAAAGAGCTAAAAGATGAACTAAAAAGACAATAAATAAATTGATAGAATTGAGAAAAGAAATGGAAAATAAAAAGAAAGATGCCAGAAATACAGGCAAAGGGACAGAAACAGTAATAGATTCACAGAAAAGACAGCAAAGGAGATGGATGACAGATTTGAGAAAACTCAGCAAAATGAGATCTAAAGAAACAGAGTTAAAATTGATTTTAGGGAAAATTATATGCATGAAAGTCAGATGAAGAATATGCACAAGCCAAAAAAAGATGTGCAATTAGTGTCTGCCTCCACCCCCAAAGAAAGCCCAGAGAATACGAACAGAAAAAAATACTTAAAGATATAATTTAAGAAAACTTTCCTGAATCTATATATTCAAAAAGTAGTTCTACCCCAAGAAAGAAATAGATTCAAATCTATTAAAACAAGAACAAATCCTAATAAAGTTACTGGACTTAAAAAATAAAGAATCCTATTGACATCCAGATACCCTCCATACTCAAAGAAATCGTCACATCCAAGTGATTAAAAATTGCTTAAGGGTTATTTATTAATTGCCACTTAAATTATTAAAAACTATTTAAATGTGCATATCAGTAGGAAATTGGGCAAATGATAGGAAAAACAATTTTTATAGAATAGGAAATATAATGTTTATTTGTGTAGAAAAGTTAGAAGAAAAAGAATCTGTATAGAGGGAAAAAAGACAGGGTACCACTTATTATCTTTGTAATATGAAAAAAAAATGAAAAACTTCAATAAACTATTTTAGAAGGAAGATCGCTATATGCATTTATATTTATACCATAAGGTTAATATTGTTATTTCTAGATTGTAGGATGAAAATAAAGGACAACGTATCTGCTAAATTGGTGCTTAGAGGGAAATCTATGGTGTATGTCATGCAGCAACAACAAACGAAATAAACTAAGTATGTATTCAACTCAAGGAGGCGAGGAAAAAATACACATGCACAATGCATGCATGCACGCATGCACACGCACAAACTAAGCAACGCAGAAGAAAGGAATTTGTAAGATGAAAGTGTAATTTAAATCAGCAGCAAAAATGAATTAACCCAAGAGATGATTCTTTTAACAAACAATGAAATAGATAGGTTATTAGCTAATATATTGCTAAGTATGATGGAAAAAGTGAGTACAACAAATATACAAAATAAAAAGGAGAAAGCGAAAATAAGGAAGTTAAATGAACAATAAAACATTTGGAAAGAGAGAACAGCTATCAATACTCCTTATACACCAAATGACTTGAGCAGAGAGAGAGATCTTAAACAGCATGTGAAGGCCCACCCTCCACGAGCAGGTTCACCCAGTTGGTTTCACAGGTGAGAAACAGCAAACTAATAAGAAATACGTAAGTTCAAAATGCTCTTCAATCTGTTCCAGCACATAGGGACAGAGAAAACCTTCCAAATGTGTTTTTATGAAACAAAGCAGTATATTGATACCAAAACTGGACCAAAATATCCCAGATTTAAAAAGACAAAACCAAACAACTACATTCCAGTCTTGTTGATTTTGATACCAAGAAACTAAATAAATAAAACATTGGCAAGAGTTCCCACCTGACCCCCATTAATGGAACTGAGGACACCAGGGAACTGTGTATTGCCCTAAATGTGGAACCCTTCCATCCCCTATAGATGGATGACGGGAAGCTTGTGGCACCATGGTCTTCATGTTTGTCGACGGGCTCTCGTAACCCCTGTGAGGGGGAGGTGGACCTTCTCCAAAGGAGGGAGCTCTCCCCTGAGGATATGTAGATGTTGGAGTAAGTTGGAATGAACAGATTCTACTAATTTTTTCATTGAGGGAAAAGGTGCCAGGAGATCAAGGTGCTATGACCACTCCTGGATTCAATCAAAATAGTCCTTTACACTTCACATGTTGGGTTACCGAAGAATTCAATAGAACAAATGGTTCTCTCCTATCAGAAAGTTACTTTGAGTCACATCTAACCTCTTTATTTTATCATTGAGGAAATTGAAAAGCAGATAATTCAAGTTTATTCCCAAAGTACATGAAGCAAGTTAAAGGCTGAATCAAGAGATTAGTCTCACAAAATAAAAAAGAAATATTGAACTAATATTTACGCTCAGTATGCTGAGCATATTGCATGGTCTGAAATACTACAGCAATGAAACACGCTTGTCCCTCCTCTCATAGAGCTAGTGGTTTATGAATGAGCAGGTCAGCCAGGTTTACATTACAACATCATGCCTTGTGCGTGTTGATCCTGATTTCTTAGAAATACGCATCTAGAAATCATGAAACAGAGCTTCAGGTATTAGTATCTTCTCAGAAGAATATTGTTATCATTGGAGGTTATGATCTCAGCTAAGCATACAGTCTTACCATTTGTGGCAACATGGGTGGACCTCGAGGGCATTAAGCTAAGTGAAGTAAATCAGACAGAGAAAGACAAACACTGTTTGATTTTACTTATATGTGGAATCTAAAAGCAAAACAACAACAACAAAAACTGAGCTCGCAGATACAGAGAACAGGTTGGTGCTTGCCAGAGGCGGGGTTTGGGGGTGGGAGAAATGGGCTAAGGGAGTCAGAAGGTACAAGTTTCCAATTATAAAATAAATAATTCATGGGGGTGTAATATACACCATGGTGACTTTAGTTAGTAATACTATATTGTAGGGGCCGCCCCCATGGCTAGGTGGTGAAGTTCACACGCTCCACTTCAGCAGCCCAGGGTTTCGTGGGTCAGATCCTGGGCACAGACCTAGCACCGCTCATTAAGCCATGCTGAGGTGGCGTCCCATACAGAAGAACTAGAATGACCTACAGCTAGGATACACAACTATGTACTGGGGGCTTTGGGGAGGAAAAAAAAAAAAGATTGGCAACACATGTTAGCTCAGGGCCAATCTTTAAAAAAACATACTGCATTGTATATTTGAAAGTTGCTAAGACAGTACATCTTAAAAGTTCTCAACACCAGAAAAAAAATTTTGTAACAATGTGTGTGATGGATGTTAACTAACCTAATGTGATCATTTCACAATCTAAACAAATATTGAATCATTATGTTGTACACCTGAAGCTAATATATCAGTTATATCTAAATAAAAGGGTTTTTTTTCTTCCCAAAGCCCCAGCACATAGTTGTATATCCCAGTTGTAAGTCCTTCTAGTTCTTCTGTGTGGGATGCCAACACGCCATGGCTTGATGAGCAGTGTGTAGGTCCGCGCCCAGGATCCAAACTGGCGACCCCTGGGCTGCTGAAGCAGAGTGTGCCAACTTAACCACTACACCACCAGGCTGGCCCCTAAATAAATTTTTTTTAAAAAGAATTCAGCATCAAAAGAAAAAAACATTGGCAAATAGAATCCAGCATCAGATTAAAAGAATATGCCACAGTCATATGAGTTTTAAATCAGGAATAGCAACGTTTTGGGGATTTTTTCCCTTTTTTTTTAAGATTTCAGTTTTTTCCTTTTTCTCCCCAAAGGCCCACAGTACACAATTGTATATTCTCAGTTGTGGGTCCTTCTAGTTGTGGTATATAGGATGCCGCCTCAGCATGGCCTGATGAGCAGTGCCATGTCCGTGCCCAGGATTCGAACCAGCAAAACCCTGGGCCACCGCAGCGGAGCGTGTGAACTTAACCACTCAGCCACAGGGCTGGCCCCATGTTTTAATATTAGAGAATATATTAATAACTTTCACCAAGAAATGGAGGAAACTATCATTTGATTTTCTCCATGACTGCATTTGATGAAATTCAATCCATTCCTAATTTTTAAAATGCACTCGGTGAAAATAGCACTGACATAATTTTTTTAAGACAAGAATATACCTCAAGTTAAAAGCCAGTGCCGTGTCTAATGGTACAATATGCGAAACATTGTCAGAGTTAAGGACAGGGACAGATTGTCGATGCACAAGTCCCATAACAACAACACTCTTAGGGGATTTATCTCATCTCATTCCCATAAGCACACTTATCCTGTGTATACATTTAATAGCTCATAGCTGGAAGGAACTTCAATTTAAACTTATAATATGGTTGGTAGTCCTTTATGTACATGGCACAGGCCACTGTGAGTCCATGTATAATCACAACCTATAATCATTTAGCCTCATTTCCTAAGGGTTAGAAAACAGTTTCACTCAAATGGGCATGGAGGCCGACGGCCATTGTGTCTTTGCCCTTTCAACATACTGTTCTTGTTTATGATGTGGAAAGGGTTCAGCAGCAGAGCAATCATTAATCTTAATTTTGTACCATGGGAAACACAATTCTTCCTGGGCATACCACTTTACGAGGCATTTGTCACAGGTGTAGTGCTGCCAGGGCGAGCCTCTGTCACCTGGCCCCGGTGTGTCCGGGCCTGTGGATCTCAAGTTCCTGCAGCGTTAGGTTGGCTGCCTCGAGTGGGCAGAAGCAGGAAGGCTCTTGGCCTGCAAACAGGCCAGCATACTGGACTTCACGGAACAGACCCTCTTTTGTGTGATGTGATCTGAGGAAACAAGCGTTTGAATTTCCTAACTTCAGGGCAGCTGTTTTTTCATCTTAACCATTAATAATTAAGATTTGTATCTTTATAAACTGGAAGGATTGGATGCCTGGAGGTGTCTATAACCACCTACAAGTCACAATGTGCTTTGTGTTTTCTGAGTGACTCACTGGAGTGAAATGCTGTGGGGCTGCCAGCGTCTGCCGCTCCCCTCGCCAGCTCGGCTCCCATAACGTTCCTTGGCTTTCTTTCTTTTCAGCTATGTTGATTTGGATCAGGAGAAAAGCTCCACACTAGTGGGTGCTTCTTACTGAGCAGAAGGACTGTGGCCCCTGGGCGACCCCTTCCCAGGTTCTTTTTGATACCCAGATCTCATCACCACCCCGTGGGATGCGCTGCTTTGCTGGAGCAGGCCAGGCCACTGAGAGTGCCAATGCAATTTAGAGATGTCAGAATGGCTTTTCCTCACATATTTTCCTGTTGATCTGCTTTTATGAATATGATTGAGTAAGGCAGGAGCCTTCAGAAGGTCAGGAACATCCTGACCTCAGGTTACACAGTCTGCCTGAGCGGATTTTGGTCCTTTTAAAAAAAAGTATTCCTTAGCACCCACCTGCCAGGAGGGCAGTTGGGAATTTCTGTCTAGCTATGGAAAATCTGCATTCATTTTCAAAATCCAGAGTCCCTGTGACAGTCGCTGTGTGTCTGCAGAGAGCACTGGTGGCCCCAAACGTCCCCAGCCTTCAGTCTCAGAGAGGTTTGTGTTGTGAGCCCTGTGGGTCATTATTATGCAGGACACAGGAGGCCATCAAGAAGGTGGATTTTCTTTCATCTTCTTCTCTTCACTTCACCAGTTTGTGGGGTATCTTGAAGGAGATTTACAGGACCTGGCTTTCAGTAAGTCTGACAGCCCACATCATAGAAACCTGACTGTGAAGGAAATTTGCTGAGCTTCCCGCTCATTTCCAGCAGTGTTTGTAATTATAGTTGGGTTCTATAGACCCAACTTACTGAATCTTCAGTGACTCAAAATTTTTTTCTAACTGATGATGCAAGATCTCTGAACACACTACATTGAATCCTTGAAGAGAATACAGGCTGCGAAGGGTTTGTTTGACAAAAATATCAACTCGGCCTGAATATGCAGAAAGTACGGTTGCCCTAGAGAGGAAAGTGGGTCTGATGGTCGAGATTTTGCTGAGTGAGATTTGGTTTTAACCACTGGCTGGTGGACCTTGGACAATGACCTAACCTCCTCACAACTTAGTGGCCTCCTCTGTAAAAGGACACTTGTGGAGGCTTTCCCACCGGGCCACTGAGAGGAGTACCTGTCAGCGCCTGCACACAGGAAGAGCTCTCTATGGGTTTCTTATATGATTATTAAAACTGAGTTCCAAGATTCATTCATTCATCAAGTATTTTTGTGCCAGGCACAATTCCAGGGGCTGGGAGTCCAGTGATGAGCAACATTGACTTGAAACTAACCATATCCACCAAGAAGACACAATATTCTTGGAACTTGGTAAATACAGATCGCAGAATTACAGGCCAAGTTCTGGGCAACTTTTGTGCCCGTTTGGATCAGCAGTATGATGTGTTTCTTCGTGGGAAGCTGAGAGAGGCCCTTAATGATACAAACATTGAATTAAAATGAGGCTGCCCAGGCAGAACACATCCCTGTTAATTCCCAAGATTCACTAGCTATGCGAGGACCAGATGATTCCTGGATTTGACTGACAGTGATGCTGACCCGCCCTTGTTGGCCGAGGTATGTCTCATTCACTCTCTCTCTGCCACAGTGCTTTCCACAGAGCCTGGGACTCAGTAAACATGTATGTAAATATTCATGTCAATATTTACGTGGTAAATTGAGTATTCAGCAAAAAGAAGCCACTGGAATATGTATATGGCTAGAAAGAGGGCAAAAAATAAAGTTAATAGAGCAGAATGTTAACAGATGATTCTGAGAAAGGGGTATATTGAACTCGTTGAGCTCGTTGAACAATTCTTGCAACTTTTTTGTAAGTTTGAAATTATTTCCAAATGGAAAGTTTTTTAAGAAGGAGCTATAATATTATTAAGCAAGTAGAAAGATGACAAAATGATAGAGTCACGGTTGTGAGACATGATTAGTTTTCATGGTTCTTGTTTTCTTCTAGGGCATTCTATATGTCTAAGTATATCTTGGAATTTTTCCCTAGATGGACGTCACAAGAAAAACTAATTAAATTTCATAGAACTATTTAGATATGATTTACAAATGCTTAATACATTGGAAGTGGAAATAACCAGACAGAAATGTTGAAGCAGACAGGCTTCTGAGATAAATTTTCTCTGCTTCCATGGATTATGTTAAGTCTGCTCGTGATAACTTCACCAGAAGGGACATTTTTGTAGTGGCTGATTCATTCCTTCCTGGCAGACACAGCTCCGACAAAGTTGAAATATTATCGTTAATCCCTTTCTATTTAGATGTGTGCTAGAATAGCACTTGAAGCTCTATGGATATAAACCAGGACTTCTGTGTTACTATGAAGACATAATTTATTCACTTGAATCAAATTCTCTCCTAGTGGGAGCCAAGAAAGTGGAATTCTTAACAACTAAAATGCACTATCAGCTGGCTTCCTTTTGAAAAAGTTTCTGTTTCAGCTTGGAGTCTTACAAACTATAATTATTCACCTAAAAAGGTAAAATACTGGACTCATTTGCAAGGGCTGCAGCAACAAAGCCCACCACAGGAAGGTATCGTCTCCCAGTTCTGGAGGCCCGGACTGCACAATGGTGGTGTTAGAAGCCAGGCCATGCTTCCTCTGAAGGGGCCAGGGGAGGGCCCGTCCCAGGCCTCTCTCCCCGCTCCTCATCTTCCTTCGTTTGTGGCAGCGTGACTCCAGTTTTCACATGATGTGTCCCTGTGTGCATGTCTCTGCATCCCAAATTCCCCTTTTAATAAGAAAACAGTCATGTTGGATGACTATCTTAATCTGACCTCATGACCTCATCTTAATTTGATCATTTGCAAAATAACGTCACCTTCACAGGTCCTGGGGGTTGGCACTTCAACATTGCTATTGTGGGCGACACGACTCAACCCTAACAACTATGTTTAAGCAACTATAGACAGCTGAAGACAAGGCTTACATGATTTATAATTAATTCCAACTTTTCGAGAAACTTAATTCCACTAACCTGACAAAAGTAAAACAAAAACTTTCCCCAACTTTCACTGTTTCACTCTGCGTAGACCTCCACTCAGGGAGGCTATCACGGAAATGACGTTTGGGTGTTAGCACGTGTTGATGACCATAAAAATTAAAAACAAATGGATCATCTGAGTTCTTTGACTCTGAAAAAGATCAGGTAATGACCAAAAATGAATTCTTTTTTTCCCTTTTAAGTAGCAATTTTAAAGAGGAACACAATTGGGTGTCCCCTAAAGCCACACGGGTGTCTGTGTGCTCAGTGCCCTCCTGAGAGGTAGGACACGATGCTGTAGGAGGCTCTGAGGTCAGGGGCTCCTCCCACCTCCTCCCCACCTCCTCCCCAGTGAGTGTGCAATTCATTCCCAAGGGGAATACCACGTTAGAATCCCGTGGAGACATCCCTCATCCAGGTCAACAAGACGACACCTTCAGTGAAAGAGTGAATCCATTTCCCTAGGGCCTTGGAAGTGTCTGTCTTGGGTAAATTCTGGTGCAGCAGTTCATACGTTGATGTTGCCACCTTTAAATGTATCCTGAGTAACTTATCACGCAACACGAAGTTGAAGGGCTTGGCAAATAAATGGTTTTAAGAGAGACCAAGGGGAGGGGAAGAACAGATTGAAGAGTTTCCCTGTTGGACCGCATGCTCCTTTCTTGGCCTCCCACTACATCCTTCTTGGGTAAAAGAGAAAGGGTCCAAATTACAGCTAGCACCCACGGGTGTGCCACACCCAAGAATGTCACCACTCATGCACCAGTGTGTGGATTTATTTGATGGGATCTTCAGAATTCAAGGAAATGTAGAGCGAAGCTGTGAAAATCTCTGGGGCTTGGAGAACCATATTCCAAGGTTGACCTACTTCTCCCTGATGCCTCTCACTATTACAGATTTTCCAAATAATGGAACTGGTTACATAGCACTAAAATACTAGCCTTTGGTCTTGAAAACGTAGGGACCTTAAAAAACCATCTCTGCAGTTGGTCTGTGTTGAATCATTTTCCAGAGGTTCGTGCTTGCCAGGGCTTCCTTCTTGCAGTCTCTACTTTCATAAGTTACTGCATTGTTTTTGCCATCTTCCTGGCCCTGTTGTCAGGCAAGGAGCAAGGAAACTTGATTATCAAAGTTCAGGAATGTGAGCTGAACTTTGAAGGACCTTAGCAACGCCCAGTGCCCTGCAGAGAGTGAGCATTTTTCTTCAGAAGCTGTGGATGACAAAGTTTATCATTCTCCTAGACAGCTGGTTTCTTGGATTCTGAGTCAGAGTGCAGAGGGAGGGCCTTGATGCTTGCCCAGAAGGTGGCTATGCTGTATGACAATAGTGATCAGAGCAGTGTGGTAGTGGCAGAGGGTCAGACACAGAGATCATGGGACAGAACACGGAATCTAGAAATAGACCCACACAAATAGGCTGAACTGATTTTTGACAAAAACACAAAAGCAAGTCAATGGTGGAAGAATAGCCTTGTCAACAATGGTGCCGGCGCGACGGGACATCCAGAAGTGAAAAAAGAACTCTAACCTGCACATCAGCCTATACACAAATTAACTCAAAATGGATCACGGACTTAAATGAAAAACATAAAACTATAATATTTTTGAAAAACAAAGAAGAAAATCAGCATGATCCATAGAAGAAAAAATTGATAAACTGAACCTCATCAAAATTAAAAACTTTTGCTCCGCAAAAGCCCCTGTTAAGAGGATGAAAGGTCAGTCTACAAACTGGAAGGAAATATTTGCAAACTATGTATTCAAAAAAGGACCAGTATTTAGAATATATAAAGAACTCTCAGAACTTACCAATAAAAATGCAAATAATCCAGTTAGAGAATGGACCAAAAAACGAATAGACATTTTACTGAAGAGAATGTACAGAAACACAGAAAAGATGTGGACATCACTAGCCACTAGGGAAATGCAGAGCAAGACCACGATGAGAAATCACTAAATTTCTATGAGGATGACCAAAATTAAAAACAGTGACACTAAATGCTGGCGAGGATACAGGGACTATATCACTCCTCCGTTACTGGTGGGAATGTAAAATGGTACAGCCACTCTGGAAAATAGTTTGGCAATTTCTTATAAAATGAAACATGAAAATTTATGACCCAGAAATGATACCCTTGATCATTTATCCCAGAGAAATGCACACAAGACCCTGTGCATGAATGCTCCTCACAGCTTTATTTGTAATACCCCTGAACTGGAAACCTTCAATATCTTTCACTGATTGGATGGTTAAACAAACTGAGGTGCCATCACACCATGAAATACTATGCAGCAATAAAGAGGAACAGACTATGAGGCAGGCAATCCCTGGGTGAGTCTCCAGAGAATTATGCTGAGTTCAAAGAGCCAAGCTCAAAATGTTCCAAACCATGTGATTCTGTTTGTGCAACGTTCTTGAAATGACACCATCATAGACATGGAGAGCAGACTAAAGGATGGAGGGAGAGGGGGCGTGGCTATGGAAGGGCAGCAGAAGGGATTTTGGTGATGGAATGTTCTGTGTCTTGACTGTATCAGTGTCAATATCCTGGTTGAAATTTTGTCCTGTAGTTTTGAAAGATGTTGCCGTTGAGGAAAGACCGGTAAAGGGTACACGGGATCTTTGTATAATTTTTTTAACTGTATATGAATCTACAGTTGTCTCAAAGTAAAAAATATTTAATTTAAAAATAATTTAAAGTTTCTATTACATGCAAGATTAATGTGAATTTAAATGGTATTAACTTAAAGTTAATTAAAAATTGAATGATTTTTCTAGCAGACAAGAGAGTAACCCATCAGTAATGTGCATTAGGACATGAGCTGCTGCCTGACTCCTCCTTCCTTCAGCCCCACCCCGGGTTTATCCTTTTTCCTGATTGTCTTTTATGGGTGAAAGTTCCAGAGCATGAAGCCATCTGAGACCCTCCAGTGGGTGGATGTCCTGAGTCGCTCTGATTTCTGCCTAATGAAATTCAGCGCGGTCTTGGGCCCCACACCATCTGTTTCCACTTTCTGTTGCACTAAGACTCAGAGAGGGTGGAGGGAGATCCTGGGCCCTGGTAGAGTCTGCAGAGGTAGAGTCATTCTTGGAAGCTCAAAAATTCTGGATTATTTGGGGTCAGGGTAACATGTTTATGTCAGTAACCCGGTATCTCCAGAGAACAGCAGGAGGAAATGAGGGGGAAGAATGATCAGAGAATCCGGGCAAGCCAGAGAGGCTCGGAAGCTCTGCCTGACGTGTGAAACACCCTTCCTGACGTTTGAGTTCAGCTAGCTGACAAGTTGCTCTTTAGAAACAACGCAATTCAGCATATTTTAGCCATGAAAGACAGCAGTATTTTGAACAGCATCATATCCCAGACCGAAATTGACAAGGAAAACTGAGTCCATCAGGGACCAAAGAATCACGCAGTCCACACGCACTGCTTCATAATTGATCTCTGCTCTAGCGTGATGGGCCCGCTTGACTGAACGTGCAGCCGTCCGAGGTACCGGCAGGACATCTGCTGTCAGCAGCATCTCATTTCTTCCACTTCTGGATCCAAGGTTGCTGCCCCAGCCAAAAACTAAATGGAAACCTTCGTGGAGCTGTGCAGCGACAATGGTGCCCTTCTGGCATTCTTTAGACCAAATAGGGTACTTAATTGAGTTAAGGTTATTAAGGAATATATTTTCAAAGACTGTCAAGATTCTCTCTACAGAACAAAAAGTCCTAATTTAGTTACTAATGTAACAACTTATTAGTTCAGTCTCTCTTTTTCTTTTCTTTTTTTTTTTTGAGGAAGATTAGTCCTGAGCTAATATCTGTTGCCAATCTTCCTCTTTTTTTGCTTGAGGAAGATTAGCCCTGAGCTAACATCTGTGCCACTCTTCCTCCACTTTATATGTGGGATGCCTTCATAGCATGGCTTGCAAGCTGTGTAGGTCCACACCCAGGATCTGAACCCATGAATCCAGGCCACAGAAGCAGAGTGCACCAAACTTAACCACTACACTATGGATCTGGCCGGCCCCTCAGTCTCATTTTTTAAAAAGATAGGCCATCACTGTTTGTTCTATGGGCTCCTTCTAAAATCGTCTTGCCTTGCATTGCACATAGGTCTGGTTCAAGAACAGAGTTGCCTCTGAGGTTAGCAGGAGGACTGGGTTCCACCCTCCGCAGTGTGCTGTATCGGGGAAAACAGTGACAAGGGAAGGCCAGTGCTTATGGGACTGAGAATTCTATCCTACAAGATGCGGATGACAGTGTAACTCTTTTAATCGTCCATCTCCTACATATCAGTGATACAACAATTGCATTTAAAAACCCTGGTCACTATTCCAGGTTTAACTACACTGGAAGTTGGTGAATCCTAGGGAAAGAACTGAGCAGATCCACTGGCAGAAGTTGCTTTATTATTTGTAAGAGAAATAGTTTCTTCATCTTTACCCAACCTGTAGACTATAACATTTTTGGATGACTCCCCAGGTCTGTGTCATCTCATCTGCATTTCTCATTGGTATTTCCTTACTCTGATCTTAAGTAACTTCAACTCTTAAAATTTATTTTTCCCCTCCTGATGCCGAGCCATAACCTGCTCTGCAAATTGCACCAGACACAAGTCCTTTGCCCTGGAGTCAAAACTAGTCAATTTAATCTTTTTCCACAAGATAGTCTCTGCCATATTTGAGGAAATTTTGATTTTCTCTCCTATCTTCCAGTCTTCTAGAAGAAGACTTCTAGAGTCTTCTTTCCCCCAACTGACCACCTTCCACCTCTACTCCTATATCCCCATACGACATTGTCCCCACCCCCACCATTCCCACACGACACTGCCCCCACCCGCACCATCCCTATATGACATTATTCCCACCCCCATTATCCCACATGACGCTGCCCCCACCCCTACCATCCCTCTGTGACACTGCTTTGAGACTCTTCTCCTGCCTGGTGATTCTTCCATTTGTACTTTTTGTCCCCCTAGATTACAATCAGTAGTCCAGAAATGTGATGATTAGGAAAAGATGTGTTCTGTGGTGGATATTGTATCTGTTTTTCCTTCTCACCAGTCTGGCTAGAGGTTGATTTTATTGATCTTCTGAAAGAACCAGTTTTGCTTTCATTGACTTTCTCTCTTTGTTCAAGGCATCAATTTCTGTCTTGATCTTTATTATTTCCTTTATTCTGCTTACATCAGGTTTAATTTGATTTTTTTATAGTTCTTCAGGTAGAAGCTGAGGTTATTGATTTGAGACCTCTGCTTTTCTACCATAGACATTTAGTGCTACAATTTTCTCTCCAGGGCTGCTTAGCAGCATCCCACAGATTTCGATAGGATGTGTTTTCTTTTTTTTTCAGTTCAAAATACTTTCTAATTTCTCTTTCAATTTCTTCTGTGACTCCATAGATTATTTAGAACCATGAGTTTTAGTTTATATGTATTTGAGGATTTTCCAAATGTTCTTATGTAACTGATTTCTAATTTTATTCTGTTGTGGTCAGAGAACATGCTTCTCATGGCTTGAATCTTACAAAAGTTACGGAGACTTGGTTTATGGCCCAGAATATGATCTAGAATGGTCGACTGCTCTTGTAAAGAAGGTTATTCTGCTGCCGTCTAGGTCAAGATGTCTGACAGTGTTGTTCCAGACTCCTACAGTTGCTCGTCCCATCAAGCAGCAGACGGGGGACGGATATCAGCTACTGCAGCTGTGGGGCTGCCTGCTTCTCCCGGTTCCATCAGTTTCTGCTTCACTTTATCTTCGTTCCTCTGTGTGTAAAGTGACTTTTTTTCTAGCTGCTTTTAGAGCAGTTTGATTATAATGTTCTTTGGTGTGATTTTCTTCACGTGTATGATGCATGGCTTTTGCTTAAAGTGGGATCTGAGAGTCTGCAGTTTTCATGAAGATTGGAAAATTTGGGGACATTATTTCTTCGGGTATTTTTCCTGGCACCCCTTCCTTTACTTTCATTGGCTTCAACTACCTGTCTATTAGGCCACTTGAAATTGTCCCTCAGCTCACTGGTGTCCTTTTCACTTAAAATAATCTTTTTTTCTCTTTGTGTTTCATTTTGAATATTTCAAATTGCTGTATCCTCAAGTTCACCAATCTTTTCTTCTGCAGTGTCTAATCTTCCCTGAATCCCATCCAGCATATTTTTTTAAATCTCACACATTGCAATTTTCATCTCTAGAAGTTCAATTTGTTTTTCTTTTAAACATATTCATGTGTCTAACTTAGTTTTTGAATACATGGAACATAGTTGTAATAATTCCTTTAGTGTTCTTACCTGCCAATTCTAACATCTCTGTCAGTTCTGGGTCAGCTTTAATTGAGAGACTTTTCCTCATTATGGTCATTTCTGTTTCCTTGCATACTTGATATTTTTTTATACCACACCTGTGAATTTTACCTTGTTGAGAACCAGATATTTTTGTATTCCTATAAAAAATTCGTGAGCTGTGTTCTGGGATGCTGTCACGTTACTCAGGAGGAGTTTGAGCCATTTGACCGTTGCTTTAAGATGTGTTAGACGAGACATGGGCAGCTTTAATGTCAGGCTAATTATTCCCACTAGGGAGGCTAGACCCTTCTGAAGATGCTACGTGGTACCTCATGGGCGATGAGGTTTTCTATTCCAGCCTGTGTGAGTACCAGGCACTGTTCTAACCTTCCTGGTCCTCTCTTTCCCCAGTCTGGCGAAATTTCCTCTTGTGCATTCTCCAATCGGTAGCCTGATGACCACTCAAATGGGGCCCTTGCAGATCTCTGGAGCTTTCTCTTTGGCCTTCTCTCCTGCAAACTCTAGCTGCGAGGCCTGCAGACCCTCATCTCCATCCTCCAGCTCAGGGAGACTCCTGGGTCTGCCTGGGTGCCCCTTCCCTGAACTGCAGCCTGGAAACTCCACAAAGAACTGGACCATCCTGAGCTTATCACACTTGTTTCCTGTCTCTGAGCGATTACTGGCCTTTGTTACCAATGTCTGGTGTCTTGATAACCGCTAGTTCATATATTTTTTCTGTGTTTTGTCTTTCTCAGGTGGGAGGATAAATCCAGCCTTGGTTACTTCATCTTATCTGGAAGCAGTTTATTAGAAGTTATGAGCCAGCCATTCCACTCCTGTGTAATTACCCGAGACAAATGAAAGCATCTGCTCTTACAAAGATGTGCACACCGGTTTTCATCACAGCTTTATTTGTAATAGCACCAAAATGCCAACAACGCAATTGTCCACCAACAGGTGAATGGATAAAGAACCTGTGAGATACGATGAAATGCCTCTCAGCGATAAAAAGGGATGGACTGCTGATACACACTACAACGTGGAGGAAGAACCCCGCCATAGTTAGGCTGAGCAAAAAGAGCCAGACAAAAAAAGAGTGATTCCATTCATGCAAAATCCTAGGAAATGCAAAGAAATGTATAGTGACAGAAGCCAGATCCATGGCTGCCTGGGGCTGGGGCTGGGGAGGCTACTAGAAGGAGGGGTCAGAGGAAGCCAGGAAACATTTGGGGGTGATGGATACACCACTCCCTTGACGGCAGTGATGGTTGTACAGGTGTATACATATCAAATAGTGCCCTCTAAACATGAACAGCTTGTTGTTTGTCCAATATACTTCAAGAAACTATTTAAAAAACAGTGATCTTGAGCGAACTTGGTGGTGTGATTCCTATTCTTAACCCAGGGACACATGTCTGTGTCTACGGAAGAAGGAAGGCTACAAGTCAAAACTGGAAGAGCGGCCGCTGAGGCGGGGGGAGCCCAAAGCTCTGCCCTGCAGTGCTCGCCATGTGCCCTCCACGTGGGCCGCGTGGTCTCCGGCCCCTCGATGGCCAGCACGGCCTCTGGGCCTGGCCCAACATCTGCAGAGCAAGTGTTGCTTACCTGTTGAATTATATTCTTAGGAAAAAACCCAAATAAAAAATTGGCGAGATCAGAGAAAATATATTTCATAGATGGAACTTTGATAGCTATGTTGAATTGTTCTCCAGAAAGATTTGTCCAATCTACTTTCCCATGATGAGAGGTCTGCAATCTACCTTCCTCTCAACAGTGGCCCATGGAGGGGATTAGCTGCCTTCTACATCTCGGTCAGTCTGATGTGATAACTAGTAGCTCATTGTTGAAAATTCACATTTCTTTGATTATTTCCCTAACCACTTTTTTTCTTTTTAGTATATTGCCTGTTCATGTATTTGGCCCATTTTTCAATTGGGATATTTACCTTTTTGTCTGATTTTAAGAGATTTTTCTTTAGTAAGTGTCATAGTTTGCTAGGGCTGCCATAGCAAAGTGCCGCAGATGGGTGCATAAAGGACAGAAGTTTATTTCCTCCTGGTTCTGGAGGCTGGCAATCCAAGGTCAGGGTGTCACAGGGCTCCTTGCTCCCAAGGCCTCTCTCCGCCTCTCCCTGCCTGTGTAGACGGCCAGCCTCTCCCTGCATCGTCCCTCTGTGTGTGTCTGTGTCTTCAGCTCTTCTCATAAGGACACCAGTCACATTGGATAAGGCCTCACCCTAGTGACCTCATTCTACTTTTTTCTCCTCTTCAAATACAGTCACATTCTGAGGTACTGACTCAGAGGTGGCTGTAGGACATAAACATATGAATTTTGAGGGGGACGCAATTCAGCAAATAGCAGTGAGAATACTAAATATTCTACCTAGTCCATTTTTTGCCTTTTAAATTTACTTCCAATGATAGCTAATACTAAGAAACTATATATATTTTTTATTGCTTGCCACATGCCAGGCACTGTTCTAAGTTCTTTACAAATATTAACTCTTGAAGCATCATGCAATAGGAAAACCTTCTGAAATAGGTTTTATTATGATTTCCATTTACAGTGAGGTACAGAGAGGTACAATAATTATTCCTAGGTCACACAGCTATGAGGTGGTGAAGCTGGGATGTTAACCCAGGCACTTGGGTTGTGGAACCAGCATTTAACCACTGTGCTGTCCTGTCTCTCAAGAGAACCTTCCACTTTACAGACGTCTCAGACTTGAATTGCTTATGCACCTCCTGCCTTTGCTCACAGCTTCTGCCCCCGGGGCTGTGCTTCATGGAGCCTTTCCCATCCGACTAGTATATAATATTGATTTATTTTTCCTTCCGCTACATATATCGGGTTGATTTGGAATTTGTTTCAGTGTAAGATTTTTCCATTCTTTCTTTTTAGCCATCAGGCATTGAGGACTTAGGATGGCCTGGCACTCTGCTAAGGTGCTCGCCAACACTCCTTGAGTTAACTCACACAGCAACCAATTTTAGCAAACATCCTTGTTTTACACATGAGAAAAGCCAAGTTTCCCAGAAGTTCTTAATTGTTCCAATTCACATAAGTAAGTGGGAAAGTAAGTTTCAAATCAATGTTATCTGTCATCAGACCATCACTAAAAATGGTCATTCCAGCAGTTCAGATTGGGATAGGGGTCCAGCTCTGCTGTTTTCCCAAATGGCTCGTTTCCCAGTGGCCCTAGAGCTGTGTACCACTGTATTTGTTTGTTTGTTCGTATTACTGAATCTGGCTGAGTGTCAAAAGACTCAAATCTTATTTTGTGGAATTTTTGTTTCTTCCATTGAGTCTCTGTTCCTGTAAGTTGTGGCATAAATCTAATAAATGCAATGAAATGGACCGAGATAGGATTCTGATTTTTAAATAAGGCTTCTGAAATAAACTCCTCCTTTGTAAAGTTAGCAATTGAATCTTGCCAGATTAATAACTCTCATTTTTCCTGACTTACTAATTCAGTATGAAACAGTTATTCTAACCGACCCTTTGAAGTCAGCTGGGCTGCTGTTTTGAACTCATTTAAAAGCCTGCATGCTCAGATCAGAATCTGCTAAGGAGACTGTTGAATTTGGAGTGCAGGGTGATGTTTTTGGATTCTAAATAGTTTCAAAATGCCTGGTTTAGAGTCCATTAAAAGGGGGGTAGGGGACCAGCCTGGTGGTGTAGTGGTTAAGTTCGTGCACTCTGCTTCAGGGGCCCGGGGTTCACAGGTTCAGATCCCAGGCATGGACCTAGCACCAGTCATCAAGCCACACTGTAGTGGCATCCCACATCAAATAGAGGAAGATTGGAACAGATGTTAGATCAGGGCCAATCTTCCTCACCAAAAAAAAAAAAAGTGAGGGTGGGAGCAGGTGAATGGTGTGGACATGCCTTTGGCATTGGGATAGACACAGTCGCTGCTGTGGCCTCTGAGGTCTGGGCTGCAGATTGGGAGGGGCTGGGGTCAGGCTCACCTGGGGGAGACTTTCAGTGTTGTCCTTTACTACACAGAACCCTGGGCAAGGTGCACCACCTCCTTGAAGAACGATTACCTCTGGGCAAGGTGGGAGTGAAGTGGAGCCTACCTCAAGGAATGTTATGAGACTCAATGGTAATTCATGTAAAGCGCGTAGCACGGCGCCTGACAGCAAATGGCAACTCGGTGCTGCCGATCTGACTGAAGCTGGCGCGTTGTTCTCTGTGTGTGTTTGTATATTTGAGAAAACAGAGATCTCCTCTGAGAGTAAAATGTGTGATTGTTAGGCTAATTTACTTGGGGGATATAGCCCATTTTTATCTCTCTGAATTATGAGAGGGCATCCAGACTTGGGAGACCCCCGGTGCGCCAGTGTCGCCTGGCATGTGGAAACATGAAAAAGTCTGTCGGTTGCCCGAGGACACCCTTCCCTCCCCTAGTGAAGTCTCGAGATGAATGAAATATATCCTCGTTAAATGACGTCTTGTTTCACTCCCCAGGCTATGGTTTGACAGACTTCTTTTCACTGACTCACTCATTCCAAAAACATTTCCTGAGCACGCCCACTTTGAAGGACACCTATTCCAGCAGGGGAGGAGGTAAGCCCACAGACAGCTTCAGATGAGGCAGCCAGGGCAGGTCCCAGAGCAGGAGAGATGGACAGGCTGTCACCTTGCCCACGATACGTATGACACAGGTTAGGGCAAGTAAGCGTGCCTGGAGTGGCCCTGCTGGCTCTTCTCTGTTGCCCTGCATGGCTTGGATGAGGAGGCGATCCATACATGGGGACAGAGGGAGTTAAGTGAGGGTGTGTTAGAGGCCATTAAAGCCCCACTTTAACTTCTGGATGCCTACGCCCATGATGATGCAGTGATGAAAAAGATGACGGCACCACGTGTGGAAGCTTTCTCCGGACAACACCCCTGCTAGGCATTTCCGTGAGTACATTAGTCTCCTATTGTTGCTGCAACAAATTATTGCAAACTAAGTGGCTTAAAATGGCAAAAATTTATTATCTTACAGTTTTGGAGGCCAGAAGTCTGAACTGGGTCTCACCAGGTGAAAATCAAGCTGCATTCCCTCCAAGGCTGTGAGCGAGAATCTGTCTTCATCTTTTTGGCTTCTGGGGGTTGCCCTTGTGATTCCATTGGGACCACCAGATAGTCCAGGGTCATCTCCCCATTTTGAGGTCTCCCGGTTAACAAGCTCCACCTACAGCCCTAATCCCTCCTTGCCGTGTAAGGAGACGCACTCACAGGTTCCCCGGAATAAGGATGTGGACGTGTTTGGGAGGAGCCATCGTTCTGCATCCCACAGTGAGTTCTGTCCTTTAATCTGCACAGGAACCCTTCGGGGGCACTTTACTAACCCCAGCTGTTGGGAGCAGAGGGTAGAGGAGGCAAGTAGCTCCAGCAGGAGGGGAACCGCACGCCCATTATGAGCCAGCACATCATCTAAGGGCTACAATGCAGTTCATATAATCGTCACAGCTCCATGAGGCAGCACCCAATTCACAGATGAGTATCCGGAGGCCCACGGGTGGTCAAATACCTTGCCCAAGGTCACCCAGCTAGTAAGTGGTGGGGCTGGCCCTCCAAACAACTGTCCATGTGACTCCTTAGTGGGCTTTCTATGGCTGCTGGATGAGTGGACCTGGGGGAAGGTTCTGGTTGGTAAAATTATCGGGGAACCAAACCCCTGGGGAAGGTGTTATAGGAACTTTTCAATACAACCTTGAGAAATGGCACTATTATTGCACCAGTGTGCTGCGTGTACCCCAGCTGGTCATGGTGATTTTTAGCAATGGTTGGGAATCATTGGTTGAGTTGGAAGCTTTAGAATTCTGGAATATTGCACATTTTTGGCAGGTAGAGTTGCATAGGGCCTGGAAGGTACTGAGGCTGTGGGGTCAGAGGCCCAGGTCAGGCCCTTTCTCCACACTGTGTTAAACTTCAGCAACTCCTGATTTCCAGAAGACATGGTTTCCCCATTTGTAAAATGTAGACACCTCTCCTACCTCCTGAGGTGGTGGAGGGAGCTGGATTTCTTGTTTTTATCCATTTCTGGCTCATAATTGGCACTGGAAACCTGTGAGCTAATGTAAAACTTCTCTGCTAAATAAACACGATGAAATGTTCTCGCTAGTGTAGGAGGAGAGCTACAGGAGGACGTCTGTACAAAAGGGATTTGTTAGCTGTGAAATTCTGCACGTGCAACCATTTTGTTTTTCCAGAAAGCCATCAAGGTCCCAATAGCTCCTTGGTCAGAGCTGGCTCAGAGGGGCATGGCCTGGCCTTGGTGCCAGATGCCCGGGACCTCTGAAATTCGCTGAGTGCCCCAGCTGCTTGGAAAATGCTATTCCCACGGGCACTTCCCTACTTATCTGAGAAACAGTGTTATTTCCTCAAAAGGGCCTTTCATTTCACCCCGTCCTGTAGAATATCTAATTAAATTATTTCCTTGCTGAGCTCCCAGCTGCATGGGTCCCTCTGGGGTGCTGCTTGGCAAAGCTAATCAGATTCTCTCACCTCCAGTTTTAACACGCACCCTGAGAGCTGTTGTCCCTTAGACCTGGGGTCCTGTTTCCACGTCACAGGGTGGGAACCTCATGGCAGCGTCATCAGCTAGCGAGGAGAGAACGAGGAAAATGGGGCCTTTTCTGTAAATCTGGTGGTGTAGTCATACGTGAGAAAACTGGAAAAATAGCTTCTAGGTTTAATTTTTCTTTTTATAAAAACAGCTTTTAAGTGAACTATGTCAGACAGAGAAAGACATATACTGTATGATCTCGCTTATATGTGGAATCTAAAAAAGAACAAACAAGCTCATGGATAAAGAGAACAGATTGGTGGTTGCCAGAGCTGGGGGTGGGAGCGACGAAACGGTCAAAACTACAAACTTCCAGCTCTGAAAGAAATAAGTCCTTGGATGTAATGTACAGCATGGTGATCATAGTTAATAATATTGTATTGCATATTTGAAAGTTGCTAAGAGAGTAGATCTTAAAAGCTCTTATCAAAAGGAAAAAGAATTGTAACTATATGTGATGATGGATGTCATTTTGGTGATCATTTCACAGTATGTACATATATCAAATCATTACCTTGTATACCTGAAACTAATATGTTATATGTCAATTATATCTCAATAAAAAACTAAATTTTAAGATGAATTTTTTTAAAAACACTTTTTTATCACATACAGGAGGGAGCTCTGTGTTTTTCTGTTTCTCTTTATTCCTGACCTCTCCTTATTTAAAAAAAAGATATTGACATGGTGTATAGAGAAGGATGTCAATACTATGAGGTAGTTATTAAACCAGATTGGAAATAAATATCATGGAGGGGAAAGCAAATGACAACCTGGAGGAAAATAAAATGCTGAAATTCAGCTGCTGGTGGCCACGATGAAGAGGAAGCTCTTGCAGGTACACAGCCCGTGCTGTTAGAAAGAACGTCAGAGGAAAACAGTCTCCAGGGCACTGATTTTGAAAGAAGTCTCTAGGGTGGAACCTTCTAGAAGAGGCTCTGAATGACATATGATGATGGCACCACTCTCAACTGGCCCCGTTGACTGCAGATTGACGATGGGCAGCCCTGTGCTTTCTTAGCTTCCACACCTTCATTGCTTCAGCTGTGCCCCTTAATAAAGGACAAGGGCCTAATGTAGGCAAATGTTTAAGGGATGTGTTCTTGCTCTTCTATTCAAAATGCCACGAGGCATGGGGGTTCCCCGGATGCAAGCACCTCTGCTCCAGATACAGCACTGACAGACAAGTGTAAGGAGGGTAAACCAAACTACAGGTCAGGACCAGCCAGGGGTCAGAAGGGCAGAAGGGGAGCAGGCTCGTTGGGCTCCACATCCCGCAGCAGGCCACTTCCTGCAGGATGCTGGGACACAAGTGCAACTGGAGAGACAGGGCCTGGGGCCAGCCAGCATGACAGCTGCACGCCCACCTAGCAACCGGGCTCCCCACAGCTCCAGCCCCTTCGTGCAAGGAGGCATGAGTAGCAATATAGCCCTGTGGGCCCAGGGAGGACGGGGGCTGCACCACCGGATCCATGGCCAGCAAGGGGGCCGGCTCTGAGATCCAGCAATGACCCCAAGGGCAGCCTTCCTGAAACAGCATGAGAAGAACTGCTTCTTCCCTGCCCGGGGGACCCCGTGGGGAACCCCAAAATCACTAGAAAGAGAGCAGTAAGTAAGAGAGGGAAAAATAATGAAAAAAATCTAAACAAAAACTTCCCACTCAAAATGAGATGATACCAAAAATTCCAAGCGCCTGAAGCTAAGAAAGAAAGACAATGAAATCCACAATCAATATAGGAACTCGTTACAGATAATATTTTTTAAAAAAACAAGGTATTATGAAATGGAACTGTCAGAAGAAAATTAAACATATGTGATTAAAAAAATTAGGAATCTAAGAAATTGAAAGTATAGTGCCGCCATTACAATAAAAAAAGACACAAGAAAGATAAACTCTAAATTAGATACCACTGGACAGAAGAAAAGTGAATCAAATGCTAGCATTTCCCCAGCATTTCTCTAGCAGAGAGCAGAGAGAATAAAACACATCAACAAGAGGCTCCAGGCATATTGTGGACTTCCAGAAAAAGGGAACAAAGAGAATGGAATCTATTTTGAAGATAAAATAGCTGAGAAATTTTAGGCACTGAAGAAATACATGAGTCCTCAGGTCAAAAGTGCACTGAACATGAAGCAGCCTGAATGACAGTGAGTCCGAACCTAGACACCTGGTACAGGAGCTTCAGGTGTCACAGGTAAAGAGAAATGCTAAAAGCTACCGGAGGAAGGAGAAAAGGTAAGATACAACAGATGTCAGCCAGACCACAGCAGACTTCTCATCAGGAAGACTAGAGGCCAGAGGCACTCGAGTGATAATTTCAAAGTACTGAGGGAAAATATCAATTATTTAGAATCTAATACCATCTAAACTAGCATTCTAGGATGTGGTCAAGAGGAAGACATTTCAGACACATAAGGACTATGTTAATTTCCTACCCGCAGACATTCACTAAGAGAATTACGAAAAGTTGTGCATTGGTGAGAAGAAAAGCAAACCCAGAGAGAAGTCATGGTATGTAAGACCAAAGGTGAGGGCAGGACTGACAAATTATATTAAATTAAACTGTGGCTTATAAATACTTTTTTTTAAAAAGATAAATTAAAAATCTAAACAAAAATAATCACGTGAGGTGGATGATGTTCAACAGGTGGTAGCAGATGCTGTGTGCTGTTGGGTGTAGGGGAGGAATGTAGTACTGAATCACAGTTAAGTTATATGTATATACACACATATATATTGTATAATGAATTAATGAAATATCGTATATGTAAGGATATACTATATACCTAGCATATATACTATATTACATATTAAGTAAGGATAGCTACCAACAGATCGTGTGTGTGCTTAGAAACCAGTAAAAGGGGGAAAGAAGAGACAAACATTTTCAGTACAACAGAGGCACAAAGGAAGTTTTAAAAAGAAAAACAGAGAAGTGAGAAAGTGAAAAACAAAAGATAAAATTTGTAAAAAAGTCCAAATATGTGACCTATAACAAGAAATATGAGTAATTAAACTTGTTGCTAATAGAAACTATCAGATTGGATTTTAAAATAACAAAATTCAATTGTGTGCTGTATATAAAGGGCACATCTAAAACAAAACAACATAGAAATGTTGAAAGTAGTAAAAAAAAAAAAAGCTATACAGATGTTAACCAAAAGAAAGCAATAATAATACCAAACAAAATAGAATTTGAGGCAAAAAATATTAAAAGGGAGAAATATAAAAAGAATAGTCAATAATGAACTTATTTGCACCCAACAAATGTCTTGAATTATATGAAGCAAAAGTCAGAAGAATTACAATGATATAATGACAACTTTACCTCCATTTTAAAAAGAAGGACCAAGTATACAAAATAGTAGTAAAATAGAAAAGATTTGGATAAACATATTAATCTCGATCTGATAGGACTTTATGAAACTGTATACTCAACAAAAGGAAGTATACATTATTTTTGAGGTCACGTGAATCCTTTACAAAAGTTTACTGTGCAAATGCTGCAAAAGAAGTCCCAACAAATTTCTAAATAGTTGATATTGTCCAGAGCTCATTCTCTGATCATAATGCAGCCATTTAGTTATATTAAAAAATAAAAAGATAAACTATTTGAAAATAACCATATGACTGAAAACTTAAAATAACTTACATAACTCATGACTAAAGAGGAAATCATAATGCAAATTAACTTCTATGATGCATCTCAAGCAGTATTTGGAAGAAAAATTATATTTTAAATACATTTATTACAAAGTAGGAAAATTTTTAAGTAAATAATTTTAATGTTCAACTCAAGAACCTACAGAAAGATAAATAGAATAAAAATAAAGAATGTAAAATACAAAAATAAAAAAGACAAGCACAGAAGTTAATGAAATAGAAAACAAAGAAACAGTAAAGAAACACAACAAAGTCAAAAGATTTTTTTTAAAGATTTTTTTTTCCTTTTTCTCCCCAAAGCCCCCAGTACATAGTTGTATATTTTTAGTTGTGGGTGCTTCTAGTTGTGGCATGTTGGACGCCACCTCAGCATGGTTCAATGAGCAGTGCCATGTCCGCGCCCAGGATTCGAACCAACGAAACACGGGGCCGCCTGCAGCGGAGCACATGAACTTAACCTCTCGGCCACAGGGCAGGCCCAAAAGATGGTTTTTTGAAAACAATGCTAAAAGTAGACAAATCTCTAACAGAATTGATATAGAAATAATGAGAAAAATCACAAATAAATAAGAAGAATATAAAAAGATATAAATTCAGACACCATACAGACTCAAAAATTAGTGAGATGGTACTATGAACAACTGTATTACAATGTATTTGAAAACTTAAGTGAATTAGATATTTTCTAGAAAACTGGAATCAATTCAACTAAGAAAAAACAGGAAATCTAAATCATAGACATTAAAGAAGTAGAATTAGAAATCTAGTGGTACTCAAAACTCCAGAGCATTTTTCACAAGCAAGTTTTAGGAAACATTCAAGAAATAGATATGACTTCATACAAATTGTTGCAGAGACTTTAAAAGGAGGGAAACCTAAGCAACTTGTTCTATGAATCTAGTATAATATGGATTTTTAAAAATCTGGGTAAAAGCATCATAAGAAGTGAGAATTTTAGATCAATCTTCCTAATGAACATCATTTCAAAAATCCAAAATATTAAAAAAATCAAATTCAACAGTGTATAAATGTATTATAAAAATAATACATTTGAGAAGTAAGGTTTATCTTAAAGATGAAACAATGATTTAATCAGAGAGTATATTAGTTACCCACCACATTACAGATTGAATGAGAAAGAGTAATCCATAAAATTCAACACTATTTCATCATAAAATCTGTGCAAGATAGTAGTAAGAGAACTTAGATGGCTATTCCAAACCAATAGTAAGTATCATACCTAATAGTACAAACTAGAAGCATTCCTATTAAAATACAGGACAAGACGTGGATGTCTACTTCTGTCCTGTTGACAGAACTAATGTAATAAGATAAGAAAAAATGTAGAAAGTATCAGAATAAGAGACAAAGAAAAACACTCCTCATTTTCAGGTGACATGTTTGTTTACCCCACTCCCCAAATTAAGACATCAACTGAAAAGAATTCTCAAGTAGAAGATCAATATACAAAAATGAGTAATATCCCTATACATCAGTAATTTGCAAATGCAAAAGAGAAGAGTAACATCAGCAACATGGTGGAGTGAGCTGTTCCCTTTATCTCTCTCCCTTTGAACTACAGCTAAATGGACAGTCTTTGACCAATGGAGGAAACTCACAGAGCACAACAGGATGCCTGAGAAACACATGCAGCTATACATCTGAAGGTGGATTAACTGGCCCTCCAGGAGGTGGTGGAGATGGGTGAGCATTCCTGCCCTTCCCTGGCAGGCCTGTGCACATGCCCGAACACTTTCCAGCCTGCGTAAGCACCCATAGTACTGCTGTGCCACAAAAGTGGGAACGCACCCTGGGCAACTGTAGGAAGAGGCAGTGGCAGCCCTTAACCCATTCTTGATCACTTTCTCAGTGGTGGGAGAACCCACCGTGCCCCTGTGGCCCAAAGAGTAGCCCAGGCTTGGACCCCACAAGGAAGCCCTGCCCACCAAGAACAGTCTATGCATGAACCTGAACGTTCTCCAGGCCAGCATTAGTACCCCTACAACTGTCAGAAAACAGGGTGGGATCAGAAGCTCAGCTCCTGCTTCCATTTAGTGGTAGCAGATGGAATCTGCAACCTAATATTACCACAAATGCACCAACAAAAGATTAATTCACCAAACACAATGAGAAACTATAGCAACAGTTCAGACTAGAAGGAAAATGACAACTCTCCAGAAACCAACCCTGAAAGCACAGGAATTTACAATTTAAATGGCAGAGAATTCAAAATAGCTGTCATAAAGAAACTCAATGAGTTAGAAGAGAGCACAGAAAGACAGTTCAATGAGCTCAGAAACAAAATTAATGAGAAGGAATAGATCACCAAAGAGACTGAAACTATAAAAAACAATCAAGCAGAAATTCTGGATATGAAGAACACAATTAATGAAATAAAAAATAATCTAGAATCTTTAAAAAGTAGAGCTGAAGATATGGAGGAAAGAATTAGTGAGTCAGAGGATGGAAATATGGAAATCCTACAGATGGAGGAGAGAGAACTAGGATTTTTAAAAAATGATGGAATTTTTCGAGAAATATCTGACTCAATTAGGAAAAGCGACATAAGGATTATAGATATTCCAGAGAGAGAAGATAGGGAGAAAAGAACAGAGAGCTTGTTCAAAGAAATAATAGCTGAGAACTTCTCAAACCAGGGGAAGGAACTGGGTTTACAAATACATGAAGTTAATAGAACACCTAATTATATCAATGTTAAAAGACATTCTCCAAGGCATATAATAGTAAAACTGGTAAAAGTCAACAATAAAGAAAAAATATTAAGGGCAGAAAGGCAGAAGAAAATAACCTACAAAGGAACCCCAACCAGTCTTTCAGCAGATTTCTTGGCAGAAACTTTACAAACTAGGAAAGAATGCACTGATATATTCAAAATACTGAATTCAAAATACTGAAAGACAAAAATAAAAAATAAAAATACAATATACCAACTCTTATGGGAGGCAACAAAAGCAGTTATAAGAGGAAAATTCATAGCAATATAGGCCCATCTCAACAAACAAGAAAAATATCAAATAAGTAATCTTAAACTGAACATAAAAGAACTAGAAAAACTTTCAACCAAAAATATCCTGTCCAGTGAAAACTTTCCTTCAGATATGATGGAGAAATAAAAGCTTTCCCAGATAAACAAAAGCTGAGGGAGTTCATTGCCACTAAACCTCCCCTACAGGAACTGATCAAGGATGCCCTCATACTTGAAAAAAAGGGCAAAGGGCTACAAAACTTTGAGCAAGGAGATAAATAGACAGACAGAATAAAAAAAACACAGCTGTCTTCCAGAACAGGGCAGCAATACTTAATTATAACTTAAAGGAAGGGAAAGCATCAAAAGTAACTATAACCACTTCAACTTAGTCAAAACTCACAACACAAAACAGAATAATTTGTGACAATAACTCAGAAAGGGAAGAGGGAAGGGATGGAACCTGCTTAGGCTAATGGAGATAAGAGGCTATGAGGAAATGGACTGTTTCATCTATGAGATCTTTTATACAAACCTCACAGTAATCACTAAATAGAAAATCAGAGCAGAGCCATGAAGAGAAAACTGAGAAATTCTTCACAGAAAATCACAAAAATGAAATGGCAGTCAGAAATACAAAGGAAGAGGGGCCAGCCGTGAGGCTGAGTGGTTAAAGTTCTGTGTGCTCCACTTCAGCAGCCTGGGTTTTATGGGCTCAGATCCTGGGTGTGGACCTACTCCACTCATCAACTGTGCTGTGGAGACATACCACATACAAAGTAGAGGAAGACTGGCACAGATGTTAGCTCAGGGCTAATCTTCCTCACACAAAAAAATTAGTTAATATGAAAAAGAGAGAAAGAAAGAAATACAAAGGAAGAGAAACAGTGGAAATATAGAAGAACTGGAAAACAAAACATGAAATGGCAGTATTAAGCCTTCATATATCAATAATCACTCTAAATGTAAATAGGTTAAATTCTCCAATCAAAAGACACAGAGTAGCTGGATGGATTAAAAAATAAGACCCAACAGTATGCTACCTCCAGGAAACATATCTCAACTCTAAAGACAAATATAGGCTCAGAGTGAAGGGGTGGAAGATGATACTCCAAGCTAACAGCAAACAAAAGAAAGCAGATATTGCCATTCTTATTTCAGACAAAGCCGATTTCAAGTTTGAAAAGGCAATGAGAGAGAAAGAAGTGAAGTATATAACGATAAAAGGGACATTCCACCAAGAGGACATAACATTTATGAATATACATGCACGTAACACAGGAGCACCAAAGTACATAAAGCAACTATTAACAGCCTAAAGGGAGAAATTAACAGCAACACAATAATAGTAGGTGGAACACCCCACTTACATCAGTGGACGGAGTATCCAGACAGAAAGCCAACAAGGAAATACTAGATTCAAACAAAACACTTGATCAGATGGACATAATAGATGTATATAGAGCATTCCTTCTAAAAACAGCAGAATCCACATTCTTCTCAAGTGCACACAGATCATTCTCAAAGATAGACCATATGTTTGGGAACAAGGCAAGTGTCAATAAATTTAAGATGAAATCATCTCAAGTGTCTTTTCCGACCACAATACTATGAAACTAGAAATCAACTAGAAGAAAAAGAACTTGGAAATTCAGAAATACATGGAGACTAAACAACATGCTACTGAACAACCATTGGATCAATGAAGAAATCAAAGGAGAAATTTAAAAATGCCTGGAGACCAATGAAAATAAAAATACAATATACCAACTCTTATGGGAGGCAACAAAAGCAGTTATAAGAGGAAAATTCATAGCAATATAGGCCCATCTCAACAAACAAGAAAAATATCAAATAAGTAATCTTAAACTGAACATAAGAGAACTAGAAAAAAAAGAACAAACAAAGCCCAAAGTCAGCAGAAGGAGGAAAATAATAAAAATTAGAGCAGAAATAAATGAAATAGAGACTAAAAAAAAAAGTAGAAAATATTAATGAAACTAAGAGCTGATTCCTTGAGAAGATAAACAAAATTGACAAACCCTTAGCCAGACTCACCAAGAAAAAAAAGGAGAAGGCTCAAATAATTAACATTAGAAATGAAAGAAGAGAAATTACAACAGATATCACAGAAATACAAGTGATTATAAGAGAATACTATGAAAAACTATATGTCTACAAATTGGATAACCTAGAAATGGATAAATTCTTAGACTTATATCACCTCCCCAAACTGAATCAAGAAGAAATAGAGAATCTGAATAAACCAATCACAAGAGACTGAAACAGTAGTGAAAAAATTCCCAAAAAGAGAAAGTCCAGGACCAGATGGATTCTCTGGAGAATTCTACCAAACATTCATAGATTTAATACCTATCCTTCTCAAACTATTCCAAAAAATTGAGGAAGACAGAATGCTTGCTAACTCATTCTATGAGGCCAACATCACCCTGATACCAAAACCAGACAAGGATAATACAAAGAAGGAAAATTACAGGCCAATATCACTGATGAACATAGATGCAAAAATCCTCAACAAAATATTGGCAAACCCAATGCAGCAATACATTGAAAGGATCATACAACATGAGCAAGTGGGATTTATTCCAGGGACACAGGGATGGTTCAACATCTACAAATCAATCAATGTGATACACCACATTAACAAAATGAGAAATAAGAATCACATGATCATCTCAATAGATGAAGAGAAAGCAACTGACAAGATCCAACATCCATTGATGATTAACTCTCAATAAAATGAGTATAGAAGGAAAGTGCCTCAACATAATAAAGGCCATATATGCCAAACCCACAGCCAACATTACACTCAATGGTGAAAAATGGAAAGCCATCCCTCTGAGAACAGGAACAAGACAAGAGTGCCCACTCTTGCCACTCCTATTCAATATACTACTGGAGATTTTGGCCAGAGCAACTAGGCAAGAAAAAGAAATAAAAGGAATCCAAATTGGAAAGGAAGAAGTGAAATTCCCACTATTTGTAGATGACATGATTCTGAATCTATATATAGAAAATCCTAACGAATCCATCAGAAAACTATTAGAAATAATCAACAACTACAGCAAAGGTGCAGGGTACAAACTCAGCTTACAAAAATCAGTTACATTTCTATACACTGATAACAAACTAAGAAAAATAGAAGTCAAGAATATAATCCCATTTACAATCACAAACAAAAGAATAAATTATCTAGGAATAAATTTAATCAAAGAGGTGGAAGACTTATACACTGAAAACTATAAGACATTGTTGAAAGAAACTGAAGAAGACATGGAAAGATATTCCATGTTCATGGGTTGGAAGGACAAACATAATTAAAATGTCCATACTACCTAAAGCCACCTAGAGATTCAATGGAACACCAATCAGAATCCCAATGACGTTCTTCACAGAAACAGAACAAAGAATTCTAAAATTTATATGGAACAATGAAAGAACTCCAACAGCCAAAGCAATCCTGAGAAAAAAAGAACAAAGCTGAAGACATCACAATACCTGACTTCAAAATATACTACTAAGCTATAGTAATCAAAACAGCATAGTACTGGCGCGAAAGCTCACACACAGATCAATGGAACAGAATCAAGAGCCTAGAAATAAACCCACAGATCTATAGAGAGCTAATCTTTAACAAGTGAGCCAAGAACATACAATAGAGAAAGGAAAGTCTCTTCAATAGATGGTATTGGGAAAACTGGACAGCCACATGCAAAGAATGAAAGTAGACCATTATCTTGCACCATATACAAAAATTAACTCAAAATGGATTAAAGACTTGAATGTAAGGCTTGAAACCATAAAACTCCTAGGAGAAAATATAGACAGAACACTATTTGACATTGGTCTTGGCAGCATCTTTTCAAATACCATGTCTACTCAGGCAAGAGAAAGAAAAGAAAAAATTAATAAATGGGACTACATCAGACTAAAAATCTTCTGCAAAGCAAAGGGAACCATGAACAAAGTGGAAAGACAACCCACCAACTGGGAGAAAATATTTGCAAGTCATATATCCAACAAGGAATGAATTTCCAAAATACATAAAGAACTCACACAACTCAACAACAACAACAACAAAACAACCCAATAAAAAAATGGGCAGAGGCTATGAATAGACATTTTTCCAAAGAAGATTTACAGATGGCCAACAGACTCCTGAAAAGATATTCAACATCATCAATCGTTAGGGAAATGCAAATCAAAACGATAATGAGGTATCACCTTACACCAATCAAAATGGCTGTAATTACCAAAACAAAAAACAACAAATGTTGGAAAGGATGTGGAGAAAAGGGAAGCCTCATGCACTAATGGTGGGACTGCATCCTGGTGCAGCCACTGTGGAAAACAATATGGAGATTTCTCAAAATATTAAAAATCGAGATACCATATGATCCAGCTATCCCACTACTGGGTATTTATCCAAAGAACTTGAAATCAATGATCCAAAGAGACTTATGCACCCCTATGTTCACTGCAGCATTATTCACAATAGCCAAGATGTGGAAGCAACCTAAGTGCCCTTCTACAGATGTTTGGATAAAGAGATGTGATATATATATATATACAATGGAATACTACTCAGCCATAAAAAAAGATAAAATCATCCCATTTGCAACATGGGCAGTTCTCGAGGATATGATGTTGAGCAAAATAAGCCAGACAGAGAAAGACAAATATTGCATGATTTCACTCATTTGTGGAAGATAACAAATACACGGGTAAGTAGAACAGATTAGTGATTACCAGAGGGGAAGGGGGCTGGGGTGGGCAAAAGGAGTAAAGGGGCACATGTGTATAGTGACAGACAAAAATTAGACTACCGGTGGTGAGCACAGTGATGTCTGTTCAGAAACTGATAAATAATAATATATACCCGAAATTACACAATGTTATAAACCAGTATGGTCTCAATAAAACTATTTAAAAAAAGAAGAAAATGCAAAAGAAAAAGATATACTGTGTGTATGTGTGTGTGGAGGTGGGGGGGGGGGGCATGAGTATACCAAATAACAAATTTAAGAAAATATGCACATGCCCTTTATTAAGAAAAATTTGTAATCATTATTGAAAGAAAACCTGAATAAATGGGGACATTCACTTCAAATTAATGTATAGAAAACCTGAATAAATGGGGACATTTGCCTCAAATTAATGTTTAACGCATTTCCAAAGTACCAATGCGAGTCTTTGTGGAACTTAATACATTGATCATAAAATTCCAATGGAGAAACAAGGCGAGTAATAGCTAAGGCAATTTTTATAAAGTTAATAAAATGGAGGGACTTAAATCTCAACTCGGTAAGACTATTACCAAAGAAAGGGTTGTATTTTTCCCAGCTGAAAACTTGACTCATTCATTTCCTCATTCATTGCATGTGTTTGAGGCTCTGTTCTGCCCTGATCCTGGCTTCGCAAATAGATCAATGAACGAAACCAACAAAATGCCTGTCCTCGGGGTGCTTACCTCCTAGTAGGGGACATGCAATAAACAAATAAAATATGCTACAACAGTGGGTAGTGATAAATATTATGAAGAAAAACCAAGTAAGTGGATAGGAAGCAGTCTATTTTAGAGCGGGTGAACAGGCAAGGCTCGCTAGGATAAAGAGGTATTTGATCAGAACCTGAATGAGGTTAAAGCAAACTGTACAGCTCTCTGTGGAAGAAAAATGGCAGGAAGAAGAAATGGCAAGTGCAAAGGACCTGAGGTGGGAACAGAGTGTGAGAGGAAGAACAAGTGTGTCTGCAGGAGAGAGAAAGAAGGAGGAAATGAGATGAAGAAAGCAGCCAGCATCCAGATCATGGGGAGTCCTGTGGACACAGTGAGATTGTGAATTTTATTCTGAGTGGGAGCAGGGAACAGCATGATCAAAAACGTTTTTAAAGACATAACTTTGCAGTTGTTTAGACAAGAAGCTGTAGGGGAGCAAGAGATAAAGAAGAGGATGATTAGGAGGCCATAGAGTATGCAGGTGCAAAGTGGGGTGGTTTGGCGCCAAGTGTCTGTGTTGGGGGGATGAGGAATGGCTGCCTTGGGGAGCTCTGTTTTCAGGCAGGCTGTCAGATTTGCTAATGGATTGGATGTCAGGTACAAGAGTCAGCGTGACCCCAGGGTTTTCAGCCTGAGCAACTGGTCAAGTGACATACGCACGATGGAATGGATATTCGACATGTCCATGAGGAATCCACTGAATGGTGATGAGACAACTAGTTGTCCGCATGTAAAAGTAAATTAGATTCGTACCTCATACTACACAAAAGATTAAGTTCCCTATGTGTTTAAAACCTAAAAGAAAAAAAGCAAAACTTTCACACTTTTAAAAGAAAAACAGGAAAAAATAGCATGGCCTTATTTAGGAAAAGTTTCCTTAAAACAAAATTTAAAAGATTGAAAATAAACTTTATTATTTAAAACTGTTTTCCAGCTTTACTGCGGAATAATTTACACATGAAAATTATGTGTAGTTAAGGTGCAGAATGTGATGATTTGATATACATATACATTGTGAAATAAAGCTAATTAACCCACCCATCACCTCACCTAGTTACCATTTGTGTGTGTGTATATAATGAGAACACATGAGATCTATTCTCTTAGCAAATTTCACTATTATTAACTATACTCACCGTGCTGTACAGTAGACCTCCAGAAATTACTCATCTCATAGCAGGAAGTTCGGACCCTTTGACCCCGTTTACCTCACCCTCATCCTCTGGTAATCACCATTCTACCCTGTTCCTGTGAGTTCTACTTTTTCAGATTCCACAAGTAAGTGAGATCATACAGTATTTGTCTTTCTGTGGCTGGCTTATTTCACTTAGCATAATGTCCTCAAGGTTCTTCCATTTTGTTGCAAATGGCAGAATTACCTTCTTTTTTAAAAGTGAGTGAATAATATTCCATTGTATATATGTACCACATTTTCTTTATCCATTAATCAATTCGACAGACGCTTAGATCGTTTCCATGTCTTGGTAACTGCATGTTGCGGTAAACATGGGAGCACAGCTATGTCTTCAAAACTGTGATTTCATTTCCTTGGCTTTATACCCAGGAGCTGCTTCACGTGGTAGGTCTATTTTTAATTTTTTGAGGAACTTCCATACTGTTTTTCATAATGACTGTACCAATTTACATTCTCACCAAGAGTGCTCAAGGCTTCCCCTTTCCCCATGTCCTCACCAGCGCCTCTTGTCTGTTGTCGTCTTGATAATAGCCATCCTAACAGGTGAGAGGTGACAGTTTCATTGTGGTTTTGGATTTGAATTTCCTTCATGATTAGCGATGTTGAGCATCTTTTCATGTGTCTGTTGGGAATTTGTATGTCTTTGGAAAAATGTCTATTCAGATCCTCTGCCCATTTTTTAATCAGATTTTTGTTGTTGTGGTTATTTAGTTGTAAGTGTTCTTAGATATTAACCTCTTATCAGATATAAGATTTGCAAATACTTTCTCCCTTTCTATACGTTGCTTTTTATTTTGTTGACTGTTTCCTTTGCTGTGCAATAGCTTTTTAGTTTGATATAAACCTACTTGTGTATTTTTGCTTTTGTTGCCTGTGCTTCTATCATATTCAAAAAAAATCATTGCTAAGTCCTATATTTAGCTTTTTTCTAAGAGTTATAGCTTCCAGTTTTATGTTTATGTCTTTAATCCACTTTGAGCTGATTTTTATATATGATGGGTGATAAGGATCCAACTTCATTCTTCTGCCTGTGGCTGTCCAGTTTTCCCATCACAGTTTATTGAAGAGACTATCCTTTCCCCATTGTGTGTTCTTGTTGCCCTTGTCAAAGATGAGTTGACCATAACGCATGGGTTTACTTCTGGGCTGTCTGTTCTGTTCCATTGGTCAGTGTGTCTGTTTTTATGTCAACACCATACTGTTTTGATTACTATGGCTCTGTAGCACAGTTTGAAATCAGGAAGTGTGATGCCTCCAGCTTTGTCCTTCTTTCTCAAGAGTGCTGTGACTGTTTAGATCCAGGTGAATTTTGATTGTTTTTTCTATTTCTGTGAAAAATGCCATTGGATTCCATTGACTCTGCAGATGTCTTTGGGTAGTATGGACATAACAGTATTAATCCTCCCAATCCATTAACACTAAATATCTTTCCATTTATTTGTGTCTTCTTCAATTTCTTTCATCAATGTCTTTTTGTTTTCACTGTACAAATCTTTTACCTCCTTGGTTAAAGTTATTCCTAAGTATTTTATTCTTTTTGATGCTATTGTAAATTTTTTTTCTTAATTCATCTTTCATGTTCAAAACTTTAAAAATTTTCTCTGAAACAAAAACCTATAAACAAAGTAAGAAAACAAGCCACAGGGTAAGAGAGAGATTATTAATACACATGACTGACAAATAATTATATACAGGATGTACAAAGAACAACTCCAAATCAATTTGAAAAGGGCGAATCTGTAAAAATAGTCAAAAGGAATGAAAGGCAAAGGACAGAAGAGGAAAGTGAATGGTGAAGGCTACAAATGAAAAGATGCTCAAACTTGTCAGTAAACAAGGAAACACATTACAACAACCTGCGTTATCATTCTGTGCCCATCAGCTTAGTACACATTAAAACATCTGACAACCCAGGAGTCCATCAAGAGATGAAGAAGCAAGAAAAGCTCTGTATGCTACTGGAGAGTATCAATTCCTGCAGTCGCTGTGAAAAACAATTTGGAGAGAAGCAAATCTGCTTCTCAAATGCTTTACCAGGAGGCAGGTGGAGGTACTGTTTGCCCGTCTGTAAGAGCCAGCACTTGGAAGCTTTGGGGAGACACCATCCTCCTTGGGCTTCCTGTTACCCCGCATGCTTTACTGGCTGCGCCAAGACTGCAAAGCGCTGGCTGCCCTTTGCCCGGCCACTTTTCAGGGCTGTATTTGCCTGGAGGAACCTCAAAGGATGAGGCAACGTCTCACTCCAGGACAAAGAAGCAGCTTGCCTGCTGCTTTCTTTAAATCCGTAGGATCCGCAAGCTCAGGGGTCCTCTCCTGCAACTCAGCCCATACACATGCAGCTGTCATCTGGCCCTCCATGTCACCCTGTGGGCATGAGGCTGGGGAACCAGTGCAAATATGCTGGCACACTGGCTACTGCTTTGGCTGTGGACAATAAAGTCTTTCATCTCTGACCCGGGAATCTCACGGGGCAGCCTAACTTGTTAGCTGGTAAGAGCACTGAAATCTCAGACTCTTCACAGTTCTCGACAGATGCCACCTAAATATCCGTCATCACCATGATTCAAGTGTACAATATGCATGAAGTAAAATGCTATACACTAGTTAAATTAAATGGATTATGCCAATTTGTCAATATTATTAAATAGCAAAAACAACACTGAATGAGAAAAAGCTTGTTACAGAGTGACGTATGCACATAAAAATGTAATACTTTGCTGTACTGTTTATGGATGCATTCTTCTATAGTAATAGTATAGTAACATTCTGGGAGTGAGAAACATCAATTTCAGGACAGCGGGGGAAGCACAGACGGGTTTCTATGGTCTCTGTGTGTTTTATTTCTTAGTGAAAACTGACGCAAATATGGCAAAATGTTAGAATTTTATGAGTGGGCATATAGGTGTTCACCATGCCATTCTTTATACTTCTCTGTATGTTTGAAATGTTCCATATTTTTCGATGGCGTCAGTCTGTCTCAGACCCAGAGCACAGCCTCACATTTTCTTTCAAATATGAATTTTGGTCCTCACAGTTGCCACGTTAATGCTTATAAACGTAAATGCATATTTTTGTGGTGGAAACTTCTCTCAGATTAAAGCATTTCCTAGAGCAGGAGCCTAGGAAAAACATCATTAATTAGCCCGACAGTGAGGAAATCAGAGACACTTCTGTTAAAAAACCAAAAACAGAAAACAAAAACCTCCATTAAAGTCCTAATGTGAAGGCACGAAAAGGGCCCATGCTGTTCCCTGTCCGCAGGCCTAATTACTCCATCTCTCCTCCTCCTGGGCCTTTGTCCTGGCCGCCTGCTCCTGACTGACTGAAGACGTACAAGGAACGAATGTGGACACAGGCTCTGTGTACACAGGCTTTGATTTGGGAGAAAAGATGAATCGCTCTGAGCGGGTAATGTGATCTCTGCCCTTCTGCTGGTAAACAGTTGAAAGGCACTCAATACATCCTCTGCTTTTTAAAACCAGGGCAGCGAATAAAAGAGCCCGGAGGGGCTTGGGGGGCATTCATCACCTTCAGGGAAAGAGAATGTAAATAGGTTCAGATTTATTCTCTGCTCCTCCCATGGCCACAGCCGCCCTAGAAATACTCACCTTGTTTCGGTTAGAAGGCCAAGGGTCAGAGGTCAACAGGGCTGCTCCAGTTGGCTCTGTGTGGCTCTGCAAACAGCCCACACAATGAGATGCTGTTTAAAATCAGAATTCCTTTCACCCTGCGTAAGTTCCCAAAGCACCGGGGTCAACTGGCACATATCAGAGGGGTCCCACCTTTTGTCCTGTCTCTTGCTGCAGAGGACATCCGGTAAGTTGAGATCAGAAAAAGAAAGGCATTTGTCCAGGGTCTGCCCACTGCAAGGGGCAGACTGTCCAATGCAATGGTCGCTGGAGCTACCTCTCTGCAACAAGACTTGAGCAGGCCCGGTGAAAGATCATCAGCTGTGAGAGGAGAACACTTGGGAGAGCTCACTGGAGCGTGATATGCACACAGTGGAGGAGGCAAGAGCTGTGCCCAAGCCGTGGTCAACACCAAGATGAGGACGTGTCTGGTGGACCAGACTGCTCAGAATCCAGTGGTCGACAGCCTGGAGACTCACGTCTGCAAGATGAGAAAACCGCACACAGGGGAGGTCCAGTCACAAAGGCTGGGCTGTGAGAGAGGAAGTGTCCTCCGTGGTTGTGAAGTCACTGCGACATCTCTCGCCACCTGCCCACCCAAGGGCCCGGCCCAGCTGTCCCGCACACTCGGGTCTGGGCCTGAGAGGAGAGACTCACCTTTAGCTCTGACTGTGACCAGAATCTAGCGCAAGGGCTGCGGGCAGTGGCAGTGCCTGGGGACAGTGATGTCCAGCAGAATGAAGTGCCAGCTGATTCAGTAAAGGAGGCCAGATAGGGAGAGAAAAACCTGACGAGAGCACTCTTGGTAGCTGATGCTCAAGCTCCTGGAGAACTTCCAGAAATAAGTCAGAGTGGAGGGGACTTTGAAATTGGCCTTCTGTAATAGCAGGTTGAAGGAAAGGCTAGCTAAATAAATAAATATGGTGTATGAATCTATGTCAATATGCATTATTCCTTAGGAGACAATCAAAGGCAAGTCTTTCTTGCATCAAACGGTATTTTTAGACTTTAATTTTAAGATTTTTTTCTTAAGATTTCTCAATTTTATGATTTTCACTGTGTATTGCTGACTTGGTTTGCTGGGCTGTATGACAAAGTGCCACGACAGAGCTGTATAGTCTCACAGTTCTGAGGCTGGAAGGCCAAGATCAAGGTGTTGACAGGCTGATTCCGTCTGAGGGCTGTGAAGGAGCTGTTCCCCTCTCTCCTTGGTTTGTAGATGGCTGTCTTCTCCCCGTATCGTCACATTCTCTTCTCTCCGTGTGTCTGTGTCCTAATTTCCCCTTTGTATGTGGACACGGTCACACAGCATTAGGGGCCCATCATGCTCCACTGTGACTTCATCTAAACTTAATTACATCTGCAAAAACCGTGTTTCCAAAACAGTCACGTTCTGAGGACCTGGGGACTAGGACTTCGATATGAATTTTAGAGGAACATAATCTAACCCACAATAGTTGCCAAATCACTTTTTAGAAAAATTAAGGCAATTAACACTCTCATCAACATGGTTTTAAGGTGTCATTTCATTGCAATCTCTCTATCCAGGGTGTGCTATCTTTAAAAAAAAAATGTGCCTATTGATGGGTTTTAAAAACTGATAATTATTCTTGAGTAAATCGACCATCTATGAATTGGCTATTTGAGTCCTTTCTCAAAACATGAGAGTATTTCTCCCCTCATACTGGCTAGAATTGTAAGAAAGGCCAGGAAGGACAATAGCCAATACAAGAAGTTCAGTCAGTGGATGAACTGGTCCCAACAGAATTACTGGGTCCTTTTCTACCTCGACATAAGCATCCTTCTAGAAGTTACCATGAGTGTAGTAGAAATGACATGCAGTTTAAAGTCAGAAGTACAGGATTCACATCCCAGCTCTGGCACTTTCTAAATGCATTATTTTTCCAACCCCATGGGGCCTTTGTTATCTCACAGGCAAATGGAAACAGTATCATCCTCCTCTCTGGGCTTTGAGGATTAAGTGGGATGTTAACCATGTCACACTCTGTGGGGTGTTGAAAGTTCTCAGTAATGTCCATGGGCCCCAAAGCCACTCTGCAAGGACCAGATTCTGCTTGTGAAGTGAACAAGCCACATGTCACTAAGGGAACCAGATGACCATGAACACCAGGCTTATTTATACGGATTAGCGGGTTTCTGCATGGAAGGAGAGGCCTTCATCCTGTCATTACTTGTTCCATGTGTCAGAATTGAATCACATGGGGGCATTCATGGACCCAAAATTCAATTACTTGTCGTATTTTTTATTCAACCATTTCCTCCTTTCCTTGGTAAATTTAATTTTTTCTCATTCTAATGAAGCTCACTGGAAAAATCAAATCATCCCTTTGTTTTAATAAGAGTAATCAACCTGTGATGGACGAGGCACAGGACGAAGATAGGATGGAGTTTGGTGGAAAGATCTTAAGGAAGCAGATGATCATGTCAGGGCTGGCTTTGCCTCTGTCCTTGGTGAAAGAGCTGGAGTTGTTTCCACACACCTCAAAAGCGGTACGGTCAGCTGTGGACACTGGTGGACCAAGAGGGCAAGCCTGTGAAAGAATACTAACTATCATACCATTTTCTCAAAAACAAAAGTCAACTTTAACTCAATCACAACCTTCTGTGTGTCTATTCCCTCAGAAATCAAGGGTAAAACTATTTATAGATCAATATAGTCTATGATCAATTTATTCTCATAAAACAGATCATTTCAAATCAGCCCCATTTACAATTTGGGAGTGTCTCATCCTTTTCCAGATGAAGTCTGAATTCATCATGCACTTCCACCCCTCTGTATCCGGGTCTTGGTCACGCCCACGGACGTGCCAGGCCCAGTCCCTCCTCCCAGCTTCTATGGAGCTCCACACACGCAGTGGTGCTGTGTGATGGATCCTCCTGCTTCCCCGGCCACCTGCACCCCTGGGCATGGTGCAGTGGTGGGCATTGACTCTGGCTGCTGCCAAGTATCTGACCAAAGAAGGCGCTTCCTCCTCTGTTGGTCAGTTGTCTGCACACTGAAGTTTCTGAGGTCTTGCCACCCCCTAGATCACAGCCCAGGGATCAGGAGCCAGGGGCTGGTCCCTCAGGAGACACGCCTCTGTCTCTCTCTCTCTCTCTCTCTCTCACACACACACACACACACACACACACACACACACACACACACACATGCCCACAACCTTTGGGCAGAGTTATGAAGAAAAAAGAGGAGTATATCCCTTTGCGTCCATGGGTTATGGAAAGAAGAGACAGATGTGAGGGCTGTGTGTACGTGTGCCCATTTTTCTCATATCTTAATTCTCTGGGTGATATGCTTTGAGAAATCAACACTGGGGCTCAGGAGTGTTGTTATTGTCGTCTTTGCTTTCCAACTAGCATATCCTTTCTCAGAGGCAAGGGAGATCCAACTATTTGCTTGAACGAAGGAGAGGGAAAGAGGCACAAGGAAGGGAAATGGCAGAGAGCAAAAAGAACCTGATCCATTTCTGAAAAAAATATGAAACACTATCTCCCCACACCGTGCAATGACTGCCCTCCAACAGCAATTTACATTCGCATGAGAATGACCATGATTTATCTCCTTAATCAATATGTTAGCCGGCCAAGGGCGATTCGGTCCTCCACAAATGAACTCCTTTGATAAGGTGCAGGGGAGAAGGGAGAAAGCCTGGTTGGGAGAGAAAAGGCTTCATTTGGGCAGACAGAGCACCACTGGGCCTGGGGGCTGGAGGAGGACGTGTTGTGGAGAAAGAGAATATTTCACAAACACAGTCTATGTTCCAGGCACTTTTAGATATTTAATAGAACTTCTCAGTTTTTCTAATGCATGTAGAATACACGATATTTTCTCCATTTTATGGAGGAGGAAACTAAGGTTTGAAAAGCTGGATAATTTTCCTCACAATGTTCCTTATTCTTGAGTTTCCTCTTACAGTGAATGGCGCAATCATCCGCCCAACAGTTCAATCCAGAAACCTGGATTCCTCCTAGATTCCCCAATTCCTTCAGCTCGCCTTCTCCATCCAGTCATTCAATCAAGGAATCAGCCCCCTTGAGGTGACCTCTGGAACTGTCACACTGCTTCTCTGCCATTTATCACCATCTTGTTGCAGCCACCTCATTCTCCGCCTGGATTTTTACAGCAGCATCCTCGTGGTTTCCGCCCAGTGAGCTCTCCAGGCCAGCCGGGAAGATCGTTGGGATCCCTGTTGATGACGTGGCACACCGGCTGTCAGTTTTGCTTTCAGAGACCCCCTTCACCTCCATTCTTCAGAAGAAGCACGACGGTTTTCTCTCTAGAATATGAGGACAGCACGAGGCACAAGTCTGAAATCTCCATTTGCTCACCATCAAAATAAAGCGTGTTTTCTCATATGTGGAAGTTAGACATGTAGACAAAGAGAACAGATTAGTGGTTACCAGGGGAAAGGGGGATGGGGTGGGCACAAAGGGTGAAGGGGTGCACCTGCAACACGACTGACAAACAATAATGTACAACTGAAATTTCACAAGGTTGTAAACGATCATAATCTTAATAAAAAGTAAAAAAAAAACCCATGAAGCGTGTTTTCCTGAAATCTAAAATAATTTAAAGTTTATGAGACCAGGATGGTTTTCACCCAAACATAAATCCTTAGCAACTAAGAACATTTTGCTGGTTTTTTTTTTTTTTTTTTTTGGTCTATTTTATTTAGCCTGGAACTTGGAAGACACGTGCATAGTGATCCATTGACAAGAATTAAAGTAAGTTTCAATCCTGTTTTAACCTTCTACCTGGTCATCCCAAAACTATGTCAAATATCTTCTTGTAATGCATTTTCTGAGCCACAACCCAGGGCAGAGACTGAAGCCACTGGGAGGGCAGAGTGTGGATGAATTATGGCGTCAGCCTCCCAGGTCACATCTGGTTTTCATTCCATTTGCCCTGAATGGTGCTGTCTGTGTTCTTCAGACACTCTGCGCCTAGAAGTTAGCAGTCACCCAGGAAGGAGCAAATGCTAACATTTTCCTCCCTGGCTGGTGTTCTTAGTACATAACCAGAGGCAGGACATTGACCTTTATTTTGGGGAAGGATGTGAGAAACAGAGAGCTTTCATTAAGCAGAAAATGTTGACTGTTTTAGGCTTCTATCCGATGTGACTTTTGTTCGACTCTTGCCTGCTCTCTGTTCCCTCTCATATTTTACGACTTCTCCCACTCCATCTTGTTTAAGGAGCATTTTGCCATGCACCATGCACCATCCTGGTGTTTGCAACCCTGTCTCACTTTCTTCTCCTTCGCAGCTTAGACAGATACTGTTACCTCATTACCTCCGTGAGGCCACCGGGAGCCTGTGAGGGGTTCCACACCTTGCCCGGGGCCATGGATGGTAGGTGGGGGAGCCAGGCTTGGAGCCCAGGATCTTAACGCGCTCCTTCCACTAAGCCATGCTGCTTTGAAGACCTAAGCCTGCCGAAGCTCCTAAATATTCTGACTTTCAGCACATCAAGAGCTGGGATGTATTTCTGAGATGAGATAGTTTAATTCCCTAATCTCCCTACGGGGAAACTAAAGTTCTAAAGGAGAGGCTGCCTCCAAGTTGAACAGACTTAGGCTTGGAATCAGAGGTCCTGATTTCAATGCCTATTTTGCCAGGTCTCAGTGGTTTGGGCAAATCTTGCAGTCGCCCTCAACATTAGGTGTTACTATATCATTCACAGAGTCGAATGAAATTATTCTACCCACAAGCAGGTCTTCAGGGTCTGCTCCTGGACATGACTCCTGTCCTGGTGGATCTCAACTAGGAAGGGAAGCAATCGGGAAGTAAATTTTAAAATATACCATTAAATTATGCCGAGCCTTGTAAAACTTCCAGCACATAGTTGATTTTCCATAAACGAGTTGACCTTGTTACTGGCTTACGGTTTGACTATTGAAAAACAAAATTATGAAATATTAAAATGTAGTGGCGACTGTTAGCTTAAAGGAGATTAAAGAGACAGGACAGTCAAATGCACTGTGAGATCCTGCATGGATCTTGGCTTTTAAAAACCTTTAAAAGACATTTTGTGGACAAAGAAAAACATTTTAATCAATATTAAATTTCTCAGGCATGATAATGACTGTATGGCTGTACAGGAGACTATCTCTGGTGAGATATTTGCTGGTAAAGGTCATTATGTCTACTACTGTTTTACTTATTTCTTTTAAAAGGTGGACCTCTTTTATATTGGAAGGCAGGTTTTACTTATTTTTTGCGGAGGAAGATTCGCCCTGAGCTAACATCTGTTGCAAATCTTCCCCTTTTTGTATGTGAGCTGCCACAACAGTATGGCCACTGACAGTGGCATAGGTCCATGCCCAGGACCCGAACACAGGCCACGGGAGCAAAGCATGTCAAACTTAACCACTAGGCCACCAGGGCTGACCCATGTCTACCACTGTTTTAAATGGTTATGTACATACATATATATATATATACACATATATAAAAGAGAGGGGGAGGGGGGAGGTGAACCTACTTCCCCAGGAAACTCTAAAATGACAGGCACCCATCAACAAAACCTTGGGAAAATTTTAAATGGACCTTCCTTTTGATTCAGTAATTATACTTGTCAAAACACATCCTAAAGAAATAATCATAGATCCAGTAGAACTTCTTTGCCATTGGGTAGAAATGAGTGAACTACATGAGGGGTGAGGACACCCCCAGATAGATACAGCATCCCCAAAACATGAATCTTGAGCAGCAGTACAAAGAGACTGAAAACGATTGGAGTTTCACTCCCAGAAAGGATGCAGAGCCGATGGGCCTCGCCCGTCCAGCCCAGTATCACAGCCTCCTGCCAAAGTTGTTCTGTGAGCCCATTTCCCTGGAGGTGGCCAGGGTGGGCTACCGTTCACAGCCAAACAAACACAACAGATACAACAAAGAAACACACTGTTCAGTTGTATTGGATAAACCTTCTCACCCCTTTCAACAGTTCCATTACCCAGCATTCTAAGTATAGGCTCATCTGAGTTTTACTAAGCAATTAAACCAAAGTATCCCTGTATATGTTGATCTAAAGCCATCATCCTGTCACTGTCTCAAAGTTACATAGTAATGGCCAGCAACATCCCTGATGCGTCTCCAGCCACTGCTCCTAGTGATAAAACTAAAGGATAAAAGGATACTCATCCCCACACCCAAGGATAAAAATGCTCATCCAGATTTGCCCTACCCAAGGCACAGCCCTATCTCCAGAATACCTCCTGGACCACCAACTCTGAGTAATGCCTCTCCCGTGGTCTACTTCCCCACCAAAGCCAGGAATGATGCCACATGTGTTTAATGGTCTCCTACAGTCTAATGTTAGGTCCACCAGCCAGCAACGTTTCCCGCTATTACCCCTGGTTCCCAGCGCCCGAACACAGCATACATAAATAGTTATTAAATAAATGAACAAACGAATGCGTAGCACCTAAAAAGAAAGAACAAAACTAGTGACATAATTCTAAAAATGTTATAACCCATGACCTTTAAGGATAATAGTAGAATATTATGGACAACTGCTGACAAACTCGATAACTCAGATGGACCAATTTCTTGAAACACACAATCCACAAATCTCATTTAAAAAAGAGATAGATAACACAATATCTATTAAAGAATTTCATCATAATTAATACCCTTCCAAAACAGAAAGCATCAGGCCCAGATGGTTTCACTGGTGAATTCTACCAGACATTTAAGGAAGAAATTATACCAATTCTCTACAATCTGCTCCAGAAAATAGAAGCCGAGATAATGCTTCCTAACACATCCAGTGAGGCCAACATTATCCTAATAACAAAACCAGACAAAGACATTACAAGAAAGGAAGACTACAGACCAATATCTCTCATAAACATAGATGTGAAAATCCTCAACAAGATATTAACAAATCCAATCCAACAACGTATTAAAAGAATTATACACCACGACCAAGTAGGATTTATTCTAGATAGGCAAGGCTGGTTCAACATTCAAACATCAGTTAATACAATCCATTACATCAATAGGCTAAAGAAAAAAATCAGTCTGCTGCTTAAAAATAAAGATTGTGAAAGAAGGCTGTTTCTAAGGAATTTATTCTTCCCCCTAAGAAAACTGGTTCATTATAATTCCCCTGTACATACAAGATTTAATATCCTACAAGCTAGATCAAATATACAAACTGTCTGTTGCCCAGAGGAGCCCTCCTGGTCATGGGCTGCTGGCAGAGATGCCTCTGATGGTTCAGGCCCCATGGGCCTACTGGGCATCTTCCCATGCCTCCCTTGCTGTTCTCCACCTGGTCCAGTCTTCACCCATCCTCTTCCTCTTCCAACCATCCCCTCTCGGGGATTGACACCGGGACGTTATCTTTGACTTCTCAGGTCTCATCTAAAATAGCCTAGGGATTTACTTTCCTTGTTAGCTCTTGACCTCACTTCCTGATCAGGGTCTTTAGTTCCAATACCACAATTAGAGCATCACAGTCTTTCTTCTGGATCCTCCTATCTTGTCTCCCTTGCTCAGGTATTTCCACTCTCCAATCCATTTTCCAGTCAAAGCTCAGAGTTAATTTTCAGGGATGAAAATCTGACTGTTCAAAGTCTGCTTGAAGCCCTCTACCTGCAGGACCTGGCTTTGCTCTCTTTCTTCTTTATTGCCCTGGATCCAGCCATACTAATCTACTGGTGACTCGCCAGCGTCATACTCTCTCTCCCCACAAGGTGCACCGAGCACCTACCATGCGTGTGGTCTGGTACTAGCAGCCGGGGTGCAGCATGAGCAAAGCAGAGCTCCTACCTTCTCAGGGCAGACACTCCAGGAGGGACAGACAAACAGCAGACACATAGCAAACAACAGGATGTTTCAGAAATGTGTGAGTTTTGTGAAGATAAAATGGATAATATGATGGAGAGTTCCTGAAGGGTAGCCATAATATCAGGATGAGGAAACACTCAAGAGAAAACTGAGCGATGAGAAGGCAGCTGCGCAGAGATCTTGGGGACAGGAGAAGGAAGGATAAGAGGGAGGAGAGCTACTGAGGCCAGAACAGGCAGGTCCCTAGATGGAGATGATCTCAGCCCACGAGAGTGGAAGCCGTGGTTTGATTCAGGATATGCTTTGGAAATGGAACTCACAGGATGAATTAGATACGCGTGTGAAGGGAAGACAGAAGTCCATGTGATCCTAAGATTATGGCACGTTGGGGAAGGCTGGACAGGAAAAACTGAGAGTTCTCTGCCACAGTTGTCATCCTATTCCACGTTGAAGCAGAGATTCAGAGAGGCGATTGGGTAATTGTGTATTTGAAGACAGAGTTCTTGTTGAGATGACCTAGAGGTGAGAAAGAGAGTAGAAACGGGAGGTGAGGAGGTGGAACAGCAAGTACAGACAACTGTGTGAGAAGTCTGGCTCGCTCCTCCACCTTTCAAAAATCAGCTCAGAAACCTTCACCTGGAAAGCCATGCCTGACCACCCAGGGCTGGACAAGGTGCCGTCCTGCCTGCTCCCAAAGCCCTTCCTCCACTCAGTGGTGAAGACTCACTGGCCTGCCCACCTCCCGCCGCCTGGAGGCCCCTGGGGGCGGTCTTGACGTCGGCTGTGGCTTCAGCACCCCGTACTTGTCAGGCACCTGTCAACCATCAATCAACATCTATCTTTCAAATCAGACAAAAGACTACAAAATATGTAAAGAACTCTCAAAACTCAACAGTAAAAAAAGAAACAACCCAATTAAAGATTAGTGGAAAGACCTGAACACTTCACCAAAGAGAACAGACAGTTGGCAAATGAGCACGAGAAAGATGCTCAAAGTAATTAGCCATTAGAGAATTGCAAATTAAAAGCATGAGGGCGTACTACTACCTACGTGTTGGAATGGCTGTGATAATACTGACGATACCAGTGCTGGTGAGGACGCGGAATCACAGGTCTCTCCATGTTGGTAGTGGGAACGCAAAACGGGAAAGCCACTCCGCAAAACAGTTGGGCACATTCTGATAAAGTTAAACACACTCTTACCACGTGCTCTAGCAATCCCACTACTGGGTATTTACCAGAAAGAAGTGAAAACTTATGTTTATTCAAAAGCCCATAGACAAATATTTGTAACTGCTTTATTCATAATAACTAAAAACTGGAACCAAGCTCTTCAATAGTTGAATGGATGGTGCATCTTTAGAACTGGAAAACTATCAACAGCAAAAGACATGGATTATTGATCATGCAGCAGGAAGAATCTCAAAGACATTATGCAAAGTGAAGGAAGCCCGTCCCAACAGGCATGATTCCACTTATATGACATTTTGGACAAGACAAAATTATAGTGACAGAACAGACCAACGTTGCCAAGAGTTGCGTAGAGGATGGGGTGACAATAAAGGGGTAGTGTAAGGGAGTTTGGGGGATGATGGGATGGCTCTGTATCCTGATTGTCATGATGGTGACATAAATCTATACACGTATAAAGTTCATAGAATTACACACAAAAAAGTCAATATTATTGTGCGTTAATTTAAGATATGTCATTTAAAAATCACCATTTGCTGCACAGATGAATCTCTGAATTTATCTGCCATCAGACCAGCTTCCAGCATTTCTTAGTCATTCTGTTTCATTCTAATCAAAATGAGCGAATCTGTTGGGCTAGAAAGGAGAAATTTCCCCCAGGACACTTTAGGGTCTGATTGCTACAGCATCAATGTCTTCCTCTGATGTTAAAACTATAAGATGGTTTCATGTGTTGATGGGTCCAGAAATGCAGGATCTTCTCAGGTACATGAGCATCTACTGGATGCAGGTTTGTCTCTTCTGCTGGAAGACCTGAGGAACCGGAACATCATGGTAACTTGAGAAGGCAGAGCTGGATCGAATCCCCTCTAGGCACATCTCTGGTTCTGAGTTGGTGGCCAGAGCACTCCAGTTCTCTGAGACTCGGCTTCTCTGTCTACGCAATGGATCAAACGATTCCTACCTTGCGTGGTGGTTGTATGTGGCCTGCATACAAAGTGTGGCACGGCGCAGTGCACATCCCATAACCACACGTCTCTCGTCAACCCTTCCGTCAGCTCCCCGACAAGAGTGGACAGGCCTCTCCTCCATTCGACTTGCCCGCGGAGGCTGCCCTTGCCGTCGCTGTAACCTGATTCTGTCTGTAGGAAAAGGCCAAGTCAGGGCCGGTGCGCTTCATTTGGGTTTGATTAACGAGGCTGCGGAGGGTCTTCGGGGCGCAGCCGCCCTGGTGCACGCTTCTTTCCAGCACCAGATACGCCAATTATCTGTGTTTTCCTTGGGGGAAGAAGGAGGAAGTGGGCAGTTAGGAAAAACAGAGACTCACTTATTCTAATAAATTGTAGTGAAAAGTAAAATAAACATGACCCTGCTCATAAAGGGTGAATCTGATCCAGAGGGAGAGAAGACAGCAAAGAAATAAGACCAAGACACTTCTCCTTGGTTCAGCCAGGGGTGCGTGCAGCAGCATTAACCACATTTGTAGGGGCGCACAGGCTGCTGTGGAACAATAACATTGGCATTCAGGCCAGGGAAATGCCACAGAGGCTGGATATTTTTGTTACACAAAGAGCTCATACGAGTTGTGAAAATCAACTCCCTATAGGCAAGTGAGTGACAGACTAATTCACAACAGAAGAAAAGGAATCTGGGAACACACACATTGGGGAAATGTTCGCCCTACTGGCAATCAAAGAAACGAAAATGAAAATAAGGAGATGCCTTTCATTGCCTTTCCAATTATCACAAACTTTTAAAATACTATAATACCTCGTGCTGGTAAAGTCAAGGAACTTCACGTGATGCTGGCAGATGGATAAATTGTACAACTATTTTCAAAAGCAGTTTGGCAATAGGCATTCAGAACCATAAAATATATCCATACATTTCAACCTGATGTTTATATCATTTAACCAATGATCCATGTCAGTAAATCTGACCAAAGGAAAAACACTTAGTGTATAAAAAAATGACCGAAAGAAACAACTCTAAATATACCGCCCAAAATCTATGTACAAAGTTATTCACGTTTGGAATGTTTGTTTGGAAATATGTTTGTATGTTTGGAAATAACCTAAATATCCCTGAACTGTTTTGCATACATTTAAAAAAGGGTTGCAAAGAGTTTTAAATACATCATGGAAATATTTATGATATGATGTTGGATTATAAAGCAGGTCATAAGTTGCTTATATAGCACAGCTTTGATTATACAAACAAGCCTTTACATAGACACAGATTGGAAGAAAATAGAACAGAAAACAATAGTGGTCATATTTTGATACTTGGACATATTTAATTTTTCAGTTCTAACTGGACATTTCTGATTTTTTTTAATGAAAATGTATTTTTAATGGAAAAAGCAAACAAAGGCTTAAAGATGAGCTCAGATCTTCCTAATGACCCACTGCTCATCTATCATTCGGGAAAGGATCTTAATCTTTCTTGAGCTATTTACGTTGTCAACCCACATGACCTCGGACTAAGGAGTTCCTTACGTTTGTCACTGCTGTGCAGAGGATTACTTCCTTTCCTTCCGGGGCCGCCTTTAAGAGCCTGAGCATGCCTCTGGATCACGTCGGTATTTCTGTGTTAGCTGAATCCACAGTATCCATGATCACAGGTCCTTGAAACTCCTCCAGACCCCAGCATTGCTGGTGGATTGTCAATCAAGGGGACCACAGCACAGGGCCGTTTGGCAACATCCAGGGAAACTGAGGATGCTCACGCCCTACAGCCAGCTGTTGTCTGCCGAGGAGTATTCCATGCAGCCCACCCGGGAAGCAGCAGGTCTCTCGGTGCTGGCCCGGCACATTCACAGTGGAGAGGAACAAAGCTAAGAACCGAGACAGGGGCACTTGTCAGAGCAGCAGCCAGAGGAGGGGCCTAGGTCGGCCCCAGCTCAGGTAGGGGGCACAGGCACAGGAACGCCTCTCCGCTTGATTCTGGAGGGTGGAGGAGGAGGAACGATTGACCGCAGTCAGGAGAGGGGCTGCGGTTGGGGTCAGGGCAGGGCATGGTGATGGCTCATGGCTCATCCTTTCTCAGTGGAAGAAGCTCATCCGCTGAGGCTGGGGGTGGTCAGTGGAGGGCGGGAGACCTGGAATTGGCCTGGGTGCTTGAAGAAGAAGAGAATTTTTCTTACCTGCATTAGAGACTTTGAAAGATATCTGAAAGGTAGCTCCATACAGATGAAAGGATGGCCTCAGAGCAGCCCAGGGGCCTTCCAGGGAGTGGGGGCATATGTTCATAGAACCCCAGACACAGCCAGGCCAGGAAGCTGGAATAGGGAAATGGGGGCTGGGAAGCATCCTGGAAGCACTCGATGGTTTCCAAGGTGCTGCCGCGAGATGCCATGAGCCACCAGTGAGAGGTCAGAAGCTTTAACAGGTCTTGCAAAGAGCTACTTACATGGCTTGAATTTGATCCTAAAAGATTGTTAAAATTCATCCAAAATCTTTTCTGTAAGGAAGCTTGATTCTCCTGGAAAATTCCCTGGTGGAACACACCGTAGGGGCCATTCTGAAGGCACGTCATCAGGCAGACCCTGGGGAGAAGGCTGGAGAAGTGGAGGGTCAGACAGAAATCCTCACATGAAAGTTCCCAGTGAGTTCTGAGACGTGGGACGTGCGGGGTCCCCAGGAGCCCTGCACCTACACCGTCATGTCCTCTCGATGGCAGGGCTCCCATCCGCACTCCTGTGTGACAGACAGACAGGTCTAGGTAGTTCCCCCAGAAAACAGCGCCCAAAGCAACAGATCCCAGATTCAAATACGTTTACTGCAAATCCACTGTCTTTCCATGAAACAATACCACAGCTCACCCAGCAGCAAACTGAGGTTAATTTGTTTTCATACGCACTTGAGAAAGAAGAGGTTATACAATGCCTTTTTCATTTAATAAAACAAAGACTTGGTCCCTTTGCCCTGGTGCCGCCACAAGTATTCATTGCAAGGAGAAGGTACTCTTTCCGGGAGGCTGGAGGACGGCAGAGGGGTAGGCACTTGAGTGCGTGCAGACACCCCTGGCCTGTCCTCCTTCCTGCTGTCTATTGTCCCACAACTTCACAGATAGATAGAACCGGGCTGATCAAACTGCATGGGCACAAAGCTGCGTGGACCGCACTGTCCGGAGGATGACACTCAAGTCTCCCCGCCGGGTACAAGAAAAGAAGGCGCCCTCGCATCAGCAAGCATCTGACGATCAGGGGCAGGCCAGGGTCCAGCCCACCCTTGTTGGTGTCTGAGCCTCGGTGGTCTGATTCCTAAAGTTCAGATGATAATTGTTTCTACCTCCTTGAGTTTAAAAATAAATAGTACATTTCTAGCCTTGGTTGAAAAGCAAAAGCGTCACTTTGCTCTGAAAACACCTTGATTTTGCCACCCGCACTAACAACACTGATGAACTTGACCAACATGGGGCGAGGGTCCTGTGTGGATTCTGCCCTGTGTCCAATGGTGAGGCACAGAATGCCATCTCTGTACTGTTTTGTCCCGAGTTGCGCAAAGACCTGGCTGAAGGTGGCAGATGTCATCTAGGCTCCCCAAACCCCTACGGTCTGCTGTCGCTGGGCCTCACCACCAAAACCATCCCCTTCCTTCCTTTCTTTTTTTCTCTTGACTTTTGGCCCGAGTGTTTATTATATAAAATTGTTTTCAGCAATGGGATATAAGACAAAAATACAAATGAAATAAACAATACAAAAGTTTATTCCATAGAAACACTGAAAACATTCCACAGCTCAGAAAAACATATAAACATTGTCAGAAACACTCACTTGGTTCAAATTTTAGATTCCATTCATTTGATAATTGTTTTCTGAGCACCTTCTGTGTGTAAGGAGCTGCACTGTCGTAAATGCTGGGGGTACAGAAATGAGTAAAAGCAAGTCCCAACTCTCACAGAGTTTCCCTTCTAGTGGGACAGAGAGACAGCAGACAAAACACCACCTAATGTGTCGGGTAGTGAAGGGCTCCCGGGGGAGGGGGAGGCAGGGAAGCGTGCACACTGCAAATTCTTGAGCAATGCAAGGCTGCTCTAAAGGTCATAGCTTGAGAAAAAGATACAAACTCTAAATTATACTTTTAAAACAAAAGGTTTTGTAGGTTGCAAATTTCTGCTCAGACTCTAAAGTTCATTGTTCTGAGCAGCACTTCTAATTTTCTCATTAGAACCTATCCTGATAAGTACCTTATGGCTGTCCTGATGGCATAAGGCCCCGTCACGTGTGTGTGAGTTGTAGATACAAGTGTGCAGGATGTGTTTTCAGACCCTGGTCACCTTTTCCATGCATATATTTATCTATATTATATACTCATTTAACATTATTTCTGGCTGTAATGATACGAGTCTTTCCATAAACTCTTAGGCTCTATCTGCCCATGACCTTCTTGGGGCCCTAGGATATGGGCGTGCACATCTTCAAGTTTCAAGACCATCTGTGGTTTTCACTGAACAAGCATCTGAGCAGCAAACAGAAGCCCCCATTTCTGCCTTGCCTTCTAGACGCTCCATTCCGTTCTCCGTTGTGGTCTCCCTGTCACTTAGTCAGGATGTGCTTACACATAAGAGGATGAGTATATTTCCTGGAGAATAATTTATGAGGCCATACCATGTGTTGGGAGCACCATTCCTGTCCTTCCTGAGAGCCACTGGTGCCCATCCTTTCTGGTCCCTTCTCCTTGAGCTCTCGCTGGGATGTCATGATGCATCCTGTCTTCTTTCTGGAGACCTGGGTCTCCATTGCATTCCACGTCCCCAAACCAGCCCACCCTGCACTCCCCCTTTGGTTACTTCTCTTTCTCCTCCATGCCATAGGACTGGCTTCCCCAGATATCAGCGACTGTGCTGCACAGACTGTCTGGACGCAGTTGTGGGGTGGGCAGTGGCTCCCGTGGGGGCGGCCTCTGCTGGGTACCCGCATTCGTGCAGGGCCTTTGGCCCACCCTCCTGTTGTCCAATCTTGCCTCTCCAGAGGTCGGATGCTTGATGGCCGTCCCTGACAGTGGGATGAGCTTGCTCCTTCCTGTTTCCTCTCCATGCTCGCTGCTGTGGAGCCGCCCCAGGGCCACAGGAAAGCAGGTGTCCACGGAGGGTCAGAGGGGGTAGCTTCAGAGCGGCCACGCCATGTCTGGCCTTGCAGTTCCCAGCTCAGCCCCTTGAGGCCTATGCTTCCCATAACCAGGTTCTAGATCATTCCTTCTACTAAATCCCCTTGTTACTTAAGCTACTTTAAGTGTGTGTCTGTCCTTTGACACCAGAAATTTCCTCAGCAAGCCTCCTTTGGTTTCGTGAGTTCCTCTGATGGTGCCCGCACGTTAGCCTCTCCTCATCGAGGCTTCCAGCTCTTTAGGACGCAAAGTTGACCAAAATCCATGGAAATCCCTGACTAAACTGTGATTAAAACATATTTTAAATAAATCGTTTGCTCAGCCATGTTCTTACTGCGCCCACATAATAAATCTTGTAATCACAGGTCCCAGAGTCGGCGCCATGGGGAGTCTGGGACACCGTGATGCAGCATCCACAGCTGATCCACTCAGAGTGGCCCCTGGCCCTTCTTGTCCAGCAGCTTTGCTCCCTGTCAAACCACAGATGAGATTTAGAAGTAGACTAAAAAGTAAAATTAAATGAAACAAACCCCTCCTGGTTGACGTTCAGACACCCAAAGCACAAGCAATTTCCCAGGGTGATTGTCCATTGCACTAAGATGCCCGGTTCTTTCTTGACAGTGAAGAAAGAAAGTCAGACGGTCCTCAGGAGAAAGAAGGAACTGCCTGCCACGGGAACAGAGAAAGAGCCAAGAGCAGAGAAGCAGCTCCAACAATCAGAACACCTCTCGCCCCGAACGGCTGAGGGTCAGAAGAGGGTCACAGTGAGAGCTGGGAGGGTCAGAGCCTGGCTGTGCCCGGAAAGACAGCCCCGGCACCAGCCCCTCTGCAGTCTGAGGTTCTCTGAGCCTTGGGGCCACCTCTTGTGGAGGAGGCATCTCCACACTGAAGGACTTCTTGTCCCTTTCTGCCGCCTGTGTCAGGAGGTTCGGGAGAATGTCACTCTTTTGTCCTGAGCTCCCTTCAGGCCTCATCTAGGGATATAAGAGACACTTTCAAGGCCTGGGTCCCATGGGACTTAAATGGCTGAGTCACTCATTCCTCCCAGAAATATTTAGTGTGGGTGCCTGTGCTTGGAAATGCTAGTGAACCAAACAGACAAGAACCCCAGTCCTTGAAGGGTTCCACGTGCAGTAGGGGAGACAGCAGGAATAACAATCGTGGGAGGACATCATGGATTGTCTTAGGAAGTGAGAATTCCTATGGAAAAAGGAAAACTTGGAGTGAAGGCCACCAGGAGTGGGGTGTGGGAGGCAAGGAAAGTTACAGTATTCGCTAAGGTGGGGACAGAGGCCTCTGAGACAGGGGCACTTCAGAGCCCCGAGGGAGGTGGGACGGGGTGAGGCTGGTACTGTGGGGGCGTCTCAGTGCTAGGACAGTGCAGGCAGAAGCCTGAGGACCTGCAGAGATGGAAGGCCAGCAGGCAGGCCAAACTGGAGGCAGAGACTAGTGAGTGATGGGGCCTGGACAAGGGTGCTCAGAGGGGAGTTTCAGAGAGGGGCCTGGGGGCTCTCAGGTGGGGGCCTTGCATGGGGGTCTCAGAAGGAGGGTCTGGGGGCCGTGGATGGGGGTCTCAGATGGGAGCCTTGTATGGGGAGGTCTCAGAAGGAAGGTCTGGGGGCCTTGGATGGGGTCTCAGTTGGGGGGCTTTGGCTTTACTCAGTGACCTAGGACGACTGCTCTGTCTGACATCGGCTTTAGAAGGAGCTCTGGAGGTGCTTGTTTGGGGTGGAGTGGGGCAGGGGCAGGAGACCCCTGAGGAGGCTGTTGAGATGACCGGGAAAGTGTGGCATGGGCCATCCTGGAAGGTAGTGTGGTCCCTACAGCCACCATGTGGCTCAGTCGTGATGGCACGTTGTGTAAAACAGAAATCAGGCTGATGTTTAGATGTTCAAAGTTCAACCCTCAGTGTGACTATTGCCCAGTTGTGGGTGTGTGGCTTGGCTGGTTTGGCCTGCAAAGCCGAGCCGCTTAGAAGAGCCAAAGACGTCACAGATGAGAAGAAACTGGGCGCTCGGTCCACATCTTTCTCACCAGATGAGGACAGTGAGAGGCGGGGAGACGAACTGGTTTTTCCAAAGCCCTATCAGAGATTCGCAAACTTGGATTTTCGTACACATCACGTAGCGGTTTTGATAAGGTGAAGATTCAGATCCCGTCAGTCTGGGGTGGGCCTGAGACTGCGCATCTCCAGCAAGCTCCCCAGCAATGCTGAAGCTGCTGCCTGGGGCCCACACTCTGAAGCATGGTCTGGACTAGGTCAATGGGATAGAAAGTGTGGTTTACCTCTCAAAGCGGTGACCAGGGATTACGTGAGCTTCAGACACTGGTTCTGTGGGCACGGGGGATGCGGATCTTTGAGAGCAGGAGGGCAGACTCACGTGGGCTCCCATGAGGCCAGCATGGATGATGTTCACAGCTGCACCCTCAGCATCTCTCTCAGGGCCTGGAAACCAGGAGGAGCTGGGAACTGCCAGCGACTGAAGGAGGGAAACTGAGATGGCTCCAGAGGTGTCGTGTTTCCCAGGAGAAAAGAGAGACCTGGCTCACGGCAGAGGCTCTTTTGGTCCCCATGACCACCCTCTCTGCCCACAGTGACCTGAGCCCAGTCTGTCCTGCTGTCAAAAGGTGATTGAGTCCAAGGGTGGTCCCTGCACCCCAAGCGTGCAAAGGGGAGTGGGGTGGAGTTCGAGACTGTGGTCCCCCTGCAGGGACGTCCACCCGCCTCGGGCCTGTCTGGAGACAGACACTCCTCCTGGAACCAGTGTGCTCCTCACTCCCACCCCCCATCCTCTCTCACACTCCTCGGAGCAGGACTCACAGTTGGCATCCCTCACCCTCTGGGTCTGATAGCCCCTGCTGGGCACACATTATTTAAGTGGCTAACCTGGAGGAGTGAGAGAGAGCTCAGGAGAAATTGGGGGGAATCCTCTTGACACCTCTGTGGTCAGCAGAACAATGGCCCCAAAGATGTCCATGTCCTAACCCTGGAACTTGGGAATATGTGACCTCACTTACCTACAAAGGGGACTATGTGCTTTATCAGAAACAAATACGGATACAGATGGAGGCCACCAAATATAAAGGGCACAGGTGACCGAGATGCTGGTTGCCTTCATAGCATCTACTCGCTCTTCTTCCTTAGGAGCAGAATTACGTGTTAAGTGGGAGCTCAAGGAGAGCAGCTGAAAACTGCATTTTGCAGCCTCCCTTACAGCTAGGGTGGCCTTGCCACTCAGTTCTGGCCACGAGATGTCAGTGGAATTTGCTAGGAGAGGTTTCTTGAATAGTTCCTTAGGAGGTGGACAGAGCCCAGCCCAGGCCCCTTTGGTCTATTTCTCTTCCTCCTGCTTTCAGCCTGGAATAAGCATTTGAGAGCTGACCCTCCAGTAGCCATCTTGATCCTTGAGAAGCTGTAAACTGGGAGTCAGCCACTGAGGACAGAAAGCAGAGAGAGAGAAGGACCCAGGCCCTGAATGGTTTTGGAGTCACATAGCTCCTACCCTGCCCTCAGACTGATTTCATGAAAAAGAAAAAAACAAGCTCTTACCTTGTTTAAATTTTTTCTGGCCTCTGTTAAAAGCAGCCAATTGCCATCCTAATGGAGGTAGCACATACTGGAAATAACATTGTGTGAAAGTATCTAAATGGGGAAACACTCAAGGTAAGTCAAACCCAGTCCCTGCCCTTCTATCCTGAGGTTTGGGCCCCTCGCCACCTCTTTCGGCCTCAGCCTCCTTGTCTGTAGTTTGGGCTGTTGATGAGGTTGAGTGGGACCACAGTTGTAAAGCAACACTGGAAATAATCAGCTATTTATATCAGAAGTGGGATGATTAATTAATGCTATGCTATATTGGAAAAGATAGACCCTATACTAAGAATAACAAAACATGAATAGAATGCACTAGAAATAACCTAGAATCTCACAGGACACAAATGATTTGCATGTGGATGGACTGGCCTTGTCTCCATACACACACCGCCACCCAGCTCCACATTCCAACCGTGGTGGCTGGTGGGCGAGCTTCCTGACACAGCCAGGCTGGCTGCCAGGATCTGTGGCTGATTACCTTCTCTGCACCCTGCCCACCAGCCAGCCTGTGTCCTGGGCCCACAGGGGACGTGGCAGGGAGCCAGGTCCAGTGGAAGGCACCAAGCGGATGTTTCTTTTGCCTCTAAATGTGCTGTGTACACAGACCCCCCCATCACCATTCAGACGCCCAGAAGAAAGGTGACAGGTGACAAAGCTCCCTGTCTCCAGCCCAGATGTCCCTCCCTCATCTGTCATCATCATCTTCCATCATGTGACCACCTTCAGGAAGAGACTGACTGCATCTAGAGAGTTCCCTGGGTGAAACATCCACCAACGTGGCCATGGGCTCTGCTGGAGTTATGCAAGCGTTACGTGGTCCACCACTTGGTGACCGATTAGGGGTCATGCACCATGGCCCAGACACAAAGTACACTTTGGACTGGGGGCTACTTCCCTCCAGCGAGACAAAGTCAGTTTGTGGTGACCAGCCCACAGCCTCAGGTACTTTATGTGACCCCGGCACTGTAAGGTAGCTTTGCACCACACCATCAAATTAAATTCAGTTCTGCAAAGCAATGTCTCTACTGAACAGTAATTATCATAGTAATAAACTAATATTGGCTCTTTCTAGGTGCCAGGGACTGTGGTAATTATCTTACACCACGTTTTGGTTTAGAAAGAAGCTGCACAGTTTAGCTCATTCAACTTTACGCAGAGATGCTGTCCCTGCTCCCGGGCAGGGAGTCTGGGAAGGACCCAGGCATGCAGCTTGCTTTGGCAGCAAACGGCACAACATCCAGTCATAAATGGATGAGATGAACGTGGGTGCTGTGAGGGAGGGTGGGGCTGCCTCGGCTTGGGCGGATGGGGGACCCAGCCTTCCCTCCCCTGGACTTGGTCGTATGTTCACATCTCTGGTATGATTGATGCTATCCAGTTAGTTCTTTAGGGATGAAAATTGGAGGTGGGGAGAAGAAAATGGAAGAATTGAAAGAACAATATCAGAAGAAAGGTGAAAGAGTTAAGTGGGATGGAGTTGCCATGTGCTTTGGGAACCACAGCGTGCAGGGGCGTCACAACCCCTCAGCAAGGCCTTGGGCTCCTGTGGTTGGCACTTGGTACCCACTCTCTGTGAGAAACAGCTCTGACCTGCCTTCCCGGCTGGAGGGGAGGGAGAAAGGCTATTCTCCTTTGAGGGGACGGATATCCAAGGAGGTGTAGGACACTGCCCGGCCTCGACCGACGCTGCATCTCTGCTTCTTTCTGCATTTGATTATTTTCCCACAAACGCCTCATTCACAGAAACTGGATTTCAGGATGAGCTGAGATCTTAAGCTTGCCTTGCCCGCCCAGACCCTCTAGAAACTAGAGTTAATTTCTCAGTCCACATGGAAATGAGGTCTCAGGGTGTTTGTGGAAACGGCCTCCACAGAATTCTGGCACAGTGTACACAGACAGAACAAAGCCTACAGGGGCGGGTGCCGGGATCCAGGCCAGCAGTGAGGGATGGATCTTGTCCACCAACCCCAATATGTCAGGGGAGACAGTAGGTGAGAGGCCGGAGAGGGTTCCCACATTTCCAGTGGAGTGCATGGTCCCGGGTGCAAATCCCGCCCTCTACAGTGACAAGCTGTGAGAAGTGCTTAACCCTGTTGAGCTCTTTTTAATTTTATTGAGACATAATTGACATAGAAAATTATACTAGTTTCAGATGTACAACATGATGATTTGATGCTTGTGTACCTTGTGAAATGATCACCACAATAGCTCTAGCTACCCTCTGTCACCGCGCATAGCTGTAGAATTGTTTGTTCGTATGATGAGAACTTTTCAGATCTGCTCTCTTAGCAACTTTCGGATAAACAACACAGTATTATTAACTATGGTCTCCACGCTGTACATTGCATCCCAGGACGTCTTATTTAATAACTGGAAGTTTGTACTTTTTGACCCTCTTCACTCATTTCTCCCACCCTCATCCTCCACCTCCAGGGCAACCCCCAATCTGTTCTTTGCATCCATGAGCTCGGTGTTTGTTTTTTAGATTCCATACATAAGTGAGATCATATGTATTTGTCTTTCTCTGCCTGATTAATTCACTCAGGAAAATATCCTCAAGGTCCATCCATGTTGTCACAAATGGCAAGATTTCATTCTTTTTATGGCTGAGTAATAGTCCACTATGCGTGTGTGTGTGTGTGTGTGTGCGTGTTTGTGTATCTCACATTTTCTTTATCCATTCACTCACTGAACTCTTATTTCCTCATCTCCCGCAAGGGCTAACAAAGGAACCTACCTCAAAGGTAACCTTGGGGCGTTCTCAGGCTCAGATTTTGGTTTGCTCACACAGATAGCCACAGCATTAGAACCCCCTCAGTCTAATGGCCTTCTTGTATAACTAATTTAAAGTCCCTTACTAAATGGTTTCCATTATCAATTAGCACCCATTTACAGAGATGCATTCCTAACATTTTGTCAGTTGTGATACAGCAGAAAAATTTAAAATAGTTCAAATGTATCAAGTGCATATTTTTGTGACATACTAAACTGTGATATCTACACCATAAGTATAGGATTCTGACTAACTTTTATTTCTTATAAATTTATTTTCAAACATCACTATATCTTTCGGGGAGACATGATTTGACCCACAACAGCATCCCTCTGCACGGAGCAGTAGAGCACTCCGCGAGGAGTCGGGTGGGCACGTTAGCATCCACTCGGAAGCCCTCAGGTGTAACTTACTCAAGAGCAGAGGCTGGGAAGAGAGCTGACATCATGGGAGAAGTTCAGTTCCCATTTAGGGTGTGTCTCCTAAGAGCCAGAGCGGGTTGGCAGCCAACTACTCCTCATGTGGACATGAAATACCTTTGGCGGGGAGCCCCACTAGGTTTGTGGAAACTTCTGTGAGACCTTCTTGGAGTGGCCATCACTCAGAGGGCTGGTGGCCGGGACTCCAGGCTTGCCTTAAAAGCATCAGGGCCTGTTGGCCAAACAGAATAGGACCACCCATCACAGAGGCCAGTGAGGTACGTCTAACATGTTGGGAAAGCTCCTTGGAGGAAACTGGGAGAAATCTCTGTGAATTGAGTAACGAAAGGCCACAACACAAGGGAAATGGAACAGATGCCAAAGGCATTGAAATGGAAACATGAGTAAAAAGTGGAGGAATTTTCTCATTTCATTGCTCCTGAAGAAGCAGCTGATACAGTGGGGCTGTGCACCTCACTGAGTGCAGAGGGATAAGGCGGCAGGCAGTGTCGCACAGGTTTGGGAAGCAGGGGTGGGGGTGATGAATGGACGTTTCAGAGTTGGGTAAACTCTTAATAAAACTTGCAGCCAGTATCTGCCTCCCATTTTGATATGATTCTCCTTAGAACACAAAGTACTCGATGCCTCTTGGTCCCATGATTTAGGGACTAGTTGTCGACTTTAGGACAATAGAAAAGCCCTTCTCCTCATCCCACAACCATTATAAGAACCAGCTTCAAATCTGGTGTAATTCTGACCATCCTGCTGGTTACAAGTGAAGACTTTTAACTGGGAGTATTTCCGTTTTAAAAAGGAATGTGTTAAACCTCTCTCCCTGCAGGAAAATAAAAGAAGGAAATTGGCCTTGACTCTCTGAGTTTACAGAAATTTACCAGAAAAAAATGAGTTGCAAAATAAGCGTGCACCTGCTGGGATAGCCATAATAATTATAGTAACAAAAGACAATAACAAGCACTGGCAAGGATGTGGAGAGATTGGAACCCTTGTACACTGCTGGCAGAATTGGAAAGTGACACAGCTGCTGTGGAAACAGTCTGGTGGTTCCTCAAAAAGTTAGCCATAGACCTAGCATGGAGTTACCATATGGCCTAGCAATACCACTCCTAGATGTACAGCCAAGAGAATTGAAAATGTGTGTCCACGCAAAGACTTGTACATGAATGTTCAGCATTATTCACAATAGCCAAAAAGTGGAATCAACCCAAATTTGGATCAACCCATGAATGAAAAACAAAACGTGGTACAGTCAGCCTTCTGGTATCCGTGGTTTCTGCATTTGCGGATTCAACCAACCATGGATTGTGTATGACACCATGTTTACAATCCTCAGTTGGTTGAATCGCAGATACAGAACCCGTGGATACGAGATACCTACTAAGGGACTTGAGCATCTGTGGATTTTGGTATCTACGGTAGGAGGGGGTTGTCATGGAACCAATCCCCCAGAGATACTGAGGGGCGACTTTATATCCATATGATCAAATGCTGTTCAGCCACAAAAAGGAATGAAATGCTACTGCCTCTACGACCTTGAAAACATTATGCTAAGTGAATGAAGGGAGATACAAAAAGCCATATACTATATGATTCCATTTATAGGAAAAATCCAGAATAGGCAAATCCATAGAGACAGAAAGTAGATTAGTGGGTGCCAGGGTATGGGGAAAAAATGAAATGTGGACTCACTGTGAATGTGCATAAATTTTCGTTTTGGGGTGATGAAAGTATTCTGTAATTAGAGAGTGATGATGGTTGTACGACTTTATGAAAATACTAAAAACCACTGAATTGAATTGAATTTAACACATTAAATGGTGATGTTTATGGTACATGAATTATAGCTCACTAAAATAAATAAAAGTCAAGGGAAAATGAGTGTGCAGAAGTCCTATAGTTTATTGAAGAGGAATGATCATATTCTCGTCTATAGAAAAATAAGTACCTTCACCCTGGAGCTTCTTTGTGAATTGAAGCGGACACGGCTCAGGAGAAGAGTGGAGATGGTGCAATTCCAGATGTGAGCTGGGGGAAGCGCACATACACTGCTAGTGAAAATTGGCACAACCACTTGGGAAAAGTCTTGTATAGTATCTGCTAAATCTAAACATTACACATACCCAATGACCCAGAAATTTTGTTCCCAAGTAAAAGTCCAACAGAAATGAAAGCATGTGTACATCAAAAAACCTATAAAGAAATGCTTACAGTGGCTTTGTTTGTTATAACCAGAAACAAACAAAAAAAGAAAACCAGTGTACCCCAACAGTGGAATGGGTACATTGTGGTATATTCATACAATGGGACATCCTGCAGTGACAGTGAATGAATTGATGCTACATGCAATAACACAGATGTCACACAGATGTGAAGTTGACCCAAAAAGCCCAGCCAAAGGTACATCTAATACATGATTCCCATTATAAAAAGTGTAAAGATAAGCAAAACTCATTGATGTTATTAGAAGCCAGCATAGTGGTTACCTTTGGGAAGAAGAGAGAAGGACAGAGGGTAAAAAGGAGGAGGAGTCATGAGAGGGCTCTAGGGTGCTGAATGATGACAGCCATACAGGTATATTTAGGGGCCAGGCCGGTGGTGCAGCAAAGTTCACACATTCTTCTTTGGCGGCCCAGGGTTCACCAGTTCAGATCCTGGGTGCAGACCTACCCACTGCTTGTCAAGTCATGCTGTGGCAGGCATCCCACATATAAATAAAAGTAGAGGAAGATGGGCACGGATGTAGCTCAGGACCAGCCTTCCTCAGCAAAAAAGAGGAGGATTGGTGGCAGATGTTAGCTCAGGGCTAATCTTCCTCAAAAAAAAATTCAATACAGGTATATTTATATGCAGTCTTGACAACTCTTCAAATGGTACACTCATGCCTGGTGTGCTTTTCTGTATGTTTATTAAAATTCCATTTTTAAACTAGAATTTAAACTCTAAAGCCAAGGAGCTTGATAATGAAATGCTTGGAATTGCAGTAAAATTTTGTCAATCTGGAGTTATAATTTGAAAACAGCATAAAGTCCTATGCTGCCCACTTTCCCAAAATTCAAAAATTCCTTTTATAAAACCTTGTGTCTACCCCAACTTTGAGGACTAAAATATTCCTAGGATTATAAATAGTCTGCTTTTCATCGAAGCTACAACCACATGAACAGAATATTATGAGTCCTTCGTTTGGGCAGTCATTTTTAGTCCTAACATTTTTTAAAAGCATGAGCACATCTGGGTCTTCTAATCGTAAACAACGCCTTTATAACATGTTCTTTAAAAGCCATTCTTCGGCAGGAAAGGAATTGGATCTCTTCATTGACTTTAACATTTGGAGAGAAGATGTTGAACTAGAAATTCTTGCTGTATCTTATATTTGACTTTGTTTTATGGCCTTATAATATTCTTTACTGATTCTTGGCTTCTCTTAGCATTTAATTTTAATATGTTCACTTGTGCTAATTGTAGGTTTGTATATGAGTATGTGTGTGTAAGCGCATATATGTGTGTTCATGTGTGTGTATGTGTGAGAGAGAGGGAAAGAGAGAGAGAGGATGTTTAGAAAGCAACAGAGAGAGTGAGAGATTAAGAGAAAGAATTGGAATGAGAGAGAGAATATATGTAGAGTACTTTGAAATCATTAGCTACAAAGGACTGCATTAACATCAGTTACTACGTTGGGGCAATTCAACACAATTTTTTAGTGTGACTGTTTGACTTTTAAATAGAAGGTCTGGCAGGATTTTATTTTTTGTTTTCCACTACTTTCCCATGGGCATATGCTGTTTGCTTCACTCAGCACATGAGCACCTCCCACTTCCTACATTAGTCAAGGATTCCTGGGTCCTGTGTGAGGAGCTCTCCCATGTGCTCTCTGGGCAGGCTCGGATGGGCATCCAGGGCTTTTCTAAAAGGCTGGAAGAGAGGGACCATTGTTTTAGCTGGAGAATCAAAGTGTTGCTTCTCTGATCACCATCCCTCCTAGAAATCCTTTCAGCTCAAATTCAGCTTAGAATCAATCAATCTTTCTTTTTTCACAGTAATTCCTCTTACACCCACGTTCCTCTTTTCTTTACTACTGCAGTTCAGCTTTTGAATATGATCTGATTAAATTTCAGTCTATTGATTTGAAGCAAGTGCACAGCTTCTTAAGAAATGCTTGGACTGAGTCCGTCATCCAGCACTCTGCTCTCTACTATCATGTTCATCTTTGTACCAAGTGTTCTTTGCACACTTTCCTTATAGCTCCATCCATTGACTAAAATATCAATACACACACACACACACACGGGAAATTCTTCTTCTGGAAAGATGGAGTAGACATGCTTTTCTCTATTTTTTCTGCTAAACACAACTAAAATTCCTGGACACTATATACAAAACAAAATACGAAGACTCTGAGAGTGGAGAGAAGGCAAACCAGCTGGAAACCCCAGGACCTGAGTAACCACCCACTGGTGAGTTCCCTGGGTTTCCTTCTTACTTCATATATTCCAGACTGGGGATTGGAGAAACCAACAGCCCAGAAATGCCAATAGGTACAGACAGAAAAAAAAAAAGAGCTTATTCTCTATAGCCAAGGGACCTGGAATAAGGCAGATTAGCAAGACAGAAAAATAAAGACTTGAAAGCAGTCATCATGTAAATGCCTTCAATGAGCAATTATGAACACATGTGAAACAAATGAAAAAAATAGAAAGTCACATGGAAGAAAATAAAAGATGCAAAGACCAAATGAAAATTTTAGAACTGAAAAATATGACAAACAAAATTAAAAATTCAATGGATGGGCTTAAGAACAGAATGGAGAAGAAAGAATCAGTGAACTTGAAAATGGGACAATAGAAATTGCCCAATCTGAGGAACAGAGAAAATAGCCTCAGGGACCTGTGGGACTATAACAAAAGATCTAGCACTCGTGTCATCAGAAATCCAGAAGGAGAGGGTAGGAGAAAGAGAGTGAGGTTGGAAGAGTATTTGAAGAAACAATGGCTGAAAATTTCCCACATTTGGCACAAAAAAAAAAACCCTGCCATAAACCTACAAATTCCAGAGGCTGAGTGAATCCCAAATAGAATATATCAAAGCAGTCCACACCAAGACACATAATCAAACCTCTAAAAACAAAAGACAAAGACAAAATCATGAAAGTAGCCCTTTCCGGAGAGGGGAAAACAATTCAAATAACAGCAGATTTCTTATCACAAACTATGGAGACCAGAAGAAAGTGGCACAATATTTTTCAAGTGTTGAAAGAAATGTCAACACAGAATTCTACTTCCAGGGAATTACTATCCTTCAGAAATGAAGATGAAATAAAAATATTTTTAAATGATGGAAAGCTAAGAGACTTTGTTACCAACAGACCTACCCTAAAGGATTGGCTAAAGGAAGTTCTCTAAACAGAAAAGGAAACAACAAGAGGAAGAATATTGGAACATCAAGAAGGAAAAAATAATAATGGAAAGAGTAAAAATATGGGTAAATACAAAAGACTGTCCTTTTTCTCTTGAGTTTTCTAAATTATGTGTGATGTTTAAAGCAAAAATTACAACAGCAGAGCTGGCCCGATGGAGCAGAGGTTAAGTTTGCATGTTCCGCTTCAGAGGCCTGGGATTCGCTGGTTCGGATCCTGGGTATGGACGTGGCACCATTGGAAGCCATGCTGTGGTAGGTGTCCCACATATAAAGTGGAGGAAGATGGGCGCAGATGTTAGCTCAGGGCCAGTCTTCCTCCAAAAACAAAAAAAAATTACAACAGCAGCTGATGTGGTACTAAAAAAAAAGTATGTATGTGGCCCACATTATATTTCTTTTGATCTGTGGTGCTGTATATAATAAAGAAATTGTAACAACAACAATCAAAAAGTAATGGGACCAAAGAGAGGGTCCCAAGATCAAGATACATGTTTTTGGGTGTCTTTGGTCTATCAGTCAGCAGTGGCTAGCAGACACTTAGATGAGGTACAGTGTTCTCACCTCCCGGCCTGCATGTCTCCACTTTCCCCACAAAGACATCATAGAAGATGCTGTCAGGTGCTTTTATAGACTGCAGTTACATTACGCACAACATATCCAGTTTCAACCTATCACTCAGAAAGGGGATTTTCAGATTCAGATAGACTCTAGATGGCAGTACCTAAGTCATCTTCTCCTTTATTATTCCCACAAAAGTATTCCTGAGAAAACATCAATAGCTCAGGAAACTGAAATTTCCAACCAACAATCTATCAGAATAAAAGAGAATTCCCCCTAACCAATGCATGCATAGAGTCTAAAAAACAGCAAGTCTAGAAGGGAGAAGGTGGGGAGGTCTCCACCCACCATTACTGCGTACCGTGCCCAGGACGCCTTGGCCACATGCGTGCAGAAGTCCTCGCAGGGTGCCTTGCACACGATGCTGGTTTAGATGCAGCTGTCATCTGATTTCCTCCCTGGCCTCTCCCTCTCAGCTCTCTTCCTCCCCCACTGCCTCAAAGAGTGAGTTTCCAGTGTATCTCATGGAGATTACCACCCAAGTAATGACCCATGGCCTCACAATAATTCCTCAATTGAAATAGCTTTTGAAAACTGTGTTTTCCACAATAAACTTTATAACTAAAGACATGTTTAGAAAGAAAGGCAAGCAGGCATAAAGAGAAATAGAGGGAAAAAGAAACAAAGAAAGTATTTTCACATTGGAGAGCCATTGGTTTGGATCATCTGTATCCCTGCATATTTGTCCCATTTTAAGACCCTTATGGCAAGTCAACCATATCCAGAAATGAGTCATTCATTGCACGAAGAAGAGAAAAACAAGTTCATTACAATGACAATAAAAATTTGGTTTCTGTGCTTAATGTCAAACAGGTTGATGTTACTTGCTTGTTCTGAATATTGAGGAAATGTGAAATCTCCTAACGCTTTTATAATAAGATTTCCTATTGCTCATCTATAACTAGTCCAGCAGAGCATTAATTTCCTCCTAATGGGACATTTAAGAATTTACCAGGTTATGGAGAGTTCAAAAACAGTCAGGCTTTCAATCAAGAATTCCTAATTCAAATCCTGTTCTCTATTGACTAACACACACTAATGGGGATCATTACATCCTTCCAAACCAGAACAGAACAGTGCAGAGTAATCGGCTTAGCCCTTCTCCATCCGGCCAGAATGCCTTCAATTGGCTCAGGGTTGCAGACACGCCTGACTGGATGTTAAATTGTGCAAGGAAGAGTAAGTCCCCGTTGGGAGCTCTGTGTTGGCTTTATGGGAGAGCTGCAGGGTTCTTCGGTAAAAATCAGAACCGGGAAGCAGTTCTGGTGCCAGTCAGTCTGGTTGGAAAGTACCAGCCTCCTCTTCACCAAGCTTCCTCCCATCCCCACCTTCTTCAGGTACCCAGCTGGGTCCCTACCTCCCAACTAACATGCACAGAGGGGCTAACATCTGTTGGTCACCTGCTCTACGGGGCATGGTATTTACCTCCTTCATCTCATCTGATCGTTCCAACCAGCCTATGAAGTGGGTAAGAAAGCCTGTTTATGGGTGAGGAAACTGAGGCAGAGACACATAAAGGAACATGCCAGAAGACACCAGGTTTTGTCTGTCACCAACGCCCATCCATTTAACCAATGGGAGATATCATCTATGCTTTGACTCTTTTTTTATTTTTCTCTTTTTTTTGTTTGTTTTTTAAAGATTGGCACCTGGGCTAACAACTGTTGCCAATCTTTTTTTCTTTTTTTTTTCTCCTTTATCTCCCCCAACCCACCCTGTACACAGTTGTATATCTTAGTTGCAGGTCCTTCTAGTTGTGGGATGTGGGATGCAACCTCAACGTGGCCTGACGAGCGGTGCCATGTCTGCGCCCAGGATCCGAACCCTGGACCACTGCAGCAGAGCACGCGAACTTAACCACTCGGCCACAGAGCCGGCCCCTTATTTGACTCTTGATTATACCATCTCTCAACACTGCTGTTGACATAACGCCCATGTGAGTTTCAGCTACAATGCATTTGAAATACAAGCTTCCTGCCTCTGCTTTAATCCAAATTTGAAATTGAGACTGTTCAGAAGAAATGGACTTTCATGCAATTCTCCATGAATCCACACGTTATAGTGTTCAGAGCAGAACTTTTGATGACAATTGGACAGCAATGAGTTCCTGGCTCTATTCCTGGGTTCAGAGTGTTTTGCTGAGTGAGGGCAGATTCGTACGCAGATTCATCATCTAGGAGGGGTCGAGTCAACATCCCTGATAGAAATGGACACACTACAGAACAGAGAGCCTTTCCCTCTCTGCTCGGCAGGTCAAAGGGAGAACCCTTGGCACACGGAGACTCCTAATAATGGTTGCTGAATTAAGAAAAATGGTTCTGTGTCAGTTCAACATGCTGTGAGCTGTCAGGGTTCTCCAGAGAAACAGAACCAATAGGAGGCAGACATATACAGAGACAGATAGAGAGTGAGAGAAAGAGAAAAGAGATGGAGACATTTATTTTGAGAAATTGGCTCATGCAATATGAATGTGAAGGTTGGCAAGTCCAAAATCTGCAGGATAGGCCAGCAGTCTGGAGAGCCAGAGAAGAGCTGATGTTGAAGTTCAAGTCCAAAAGCTGTCTGGAGGCAGAATTCACCCTTGCTCAGGAAAGGTCTGTCTTTTCTCTTAAGTCCTTCAACTGATTTGATGAGGCCCACCCACCCTAGGGAGAGTAATCTGCTTTACCCAAAGTCTACTGGTGTAAATGCTAATCTCATCTAGAAAATACTTTCACAGCAACATCCAGAATCATGTTTGACCAAATATCTGGGTACCAGGCCCATAAAATTAACCACCACACTCTCCAATCAAATACAAATGTGTCCCCACAATGACACTGAGGTATCAGGTCCTAAGGGATTCAGGGCTTTGAGCTCCTTCAAGGGCAATTGTGTTCTTAAGGTCTCTCATTTTGTTCCTTCTTTCAGGTAGTTTGTGGTCATTCCCCAGAGGTGGGCAGGAGGGTGTGCCGCGCGCACTGGGCCTCAAAGGGATTGTCCCGTTCCTGAGGGAGGGCAGACGGGGCCTGTGAGCATCACTGAGGCTGTGAGCTTCCTGCCTGCCTGTGGGACCACCATCCCCACCCTTCCTTGTTCCCAGTGGGAATCTCAGAGCAGAATGTCCGGGTAACATCAGATTCTACGATCATATTCAGGGATTCCCCAGGGCCCTGAGAGGACCAGCAACCTCCACCCATGGTTGCCCTGACCACCTGGATTGGCACCCAGACTCTCCCTTCTGGTGTTAACTCGTTTATTCTTGTACATTCCCAGTTTGCAGCCAGGCACTGCTGTTTAACTTTATTTCTGCAAATTCTAAAGTAAACACTGGGCAGACCCAGGACCTAAATCCCATTGCTTCCATTGGCTAACGCGTCCCTTTTGTCTGTCACTAGATCAAAGAGAAAGTAGAAAGGAAGGGTTTGGGCTTTTTTTTTTTTAAACGTAGAAGAAACTTACTTGTGTCAAAGTTTCAAGTTACATGAAATTTAAGCTGTATTGAAAGAATCCTGATGACTTCATCTCTGAATGCTCTGAGTAGCACTCTTTAATAGGATTCCGTGGGGCCACCCTGGGTCGAGGGCCAGCAGGCTCTTTAAACAGATGGGCTCTGCTGGGTTTCAACACTGGACCTTACCAGTTGCACCGAGGTTTGAGGCGCTGTGTGCAGTGCGGATGCGTGTAGCTCGTTGTGAAGGGAGGCAGGTCATTTCTGATCATACCTGATCTTGTACTCCACCCCCCATGCTGCTCCATCTGCTTCTGATCCTTTCCTCTCCCCTTCCATCCCCTCCCCTGACGCCCTGAGCAACATCGTGCCACATGTCAAAGGGCCAACTCCCACATGGCACCTTCAGGAGAGCAGACTTCACCACCCCACTACTCTGGGCTGACACAGGGTGTCCCTACGTCCTGCCAGTGCGGGTCCACCTTGTCGTAAAGGGATGAGAGTAAGCATCCTCTCACCACAGACAGCGGAGCCCTTGTGTGCAAGACTGAAGGGCCTTGAGTGTCTTCCTCATGCCTGGCCTGCACGAGACACCAGTAAACACAGGAGAGTGGGTCCAGAAAGCAGGAGCAACTGACAGAAGGACAAGAGACCATCACCCTTGTAGGGGTCTGGCAATTTTCCAATAGCTTTTGCACCCACCAACCCATCTCCTGGATGGGTAACCCATCTCCTGGATGACACAGACAAGGCCACCTGGGCTTGACCAGGATTCACCGACCAGAAGCCAAGTGCGTGGGCTCCATGCATATGTGGAATCACAGAGTGCCTTACAGTCAGGATATCATCCTGTATCTGGGGCACAAAAAGAGATGACAGAAGTGAAGCCCAGAGCTTGGGAAGATGGACGTCCTGCCCACTCTCCTCCACGCTGCAGCCCCAGCTCCACGGCTGGGACTCCCCGTCCTTCTCAGCCCACAGCAGGAAGTGCTTGCTGCAGCTATCCGGGCAGCCACATAGTGCTTCCATTTCCATTGCAGGCTTGTCATCACCCTGCAATGGCACTGATTATTTATTTCAACTGACACTCAAATTCTGTGTCACTCCTGTATTCCCAGCACAGAATTAATGAAAATTGGAGGAAATGAAAAATTAACTTTGGGGTTGGAAGGTTCTGGCCTGTTGAAATGTCCCCAGCCATTGAGCAGGAGAGCAGCAGTGCAGTGGGAGAGGGTTTGGAGACAGAACTTCGTGGTAAGAACAGACGGTGCAGGATGGGGTGGGCAGAGTTACGGAAAGAAACACACAGGAACCTATTTAATCATCTAATCTCATCTTGTCCAAATTCTGGGGTAAACATTATTATTGTCGCTTCACAGCTGAGGAGAATGGGGCTTGGACGGGTCTCCTAAATTTCCCAGGACTCCGAATGTGGAAGGCGGGCTGGAGTTCTACCCAGCTCCGCCTGGCTCCTGAGCATCTCCTCTTCCCACCACACCAGCCTCCCAGGAGTGGGGCGTAGCACTCTTCTGAGTCCCCACAGAGAGTGTGCAGAAAAGAGGCCAGGAGGAGCGGGGAGCTGAGCAGAGAGGACAGGGAAGGAGACGGCAGTGAGGACAGACACCTGCCCGGGGTGCTGTGTGCACAGGCGGCGAGAAGAGGCCACCAGAGACTCAGGGCGATCTCACCAAGAGCTGGAGGCACCTGGGGCAAGCTGAGCAGGGGAGCTCAGACCGAGGGGTCTAAGGAAAGGAGACCAGGGCAAGAGGGAAAGCATAGCCCCAACCGTGAGAGAAAATGTCCAAGGCGTGCAAGATATGGAACCGTTTCCACCATCCTGAGAGAAAATATAACAAAGGAGGAAGGCAGCTGAGCATGTGGATTGTCTGATCCCAGGTCAAGAGTCAGCATAGCACAACACCTTGTCCTTGGTCCAGCACTGTGAGTTGCTCCCAAGCAGAAGCACAACTCCCTGTACATGGAGACCCTCTCAGGCAGGACTGCTGTGGCCAGGTCCCTTCCCAGGAAAGACTGACTGGAGCCCTGGAGACAGCGTGCCCCCCCAGCCCTTGTGAGAACAATGGGAACAAAGCCCTGCTGGGAAGGGGTGGGGGCCAGGAGACACCTGTGCTCAGGGAGCAGAAACACAGAGAGGCCATCCCTTCTCTTCTCTTGGATCCTCTCTCCTTGGAAGTTCCAGAAAATCCTATCTGTGTCTAAACAGGTCATCAGGGATGGGCTGGGACTGCCCCCCACTGAGCACCACCCTCAACCAGGCCTGGTCATTCATTCATTCCTTCACCCACCATCTCGGTCAATACCCAGAGCCTCTTTGTGCCAGCCTCAGGAATAGGACAGCCTCAGTGACATATGATTCAGTGCTGTGCACGTTCATGCTTGTCAAAGACATCTCCTCCTCACAGGCTCTCAGGAAGGTGGGTGCTAGGAATTCAAACTTCAAATTAGTAAAGGAATCTTTGGAAGGGTTGAGTGACTTGCCCACAGACACACAGTAGTATGTACGCAGTGGTGTAGACATGGCTTCTCAACTGGAGGGAATTTTGCCCGCAAGGGGATGTTTGACAAGATCTGGAGTCATTTGGGGCTTCATAACTGAGTGTTGCTATGAGCACCTATGGGTAGAGGCCAGAGATGCTGATGATCCTCCCACAATGCACAGGACAGTCTCCCCAGCAAAGACTTATCCGGCCGCAGGTGTCAGCAGAGCCAAGGTGGAGACTGGACTGGCCCTCCCCCACATCCCGCTCTCCTCTCCAGCATTCAGGACACTCTGCACCCCCGGACCCCTGCAATCAGATGGGGCATGTGGCTCCTTCTGGATCCTGAGCTGAGAGAAGAAGCGTGTGCATCATTTCTGGACAGGAGCATCCACGTAGGGTGGAAGATCTCCATGTGCTTCCCCGCCTTGTAGTGAGAGCAAAGGCCACCTTCCGTGGAGATGGCTGAGCCAGGACACAGGAGCAGCCTGCAGGACTGGGTCCCTGCATGGGAACAGCTGCCCTGTGAAGTCACAGGCCCACACAAGATTTTGCATTCATGAAAGGTAAACTGTTTCAGTGTAAAGCCACTGTGATTTGGGAGACGTTTGTTACCACAGCAGAGCCCAGCCTAGCCTGACTAATACCCATGCTGGTGAAGACAGGAGTAAAGATTCAAGACCAGGCTGTAAGCCTCAGCTTCTTTATCTGCCACAGAGAGGCTGTGAGGACTCAGTGAGGTCACACAGGTGGAGAACTCGGCATGGCGCCTAATCCAGGGGAAGACAAACGTGTGTTGGCAGCTATTTCTCCAAAGCCCCAGCTCTGAGCACTCTGACTCCAGGTGGCCCCTGGCAATGCCCACAGGCCATCACCCTGGCCAACATTACCATCTGTGCATGTGGAGGAAGACAGAGAGAGCTCAGAGTCCAGATGAAGGCCAAGTTGTAGGGGAGGCCACAGGAAGGAGGCAGCAGGCCCGAGCACTCACAGTGCATAATGAGGACAATCGGCATCTTCTTCATCTTCCTGTAAATTCTGCATGGGATGCAAGAAAGAATTTCAAATAACTTGGACCAGTATTTAATTACTGTGATTTATTAACACTAAGTACATAGAGCAGTCCCCTGGACGTGACATCCCTCATTCCCCAGCGAGTCTGGGAGTCTGGTTGGCCTCGTGCCGCAGCATGCACAAGTCTTTTTATTATCATCATCCTGATTATTTATAACAGCCCCACCACTGGGGAGCAGGGTGATCGCCATTAAGTTCACAGCAAGTTCAAGGATTGGCCAGAGAATGGCCTGGTGGTTGGGAAAAGAAGATCTTGGTGGCCTGGGGGTTTCCAGGGGCCTTAGTCCAATGCCCAAAAGGGTCACGCGAAGTTGGGGACTGAGAGGAGATCTACTGACAGAAAGGTAGGCTGGTGCAACCTCTGCACCACCTCCTCCTCCCCCTTCTTCCTCTCCAGGACCTGCTCCACTCCAGTGGGAGAGCTAGCTGCCCAGCCAGGGCCTTTTGCTGCAAGTCGTGGTCCTCACATTTAATCGAAGCAAGCTCTGCCTTCTTGTCTCAGAGATGGGAAGCCCAGAGAGTACCTTCCTGCTTCAGCAGGGAAGACAATGTTGTACATGGATCCCTTTGACACTGGAGGCTTTAGGCCCCAGGTTATGACAACTCTGGCTGAGATGAAATGGGTAGACCTCGAGAGTATAGCATGTTGAGGAAGGGTATAGGTAATGGGGTCATCAGCTGGGTCAATGACTTCTTAGTTGAGTCTATGATCAAATACTTTTCAGAAATGTGTATTGCCATAAAACCTGCCCCATTCAGTTCCTCTTACATCAGAATGGCTACCCATGGTGCTTGGACAAAGTCACATTCAATGACCTCTGATTACTGCAACAATGTCCATGTGACTAAGGACAAATGGAAAAGATGAGGCTGTTCTGTAACAAACCGGGGCTGACTTTAACCAAAGACCTGGGATTGAGTCTGCTCTCACGATATTGGATGTTGGTTTGCATGGTTGTGAGGAAAGGAATCTGAAAGAGAAACCCTATAAATGGCCAGCATCAAAGACCACAGCCCCTCTCCACGGTCAATCCGTGCATTCATAGAATGGTGATGTCTTGAGAGCCCAATGGAAATGGCCCAAAACGCTGAGAGAGGTTTGGTTGTTATTGCCGTTGCTCTGTGAGGATTTATCTAAAATCTCTCACATACCTTACTTGTGAGTTATTTCTCATTCTCACAAAAACTCTACAACTCCAGTATTATTTCTCATTTTACAATTGAGAAAACTGAGACTCAGAAGCTTTGCCCAGCATCACGAGCTTATGGGAGGCCGCACAGAATCCACATATTTTCCCACCTTCTGTACTTTATGTAGTAACCTCTTATTTTGACAGAATTGTTCTGTTTGCTTAGCTTTTGACACCTGTATTCCTCACACCTGTCTTATGTGCCTGGAGAGAAAAAAGTTTAAGGATTGCAGCTCAAACTACAGTGACTAGGGAGTAGAAAGAAGTCATGTTTTTCTCCAAGCCAGACAAGAAATCCTGCGAGAGCATGAACATCTCAGCTGTTCTCGGCCTGCAGTTGTCTTCTTTGAAGGTGAGCTGATCGGGCAGGGTTTCTTTACAGGAACATAAACTCTTTGTAATTGGGAATTTTAGGGAGATCTTAAGGCTCCCGAATTCTGAGTAACTAGGTGAAGGTTGTTTCAGAATTAATGGAACTATGTTCACCATCACCACTAATATCTAACACTGTCTTAGAAATGTTAGGTGACTCAGGAACACAAGAAAAATACAAGATAAACATTGAAGGAAGGGTACAAAAATTACCTTAATACTTCCAGATAATGCGATTATCTACATGAAGCATTTAAGAGAATCCAGTAAAGATTAATTGACCAAAAAAGAGAATTCAGAGGGTGGTTGGTTAAAATGTAAATATTTGAAAATCAACAGCTTTTTCAATATCAACCATTATTAGCAAAAGAACATCATTTGTTAAACATTTTTGATTCACAATAATAAGAAAAGTGTAAAATACCTAGGATTAAACTTAAGATTTGGAGAAGGATATAAAATGAACAATTTAATGACTAGAGAGTGATATCATAATCTAGGATTTTAAAAAGTCGATACTAAAAATTAAGCCGGAAGTAAATACTTTTCAGCTTTGTGAGCCGTATAGTCCGTGTCACAACTGTTCACCTCTGCCACTGTAGCACAAAAGCGGCACCATAGACAACACACAGATGCAGGAGAGTGGCTGTGTTCCAGGAAAACTTGACTTCCTGTAACAGTCAGAGGGCTGATCTGGCACACGGGGCATGGTTTGCAACCCCTGTACACATGATTGTCTTTTACCCTCTGGCACAAAATAACTACAGCGAGCATTGTGTTACTTCTAAATTGTTCCCTCTTTTGAAATATTTCCCGAGGACACATTCTTGGAATTTGGATTACTGGGCCAAGGAGCATAAATATATTTATGATTTTGGACACATGTTGCCACATTGCATCCCAAAATGTCTGGCACAAATTATACTGTAACCAGTTGTTTATGAGGGTGACCCTTTCACGCTAACACCACCAGCATTAGAGAAATCGTTCTAAGATTAAGGTGATCTGTTCAGAGTAGAACTTCTGCAATAATTATTGAAGGAAAACACTTTTTTAAAAATATTTTTCAGAATTGTCAGGTTATAGCCTTTGCACCCTTATCCACTGAAAGTGAAGTGGAAGCATTTTTAAGAGAAAATGTACTATGACGTTCCTATTGATATATGGAATATCATCCATTTGGGGGCCCCTTAACCTCAAATATTTTAGCTCTTGTGCTATTTAAAGATGATCTTTTTATGTTTACTTTAAAGAATTTACTTTGAAGATGTTAATTTAGCCAAGATGGAGCGTTGGTAGTTTGGGGGCTATGAAGTTTATGAACATAATTGAAATCAGGATTCCCTGAGCAATGTCTCCCAGCAGTTTCCGGTGCCCTTGGTAGACATTTTCGAACACAGCCCTTTCCAGCCCTTCTCCTTCGTTCCTCAGCCCTCGGTTGGGCAGGCCCTGCTCCAGCAGCGATTACATGAAAGCACAGAGACGCAGCACTGAGGAATCCCCTGTCATCATTAGGCCATTTACAGCTGTTGCGTTTAATAAGGTGAATATTTTGATTGTCTCAAACTTAATTTTAAATGGAATTATTCACATTTTGCGTTGACGTAAGTCCTTAGGGAAGAAGGAATAGATTTCATTTTTTACTTGTCTGTGTCAAATGAACGAGCACCTGGAAAGGGACCATTCCAAAAATAAAGCCATAAAGTGACTCCAAGTCAGTGTTTAGCTGCCCAAAGCAGCTCATGTTTTCTTGAAACAAAAGCAAGCAGGTATTAAAACGTTAGGATTACTGCAGTAAACCTCACCTGGGCAGTGCCCATGGGAAGATCAACTTCCCTCAACAGCTGACGGTTGCTGTGGGCAACTTCTGCTAGAGGAGTTATGAATTTTCCATCTGAAGACATCTGCATCACTTCCCTGCTCACTAGGTGGCTTCTCACCGCCCTGCTCCCAAGAAAGAATGTTTAAGCCCACTGCTGGGCTTCTCTCTGTCGAACGGCGTATTTTACAGGGAATCTTGAGCTCAGATGCGGTGATGTTTTAAACAGTCTCCAGAGCCAGATTGCCACTGAGCCTTGAGCAGACTGCACGCAGGCCGGTGTGGAGCCGCGTGGACCACTCGTACTGGTGCCTCTCAGTTCCTGCCGAGCGCCTCTTCCCCGATCTGCTTTGTTCTTTTTTTTCTTGCAGATCCATCTTTTCCAAGTCGTCTTTCTTCGCCCACATTCTCCCTCTCAACTCCTGTTTACTGCTCTCCCTTCTCCATCCTCCCTCTCCCCTACCCACTACTTTCATTTTTATTTTCTCTCTCTCTGCTTCCATCTGGTACCATTTTTATTCCTAGAAAGAAAACTTTGTACCCTAGTTTTATGTGTTGCCTTTTACATCTACTCCATTTTTTTCCATAAAATTTTGTTTAAAAAAAAACTTTCCTCAGGTGCTAATCCGCAGTGGCGCTCACATTTGATGTCGCACGGCCAGAGTCCATTCCTCCCTGGAAGCCGGCAGGGTCACAGACTGCAGCTGTGCGGGCTCTCTGCTCCATGCCAGGGATCTAGGACTCCCTCCTGCACTCACTGGGGCTTCTCCTGCTGCGCAGCAAGGACAGCAATGTCTGTGCTGGTCGCAGCAGGGTTCCATCGCAAACCACGTGTCAGAGAGCGCCCAAAGCTAAAGCCAGAATTACTGTGTCTTTCCTCACCTGACCTGAGATTAAATCATCTCTGCCCTCCTGGATTTTTCCAAGAGCAAAAGAATCCTTCCAGTAATGGAAACGATGAGGCTTGTTGGTGGAGAGCTCATGTTGGTTTGTCTGCAAGGGACAAGCGGAGTGAGCTGTTTCCCCCGACCTCCTGTCCCCCACGGAGACTACTCCAGGGTCAACCCTCGGCCTGCAGCTTGCTGACCTGCCAAGGAGGGGGCAGGGAGGAGCAGAGATCACAGAATCTAGAATCGAAAGGCATGCTTTGAATCTCACTTCTTCCTTTAATCACTGTGTCTTCAGGCAAGCAAGTGAGCAAGCTGACCTTGCTGGTCTCACTTCCTGAAACGATAAAGTGAGGATAGCAGTCTCAAAAATTTGAGTGAAGATTTTATACACATATATATACACATATATCTAAAAATAAAACATCTTTCAAAATCTTTCTCTCAAATAAATCACATTAAATCTATATCTGCGTGTATATACACATAGCCAGTTCTGGTGGTCTCATGGTTAAGATTCAGTGCTCTCACTGCCACAGCCCGGGTTCTTTTCCCATCTTTGGGTTGTCACACTGTGGCGGCTGCTTGTTGCTGTGATGCTGAAAGCTCTGCCACTTGTATTTCAAATACCAGCAGGGTCACCCATGGTGGACAGGTTTCAGTGGAGCTTCCAGACTAAGTCAGACTAGGAAGAAGGAACTGGCTGCTCACTTCCGAAAAAACTGGCCGTGAAAACCCTGTGAACAGCAGCAGAGCGTTGTCCGACACAGCTCCAGAAAGTGAGAGGGTGGCACAAAAAGACCAGGCAGGGTTCTGCTCTTCTGTCCCTAAGGTGGCTAGGACTCGGAATTGACACAAGAGTAGTAACAACAAATATATACACACGCACATATATATATATACAAAATGCATCAAGGGTAGGGTGTAGGACTTAGATGAATTTCAATTATTAAACTTTATTCTTTGGCAATTGTTATTTTTAATTTCCAAGAGGCTTTCTCCGACTTTTCCTTTACTGTAGCACCCTGCCCTTGCCTTCTAGGTGCAGTTCTGGAAGGACGGTACGTGAAGCTTGTGGTTGTTGGTAATTTTTTCTGTTTCCCTGAATTACCCTTGCTCATCTTGTCTGTCAGATTCACGCTTCAGATTTTCCCCAAGTGTCTGTTCACATCTAGGAACCAGAGGGTGGGAAAACCTGTGGATGTGAATTGCCTTTGTCAACTGGCAAGGTCCACTTTAGGTGGAGTAGGCAAAGCATTGATTAATTTAGAAGGAGCCGAAATGAGCAGGGCTTTGCTCTGCAGTGTCAACCTCCATAGCAGCTGCTCCAACCCTGCACAGAAGGTGTTCAGTTTATTTACAGAAGGGCCCTTTGATTTGCCAATGCCAAGGGGGATGTGCCTGCTAGGGGAAGGAGCAGCATCACTCTTCTGCCCACGAGCCTGCATCAGCTCCCCTACTTGAGCTGTAGGCTTCCTTCCTTCCCACACCCTGCCCCTCTAGTGCTCTGCTGGCCAGATCCACATTGCCTCACACTCAGTAGGCAGTGGCTCAACACACAGCTGACCACGTCGTTCCCTGCTGAAAACTGTTCCCTCAAAGGCCAAACTCTCTCCCAGCATTTGAGGCTCTTCATAACCTGGCACCACTGTGCGTTTCCAGACTCACTCTCTTCAATTATCCCGAGTGTCCTACACACACTCTGTATGCATGACGTGATTCTGTCCTTGCAGAGTCAGGAACGATCTTCCAAAGTTTTCTCCTTGGCCAGTTTCTAATAGTGCCAATGCCAATTCCTCCTCTAAGCTGTCATGGATGCTTTCTAGGCACCTGCAGAGTAGCACTTACCTATTTTTTGTCATCTCCTAGTTACTGATCATTGTCCCTAGCTAGACACAGCAGGCTAAGAGTAAAAAAATTACCAAAAAAATGTTTTCAGCACCCGATTATGTTGCATCTTGTGTGGCCTCCAACCTAAGATGATCCTCACTTCACAGTGCACCCCTCACCTCTGGCGATAGCCCATTACTATCTCTCACGCCCAAGGCTCCAGCTGGGACCTTGGCCATTCAAGCCAGTGCAGACACTTCCCAGGCTTCAGGAATATTTAAAGTAGGAGGGCGAGTGACGGGTCCAGCAGGGATATTTGGCCGAGGGAGCTGCTCGTCAAAAGTGCCTTGGGCTCCCAGGTTCCTGCTTTGCATGGTCACACAGATGGCCCCTTCCCCAGAACACACGCAGGAAGGCTGGCTGGCTCCAGTGGCGGCCTCGCCAGGTACCACTTTGACCCCGGACTCTGTCTTAGCTTCATGTTTGCCACCCACTGAGCTTGGGTAAGACCACCTGATTCATCTTATTTGGTTTCAAAATCTTTTGTACCCAATTCATGTAATAAAAAGTGTATTGGGTAGGTCCAAGCAGACAGCAATTGTGTTTTTCTCACTAACACCCTTTTAAACAAGATCTTTAACTCATTGTTTCAGTTTCAAGATTTTAACACAGATGATAGAACCTCTGCTGTTTCCAGGTATTGAAAAGTCTGGCCTGGTCTCCTCTCAGGCTGTGTTCTCTCATTCCTCCTCAAGCTGCGTCTGAGTTTGGCCTGAGAAAGGAGACAGGATCAACGTCTTCCCTCTCTCCCCACTATGGTGGGCTAAGCTGTGTCTGCCGACGTTCATGTGTTGAAGTCCTAACTCTCAGTGTGACTGCATTTGGACATGTCGCCTTTAGGGAGATAATGAAGGTTAAATGAGGTCATCAGGGTGGCTCCTGATGTGATAGGACTGGTGTCCTTACGAGAAGAGGAAGAGACTCCAGAGGCCACTCTCTCTCTCTCTGCACACACGGAGGTGAAATCAGGTGAGGAGATCTACACGCCATCTACACACCAAGGAGAGAGGTCTGAGGAGGAACCACCCTTGATCTTGGACTTCCAGCCTCTAGAACTGTGAGGAAATAAACATCTGCTGCTGAAGCCGCCCAGACTGTGGTACTTTGTTATGGCAGCCGAGCTGACTGAGACGCCCGCCTTGCCCTTCTCCCTGTCCTGCCTCCTTTCTACTCTTGCTTCTGGTTTCTCCAGGGAGGACGGGGGGAGGAGAAGAGACAAAGGTTGAAAAGTTTGACTTAAGTGACACGGTTGAAGCTCATACCCCTTGGCTATAGCAGGTGGCCACATGTCCGAGAGAGAGAGAGAGAGAGAGAGAGAGAGAGAGGCAGGTTTGTGGATTCTTCAGAACCCTCCACCTCTGGGCTTGCTAACCAGCCATTGCCTGAGATGGGCAAGGATCTCCTCACCTCTGGCTCCAGGCCGTCTCTCTTCACACTGTTCACTCTTTCAGGCCACCTTAACTCTAGAAACTTCATCAGTCAGAATAGGCCAAGTTAGCTGTAGAAACAAATGCCAACATCTCGGTGGCTTATTCCATGTTCCTTGACCCTTGTAGTTTGGCTGAGGGCTCTGTTCTGTGTCATCTGCGTGCCAGGCCCCAGGCCGAAAGAGCAACCACCGATACTCATTGAAAGCCATCATAACAGAGAAAGAGGCAAACTGTCCCCTGGTCCTTAAAACTTTTACATGGAAGGGACTCAGATCCTTTCTGCCCATGTTTTAACAGCCAAGGCAGGTCAGGTAGCCATATCCAACCTCAGATGGTGTGAGGGCAGTGCAACCTCCCTGGTGCCCAGAAGGAGGAAAGCAATCACCCACCTTCTTTGGTCAGATCCCTGTCAAAATGGTTCAACCCTGATTCCACATCTAGCCCGTGGAAACCCACATCTTTGCCCCTCGATCTGTGGGAAGGTAGGATTCTCCTACTATGACCGACTCTTCAATGCTCCAGCCAGCCTCTCACCCTTAAATCTTTCCGGGTGAGAGTCAGGTATGAGACCTCGATTGCTCTCAATTCCTCGGTCCCCAGGTCCAGCTTTCCCAGAGTCTCTCTTGAACCCTCCCTCACTCAGTAGACAGGTTGAAAGTGGGGAAGTACTCCTTGCCTCCCCAAAGAGGGAGGCAAAATTCACAGCACACCAACAATTCCCTCCGAAAAAATTTACCAGCAATTTGTCCTGTCAATCCTGGAAGAAGAGTACAAGTTAGGAGTCTTAAAATAAATCACACAATACACAAAGTTTTATCTACTGTGTTCAGCCTGCAGGGGTGTCTATCTGGATGCCAAGGCAGCAGAGAAAGTCTCATTTAAACCCCTTATTATACTTAGAATCTCAGAGAGAAGGGATTGGAGTCCCCGACTCATCTCTTCCAGGAGGTTTCTAGAATCTTTGAAGTGATGATCATCACTTCCGTCACCTCCATCAGCAAATTCCAGGCTTAACATAATAGCTCTCTTCCCTAAGTATGCAACATACAAACATACATACACACATTCATACATGAATGCATACATAAACTCATAAATGACAAAACCTCACTCAGCAGAGAGCTGACTTACCATATGAATTTTAGAAAGATTGCTCTCGTGGTAATTTGGAAGCTGGATTGGCAGATGAAAGTCTGGCTGCAGAGTCTGGAACAGAAGATTGCGGTTATCCTGGGCGGAAAGTATGGGGTCCGAACAAGACAGAAATAATGGGAATCAAGAAGGTGCAGAGCGGAGGTAGAACAGACAGGATTTATCGATCTTTCTCACGTTAAGTGAAAATTGCAGCTTTGTAAAAAGGTGTGGGCAAATACTGGAAGGTGACAACCAAGTTATCAGAAGCCATTATGTGTCGTAGTTCTGAGTCCTCCTCCCTAGCAGTCTCTTAGGTTGTTAGAGAACAAACCAGTCAAGAACGTCTTTCATTCAGGGGTTAAGGAAAAGAATCCGCTTAAGGGGAGCGATAGGGGTTCAGAGTCTCTGACAGCAGAGCTAAGCATTCTTGGCTAATACATCTGATTCCAAGTTTTCTGGCACACCAAAAGAGAGCCCAGGTTACGCAGATTTAAATTTCTGACAACAGAAAACAGATGCCTCCGATTGTAGAGACTAAATATTTCCTGGAATGGAACTCGTGCGGGGATTTATTGCTCCTCGTAGTAGGCAATACATTCCACCACGGTTTTACAAGAAATATTACTGAACTTCTTAGTACAAAACTCCATATGGACAGAGGATGTGCCCATGGACTCAGCTCCACGGTTGTCTTCAGTAAGGGACTCTGCTCTGTGAATTCCGACACACGAACATAAATCTCAGAGCCCAGAGGTGCAGGCAGGTAACATGCCGGTTTAACCCAGGTCTCCCAGATTCAGCATCAGAGGCCAGTCCTGCCAGATGGGAAAGGCCCAAGTCTGGTCAGGGCACTTTCTTTGATCAGCGTGTTAAGAAGCTTGGGCTTTTCTTAAATGAGATGGAGCATCATTGAACCGTTTTAATTGGAGAAAGACAGGATAGGACCTGTGTTTTAGAAGGATCTCCGATTGTGCTGTCAATTGTTGATTAGGAACGGAGAGTGAAAAAGCAGTTAAGCAGCTCTTTTAAAGATAAGGTGAGAGGGGCTGGCCCCGTGGCCGAGTGGTTAAGTTCGTGCGCTCCGCTGCAGGCGGCCCAGTGTTTCGTTAGTTCGAATCCTGGGCGCGGACATGGCACTGCTCGTCAGACCACGCTGAGGCAGCGTCCCACATGCCACAACTAGAAGAACCCACAACGAAGAATACACAACTATGTACCGGGGGGCCTTGGGGAGAAAAATGAAAAAATAAAATCTTTAAAAAAAAAAAAAAAGATAAGGTGAGAGATAATGAGAATAGTCTGAACTAAGGAATAGGGTTGGGATAGAGAAGAAGGGATGGTTTTGAGAAGAATCTAGGCAATAAAATCAATAAAACAAAACTAGTGACTAATTGGATGAATCGATGATAGAGTCTAAGCAGACAAACAAGACTAAAGTCTTCAAGTCTAGGCCACTGGGTGAAGCATGTTGCCTGAAATTAACATGGAATGCATGTGGAGTGAGTATGAGAGCTAGGCTGCGTAGCTGGTCCAGTGAGGTGATGGGGAAATGTGGAGATGCTTCAGGGACCAAGGTTCAGGAAAGAACCTGGCCTGGGAGTAAATTTTGGGGTGCACATGAGTAGTAGGTCATGGCTGCAGCCTTCAGAGTTGATGAGATCATCCTGGGCGAGTGAGAAGAGTGAGAGCCACGGGGCTGGAGGACCAGCCTTGGGCAGCAGAGGAAGAGGCAGCAGAGGAGTGACTAAAAAAGCAGGCGACAACCAAGGTGGGGCTGGAGTCCCAGAAATCAAGGAAGACTAGAGTGTTCAGAGGGAGTAAACGTATTCCAGATGGTTCAATGAGAACTGAAAGTTGGCTGTGTGTTCTCACCAAGTACAGACACCCAGTGGGTTTCTGATCTACCCCGCGGGAGAGATTTGGTGCCGTGCCTCCTTTAATCAGGTCTTTGGGTCTTCCACCAGGGCTGTCTCTTCTCCAGCACGCCTTCCAGAACTTTATGGCGTTAGGCATGACCCCTCCCAAAGACTACTTCTCTCAGCCTGCCAAGACTTAATCTTTGCATTTTTCCAAATACAAATTCCACCGTAGGGGAAAGAACACATAAGTCAAGAAACAGAGTTATATTAATTCATCAGTTCTTCGAAATGGAGAATTAAAAATATTGATGACTTTATTTTTAAGTATTTAATTAAGAAATAAAACAGTGTAATGTTAAAATCTTCAAAATTTGAAAGGAGAGAGAAAATCGTATTGTAAGACTCAAGGACAAAGTATTTCTTTTCTACTTACAAGCTTTTTGTAATAAAACACGCTAAAAAATAACCATGAAAGAACACCCCATCCACCAACCTTCGCCCTGGTTTTTTTTTTTTTTCAAATAAGGACCAGCATTGAGGATTTTCCAAAAGTTATAAATTATTTAGATATTTTTAAGTAATGCAATAACCACATGTTTAATATGAATAAAGTATGACTAAAAATTGATGTTGTTCTTGGAAAAAGTTAAATTTTCTACTTGTATCTAATATAAACCAGTCTATTTTTTAATAAGATTCCAAAAAGGTCATATTTAACTGTTCAAAATTATAAATCAAAGATATAAGAAAATAATTATATCATTTGTCTTAGAAATATTTCATGTTATAATAGCTCTGTATAAAACAGGATTAGATTCAAGCGAAGCCAGCTAATCTTCAAGCACTTTAAGATGGCGCATGAAAAGCAAAATCTAGCTATTTCCATCTGGCCTGCAGGCCCTCAGTGCAGCTCAGGAAATCCGCACGCCGGGGGCCTGCGGTCCTGGCTATTAAGAATTCTTGGGTGTCATGATCCTGGAATGTTCACACGTTTTAAAAATCAGCCCCTCCAAATGTTCAATCTAAGAAAGGATGGATGACTTACGGGTTATCCGGGAACACACATAAAAAGAAAAATGGTTTTGAAGCTAGAGTAACAAAGAGACAGGTTAATATCGCTTTCTTCAAAAGAAATAGGATTTTAATTAGATTACACAATCCCCTAGATTGCAGTGGTTTGGAGCACATGAATGGTAAGAGGGATGCCCTTATCTAAAATTGAAATAATCAGAAAATTCCGATGGGCAGACGTTTCGTGGTGTTCTACAATTATTATTTAAGAGAAAGAAAGGAGGAAGAAAATGAGCATTTGTTAACATTTTACTGTGTACCAGAGACGTGTCTGGTTGCTCATTTAATTCTCACAACTCTGCAGGCAGAGATTTTTACCCATTTTAGAATGAGAAACAGAGCACAGAGAGTTAAAGGAAGCTGTCAGTACTAACCAAAATGCTTTCCTTACCAAAAAGATCGAATTAGGAAGCCAACACATATAACTGACAAATAACAAATATGTAGCTGATTAACAAATAGAACTACATGTAGTTAAATATAGTACATATAGATGTTCAGTTAATAATGTATGGCTCTACTATAATTACATAACATACATTTTCATGTAAGATATAAGTAAGCAATTACAGAACTAATTATATTCACAATAGAGCTGCGAGAGACCTTAAAGATCATCTGGCCCAACCTCTTTACTTCACACATTCTCTCTGCAAACATTACTGAATGCCTACCATGTGTCAGATATTTTTGCGCATGCCAGAATGAGACACTCTGAGAAGCTCCCGGCTGTCTGACACCACCAACACGTGCTGGAGACGATGTGGATCATCCAGAAGATAAATCAGCACAACCTCTTGAAAAGCAGTTTGGCCTCATCTTCTGTGGGTCCCTTATGACACCACACTTCTCGTCGGAGGCGTGCACGGCTGAGACCCAGAATCCCAGGCACGTGGGCCACTGGAAACCTGTACCAACCAGGGTGACGTTGCTTCTCAAAGTCCAGTGCTGGGAAGGACCCAAATGCCCATCAACAGTAAAAGAGAGCAATAAAAAACGGCATACTATTGCAAAGGTATCCGCCACAGCCAAAAGAATGCATGAACTGCCCTCAACAATGTGGGCGAATTCATCTTCAAAACAAAACCGAGCAAAAGATGCCAGGAACAGAGGTATATAAACATGAGTTTACTCATATTCGGTTCAAAAACAAGCTAACCAAACTGTGCAGGGACACACATTTAGATAGTAAACTACAAAGAAAAACAAAAAAGATGGTAACTCCCAAATCAGGACAGTGGCCACTGCTGGGGAGACGCGGGCGGCAGTCTAGACGGAACCGTCTCGGGGTCTTCTGTGGCATGGCAGGCATCTGGTAACTACTGGTCAAACTGCACGTCTTATGTGTTATGCTCTGTAAGTGTGTTGTGTTTCACAATAAAGGGTAGACAAGACACTAGCCCCACCCCACTCAAATATATGTAAAGAGAGTTGATATATGTATACATACATACAGATTTAAGTGTATACACACATATACAGATGCTCAGTATTTGCCTGTGGCTATATAATTATATATGATTTTTTAATTTTCTGCTCTTTGATTTCAGTATTTTCCATATTTTCCACAATGAACAATCAATATTCCAGTGAACGGGAAAGTCATTTGTAAAAATGAAGGAAAATGAGCCTGCCTTGGACTCGCCAGCTGGTCTTGGCTCAGGCTGGGCTGGTGGAGGGGGAGGCGGGGGCAGGCCAGCATTCCAGGGGGCGATTTATGACTTTGCCTGGATTAATAAAATGTGCGAGCGACTTGCTCCAGGCCCAGGACCCTCCTTTGTGTCCTGGGTAGCTGAGGAATGCTCCTGTGTTTTGACAACCGTGAGAGCCCAGCGGGCGGAGGGGGGCCGCGGACAGAGCCCCTCTGTGCGCCCGCCCGGCACCAGCAGACCCTTCTCGCCTCCTCCCCTTTGCTGACTGTTTGGAATCCTTTCAGGACGGTGCCTGGACCTAAACAGAGGCTCCTTCCAGCTCTAAAACCCTGTGACGCCTTTTCTGCTCTGAGGGAAACAAACCACATATGCGGGGCTTAGTATGACACGCGTTATTCCCTGCCACAATCACAGGGTGCAGCCTCTCACACCGAAGAGGACAAGTTCTCCTCCTCCTTGAACTTCCCAGCCCAAAGCAATTCTTCTGGGCAATGGCCCTGGCTCCCTGTGAAGGGCCACAGGATCGCAGGGGGTGTTCTAACCTAACAAGAGGTCCCACCTCTGAAACAGGCCCTCTCTAGCAAACACCTGGCACCTTCTCGGCCAGCCTGTGACACTCAGGTGAGGTCCCCAAGTGATGGGGTTAGAGTATAGGACCCCCAGAGCCCAACTGTCCTCCACAAAAGCATGCATTCCGAAGAACAGTGCTAGAGAGCAAGCTGCTGCCACTTGTGGGGTTTGGGTTGGTTTGGTTTTAATTTTGAAGCACATGCTTTTCCAGCAATCATTTTTTAAATCATCCCAATAAAGAGCTTAATCAAATTGTCAGTAGTTAGGCACAGATTTTACAGTGGAAGCCACTAGTCAAAACATCATGATGAATGATGGTCTCTTAAACACACGTCTTTGTGCATTAACTGCCAAAAAGAAACAAATCTATACATCCTTTCAAGACTGGCGTTTATTTCTATGAACAGGCATAAAATGATGGGATCAGTACATTCTTCTGCCAGAGTCTGTTAACTTTATGTTTTAAATATTCTTGGAAATTAAATCTTTAATTAAAGTGAGTTTTTTCTCTCTCTGAAAACAGCAGAGGAATAGGAAGACAGCACGCTGATGTGTGAGCAACAGCCAGCCCTTTGCTCAGAAACCTTCTGACAGGCAGGACCACAGCTGGGTGGAGGGAACAGCAAAGCTGAGATGAGAACAGCAAAGGAGATCTGGTGGGAATCTGGCAGAACCTCAGCCAGGAGGACAGAGGCTAGTGCAATCATCAATGAGAGTTATTCATTTCCGAGGTATAGGCTGAAAGAAGATGGGAAGAACGTTTATAACCCTTTCTAAAAAGAACGAGCTAACAAAATTGAACCCAAGTTAAGTGAAAGGATTTCAAGGGAATATTTGTCCCGCACCATTTTACTTGATCATGCAGGTCACGCTCTTTAATGTGCTGACACTGGTGTGTGACACACCTTTGAACTATTAAAACATTTTAACTAGAAATTTTTAAATGTTAGTCCACTGTGTGGAAAATTGTGCATTCAGATACAGTCCCGATCCTTTCCCCAGTGTCTTCATTTGGACACCTCCCTCTCTGGAGTCAGACCCTGTCTCGGTCAGCTCAAGTCACCATAAAAACCCCCATGGACAGGCCAGCTAAAGAGACATCATTTCTCACACTTCTGGAGGCTGGAAGTCCGAGATCAAGGTGCCGGCAGATTCGCTCCCGGTGAGAGCTCCCTCCCTGGCTTTCAGGTGGCAACCTTCTTGCTGTGTCCTCGCATGCAGAGAGAGAGAGAGCTCTGGTGTCTCTTCCTTTTCCTCTGAGGACACTAATCCCATCATGGGGGCTCCACCTTCATGACCTCAACTAACCACAATCACTTCCCAAAGGCCCCACCTCCAAACACCATCACGCTGGGGGCTAAGGCTGCAACATATGGATTTGGGGGGACACACACATTCAGTCCATTACAGACACCAGCACAGCTGCCCAGGCAGGCAGCCACTCGAGGATCTACCCACCTGTGTCCCTGAGTGTTTTGCTGGCTCAGTTGCTTCTGAAAGGGACAGAATACCTTACCTGGCCTAGGAATTGGTGGTGTTCACACTCTCAGCCATTGTGCTCCACTCCCACCCTTTCATGCCGTGTTCTGGGAGTTCCCCACAAAGCTAACAGCAATTCACCTGGCACTTCAGACAAGCTCTGTTTGGTCCTGTCACTGGTGAATGGATAGAGACGAACTGATGAGAGCTGCGATCTTCAGGAGACCCAGAGTCAACAGGCCCCATTGTCCCCGGTGGGATGGGAGGGGCTGGGGTCACCCACAGTGTCTACTTCCCTCGGAAAGTGCAGAGTTGGGGTAAGGGCCAGATTGCCTCATCAGCCTGAGAGGACTGTCAGCATCTCAGAGAGGAGCCAGCAAGAACCTTCCTCACACTGAATGAGTCCTTGCCTCGGACCTGAGTTTCCTGATCCACAAACTGGGGTAAGAAGTCCGTCCTCCAGGCTCTGCGAGACCGTCAGTTCATGCGTGTGCAAGCACTCTGAGGGTCTGAAGAAATAGTGGAAATAACCATCGTTCAACCTTTAACTAAAAATTACTTAGTCCTCTCCCAAGAGGTTTATTTTATTTGCTTCTTGGGAATTTTTTATAGACAAATACCACCTCTAAGGCATCTATGATTAATTTTCACAAGATGTTTTCAGTAACTTGTAGACTTGTGCTAGTTATCTGAAGCGCCACGGAAAGAGCAGAGGCAGGTGGATGGGCCCGGGTTTGAATCTGATTCTGCCTGTTCGCAGCATGAAGCAGAGCAAGTCACGCCACCTCTTGGGGACTCGGTTTCCTCATCTGTAACTCAGGACAACAGAGCTTGCTCTTTGGGGTTGCTTTGGGAATCAGCAATGGCTTACACTGGGAAACTAAGACAGAACCTCGATGATGCTAAATCCATCAGTCAACTGTTCCTATTCCCCAAAACAGAAATATTAATTAAGGGAGGTCACTTTGCAGCAGAAATGATGTGGAAACATTTAAAACAGAAGTTTCTCAGGATGCCAATGGCTGCACCCTGCAGGTTTTAGGGTGATCACAGAATCAGGCGGCTCCCAGCCTTTGGAGACGGAAGAAGTTCTGTGAAGTTGTAAGAGCCGTGGGGAGGAATTCATCGAACATTAGAGCTGGAGTGGGCGGTGCTCACAGCATGTGAGTCGTCTGGCTTCAAGAACTCCCATCTGAGGCATGAAACTCATCTTTACTCGCCACAGAGTGTATCAAGGAGGGCTCTGGGCTGCAAGTGACAGAAATGAACTTTGCTAAACTCAGGCAGAAAAGGCATTTATGGCACTATCACATTATGGCACTATCAGCTTGCTCACAGAACCAAAAGGAACTCTGGGGATATAGGTTCCGAAAATGTGAAGCTTCAGGGGAGATGAGGAAGCAGGCAGACCCCGCCGGCCCCACTCGCTGCCGAGGCCCCTGCCTCTCCCCGGCACCCTCCCTGACACAGCCCCGGGGGCAGGGATTTCCTCCGTGCTGGCTCTGGTCTTTGAGCATTATTTAGAGAGTCCAGCCATCCAGGGGTATTAGTTTTCAAATATTCAATTCTGTCAATATTTTTCTTTATGTTTTCTGGGTTTCTTATCATAGTTACAGAACCCCTTCCACCCTACTGTCACGTTTTAAAATCCTCTGCTGTTTTGTGTACTAATCTTACGGGTTTTCGCTATTTAATTTTTCCCACGGCATTTCCTTTCGTATGTGGCCCAAGGTGGAAGTGCACCATTACCCATCTTTTGGGTAAATCTATTACACAGAATTCCCCAAAGTGCTTGGGCGGGGAGCTTGTCATCCTCGAGGACAACCTTGTGCTGAAGGCGATGCTCTGAGAGCAGGGTCTCAACAGATACGACTCGTACCACCAGTGCGTTAGGCGAAATCGTGCGTTTGAGCACATGCGTCTAGCAGAGCGGAGGGAGTGCAGAGGTCCCAGCAGTCACTGGGAGACCTCCCTCCACAGCGCCCGCCTCACATCCAGGGCAGTAGCCCTCACCGTGCTCCCTAGATGAGAAGCCATATCATGTACCTCCCATCTGAGAGGCCCCAGAGGGAGAAAGGGGGCACTATGGGCAATCACGCCAGGACAGCAGGCGTCAACACAGACTCTTCCCATCCCCTCAAACCAGGACTGTGGTGTCTCAATATTTACAGCCCTATGTTAGAATTACCTGTTCAGATGCAGGTTTCTGGGCCTCCCCTTGAGCTTCTGCCTCAGAATATCAGAGACTGGGTCCTGAGAGGCTGCACTGAACAACCTCCCTGTGGACTCTCAAATGTGGTAACATCCAGGAGCCACTGCCTTTGAGATGGCGTGTCCTCACGTGGAAATCGCAAACCCGCTGGGCTGAGCAGGCCTGCCAGGCCCCCAGCAGGGACTCTAGAGCGGGTTTATTTCAGGAAGCCCTTCCTTGCTGCCTTAAAACCACGACCATCTGGTATAAGGTTCACTTAGAAGAATGCTACTCACCCTAAAAGAAAGTTGTGTCTGATAAGCCAAAGAGCAGTGTGGCCTTTGCTGCACTGCCGTTCTAAAATGATAGCGATTCTCCTTTGAGGTCTGGAATGAGAGAAAGATGAGACAAGTGTCTGTCTGCATTATCATTAGTCCTTGTGGCAGCAGCCACAGGACAGCAGTTAGGGGGCTTTTAGTGACAAGTCCCAGAAAGCTCAACTGGCCTAAAAGATGAAGGTATTTGTGAATTTTTGGACCTCATGACAGAACAGTGCAGTAGGAAGAGGCTTAAGCAATAATCAGTGACGTCACCAATGATGGTTCTTCCTTCTGACTCTCCCCGGGCTCCTGGCATCCAGGAGCCTCCTTCTGAGCCCACGTCCCTTGTGATTGCAGATGGCTCCTGGGGCCCAAGCTTCTTCATCCTGGTCCAGGAAAAGAGACTGAAGGCCCTCTCCACATTCCAGGCAAGTCTCCTGAGGCTGGCACATTTCGCTACTTGGTTCACTCACCCACCCCTGAGCCAATCAGAGCCCAGCCAGGGCCTGAAGGTGGGGTCACTTTCCTCCGAGGCACTTGGCTGCATGGAAGTGGGGTGAACTCTTAAGTGAAAACTAGGGGTTCTCTTGGAAAGGAGGAGGGACCTGCGTGTGGAGTGGGCAGCCTGCAAACGTCACTGCAGAGGTAGCCGGACTCAGCCTCTTCCGTGGCCCTCTGCAACACCCTTTACATGTAGCGTCTCATTTAATTCTATGGCACACATGAGGTAGATATTACCATCCCCATTTTGTAGGTGAGAAAACTGAGGCCCCTGGGATGACATGGCTTTTCTCACATTATTGTGAGCACCCCAGCCCAGCCCTCCTCTTGACCCAACTCTCTGTCTATAAACCCTGGGTCTGTCCATCACAGCAGGATGCTAGGTTTCCATTCCCTCTGGCCTATTCATACTGAGAGGCCGACATAACAGGCATTAGAGTGGCCTGCTCCCTGGCTCCGAGATGTCCTAGTCCATGGATAAGGAGCCCTCTCCTCCTCCAAAGACAGATGTACAATGTCTGCTGGGCATGGGCTCCTCCAGCTGCCAGGCCAGGTGACTTTCTCAACCAACCCACCTCTATCTCTCCTTAAAACATTCTCCATGCACAAAGCAGAACGCTGGGAAATAGGTTGTTTTTCCTTTCTCTTTCCAGTGAGTTCTTCATCCTGCCAGGCCTCCATGAGAAGTTGTTCAAATGTGGATTTTTCACAAGTTGCCTTTGGGTTTCAAAGTTGCCTGACTTACAGACCCCAGCCTGGGGACCTGAGAAAATTCGCTCTGCCACTTGAGGAAGGGAACCTCAAGTGAACGGGGAACAGAGCCGTCCAAGGAGCACTGTAGAGACGTAGGCGAGAGGGCAGGTCTACCAGTCGTCACCTCATGACGTCAGGAAAGCTGCCACATGTCCTCACAGACCTTACCCAAGCCCTGAATTTGCAGTGAGGGACGGAGGCCAGAGTCACAGCAGTGAGCCACCATAATTTTCAGGGCAGACTGGGGACTGGCTGTCCCAGGGTGACAAACACTTGACTCCTCGTCCAAGACTGCTGTGCTGACGTGCAAACACAGAGGTCCAGAACAAGTAGTGGCCAGCTCTCCAGCTACCCCTGGGGACATGCAAAGTCTCCCTAAGACTTCTGTGCATTCATGAAAGCTTGGGGTGTTGAAAGGTGCTCTGAAATTTACCTCTGGCTCCAGGAGCCTCTGTCACCTTCAGGACTTGCAGGTGTGGAGGGGCTTGTCCCCTGGATGTTTATTTCTGCCCTACACTGCCTTGGCACAGCCTGCTGCACCTCTGCACGTGCACACACAAATGCACACAATCATATGCACATGTGTATACACACACAGAGTTCTCATGGATAGGAGACGTACTGAAAACTACACCACAGCAACACAGTCCACCTCAAGTCACAGTTGGGTCCTTTCTGTTCTTCCGAGTCCCCTGGCAACCCCCCCACAGGGGATCCACTGTCTGCCTTGCCCCCAGCCCTCAACTGCAGCCAGGTCACTCCTTCCCACCTCCTCCTGACTGGCCTGCACACCCCAATTCTTGTCCACCCACAGAGCAATCCCACCCTCTCTAGCCCTGCTCCCGAACTCATTCCAGAAGCACTCTTTAAACACCAGATGTTCTTAAAATCTTTGGCTTGGAACCCCTTTACATTCTTAAAGTTTACCACGAAGCCCAGAAAGCTTCTGTTTAGGTGGATGGTATGTGTTAACATTTGCCCTAGTAGACGCGGAAACGTTAACTACTGCACCCATTGAACCACAGGGACCCAGGAAACACAGGGACACTGAAACTCAGCAAGACTTGGATTTGAACCCAAGGCTGTTCCGGGAACCGAGGCATGAGTGCCCTTCTGTGCTACTTTAGCTCTTTAATGGGCATAAAAGACATCAACGTTTATAACAGCATCAGATTCCCATCAAATGAGGGAGAGCGCCAGGATCGGAAATTCTCAGTGGAGCCGGGAATCTTAGTATATCTGATGACCTCAATCACTGACCTTATGATCCTTGTTTTTTGGGCAATAGAGTCCCTCCTATGTGATAAATTAAGTTAATTCTATATTTAAATGTTCCTGGAAAAAGACCACACCAAGCTAACAATTTCCTGTGTCATTTAAAAATTGCACTGAAAGATTGTGTATTGTCTTGTCTCTCAGCTATTCTGTCTCTGCCTGGTTGGGTGCCTTTTACATTTCTGAGTGGAAAACCTAACACATCGGGTCCTCCCTCCCTCCTCACGATGCTGTGCTTTGCTGGGTTGTCGTGGACAGACACACTGCTGGGCACCCATCACGTCCTGAGCAAAACTTTCAGCACACCCCTAACAGTGCTGTCTCTCCTGTGTGACATTGTGCATGGCCACCACCCTGAGCAGTCACCACCACTGTGTGTATGTGAGTATATTGCGAGAGTGTGTGTGTGAGTGTTTGTGGGTATGTGAGAGTATATGTGTGAGAGTATGCGTGTGTGAGTCCGTGCTGAGACTGTGTGTGTTTTCTCTGCTCTACTCCAGCACTTTCTAACTGGTCTCTCCTCCCACATTTGTCCCCCAACAATGCCTTCTCCACACAGCACCCAGATGCTCCACCTTGAAGGCTGACCCTATCCTGTTGTGCCTCCACTCGAATCCTCCGTTCGCCTCTGCTGAGCCCCTCTCCTCACCACGGCCCAAGGCCTCAGCCCTCAGCCCCTCTGCCCTCCCTCCGCCCCAACCATGACAGCCCTTGTCCAGCCCAGGCTGGGCCTTGCTCTTTGGCATTGTAAGGATGTTATATTTCCTCTCTGTCTGGCTTCCAGAACACCCTTTCCTCTGGCAACTGTAAATGTCAGGAAGAGCCAACAGCCTCAGAGAGTCTCAACAAGGTCCCCAAATAATCCAAGTCCCTGCACCCTGGCATTTGTTTCCTTCTTGCACTAATTGAAATTCTGCACTCTGCTCTTGACTTGGAAATGTCTCTCTTGTGGCCAGGTGGCTCACCCACTCCTGGATGCAAGTTCGTGAGGCCGCGGCCTGGTGGGTCCTATTCTGAGTGGTGCCCCCAGGCCTGGCATGGAGCAGGCCCTCAATCTGAGCATGAGCAGTGGATGCCTCTGGCCCTCCGGAGTCTCTCTGAGCCTCTGTGCTCACTCTTGCCCCCTCCTCCCACGCCCCCTTCCTTCCACCAGGCCCTAGGAATGCCTGAGCAAACATGAGCCAGGCCCCGGCAGACATACCTGCGGGATTCCGGGCCCCCAGGGAAGTGCTGGGGCCTCCTCAGCGTCAGCAATCCCGCAGAAACAGAGCTGACCACACTGCTTTCAGGTTAGGGTTCATACTCAGGCTCCTAAGGCACTAGATCAGATTTAGGTCCGATAGATGATGGGGTGCCTAATTTTATTCTGATCCTGCTTTTACTTGGACTCTTCAGGATGTGCCCTTTTACAAGGTGCATCCATCACCCAGCTCCTGTTTGCTGGGAGAGACGGACAGCGAGGCGTGACTCCAGGTGGGCACACACGGCCCCCTAGATCCCCCTTCACCAGTGACATCTCTTAATGGGCCTTTCCACACTGGGATGAGGCCACCACAGGCCCTTGGGCTTCCCCTGGCCTTTGTGAAAGGCCTCTTTGATGTGTCCCTTCTCATTTGTTTAAACAACACAAGATTCTCAGAGGCTGCAACCCAGAGGCCAGCTGGGTGGTCTCGCTTTTTTATGCAGAATTGTTGAGAAACACTTTCAAACTCAGGGTAATTAGCCTTTATTGCTTCTCATTAAGACGAAATTGTCACTCAGCACAGATGTGGGACAGGGATGGAGTGGGTGGCCGCTCCCTCTGACCTCCAGTATTTCTCAGTTACCTGGGGAGGACGTGGGGGGGATCCTATTTCCATCTTCACATTCCTCAGGTGAAATGTGACAATTGTTCCCCACATGAGAATTTTGTGTGTTTTCTTTAAGGAACACAGTCAGAGCCCTAATGTCAGGTGATTTGATTTGACTGTTTGAGGATAAACAAATAATCAAGTCGGGGGAAAAGGTGAAATAATAATTGTGAGTTTTGTGATCCTCCTACAGTTAGGATGATTGGTGCTGACTCTGATTTATAACTTTTTATTTGGGGAAAATTACAGATCCACAGGAATTTGCAAAGACAGTATGGTATACCCCTCTCCCAGTTCCCCAGCCTTCCATAAATATGATACAATATCAAGATCAGGAGACTGGCCTGTGCACCATGTGTGTAGTTCTTTGGCATCTAATCCTGTGAAGATTTGCATAGCCACCACCATGCAAATGCTCCCCATCACTGGCTGTCGGGGAAGTACAAACTAAGACCACATGAGACATCTCTACACACCTATCAGAAAGCTGAAATAAAAAGTGAGGAACCAAATGCCGTGAGGATGTGGAGAAGCTGGATCCCTATGCACCGCTGGTGGGAATGGAAAATGGTGTCGCCAACATGAGACTGACTTTTTGCCAACTTAAATTTTATTTCTAGCTTTCACTCTAGAACACAGATCTCTTCAAACCAGTCCTGTTGAAAGTCTTGGGTAATTCAGCCTGGCCAGTGGTCCCTGGGAGCCGGGAGCCACCCCCTCATTCCCTGCTCCACATGCCAGTGCACTCCACGGACCCTAGCCCAGCCCCAAATACCGTGGCCTCCCTCTCACCCTTCCATGACTGTCTGTATTGTTCCACTACTCCTAAGTCCCTGGCCCCCTTTCTGGCAGACTCCAGCCCACCCACCAGTGCCCAAAGCTGTGTGTCTCACACTCCCCCGGAAGCATATCGCCACTTCTACCTGCTCCCAGAACCTCGCCCATCACCCCACCATCCCGTGCGCCATCTTGAATTTTGGTCACAAATGGAAACGTCTCTCTTCCCCCCTAGACCTTCAAGGGTGGGGCCCACATCCAATTCCTCCACATCCCCAACCTCAGGTATGCAGAGGTGCTCAATAACATTTGTGAGCTAAGCCCAGAACAAGCCTAGTGAGGAAAGCGTTAGTCTGGGGCCACTTTTCAGATGGGCGAGCCAAGAGTGGAAGCTTGAATTCCTTTCCAACGCACTGCAAAGAATTGTCCTCCTTTCAAGACAATGCCAGCTTGTTGCGGAAAACTCAAAAATGTAATCAAGAAAGTTAACGGGCCAGCCTGGTGGCGCAGCAGTTAAGTTCACACGTTCTGCTTCAGTGACCTTGGGTTCGCAGGCCCGGAATACTGGGTGCAGACTTTCGCACCGCTTGTCAAGCCATGCTGTGGCAGGCGTCCCACATATAAAGTAGAGGAAGATGGGCACGAATGTTAGCTCAGGGCCAGCCTTCCTCGGCAAAAAGAGGAGGATTGTCAGCAGATGTTAGCTCAGGGCTAATTTTCCTCAAAAACAAAAAACCAGGAAGGTAAAAAAATTAACTCCTGGGGGCCGGCCCTGTGGCCAAGTGGTTAAGTTCCAACGCTCTACTGCAGCGGCCCAGGGTTTTGCCTGTTGGGATCCTGGGCGCAGACATGGCACCACTTGTCAGGCCATGTTGAGGCGGCATCTCACATGCCACAACTAGAGGGACCTGCAGCTAGGATATACAACTATGTACGGGGTTGGTGGTGGTGGTGGGGGGGGGGGTTGGGGAGATAAAGCTGGAAAAAAAAATTAACCCCTACTCAATCCCACTCTCACAGCCAGCACCCTGGGGTTGTAACTTTCCAGACATCTGTGGCAGCTTGAAATTTGCATTTGCTAACAGGAAGTGTCAAGTTCAGGCTAAGAATAAAATGAACACTGAGAATGAAAGCACAAACTGGAAGGGGGTCAGCTGGGCCTCCCTGCAGGTGGACTCCTGAGGGGGTCCAGCCAGTCCCTCCTGGGAATTCCACCTCCGCCCTCCCCCAGGTGGGAAGCCCAACAAATACGCCAGACTCTCTCTCTACTTAAAAACGCACGCAATCTGTTTCAAGGGGAGAGAGGAGAAAAGAAACTATGGGAATGTTACTGGTCCAAATACAGTGGAAGCTAAAGTATTTACAGATAAGAAGGAGAAATAGCATCCAAAACAGCATCACAAACTTTTCTGTAAAGGCCTGGGAACAAAGAGTTTACACTTCATGGACCATACGGTCTCACACTGAACTCTGCACAGCGCTGCAAACATGGCCATGGACCAGACAAAAGCGAAGGAGTGTGACCTTGGTCCAACCCTACCTTAACCATAGGCTCTGGAAGCAGACGTGAGCAACACTCACACACCTGAGCTTGCTGCAGTGTGTAGTTCTGGACCGGCTCCCAGAGCAGAGAAACAAAAAACAAAAAAAATTGACTATGACGTTATTGGGACAATTGGCAACGTTTGAATATGGACTGTGGATTAGATAATAGTATTACATCAGTGTTAAATTGCCTGATTTTGATAAATGAATAATGGTTATGTAAGAGAATGTTTGTGTTCTTAGGAAATACATACCGAAACATTTATATATAAGGAGGAAAAAAAGAATGTGAAGTCTAGGACAATGTCTGACATTGGAACCCACTCACTAATAATGTTGGCTATTATTGTTTTTAGTAGGAGATTTTAACTCACTCAGCAAATATTTACTGAGCATCTACTATGCTCTCAGGACAAACAGGCAAAGACCACACTCCTCTGCCATTAAGCAGTAGGATGGACCTGCTGACCTCCCCTGGGTTCTGGAAGCACCTTAGGCGAGGACCTGGGTGACCCCCTGCCACAGCCCAGTGTCTGCACAGTTTCAGTTACACATTAGAGGCTCAGCACCATATGCTGAGTGAAAGATGGAAAGTGGGCCATTTGCTGCGGGCAGCACTGTGGCTTTTCTGTCTTTCAGGCGGAACTGAGCTGTGGTCTCTTGAGGCCAGGCAGCGCCTGGATGGTTCTCACAAAGTCTGGGACTCCTGCCCTCCTCTTCAGCCCGAGGGCTCAGTGGTCCCTGGAGCCCCTCTCCCAGATGCCCTCTTCTTCATGTGAACATCCTGAAAGGCAACAAGGATTATCACGGCTCAGAGGAAATGAACCCCATTCCTGGCCCTTTGCTACTATAAGAGAGGAGAAATTTTCCTCTACCCTCTAGGTTCTTCTGGCCGCTCTAAGAATTAAATTAACGTGAGACAGAATCACAGGAGAAAATCAAACAAATTTAATAACATGTGAACATGGGAGAAATGCAGGAAAACTGAGTAACTCACCAAATGGCCAAAGCCACCACCTTAAACACCTTATTCAGCTAAAGACAAAGGAGGATGTTGGGGGTAGTGGTTTGGGACTTCAAAGGGGAGGAAAGCAATTCACACAGAGATGGAAAAGCAAATGTTTGGTAAGCACACATTTGCCATGCCTTGCAGAGACAATGGGACGCAGAGAGGACTTTGATCAAACAGGCCTTGCTAGGTTCCTCCCTGTCTGCCACACCTGGTTCACACTATACTATAGTTCTCTATAGTGATAGCTCCTTCCTGGAACAGACTTTCTATGTCAAATTCTTTTAGGTAGTTAGAGGGAAGGTCAAAGTTTCTTCCTGAGTCTTTTGTTCTTAAAAATAATCAAGTCAAAGAGACACATTGTAGGGGGCAAATTCTGCTCCCCTACATTACATTGATTTATCCCTTTGACTCACTTTCATCTTTAAGGAGAAATGGGCCCATGCTTCCTGTAGGAACAGTTTATTCACTCAGCACGCTTCTGTTGGCAATCTTTTACGTGTGTGCACATACCAAGGGAGCAAGGCATGGTCTGAGGCACACTAGCCCTGCACAACCAGAGGGCTAAATTTTACTAGGGTGGGTGCACAGTCCTGCAGGAACAGGCAGGGAGGGATAATCTCAAACAGTATTAGGAAGTATTAGGATGTATGAGTATTAGGAAGATTTCCCCTCTACCCTGGAGGTGATGTTTGGCCTGGGTCTTGAAGAGTGTGCCCGAGTTTGACAGATGGCGAAGGTGGAGGAGAGAATTCCTCCTACTGGGACCCGCTGAGCAAAGCCAGGGAGCCTGAGAAGGTACCGGGTGTTCCGGGGAGGGGATTGGACATGCCTGGACACCCAGTGGGCTGTGGTCAGCCAGTTTGCCAAGACTGGAAAGGTTACATTGTCTGTGCTACAGAATCTGAGAGTGCGCAGGATCTACACCCCCAGAGCAGTTAGTTGACATGTGAAGGAACCTAATCAAAGAATCCACCTTTCTCACGGTTCACGGTCTCATGTTTAGAAGGAACAAAACAGGACCCTCCTCAGAGGCAGCTCTATAAGCCCCCAGCTCAGGGGAGGCCTTGGCTTTGCATGTTAAAGATACTTTTCCACTGGTGACATGATGGTGTTCCACACACAAGGAGTGGCTGGAGATGTGCTCAGGTACCTGACCCTTGCTGGGACAGGGAAGGAGAGCCAGGTGGGGCTGACACTCTGGAGGGCCCTGGGGTCCCCTCAGTCCTGTGTGCACCCTATCAGGGGAGGCTGACCCCAGTTCTAAACTAGAAGGTTCACCAAAATATTGCAACAGCCTTGAATCAGCCTTCATGCAAGGACAGAGTTTGATAGTCAGGCTTATAGGATCGGAGCTTGGCCATTGGGCTCCTGCTTGCCAGTGATAAAGCCTTATGTGTCGGAATTCACATCCCTAGTTCTGAGGCCCCAAAAATGAGGTGGGAATGGCCAGGGTGCCCCAGATCCTCGTCAGCCTGTCAAGGAAGAACTGGGCCTGCAAGGCTGAGATGAATGCCCACCTTCAACCAAGCTGGACCACGGCCCCAGGTTCTAGTGTAGAAAAACCCAAGGACCAGTCCTCTGGGCTCCTCAGAACCACAATCTGGAGGACCCCAGCTGGCTGCGGCTTCCTGGTTCATCACAGTTGATCCCAGTGCCAAACCGTTCATTACTCTGCAGTCCGAGTGATAACTATAGCTTCAACCACCGACTGAGTCCTTACTATTTCCAGGAATGGCTTGTATTTTTCAAACATCGTTTTCTTTTAAGTGTGATTTTTTCAAGGTTTGGGTCATTCTTATATTTGTTATGTCAATGACAAAAAGAAACGAACAAAAAGAAAAACATGATCTTTTCTTCTTTTCGAGGGAACTATACCTTCATGGAATATATGCTTCATGGAGGAGCTGGTTGAAACACTGAATTCCTGTAAAGTATGTGCCACGTTTAGGGCCTTTTGCCAGAATGTATAATTTACGTTCACATCGAGGCAACATTTCCACGGTTCCTCCTGGCCCCATCGCGCTGTGACAGACGCTACAAAGGGCCGTTACCCGAGGGACCTGAGGCTAAGTCAGCCTGTCTGAGTCTAGCAATAGGTAAGAGGGGTTCATTCTATTTTTCTGCTGCCAACTCAGCATTTTACACTCTAAGAAAGAACACAAATTTCCAGGAAAAGCCAGAGAATCAGTTAGCTAAAGGTATTATACTTTTTCTTGTAAGCATCCTTAGTCCTGGACAAAGTGGGCATACGGACATAAATGTACATGTAACATGCTGCAGCCAGCGAACTATCACAGTGGATTTATCGCACTTGGGTTCTAGCAGGCAAATTTAAGCATTCTCAGGAAACTGGTGATATAGGAAATTGGTTTAGTGGGAAAGATTTTTGGTTTTCTCTTTCACCATTTAGTGGGCAGCTCCTTGTAGAAGAGCCAGAGAGGAGATGGCAGAGGTGGCTTTGTGAAAATAAAGTGACACACTCAGCTACAGCCCCCATGAACCCTTTTGCTGGCCCCACTGGAGTCAGAATTTCTCTTGAGTGTAGGCCGCGTTCATCTGTATTGTATCCCCAGAGATCGTGCCATGCCTGGCCTGTAATAACAGCTTATACTGTTGATACATGAGTGAAGACATTGATGAAGGAATGAATTGGAAAACTCGGTTTCCCCAGTCCTATGCAATCCCGCACTGCAGGCCTCTTCATCGCCTTTGTAGACCAGCAGAGAACAGGGCTTGAGCCATACACGGAGGCTCAGATTGAGGAGCCCAAGCCCTTACGTGGCTCAGCTCCCACTCAGAGTTGGCCCAGGCCAAGGAGAGAAGTCCCAGAAACATCGTTCTCAAAGAATTAACCTATTTGCTGAAACATTTTTGCAGGTAATTCTCTCTTTCTTCCCTAAATAAAGGAATATACAGAGGAAAATGTGAGGCAGGGAGAATTGGCTCACATGCTGGTAATGTTCCTTGGGTCTCCCTGGACCACTGAGACCTCCCTCAGTGCCCAGTCCACGGTCAGAGAGTCCTCCGTCTGCCCCCCACGGCCTCCTCCGTGCACAAGCATCTTGTGCCCCAGCACCTGCTCCCAGAAAGCTCTTTGCAGCTAATAAACACATCTTCAGTTTTATACCCCAGTGCCTTTGCACAACATCTGGCACGGAGTGAGGATTTAATATGGGACGTTAAATGATAGGATGAATATATAGTTGTTGGATTGTGTTGGGATGGGAGTAAAGGTCTTCATTCTCCACTAAAGTAAGAACTGTGTCTTAATTACCCTGATACTTTTAGCATCAGGTAAACTGTCTGAAGGGAGATGCAGTTCAACAGATAGTGGGTGAGTGAATGCATTCATACTAATGACCAGTTTTCAATGCCTTAAAAGTGCCAAGAACGTTATTATTGAAGTTATTCCCTTGTAATATTCTTTCAAAAAGTAATGAAAAAGGATAGACTTTAGGACCAAAAAGACTTGTGTTAAAATCTCACCCGTATGTGGGGTCTTGGTCCATCGGTAAGTCCCAGACACCTGACTCAGAGCTGGACAGAGAGAACTGGGAGGAAACCTAGAGGCCAGTCCTACGTGAGGTGAACTTGTGAGTATCCTGAGAAAGTTTGCAAATTTCTCTGAGCTTCAGTTTCCTCCTCTGAAAAATAATTCCTGACTGAGTTTCCTCCTCTTCAAATTTAAAATGATTAGTTTGAGCCAGATGGTCTCTGGTTATTCCAGCTCGACATTCATTGATTTTCTGAGAATGGAAGAGAGAAGCCTGGGGTGGGATTTGGGGCAATGTCGCAGGACAGGGGTTGTGAGGGGCGGTCTCCAGAACATCAGATAGGGTCCTTGGGAGTGAAAGTCAGCTGTTATTCTATTCTTGCCCATCCTTAGCCTGTCTCCCCCATCTCACCATCCTCATGGCCCCCCGATTTTAATATGTTCTGTCTGATCCAAGCTACCTATCTTCAGTTTAAGAACTTTCTCTATCGCTTCTGGCAACCACTATCACCAAAATTAGATAAAATTTTAACAAAAAGCAGAAATTTGACATGGTAATAGGATCTCATCACATTTACAAAGTCCAAGAGGCTTCTTAAACTATTTCCTAAAGAGTAGAAGGGACCCTTTATTACTTTTATGGGCCCTGAAGAGTGTGGGCTTGTGACTCAGACTTTAGAAGTTCACTGACTCAGGAGGACGCAGGGCACCAGTGCCAGGAAGGATTCAGACTGAAGGGAGAGGGCAGCCCGTGTCTTTCCCCTGCCAATGCCTTCCTTGCGCCTCGATTTCTTCATTGTGCAAACAGATCTTACAAAGCACCCCATGGAGGCTGCCCAGTGGGCGGAAGTAGCATGTAAACAACCAGCCCCACACCTGACCCGTCTCCAAGCTCTGTGGCCTCTAATTCTGTTGTTCTCTGATCATGACGAGGATTCATCATCCTTATGGGAAATTCAGAAAATAAGTACCAAAATAAACGGGAAAACAGTCATTCCTGTAATACCAGCACCCAGATTCCAACCGGGTTAATATTTTGGTTCATATGCTTTCAGCCTTAACAGAGTATTTCAAGACAGTCTGAATCGTGTTACGTGAAGAATTATTTCATGTTATAGTCTATGAGGAACATCTGTCCGTATCGTTAAGATCACTTATGAGCATCACTCAGATGCCAAGCTACATGGTACCTCATCCCATGCAGGTGCCGTAACTGACGTGACTATCCCCTCACTGCTGAATATGCAGTTTTCACTTTCTAAAAAGCTTGGCTTTCGTGAGTAACTCTACAAGAACTTCCTTATACATAAATCTTTGTCCATATTTTTTATTAATTCTTTCGTCAAGACCTGCGTGAGGCTAATTATTCTGTCAGATTTAAAGCTTCAGATACTAATTGTCATGTTGCTTTTCAGAAATACAAAGTCAGTTTTCTCCCCTCTTAAGGATGTCTGACAGCTGAGATGAATGTCGCACCTTCAAAACTCCTTGCTAAAAGTATAGGACAAAAAAATGATAGGTCATTGTCCCTTTTAATGGGCCTCTCTGTGAGTCCTAGAGAAGGAAGCCTGTCTCCCTGCTTTCCTTTGCTGTGTTGAATTGTCCCTGCTCCCGACTGGTTTCACGCCACACGAGCAGGGTTGTGGTCTCTCGCTCAGCGAGGACCTTCCACGCTGAGTTGGTGGGATGACCAAAGGGCTTTCCAAACGAGTCCTGTTAAAGGAATAAAGTTGCCCATCCTGTGCAGCTCACTTTCTGTCCACACTTGGACCCTTTCTGTGGACGAGGCCCTGCTGTCTGTAATCCACCAGCCAAGCTCAGGAAATGGTCCACCAGATTGCACAGCCGTTTGACTGTTCCAGAGCTAATCTTCCTAAGAGTGCAGATTATGGATCTGGTGAGTCAGCATATGCACAAATGTTCTAGGGAAAGAGCAAATTTGATTAAGTGTTCAGTATTTTTGATAGGAGGATCTCATTCGAGTTCCAAGGAGTTGTGAGGGAAGTAGCATGTGTTGTATATCCTGGTGCCTTCCAAATGTAGTGGAAGTTGTTTTCACCAGGGAAGAACAGGATCAGATATGCATTGCGGAATGATAATTCTACCAGCTGTGCTGGAGAAGAACAAGGAGGCTGGAATGAAGAAAGGGAGACCAGTTGTGGGAGGTTGTAGTAACAGAGGCAAGAGATTACAAGACCATAACTCAGACTCACGCAGGAGAACTCAGGGTAGATTTGACCAAGAGACAGAGTCTGGAGGGTCTGATGGATGACATGAGAAGGAAAGAGGGCTCTTTTTTTCTTTGTAAAGTTCTGAATTCTGTTTTTTAAAGTATGCTTTTTTTTTGGTGAGGAAGATTGGCCCTCAGCTAACATCTATTGCCAATCTTCCTCTTTTTTTTTCCTCCCCAAAGCCCCAGTACACAATCGTATATCCTTGTTGTAAGTCAGTCATTCTACTTCTTCTGTGTGGGATGCCACCACAGCATGGCTTGATGAATGGTGTGTAGGTCTGTGCCCAGGATCCAAACCCATGAACCCTGGGCCACTGAAGTGGAGCATGTGAGCTTAACCACTTGGCCATGGAGCCAGCCCCAGGAAAGAGGGCTCTTGAGTGGTGACACCATTCACCGAGAAAGGGGATGCCAGGAAAAGAAAAGTGGTCTCTGAAGGGGGCTTTCAAGTCAGAGAGACCTGTGTAGATCATGGCTGGAAAGAAAGACTCCATAAAAAGGGAGAGAGAAGAGGAAGGAAAGAAGAAGAGAGTGAGACGGGTCATGGAGCAGGTCCTTGGGAAGGAAAGAAGGATGAAACTCAAAGCCCACGTCCTCAGGGATCATCCTTGCCTGGAACAAGTCCAGGCAAGGGCCAGGCCTATCCCAGGAGGTACCAAGAAGAGGTATGGAGGCAGAGAGAGGCTGTGAATCTGCCTGAGGGTGGTCTCTCAAGGGAATGGTCTTCCTAGCTGAGCAAGATCCTAAAAGACGATAGTGGGTGAGTGATCGTGAGCAGTTCCAGCTGAGAACAAACCGACCCCCAGGCCAGGGCGTGGGCAAGTGTTTGCATACACGTGGTAGAGCTCAGGAGTCAGGCAGACTCTAGGTGGTTGTGGGAGGCAGAGTCGAGGCCTCCCAAAGATGTCCACGTCCCCATCCCTGGATCCTGTCAACATGCCACCTCACGTGGCAAAAGGGCTTCACAAATGTGACTAAGATAAAGATTTTAAGATGAGGAGATTCTCCTAGACTATCTAGTGGGCCCAATGTAGTCATAAGGGTCCTCATATGTGAAAGAGAGAGGCAGGCGAGTTAGAGAAGCAGACGTGACAAGCAGCTTTGATGCCATTGCTGGCTGTGAGCCAGAAGAGACAAGGAGCTGGATTCTCCCCTGGAGGTTCCAGCCCTGCCATCACCTTGATTTTAGCCCAGTGAGACCCATGTTGGACTTCTGACCTCCAGAACTGTAAAAAAAATAAATCTGTGGGGTTTTTTAAGCCACCAAGTTTGGGGTAATCTGTTACAGCAGCCACAGGAGACAAATACAGTGCTGGAGACCAAGACATACTGGGTAAGAAAGAGGTCAGCAAGCGGAATTTAAAACAAGTTTCAAAGATGTTTCCGACAGACCCTCCAGTGGAACTGTCACCAGTCAAGGACTCTAACCCTCTTCTCTTGTCTTGCCTAAACTCTTTTACATTTGACCTAATTCTCTTATCTTCTCAAAAGGTGCAGATGTTCCTCTCTTTAACAACTTTGGGGTCTTGAGCTTATGTGGTTCCAGCTATGTTCCAAGAAGAAGCTCTAAGTGACAACCGCCCTGGACCAAACCACTCTGAACCGGACCAGACTGCTACCACAAGAATGACACCCGCGCAGACAGGCAGAGAGTTATACTAAAGTAACCTGCTCTCATTTGCATTGTAAATTCTCCTCTGGGAGGGGCAAAGCTGCCATTTTTAGATCATGCAATGTATGTACAAGCATGTTTTCAAACCACACATGTGAAAGCTTATGCCCACCTCTACATGCGATGATGAAACTTCCGCTTTGAATATTCATTCCCTACCCGGAATAAACATACCCCTCTCCCCATCCCCGGGAAGCCATAACTTTGTGAAATTATTCTCTGTGGTCTCCATTTTCTTTGTTGCATGCCGCAAATAAAATTTCTGCTTTGTGTGACAATTACTTCTGGTGTAGTTTGATTTAACTCACCCAGAAGAGGACTCACGTTTGATCTGGTAACAGAAGCCCTGGGAGCCACCGAAAGCTTTGCAAGGAGGATGTGTGCCAACAAGTGTTGTAAAGGTCAGGCTGGTAGGATATGCAATCAGAGATTTCCAGGGAGCGGACAGCACTGACAGGCCCAGCTGGTGCTCTCTTGCAGGGGGAAGCCCTCTGTACATCTTCTCTAATGACTGAAATGTTATATTTGTAGCCCTATATTTTTCTTTACTATTCCCACAATTGACTAGTACATTTTAAGTAAGAAGATAAAGGGTAAAAACCACAAGTCAGACTACCTGGTATAGAATATACCTGAGTATCAGATTTGTTGAAGGTGGGCATTACCATGAGCCCATGGGTGTGAGCTAAAACCTAACCATTTACATGCAGTTCTAACAAGGAGGGATTAACACACTCAAAAAGAAAAAGGAGAAATTACGCTTTATCTTGAGTCTGGTGATCCTGACAGAAGCACGGAACAGGTTGTGGACCACACTGGAGGAACAATGCAACTAGAATAACCAGTTTCTGAGTAAGAACTTCCATTCTTCAGAGATGCCACCCAGCTCAATAGCAGCCTACAGATGGATGATTCTAGGCACGGATCGCAGGGGAGCAACCCTCCCCGCTGAAATCTGCCCTCACGCTAGTCTTCAGGGAGGTGCTTGGTGGCAGTAAAGGAGGAGAACTGTAGGGCAGGAAAGAATGTTCGTCATGTTGGGGACACCAAGACCCCAAGAAGTAAAGCACACACTGGAAGGTGCTACAGCGACTTACTGTCCATCTTTAAGTTTATTTCTTCATTGACTTAACAATTACGGAGTGCGCACCTGCTGGGTGCCAGACATCAGATGTGAGGCGCTGGAGATACGACTCCGACCCAAGCCGACCTGCTCCCAGAGCCCCTCAGGAGAGGGTGGCAAAGCAGCGCTCTCAGGCGTGGCGGTGCCGTCCCCACCACCTTCCCACTCCACGCCAACTGGGAGCCGTGTGCAGAGCAGAGGGTCACCAGGCTGCATGCTCTCGGCTCCACGTACGCACTCCCAGCACCCAGCACCAGCTCAACCAACTTCAGTTGAATTAAAGACATCCGAATGCAGACAGGTTAGACGGTCGCTGTCACGGGAAGCAGTGATCTTTATTGGATAACTTCGTTACGTGTGGACGTGAGCTCACGCAGACGAGTTCCGCAGTAGGAAATAATTTGGCGGGTCTTAGAGAGAGGTCAAGGGGGAGAAGGGCAGGGCCAGCCTCCCCCATGGGATTGATCTTGGAGGAGACGGCCTCAAACTGAGCCTAAGGGGCCACTCGGGGACCTCCAAAGTGAAAGCTTTTTACAGGTCTCAGGAAGTTGGAATGTCACAGTGTCACCTTCCCTATCATGATTTCATGACTTTCATTAACTGCGTGCCATTTGTGGATTTAAATTCTCTCCATAAATAAAGTAAACTTAACTAATACATTTTTAAAAAACTGAAGATGGTAGGAGAAAGCTGTCTAATAAATTCTTTGTCCTTCTAACTAAAAGGAAACAAGACTGAAAAACAAACCATGGAATTGAAACCAGCACCTTCTTCAGGGCTAATGGGGCAGGCCTGGCATGGAGGTCACACCTGACTGGGGCCCCCACCTGCCCAGCAGGGCCCACTTTAAAAGAATTCATGAATTCCTCGATTTTTGGTGGAGCTGTGGGTGGGTGGGTACGCCCCTCTCTCCTCCGGGCCTCTGCATCTCTCCAAACAGATCCTGAGCTGGGGGCGCACTTCCTGCACACATCGCCCCTCCCTCACAGCCCCTCAGACCAGGGGGAGACCACCAGCCTGGAAAGCTGACAATTCCGGGCTGACAAGGCTGTCATTCTCCAAACAGACTAATGGAAGCACTTTGCTAAGAGTTGGATCTGGCACACCTGGCCGTGGGTGCTGCTGTCCTCAACTCTGCCGTGGCAGGGACAGAGAAAGGTCTCCTTCAGAGACACTGGTAACAGCCACCACCCTGAGAAGTAGTGTAAAGGATGTGACGTTTGACACAAACATCGGAAGTGACTTCAATGCCTGGGATTCGCTCTGGGAAGCTGTGTCCCCTGCAGAGGGTATAGAGCAGGCAAAGATTCCCAGCAATGCTTTCTTTGCAACATTTTAGTAGTGAAAATATGGAAAAAGCTGTATATCAGCAAAGGGAGAGAGAAATAATTGAGTAAATTACAGTAATTCTACCTAAGGAAACATTTTGCCTTAACTAAGACCAACCACTGTGAACACCCCAGCCATGGAGGATTATCCTTGGATAAACCTGTTGACCACAGTAACATCTTTATTCCATGCTGACCCGCAGGCCGCCTGCCTCTGAGCAGGCCTGGGTGGAGAGGTGGTAAAATTCATCCCCATGTGGGACATGGGATTCTGGGGGACTTTTTCTATTATCTCAACTTTCTGTGCAATTGTTAAACTGTTTTAAATTTAATGGGGGCAGGGAGCTGGGAGAAGACAGTATAGACTCTGTTTCTATACGTGGACGTGTTAGAGGAAAAGGGAAGACATTGTTTATTAGTCTGCCACCGTTGTATATGAAAATGAGAAATGTTTTGTATGTATATTTGAGAAGATCTTTACACACATAGTTGGTGAAGTCCCACCCAAATCAGCTGCTCTTCGAGCGGTTTTCAAAGTGCGTTTCCTCCACCCCTCAAGCTTTGGCTGCAGGTGATTGCCCCTATGGCTCCAGGTACTCTGGAGGCCTGGGGAGCGGGGCGAGGGCAGTTCTGGAGGCTGCGGGCAGGGTCCAGCCAGGACTCTCCCAAGGAACGAGGGAAGGGCAAGACGCTCAGGGGCAGGAGACCTGTCAGGGCAGAGCCCTCCAGAGGCCCAGCTGTGCTCACGGGGTGCGCCTGGGCGGGGGAGGCGCTGCTGAGCTGCAAGGAGGGGTGGGGGACTGGGGGGAGTATTTGGGGGGCCGGGCCCCTGGAGGAGGACGCTATCAGGCGCAGGCAGGGAGTCAGGGAGAAGGGACAACATGGCCCGGCCTGGCCTGGACTGGAGCTGTGCACCGTGCCTCCAGCTCCCCACCTCCCTGCCCCCAGCAGGGGCCAGCACAGCCAGGACCCAGGTGAGCAGAAGACACCTGTGGAGAGTGGGGGCGCCCAGCCAGGTGCTGTCACCACTCTGGTGCACAGGAGCAGTCCCTACTTGGGGACTTGTCTCTGGCTGGTGGAGTTTTAAAGCCCTGCGAGAGACCAGGGCCAGCTTTTCTGCCACCTGAGCTCTGAAGGGAAGGGAAGCCTGTCAGGTGCTCCAGGCTCCTCCACCCAGAGTGCAGGTGGACTGGAGGTGGAGGGGGCCATGAGCAGCTGGAGAGGCCTGGCCCCCACCGGGATCAGGAACTGAAGGCCCAGCTGGAGCTACTGACTGTGGCCACCCTGGCCAGCTCGGCCAGAGAGTTCCCCACCTACGTGCCCCTCGGGTGGCAACCTCTCACCTGGAAGGTGTGACTCCAGGTTAGACACCTGGGCTTCCGCCAGGACCATTCTGGAGAACACCACCAGAGGCTAGAGAGGATACTGACCTTTGTTCTAGTAAAGGATGTTCTGTCTTCTAGGATCAAGTGGGGACAGCAGGGGCATTGGACTCAAGACGGTTGGAACACATTGCCACATGTCCTGCTGGGGGCTCTGCCATTATACCATGGAGACGGTGCACTGATGGCCTGCCACAAGACCAGCTGGAACGGTGCCCGTTCGTCAGCCACATTCAGGGCAAAGCTGCTATGCGCCAAGCCCTCTGCATGGCACTGGGGATATGAAAATGCGCATCGTTCCAGCTCACAGTCTGAGGGTCCCCAGGGCCACAGAAGTAAAAACCAACCAAAACACAAAATGATAAATGCTGTAATAACAGCCAGTACTTACCTAGTACTTACCCTGTGCCAAGTATTATGTACTTTTTGTATATTGGCTCACTAAGTTATCAAACAGCCCTCCATGGAACCCACAGTTATTAACCCCATTTTATAGATAAGGAGAGGGAAGCACAGAGATGTCCCAAGTTCAACAGCCAGTGAGTGGCAGAGTCAGGTACAGACCCAGGCCATCTTGCACCTGGTTCATGCCCTTAACCAATTGTTCTAGATTGACTTTACCATTCAGTGACCAAGGTCATGGGCCTCCAGAGCAAGAGGGTTCAATTCTACCTAGTAATCATCCATTGAGTATAGGAGGGTAATATAACTCCTACTCACTTCATTACAGGAAAAGCAAAGGACACGCACTGGGAAATGTATGTTTCTGGGAAGCCGGTTCCCTCTTACATCAGAGATACCAATTAAACCTGCAATCTGCTGTTGCAGAGCCAGCCTCCCCACCTCAAGCTCTGTCCGTGTTGTGGGAAGGCCAACTGCTTGCCGAGGATTCCCTTTCCCTAAACGTATCTCAGAGCTCATGGGCTTTAATCAAGACACCCGAATTTTTTGCTGGATTCAGTTTGATGTCTGTAGATGAAATCACAGGCATCCAGCAGATCAGAGATATGGAAGCCCAGAGAGGGAAAGCAGCTTATGCTCAGTCACACAGAAAGTTACTGGGAGGATGAGACTACAGGGAACAGATGCCACTCTCCTCCTGAGTGGTGGCTGGACCCTGAGCAGAGGAAGCATGGAAATGTTAGCATGATTTCTGTTCCAGCCCTCAGAGCAGTATGGCCTCAACAGTCAGCAGAGCTAAAAGTAAATAGAGCACCCAATACGAGTAGGTTTGGTTTTTTTTGTGTTTTTTTTTTTTTTGAGGAAGATTAGCCCTGAGCTATCATCTGCTGCCAATCCTCCTCTTTTTGCCGAGGAAGACTGGCCCTGAGCTAACACCTGTGCCCATCTTCCTCTACTTTATATGTGGGACGCCTGCCAAGGCATAGCTTGCCAAGCAGTGCCATGTCCACACGCGGGATCTGAACCAACAAACCCCAGGCTGCCAAAGCAGAACGTGTGAACTTAACCGCTGTGCCATCAGGCCAGCCCCCCAACATGAGTAGTTTAGACCAAATGAACCCCCTAGTGTCCAGCGGTTCTGGAGGCCAGGCGCTCTGCTTTTAATGCCAACCACCATCCTACCCAGAGCCATCCTGATGACAATTGTGTTGCAGGGATGGAGTTGTGAGTAGTTAAGGAATGTGCTCATGGTCACCCTGCTCCTAGGGCTGAGCTGGCATTGGAAGGCAGGTCTGAGTGAGTCCAAAGCCAGGCTCTATCTAGGGCGGGGCTGCCTCTCCTAAGGAGCACCTCATCTGCTCTCCAGAGAGATGAAATCCTCACTGTTGGTGAGCAGCCCGCGGAGCCCGGGGGGCACTCCGAAATCAGCCCAGCTCCCAGCTGCATCTCTTCTCCTCCTCCACAACACGTCCCTTCCCACACGAGGTAGCCCAAAGCCAACCAGTGAGCCTTTTGTTCCCCTCCCCAAGCTGACATGTATTCCTGGACTCACTGAGCGTGGTGGCTGAAGCTGAGCCTCCAAGCTCCCTGGGGGGAAGGACCAATCTCTTCTTGAATTTTCTGTCCATTGTATATCAATACTCTTATGAAATATACTAAAATAAATTTCTAGAACAATTAAATGAATAAAAACTATGAAATTTATGAAATACAAGTCAAAATCTTTGTACTAAATTTTTACTTTTTGAGATAATTATAGATTCATGTGTGGTTGTGAAAAATAATACAGAATGATTCCATGCAGGCTTTACCCATTTTCCCTAAAAATAACATCTTTTAAAACTGTAGCACAGAGCCAGCCCTGATGGCCTAGTGGGTAAAGTTTGGAGCACTCCACTTCAGCAGCCTGGGTTCGCTTCCCAGCCGTGGAACCACACCACCCATCTGTCAGTTGCCGTGCTGTGGTGGTGGCTCACATCGAAGAACTAGAATGGCTTACAACTGGGATACACAACCATGTACTGGGGCTTTGGGGAGGAAAAAGAAAGAGGAAGATTGGCAACAGATCTTAGCTCAGGGCAAATATTTCTCTGTAAAAAAAAAAAAATTTGTCATTTCAAGAATGTTTCATACTAGCCAGAACAATTATATAAGAAAAAGAAATAAAAGACATCAAAATTGGAAAGGAAGAAACAAAAAACTCTGTTTGCAGGTGACATATTATATGTAGAAAACTCTAAAGATTCCACCTAAATAAATAAACAATTGTTAGAACTAATAAATTCAGCAAAGTTGCAGGATACAAAATCAACATACGAAAATCAGTTGAGTTTATATGCACGAACAATGAACAATCCAAAAAGAAAATTAAGAAAACAATTATATTTATCATAGCATCAAAAGAATAAAATATTTAGTTATCAACTTAACCAAAGAGGTAAAAGACTCGTACATTGAAAACTAAAAAATATCATTGAAAGAAATTAAAGAAGACACAAACACATGCAAAGATGGCCTGTGTTCATGGATTGAAAGAATTAATATTGTTAAGATGCCAGTACTACCCAAAGCCATCTGCAGATGCAGTGTAGTCCCTATCAAAATGCCAACAACATTTTGTGCAGAAATAGAATACTTGATCCTAAAATTCATATGGACTCTTGGGTACCCCAAATAGCCAAAACAATCTTGAAAAAGAAGAACAAAGTTGGAGAATTCACACTTCCTAATTTCAAAGCTCACTACAAAGCTTTAGTAATTAAAACAGTGTGATACTGGGGTACAGAAAGACATTTAGACCAATGGAATAGAATAGAGAGCCCAGAAATAAACTCTCACCATATGTGGTCAAATGATTCTTGACAAGGGTGCCAAGCCCTTTGACAAGGGTGCCAACCATTCAATAGGAAAAAGACAGACTTTTCAATAAATGGTGCTGGGAAAACTGGATATCCACATGCAAAGAAGTGAAGTTGGAACCTTACCGAACACCATTAAAAAAATTATATCAAAATCAATCAAAGACCTAAACAAAAGAGCTAAAACTATTAAACTATTAGAAAAAAACATAGAGGGACACTTGATGATATGGATTTGGCAAAGATTTCTTAGAGATGACACTAAAGCCACAAAAAATCAAAGAAAAAATAAACAAATTGGATTTCATCAAAATTCAAAACTTGTTCATCAAAGGACAGTATCAACAGAGTAAAGAGACAGCCCACAGACTGCAAGAAAATATTTGCAAGTCGTATATCTGATGAGAGATTAATATCCAGAATATAAAAAGAACTAACACTCAACAACAAAGAATACATCCTGATTCAAAAACGGCAAAGGATTTAAACAGACATTTCTCCAAAGAAGATAGACAAATGGCCAACAGGTACATGAAAAGGCGCTCAACATCATTGAGCATCAGGGAAATGTAAATCAAAACCACAATGAGTTACCAACTCAAATCCATTAGGTTGGCTATTATGAAAATAACAGAAAGCAACAAGTATTGACAAGAAATTGGAACCCTTGTGCACTGCTGGTGGGATTGGAAAATGGAGCCATGTTGGAAAACAGTATGGCAGTTCTTCGAAAAAATTAAACATAGCCTTACCATTTGACCCAGCAATTCTACTTCTGGGTATATATGCAAAAGAACTGCAAGCAGGGACTCGAGTAGGTATTTGTACAGCTATGTTCATAGCAGCAATATTCACAATAGCCTAGAGGTGGAAGCCACCCAAATGTCCGTTGATGGATGAATGGAACAAAGAGTGTTATAAAGACATACAATGGAATATTATTTAGCCTTAAAAAGGAGTGAAATTCTGATATATACTACAACATGGATGAACGTTGAAAACATTATGCTACATGAAATAAGCCAGACACAAAAGGCCAAGTATAGTATCATTCCACTTATATAAGGTACCTAAAATAGTCAAATAAGTAGAGACAGAAAGTAGAGTGGTGGTTGCTAAGGGCTGCAGGGAGGGGAGATGGGGAGCTGTTTCATGGGGACTGAGTTTCACTTTGGGAAGGTGAGAAAGTTCTGGAAATGGGTGGTGGTGACGATTGCACAACAATATGAATGTATTTAATGTCTCTGAACTGCACACTTAACAATAGTTAAAATGGTAAATTTTATGCTATGTGTATTTTGCCATAATAAAAACAATAAAATGTAAAACAGTAGTTTGTTCCTTTTTTACTGATGAGCATTATTCCACAATATTGATGAGCCAGTTTTTCAACCATTTACCCACTGAAGGACATCTGGGTTGTTTCCAGTTTTTGACAATTATAAATAAAACTGCTGTAAACATTCATGTACAGGTTTTTGTGTGAATGTGAATCTTTGTTTATCTGAGATAAATACCTAGGAGTACAGTTGCTGGGTCATATGGTAACTGTGCATTTAATTTTTTCTTTTAGTATTTTTTTTTAAAGACTGGCACCTGAGCTAACATCTATTGCCGAGCTTCATTTTTTTTCCTTCTCCCCAAAGCCCCCCAGTACATAGTTGTATGTTCTAGTTGCAGGTCCTTCTGGTTGTGCTATGTAGGACGCCACCTTAACATAGCTTGATGAGTCGTGCCATGTCCACACCCAGGATCCGAAACAGCAGAACCCTGGGCTGCCGAAGCGGAGCGCTCCAACTTAACCACTCAGCCACAGGGCCGGCCCCTGCACATTTAATTTTTAAAGAAATTGTCAAACTGTTTTCCAGAGTCACTATACCATCTACATTCTCACCAACAACGTATGAGTGATCCAGTTTCTCCACATTCTCATCTGCATTTGCGGTTGTCACTATTTTTTATTTTAGCCATTCTGATAGGTGTGTGGTAAGACCTCATTGTGGTTTTAATTTGCATTTCACTGATGGCTACTCATGTTGAGCATCTCTTCTTGGGCTGGTTGCCATCTGTACGTCCTCTTCAGTGAGATGTCACTTCATGTCTTTTGCCCATTTTCTGATTGCATTGTTTGTTTCTGTACAGTTGAGTTTTGAGAATTCTTTATATGTTCTATATACTAGTCCTTTTTTGGACATGTGGTTTGCAAATATTTTCTCCCAGTCTATAGCTTGTCTTTTCATCCTCTTAACAGAGTTCTTTTGCAGAGCAAGAGTTTTTAATTTTGATGAAGCCTAATTTATCAATTTTTTTCTGTTACGGGTCTGTTTTTGGTGTCAAGTCTAAGAACTCTTTACCTAATCCTGGATCCCAAGATTTGTCCCTATTGTTTAATATGTTATAAAGTTTTACATTTAAGTCCATGACCCATTTTGAATCCATGTTTGTCTGATGTGTGCAACTTCGAGGTTCCCATTTTCCCTACGGGAATCCAAATTCCTACAGCATCATTTGTTGAAAAGACTCTCCTCCGTTGACTTACTTTTGCACTTCCATCAAACATCAGTTGGGCATATTTGTGTGGGTCTATTTCTGGGTTCTCTGTTCTGTTCCACTGATTTATGTGTCTGTCCCCTCGCCAATGCCACAGTCTTGGTTGTTGTAGTGAAGTAGTAAGTTTGGAACCTGGGTAGGTTGATTCCTTCCACTTTATTCTCCTTTTCAAAAATTATTTTAGCTATTCTAGTCCCTTTCCTTTTCCATGGACATTTTAGAACAATCTTGTCTATATCTACAAAATGTCTTTCTGGGAATAGGAATTGCCATAAGTCTGTATATCAGCTTGGGGAGAATCGACATCTTTACTCTGTTGAGTCTTCCATTCATGAACACAGCATGGCTCTCTCTCCATTTATTTAACTCCTCTGATTTCTCTCATAGTTTTTTGTAGTTTTCAGCACATAAGACCTGTGTACATTTTGCTAGACTTATACCCAAGTGCTTCTCTCTTTTTTAGCAATTCTAAGTAATATTGTATGTTTAATTTCAGTTTTCCCATGTTCATTGATATTATATGGAAATACAGTAGTTACCCCTCATCCGTGATTTCACTTTCTGTGGTTTCAGTTACCAGTAGTCAACTACAGTCCAAAAATATTAGATGGAAAATTCTAGAAATAAACAGTTCATAAGTTTTAAATTGCATGCCATTCTGAGCAGCGTGATAAAATCTTGTACCATCCCACTCCATCCTGCCTGGGACGTGAATCATCTCTTCGTCCAGCGTATCCACACTGTATATACTACCCACCCATTCGTTAGTCACTTAGCTGTCTCAGTTATCAGATTGTCTGTCATAGTATCGTAATGCTTGTGTTCAAGTAACCCTTATTTTCCTTAATAATGGCCCCAAAGCCAACTTTATCATTAGTTATTGTTGTTAGTCTCTTACAGTGCCTAACGTATAAATTAAACTTTATCATAGGTATACATGTATAAGAAAAAACAAGGATTCGGCACTATGCACAATTTCAGGCATCCGCTGGGGGTCTTGGAATATATTCCCCCAAGGATAAGGGGCGACTGCTGTGCAATAAACTTCTTATATTGGTCTTGTATCCTACAAATTTGCTGAATTCACTTGTTAGTTCTAGGAGAGTTTTTTGGTGATTCCTTGGAATTTTCTACATAGACGATCACGTCATTTCTCTTCCTTCCTGATCTATACACATTTTATTCCCTTTTCCTGCCTTGTCGCACTGGCTAACATTTGCAGCATTAGGTTGAGGAGAAGCTCTTAGAGTGCACATTCTTGCCTTATTCCTCATCTGAGGGGAAAAGCATTCAGTCTTTCACCATTAAGTGTGACATTCACTGTGGGTTTTTGTATTTGTCCACCTTCCTCTTTCCTGGCATCTCCCCCTGAGAGAGTGAAATCTCAGAGACTTTCAGGAGGACCAGTCTGGAGAAGGTTCCAGAAGGTAGCCAGAGTCCTGAGTGAGGTAGAGTGTGTGGCCCGGCCTGAGAGGATGGGCTCTGGCCTCCGCTGTCTGCAAACCTACACTGAGCAGCTTCAGGTGAGTGACCCGATGGCACATTCTCAATGTTTAATAAATAATAATGTTCCATTTTATTATTATTAGAATTATTAGTTTCACTCAAAGAGCTCAGAGTCCCAGGCCTCCAAGAGTGGAGGAAATGTGGCAGCCACTCTCCCACCTGATTCCCACCTGGGGGATGTGTGTACAGCAAACCCAGGGACACAGAGTGGGAGGTCACCCCCTCCCGCTTCATCTGGGTTAGGAGAGAACCTGAGAGAGAAGTAGAATGCATTGAAATTCATGGGAAAGAGGATGAGAGACATGACAGGGAGCCAAGCGGGAAACCAAGGAGGTGAAGGGAAGGGCTCTCCACATTTGAGGGCTCTCCACAGTGAGGAGTCCATGTGACTGAGACAAGACATCTAGGCAGTGGGTGAGGGGTGAGCCAGGAGAAGTATCTGGAAAGGCAGTGGGAGGGGCCAGGAGTACATTTATGTTGGACTTGTGGGGAGCCCTGGACACCCTCTACCAGCATCACCTGCCAAAGCCCACGCAGTCAGATGTCATGAACAAACATGCGTGTGTGGTGTATGTGTGTGTGTGTGCGCCACGGAAACTTAGAACATCTCAGTGAAAAGGGGATCCTGAGACACGTGAGCAGTTTTCTCAATACTTTTCTTAGGGCTTAAATATTTTACAAAGGATGTATCAATTTTATAATCAGAGAAAGAATAAAGTCTTTTAATTTTGCACAAAGCAAACTTCCTTGTGTGAGCTATAGCTGGGGAGGCTGTTGGCAATGGCCAGGGTCAGCGGGGATGAGGCACGGACTGGATAGGCTCCAAAGGGGGGGTGTGGCTAGACAGGCCAGGCCAGCCCATGGGCAGTCCTGAAGCTCCTGAGCAGAAATGGGTTTGGGGCCACCCAGGCTGAGCCCCACGGAGCCCATGGGAACCAGGAGATGGGTCAGGAGGCAGCAGCGCCAGGGACAGGACAGGCTGCCTCTGGAGGGCCAGCCTGGTTAGACACTTTGGGATTTCCCTTGTTCTGGTCCTGACCAGATCTGAAGAAGGGAAAGGCAGCTTTCAGCCAGGGTAGCTGTATAACCTGGGCCAAGTTCATAACCCACCTGGGTCCTCAGTTTTCCCATCTATAAAATGTGACTAATAAAAATATCTTCCTCATAGGTTTTAGTTGTTGAGGGTTTTTTCCCTGACTTGCCATGTAGTAAATGTTCAAGGAAATTAATATCAATATCCTCCCTAAGAACAGATTTGCCACCTCTCTCCTCCCTCCATGGAGTGTTTCCTGGGGGAACAGAGCTGCTTGGGCAGGCAGATGGCCTTCAACACACATTGACATCCCCAGCCGAGCCCCCGGGTGCCGGGCAGAGCGGACGGGAGACAGCTCACTCTGCAGGGGCAGCAGAACGCAGGACAACGCCACGAGTCACCTGCTCTCTGAGCACCTGTTGACCCCAGATGTTGGACAAACAACTCTTCCTTCCCTTGTACAAGATGTGTCCAGATTCTTTACTTCCTTTAAAGGAACAATAGAGCTCTGAGCCCTCTTCCTTGCAGGCTGGTGGGAACTCAGTCTCGTCATTCGGGGGGCCCCACCACCCCTCTGGGCTTTACTAAGGCTCTGGGTTTTTTTCAAATCTTTATAGGTAACAAACACACAGACAAGGGCACCAAAAATCCTAATGAATCATCACAAAGTGGACACACCCATGTAAGCGCCTCCCAGGCCCAGGAAAAGAATGTCAACAACAGTCTAAGAGTCCAGACCACCCCTGTGGGCCTCTCAGGGTCCACCCCTCCCTGTCCCCACAGATAACCATTGTCTTGACCACGAGAACTGCCTCCCAGAGCCGCCTTCCTCTGTTGACTTGGTCAGCACCCTGCCATCCACTGACCTCAACCACCTCCTGCCAAATGCAAGAATTGAGAAGGAGGAGAGGCTAGGAGCTCCCAGCCTACACCGCACCCCAAACCTGAAACCCCCAGGTCCCTGGGTGGCCCTCCCTTGGGTGTAGCATGCTGATGTGAGGTGACAGCAGCCTGCTGCAGGAGTATGGTGATCTGTGCCTCTGCTCCCCTTGGCCTTCAAGGGGCACACGACTGGGAAACCCCCAAATTCTCCCCCAAGTGAGGGTGCACTGGACTCTTCTCACACCCCCACATTCCAGAAGGCAAGGGCTTGGACTGTAGGAACCTCAGCAATCCTAGAATTTCACTGACATCCTGTAATTTTCAGTCCTGCTGGCTATTGTAGGGGTCTGTCCTCAGAACATGGAGATGCAAATGTTTTACAGTGTTGCCATTTTAATCCTGGGTGTTGCGATGACAGAGGTGGGGAGAGGCAGGGTGGCAAACTGTGTTTAGAGTCTATTTTTGGCTTATTTACAAATCATTAACAGCATTAATAACAATCCTGTGGCTTCAAGTTCATTTTAATTATTTTTTGCACCAAAAGAAAAAGAAAAATGTGTCTTAGAACAGTTTGTGGGTGAAGTGAGAAGAAAGGAGAAATCATTTCAACGGTCAATGTGACGGGAACATCAGAAGTAATTTTAGAAAAGAATCAGAGTTCGTATTATCTCAAAGAAATGACCTGACCCCTCTCCCTCAAACTGAGGAATTTTAACATACTTATTTTTTAGTAATCCATTCAACCCGGTGATTTGGTTCCAAAAGATATAGCTTTCATTCAATGCTGGCCTAATTCGTCTTGTAAGACAAAGATTTTTAAATACAATTTGCTGGAAGTCACTTGTCTGAGGTACCAGCCCAGGATTACAGGACTACAGGTGCAGCAGGATGGAAGCATCAACTCGCCATTCCTGCCATGAGCACTGGACCTCTGAGTGAAGCCAATCTGAGGCAGATCACACCTGCTGACCCTCAGCTCCTTGTCTCCAGGTGAGGTAGGCCCCCTTGCAGGTGAGCCAAGGATCTGGGGGTTGTGGAGGAGACAAGCCCCAGGAGAGGAAAGATTCCTGGAGCCTGTGGGACCTGAGGGTGACCTGAAGCTGTGCCTGTGGACTGTGCTAGAGCCCATGGGAGGGCTGCACCAAATATGAATGTTGCCAGGTAAGAAGCTGGGTGTGTCCAGGTGGAGATGGTGGCGTGGAGGGGCCCAGTAATCGCCTGAGGGCCTAATTCCAGAGTCTAGGGCACATGTCATGAGACGGGCTGTGGGACTTAAAGGCATGAAGTTGGAAATAAGAAATTAGGTAATCAGGGAAAAGGGTGAGTAGTTTTTTCCACTGACTATGCCTCTTTATTCTTGCTCACTGTAGCCTGGCCTGTAACTGGATTCTTTATTAGGTGAAACCACAAATACGACCAACCCCAAAGGACTTAGAATTCCCATAGTGACCTCTGGAAACCTCTTAGGATTCACAGAAGGAGGAGAGTGACGTCAGCATCATGGCGGAGTGAGTTGTTCCCTTTGTCTCCCCTGTCTAAGTTACAACTAAAAGGACATTCATTAACCAGCAGAAGATCCCCTGCACAGCACAACAGGATGTCTGAGAGATCCACACAGCCATGCACCTGAAGATGGATCTCTGGCATGCAGTGGAACTAACTGGGTGGATTCCCCTCCCCCATCCTGGTGGCAGTGACTCAGGTCATGGATCCTCATACAGCAGCTGGCACTGACTACAAGAGGAGGCAAGGGCAGCCTGGCCTGCCTGCCAATGCTCTCAGAGCTGTAGCTTGGCTGAGGGAGCGCCCACCATGCTGTTGGTGGGAACACTCCATACAATGCTCTATGCAGAGTGACAGCAGCCCAGTCCCCACGTAGGTGCCCCTCCTACCTAACACAGCAGCTCAGAGGGTCCCCTGTGGAGCACAGTGGGCCCCACCTATGGTGGGAGACCCTCCACCCAGCACAGAGGCCCTGCCCACGTGTGCACAACCTTCAGAGTGGCTCCGGCAAGGCCAGGCAAATATGGAGCAGCCATATCCACACAACTTCCAGCAAACAGTGCAGGATCAGAAAACACAGCTCCTCCTTCCCCACAGTGGTGGCAGGTGGAATCTACAACTGGATACCACCACAAATGTGCCAGCAAAGGATCAGTTCATCAAACACCATGAAAAACTTCAGCAACACTTCAGAGCAGAAGGAAAATGACAAGTCTCCAGGAACCAGCCCTGAAGTCTCAGAAATTTACAATCTAAATGACAGAGAATTCAAAATAGTTGTCATAAAGAAACTCAACGAGTTATAAGAAAACTCAGAAAGACAGTTCAATGAGCTCAGGAATAAAATTAATGAGCAGAAGGAATACTTTACCAAAGAGATTGATACTCTAAAGACAAAAAACGGAATTCATAGAAAACTGCATACAGAAAAAGCGATTGTATGTTTTATTTCAACTCTCAGTTGGGGGAAAATGTGAAGCTGCCTATCATGGGGAAACAGAGGAGAATCAATATTCATGTGGAGCTTTAGTGTATTTTTTAAAAGTTGAACTCTCAAAAAAAAGTCTTATTACTCCATTTTATGGTTGAGAAAATTGAGCCTCAAGGGCCTCCTGAAGGACACAGGGTGTGTGGATAGAGCTGGGATGGAGTCCAGGCATCTGGCATCACATCCCACGCTCGGCTGCCACCCTCCAGCCCTTCAGCTTGTTTGGTTCTCACCTTTTCCCTCTTCTTCTAACTTCTAACTTCTGCGGCATCTGGGAATAGGGCTGGGCAAACAACTCACATTTGTCCAAAGTATTTTAGATGACTCATGATTTGTTTTACAAAATTCTTGTGAACTGGGCATTCAGCACGTAAGTCTTACAGGATTATTTTGAGGTTTTGTGTTGAAATGATTATATTATGACTGGAGTTCCCTGGAGAAAAGCTGTAAGCATTTAGACGTGACATCCTGGAGCTGGCTGTCATTTGGGATATTTTGGGGTGCTGGTAAGGGCAGGTAGGGGTCATCCTAGGCCCTGTGTACCCATGGGGTTACAATGGGATTGATGAGTCATGTCACCCCTGCAGGAAGCTCACCTGGGCCAAGGGGCACAGTGGCTGAGTGCTGTGTGGTCTGGCCCCTCCTGGCTAAGTGACCATGGACAAGTTGCTCTCTGAATTTCAGTTTCTGATCTGTTAAATGGGGCTAATTACCCATGTCCCTGCCCTGCTCATGCCACAGAGTTTTTGAGAGGGTCATAACAAGATGGGTGCACTACAAGTGCCCATCGCAAAGATGATACAAACTCAGTGATGATTATGACTGAATGCGGGGAGGGGAGACTCCATCCACTCAAGGCAGGTGAGGGAGGCATCCGTCCTGATGTGAATGACCCTGCATTTCCACTGAGCCTCGGGGAGTGGGGGCAACAAGCAGAATGTGCTGCTTCAGGGTTGTCCTGGGCTCTGGGCAAGATTAATGGTACACCCCCAACACCCACATCACTGGATGAGCGTCCTTGCCAAGGATAACCTCAGCTGAGCCTTAGCTCCTGAGGACCCTGGAGGGAAAAGGGAGATAGTCGGGGGGCCTGCACAGGAGGAACTCAGTGTCCATCAAGTGCCTACTCCACTTAGACATGGTTCCCTCTTCTGCTTCCTAGTTATCTTGGCACTCTTGAGAAAGGCACCTTTGTCACCTCTTTAAGTTGAGGACACAGAGATTCAGAGCAGCTGTTACTTGCCCAAGGTCACAAGCTGGCATGTGGCCGATGTTGGCCTCAGCTCTCCGTTCCCCTCAGTTTGGAAACATGTATTGCACCTGGAGAAGGCCAGGGTCTGGCTTAGTCATGGGATATGAAGTGACCAAGCTGAGTGTCCTGTTATCCAGGGGCCTCTATCAACAGGAAGTGAGGGGCCTGACACCCAGCACTCTGGTTTTTCCAGTGTCAGTCTACTGTCCACCTCTCCTCAGAAGGGGATCAGAGCCCGGAAGATGAACCTGGTCCCCCATCCACCCTTCCCAGGTCATTCTAGGCTCATGGAAGCAAGGAATTCCCTCCTCAGGAAGCAAGGAATACATGGGGATCTCTTGAGATGAAGCCAGCTCAGCAAAACCAGACAGAGGGGCTGCAGGAGACTGCGAAGGGTCGGGTAGCAGTAGGTCTGAAAATTGTAGCACGTAGGGGCTGCTTATGAAGTTACGAAGTTGATAACATCCCCAGTCACCTGAGATGGGGAAGGAGGGACTCCAGCCTCAGGGCAGGGGCACCCCAGCCAACACTGTAGTTCATAAGAATGCACACCAGCCAGGCCTCCTAGTGAGAATTTGGAGCGGACACCTCCCTCAATTGGCCAAGGTAATTACGGATATGGAGGGAAGCCTTCTTTGCTAATGAAGAAATGCCTCACGCTTCTGATTTAGCTAACACTAAGCATCACAAGGCACAAGGTGGCTGCAAAGACAAGTAGAACATGGTCCATTCCTAAGGAGGGCAAAAGGCCAGCTTTTGCTCACCCAGAGGGAAGGCAGGATAAATGCATGAATCCTACTTATAATGTCTTGGTTCCCTGGCATCCTTTAAGTGACTGATGAGTTTTCATTTCTTGTTGTTGTGATGAACTCATGGATTTTAAAGTAATTGACATGCCTGGTCCAGCGAAGCCTTTTCTTTTTGGTCTTCGAATTGTTCCATCCTTGGCCGTTGGAAGCCTCTTCAAGCTGGGTTTTCCACCTTTTAACCTGCTGCTCATGGTCTCAGAGCCTCCATTTCCCTGGGAGAACCAAATGCTCTGGGCCCACCTCAGGCCAGGAATGAGCCGTTGCCTCAGACGTCTTGGTGCTTGTTAGGGAAATAAGAATTTGAGAGCACAGCCTGGTACAGCCCAGCCACTTCGCCAACCTGGAGAGCATTTCATTAGCAATTATGAAGTATTTGGACTAAGACAGCCACCTTGGGGGAACCACTTAAAAAGACACGTTACTGAGCCCCATTCTCAGAAGCTTTAATTCACAAGGTCCAGCGTAGATGTCAGAAACTGCAGTTTGAATCTGCTCCTCAATAATCCTGATAGACTGTCATTAGAAGTTGGCTCCAGCAGGGAAGACGTGCAGGAGCCCGTCTTGGTGAGGGGGCGTGTGGGAGGTTTTCCCTCTGACCTTTCAGAGGAGCAGAGACCCCACAAGCTTACCAATAGTCACCATGTGTGGTATTTTGTGCCAGACCCTTGAGTCAGCATTTCAAGAAGTTTTTTCTCTCCTTAGATAATTTTCTCATTTCAGTTTTCCCGAGGCGGTGAGAGAGGTGGATAATTTATTGCTTTCTTTCAAAACCCAATTTTGTCCTGAACTCAAACCACCCTGTATGTATTTATGAATTAGGTGACAGTCTTCAGATGTAGACACAGATATATTTTTTAAATACCAGCACAACTTTCTCAGCGAAAACAAGGGAGAAATCTTGGAATGAAACCCCATCTCTCTCTTGTGGTTTGGTTTGATGAAAGGCTCACAGAAACATCGAACCCACACATCCATCTCGGGTGAAGGGAGGAGCCAGAGCTGAGGCGCCCCCAGCCTGTCTGAGACTTTCCCATAACTCTGGTCTCCATGGGTCTGCCTGGGAAATTATGGATTTGTAGTTGTTCCTCTTTTCAGTGTTTGGGGGGGTTTTTTGGCAACTTCATAATCCAGAAACATACTAGCTATTCTTTCTTAGTGTGGTATTGCCTAGAAGATAAGTGTAGGGCCAGCTCAGACCCTCTAATTATGAAACCTCAATGGAATGAACGAGATTGTAGAGACTAAAATAGGCCGGCCAATGGAAGACAAATAGGACAGGATATACCCTCTGCTCCACTGAAATGTTTCCCAGGGCCCAGTACATCCTGGCCAAGGCAAGAGAAGGTGCGGCCTGCCAGGAAACTTTCAAGAGAAGCTTCTCTCTTGACAATAAGGGAGGGACAATTCCTCAGGGATTTGGATCATGAACTACAGAAGGCAGAATTTAAAAAATAAAATCAAAAGTAGGCTCTAAAACAAAGGCTTTCCCTGGAAATAAAGATGGTTTTGCCGTCCAGGGTATGAGGTCCTCCAGAGCAAGGATGGGGGTTGGTTTATTTTAATTATTTATCGTTTGTCTATTTTGCTTTATTTTTCTGGGCTGTAAGTGCTTTGCAGAACTAACAACATAGCACGTGCTCAGTAAATGCTGAAGGAATGAACAATCGAATGAATGTCCCCTTGCTTCATCCATTATTAAATCAATAGGTGAAGCTGACCCTGGGAACTTCTCATGACACAGCGTGAGTTTGGGCTAGTCATGGACACTCATGTACCTGGGGTCCTTCTCTCTAATGCTCTGCTTGTTTTTAGCAAAGACGTCTTAACACCATATTTCCAAATTCCTCCAGATAATGAACACTCTGTTTAGACAGGGCACTCCTGATAAGGTGGCATTGTCACATGAAGAAACCAAACCTGAGAGAGTAAAGGGCCACCCCCCCCCCAACCAAGGCCACTTGGTAGGAAGTAGCAGGCTAGGAGTGCTGTACCGGGCCCAGACCTTTCCGTCTACTGCTGACTCCAGAGAAACTGGGTCCTGGGCCAGGGAAGAGAGGCAGAAATAACAACTACTTCCTCGTTACCCCTTACACTGGTTATCAAGTCCTTTTGCACATCCCAAGAGCTTAGCTGGTCTAGAGGAAGGGTATAATTCACCATTTGCCCAAATCAAAGCCACTGCGGCTTGGCTAACAGCCCCCCAGGGACAGATCCCGGCTGCTTTCCTGGCAGCTCCATGCACTGTGGGTGGTTCTGGATCACAAGACTGAGCCAACAGGCCTGTGGCCAAGCAGAGGAAAGGCAGTGTTTGGCTCAGCAGGTACCCAGAGACCCTCTGTTCCCAGTCTCACCAGCCTGCTTCATACTCGGACATTCATACTCTTCTCATGTAGGATCCGGGCGCTCATGTTTCCTGCCTGGCTGACTCCCATGGGAAGAGTGCAGTGCCTGCCTCTTGTGGGAGCAGAGGGCTCCCCTTTGGCCTCTCTCTGCTACTGGCTGTGGCAGCCTTCGCCCTGAAGCACCTCTTCAGTCTCTCCTGACTGAGGGACCTATAGTCCTTTGGGAGGCCATTTCCTGCTTGCCTGAGGTTGTTGCCTGGAGAGACTCTTCTGCAATAGTCACTTCAGAATGGCTGCTTCCAGGGAGCTGAGGAGGACAGCTATGGGGTAGAGACTCCAACATTTGTTATTCAAGGCACAGACCACTTAATGAGGGGTTGCTTTGGAATTTGAAGGCTTGCCCTGGGATTTTGGAATGCCTTGGGAAAGTCTAGGAGTTGCATTTGAACTCAGGATACCTTCATTATTGAGGGAACAGAATCTGGAATCCCTGTGCCTCTGGTCATTTTCTTTTTTAATGGAAGTCATAGTCTTTTTTTCTCCACAGGGAAAGATTTTCCCTAAGCTGACATCTGTTGTCAATCTTCCCTTTTTCTTTCTTCCCCAAAGCCCCAGTACGTGGCTGTGTATCCTAGTTGTAAGTACTTCTAGTTCTTCTATGTGAGCTGCTGCCACAGCATGGCAACTGACCGGTGGTGTGGTTCCACTACCAGGAAGCAAACCTGAGCTGCCAAAGCAGTGAGAGTGTCAAACGATAACCACTAGGCCATCAGAGCTGGTTTGCCTCCAGTCATTTTTATCTTCCATTCAGCATCAAGTATTTTCTCCATCTCAGACATATAACACAATAAAACAACATACAACTTCACATCCAGAAGACACTAACCAGAGAGTTTTGAATTGGTCACTTCCCTTCTTCCCTTCTCTAGGCTGCTGTTATCTCCATCATGATACACTCAAATTGTGTATCATGTGTTCAGCAGCATGAACTTCACTTTGGTGCTTGTTGGAAATTTAGTATGTTAGGTCCCACCCCAAACCTTGTGAGTCAGACTTTGAATTTTAACCAGACTCCTCTGGTGATTTGTGTGCATACAAAGTTAGAGAAGCTCTGCTTCAGAGGACACAGAGGGTAAGACTTAGACACACTGGGGTTGATTCAGGTCACCCACTTTTTAGCCACGTACATTGGACTCCAGATCCTCTCTGAGTTGAATTTGCTCATCTATATAACAAAGGTGTTCCTTAGGGCTCTTTCAGTTGCAGCAACAAAAACAAAATTCAAAGAGACATAAGCATAGAGTGCCATACGCTGGATGGCAGAATAGGAAAATTTAGGTCCTAGTTCTCCTAAGGAAACATTGAAAGAAAAACTAGAGACGGGCTGAAATAACTTTAGAGGAGCTCTGGAAAACATTCAAAAGCCTACAGCAATCAACCAAAAGCCCAAAAGAGAAAAAGCCTCATTCAAAATGATAGGAAATCTCATCACATTTTATTTGCCTTTGTCCCACCCCCTCCTCAGCACAGTGCAGTTGGAAGAAAGCAGAGTCCTGGCTCCCAATATCATCCCTCAAATCAGAGGGAGCAAGGCAGACCTTATTTTCAATGTTCTAACATGTGTGGGGCTGCCTGGAGGACTGGTCTCCATTTCTCCTAACGTGGAGGTCAAACAGGGAAAAGTCCCACAGCTGGAATGCCAGTCTGAGGAAAGCCCGAGGAAGCAGTGAAGACTGCTCATGAAAGCTTCAGGGGGAATGTGGACCCCCTGATGCTTAGGGCGAAGGTTACAAGTAGAGGAATACAATGGAACATCTAAAGCCCCAAGGAGAAGTTGGAGTAAGATTCTCTGGGAAATTAAGACATTTAAAAGCAGCCGTGCATACAGGAGAAATCAAGAGGAAAAGCACACACACAGGCCCAAGGGAGATGCATGCCAGAACAGCCCTGAGAAGACCAGAAGCCTTCACTCCAGGCTGATCTCAAGCTCATAATGCATCCTCCTAATTAGTGAAGAGCTTTCCCAGCACAGAGACAGTCTGAAAAGACTAGGAGAGGTGACTGATTTTAAAAATGCCCAATTTTCACAGCAGCAACAAAATCACAGGGCATACAAAGAAACAGAAAAACAGAGCCTATTCAAAGGAAGAAAGTAAAGTGGCAGAAACTATCCCTAAAGAAAAATAACCATTGGACTTACTAGTCAAACAAATTTTAAAAACTGTTCTAGACATGCTGAAAGAAGTAAAAGAAAACACGGATGGGGCTGTCCTGCTGGCTAGTGATTGGGTTTGAACTCTCCACTTCAGCAGCCCAGGGTTCACTGGGTCGGATCCCAGGCACTGACCTGCACACTGCTCATTGGCCCACGCTGTGGCACATATAAAATAGAGGAAGATGGGCACAGAGGTTAGCTCAGAGCCAATCTTCCTCAACAAAAAAAAGAAAGAAAGAAAGAAAACATTGACAAAGAACTAAAGGAAATCAGGGAAACAATATAGGAACAAAATAAGAATATTAAAAAGAGATAGAAATTTTTTTAAAAGAACCAAACAGAAATTCTGGAACCAAAAAATACAATAGGTGAATTTAAAAATTCACTAGAGATGTTGAGGAGCATACTTGAACAGGTAAAAGAAAGAATCAGTGAACTTACAGACAGATGATTTGAAATTATTGTGTCTGAGGAACAAAAAGAATAAAGAACAAAGAAAAGTGAACAGAACCTAAGGGACTTACGGGACATTAAAAGGGGACAAACATATGCATTGTGGGAGTCCTAGAAGGAGAGAGAGAGAAAGGGGCAAGAAGATTATTGGAAGAGATAATGACTGAAAAGTTTCCAAATTTGAAGAAATACATGGATATATGAATTCCAAGTAGGATAACCCAAAAAGACTGTCATTGAGACACATTATAATCAAACTGTCAAAGCCAGACAAAAAGAGAATCTTGAAAGCAAAAAGAGAAAAGCAAATTGTTACATACAAGGAATCTGCAATAAAATTATCAATAGATTTCCCAGCAGAAATTGTTCTTCAAAAATGAAGGAGAGGTTTACAAAGCTTTGAGCAAGGAGATTAACAGACGGACAGAATCAGCAAATTGTAGCTCTATTTCAGAATAGATTAGTAAACACTTAATTATAACATGAAGGATAAAGGGAAAGAAAGAATCAAAAATGAGCGAGAAGTTAAAACATCCTCAAAAAAAATAAAAACTAAAGGAGTTCATTACCACTAGACCTGCCCTACAAAAATGCTAAAAGGAGTCCCTTAAGTTGAACTGAAAAGACACTGGACACTAACTTGAAACCATATAAAGAAGTAAAGATCTCCAGTAAAAATAAGCACATGGGCAATTATAAAAGGTAGTCTTGATTGGTGTCAAGATGGCAGCATAGGCATACTCTGAACTCACCTTCTCCAACAGACACAACAAATTTACAAGTATTTTCAGAACAATTACCCCTGAGAGAGAACTGAAAACTGGATTAAAAACAAACCTTGCAGCAAGGGACAGTCCTGACTAAGGTGAAAGAGGCAGAAATTCCTTTCTAGAGAGAAAATAAGCCACCTTCATGAGCTACAGAGCTTCATGGTCAGCTGGGAGAAACCCTAAGGTATGCAGCCTTCTCTGGAGGAGCCAGGGACCTGAGCAGGGGAGCATTGTCACTATAAGCATCCTTCAGACTCAGCACAACCGAGACAAGTCTCATAATGTCTGGCTTTGCTGGATACTGACTACAATGAAGAATACTCCTAGAAAAGCTATCAAATATAAGCAGAAAAAAGCCAGCTCTTAAAGGGCCCACACACAAATTCAATTGATTCACAAAGCAACCTAAAATCACCAGAAAGGTCCGCAGTCTTTCTTGAAAAGAGACTCACCTGATAGGCTCTGGGTGTGTCTTGGTGAGAGGTGAGACCTCTCCAGGGATCGAGACATTGGCAACAATCAATACTGTGATCTAGTACAGGCGTGCTGACACAGACACTGGCAGAGGCCATTGGAGTTTTTCCCCTGGCCTATTACCCCGTGGACTTCCCTGCCCACTATAGCACAAGTTTAATCTGGCTCGGCCAGGGAAGGCAGCATAGGGACTGGCCCCACCCAACAGCAAGCCCTTGGGCAACTTGTGGGCCTGCATAGGCAGGGTGCCTGGATGCTCTCAAGGCAGGCAAGTGGATCCACATCTGCCAGGCTGGGCATGAGTGAGGAAGGGTTAGAGTGTTGGGGGAGTCTGCCATGGGGCAATGGGGCCCACTTCAGAGGTTTGGGACATGCACATGTGCCAGGGTTGTGTTAACATTCTGTGTGGACGTATGGGCCTTGGGGCTAGTCAGATACAGCAGACTTGTGCTTCTCCAACAGCCACATAGGGGACCAGCCCCACTTTATAAAGCCTGAAAAAAATGGGGGCTCCCATGTCTAAGGCCAGCCCCACCCAGTTGCAATACTGAGAGAGCTGACAACAGCCTTGCAGGCTGAAGGCCTACAGGAATTGCAGATCCCTGAGCCTAGCAACCAGCCATGATAGGGGCCTACTAACTTAACAGAAAAACTACAACAGGAATATGCTATTAGACCTTGCAGCCAACTGTTCTGGGGCTCCCCAAACCCAATAAAGTGACTGGAGGGCCCATAGCACACATGCAGTTGAGAATTACAACCAGCTGGCCAGAGGGACAGCCTAGCCTCCCTGAGCATCTGAAGCAAGAGCAACTCTGCCACAAAAGAAGGACACACATAGCCCACATATGGAATATTTGGAAGTGGTGACAACAGAGAAGCATACTGCTGGGCCTCATGAGGCATCTTTTACATAAGACCATCTCTCCAAGATCAGGAGACGTAGCTGACACATCTAATACAAAGATATAAGCAACAAGAAAGAGACAAAATGAGGGGGCAAAGGAATATGTTCCAAGCAAGGGAATAGGAAAAAACTCCAGGAAAAAACACTAAATGAAACAGAAATAAACAATCTACCTGACAAAGAATTCAAACAGAAAGTCATAAGGATGCTCACTGATCTTGGGAGAAGAATGGATGACCTCAGTGAGAATGTCAACAAAGAACTGGAAAATATAAAAAAGAACCAATCAGAAATGAAGAATACAGGGGACCAGCCCGGTGGGGTAGTGGTTAAGTTCATGCACTCCCCTTTGGCGGCCCGGTGTTTGCAGGTTCAGATCCTGGATGTGGACCTAGCGCTGCTTGTCAAGTCATGCTGTGGCAGCATCTCATATATAATAGAGGAAAATTGGCACAGATGTTAGCTCAGCAACAATCTTCCTTAAGCAAAAAGAGAAATATTGGCAACGGATGTTAGCTCGAGGCCACGCTTCCTCACACACACACAAAAAAAACATGAAGAATACAATACTGGAAAAGAAGAATTCACTAGAGGGACTCAATAGCAGAGTAGATGATACAGAAGAATGGATCGGTGACCTGGACAAAAGACTAGAGGAAATTGCCCAAGATGAACAGATAAAAGAAAAAAATATTAAAAAGAATAAGAACAGTCTAAGGGAAATCTAGGACAACATCAAGTGCACTAACGTTATTATTATAGGTGTCACAGAAGGGCAAGAGAGAGACAAAGGGGCAGAGAATCTTTTTGAAGAAATAGTAGCTGAAAACATTCCTAACCTATGGAGTGAAACAGACATCCAGGTACAGGAAGTACAGAAAGCACCAAACAAGATAAACCCGAAGAGGCCCACACCAAGACGTGTTATAATTAAAATGTCCAAAATTAAAGGTAAAGAGAGAATCATAAAAGCCCCAAGAGAAAGGCAAAAAGTGATATACAATGGTAGTTCCATAAGGCTATCAGCTGACTTCTCAGCAGAAACCTTACAGGCTAGAAGAGAGGGGCACAATATATTGGAAGTGCTGAAAGGGAAAAACATACAGCCGAGAATACTCTACCTGGCTAGGTTATCATTCAGAATGGGAGGAGAGAGAAGAAGTTTCCCAGACAAGCAAAAATTAAAGGAGTTAAACCAGTTTTACAAGAAATGCTAAAGGGACTTGTTTAAGCAGGAAAGAGAAGATTACAAACAGGAATAAGAAAATTATTTTTTTAAAAATCAATAAAGTCACTGGTAAAGGCAAAAATACAGTAAACGTAAAAGGTCAACTGCCTATGAAGATAATATGGAGGTCGAAAGACAAAAGTATAAAATGACCTATTTCAATGAGAAGAGGGTAATAGATACACACAAAGAAAAGAGGTTAGATATGATATCAAAAACATAAAATGTATGAGAAGGGGAGTAAAACAGTAGAGCTTTTAGCTTGAGGTCAAAATAAAGAGACTATCAACTCAATATAGATTACTGCATAGTAATCTATATACATAGGTTATTATACATAAACCTCATGGTAATTGCAAACCAGAAACCTATAATAATTACACAAATAATTGAGAAAGGAACCCAAACATAATATTAAAGAAAGCTATCAAACCAAAAGAGAAGAGAACAAGAGAAGAAGAAAGGAACAGAGAAGAACTACTAAAAAAAAACAGAAAAAAAGGAATAAAATGACAATAAGTACATACTTATTAATAGCTAATTGAAATGTCAATGGACTAAATGCTCCGTCCAAAAGGCATAGGTGGTCGATTGGATACAAAAACAAGACCCATATATATGCTGCATACAAGCACACACTTCAGACCCAAAGACACTCACAAACTGAAAGTGAAGGGATGGAAAAACATACTCCATGCAAATGGCAAAGAAAAGAAAGCTGGGGTAGCAATACTTATATCAGACAAAACAGACTTTAAGACAAAAACTGTAACAAGAGATAAAGAAGGGCACTACATAACGATAAAAGAAACAAGTGAAAAAGAGGATAACACTTGTAAATATCTATGCACCCAACACAGGAGCACCTAAATATATAAAACAATTATTAACAGACATTAAAGGAGAAATAGACAGTGACACAATAATAGTAGGGGACTTTAACACTCCACTTACACCAATGGATAGATCATCTAAACAGAAGATCAATGAGGAAACATTGGCCTTAAATGACACACTAGACCAGGTGGACATAGTAGATATAATACAGAACATTCCAACCAAAAATTGAAAAATACACATTCTTTTCAAATGCACATGGAACATTTTCCAGGATTGATCACATATTAGGCCACAAAACAAGTTTCAACAAATTTAAGAAGGGTGAAATAATACGAAGCATCTTCTCTGACCACAAAGGTATAAAACTAGAAATCAACTACAGGAAGAAAATCGGGAAAGCCATAAATATGTGGAGACTAAACAAAATGATACTGACCAACGATTGGTCAAAGAAGAAATCAGAGGAGAAATAAAAAAAATACCTGGAGAAAAATGAAAATGAAAATACAACATGCCAAAATCTATGGGATACAGCAAAAGCGGTTCTAAGAGGGAAGTTTATACCAATACAGGCCTACCTCAACAAACAAGAAAAATCCCAAATAAACAATCTAACAGTGCACCTAAAGGAACTGGAAAAAGAAGAACAAACAAAAACCAAAATCAGTAGAAGGAAGGAAATAATAAAAATCAGAGCAGAAATAAATGAAATAAAGACTAAAAAAATAATAGGAAAGATCAATGAAACCATGAGCTGGTTCTTTGAAAACATAAACAAAATTGACAAACCTTTAGCTGGACTCACCAAGAATAAAAGATAGCAGGCTCAAATAAATGAAATCAGAAATGAAAGAGGAGAAATTACAACACATACCTCAGAAATACAAAAGATTATAAGAGAATACTATGAAAAGCTAAACACCAACAAATTGGATAATCTAGAAGTGGATAAATTCTTAGAATCATACAACCTTCCAAAACTGAATCAAGAAGAAATAGAGACTTTTAACAGACATATCACCAGTAAGGAGATTGAAACAGCAATCAAAAACTTCCCAAAAAATAAAAGTTCAGAACAAGTCAGCATCTATGATGAAATCTGGCCATTTCTGGCAACATAGATGGACCTTGAGGATATTATGCTAAGTCAAATAAGTCAGAGGGAGAAAGTCAAATGTCATATGATTTCACCCATAAGTAGAAGATAAAAACAACAACAAACACATAGCAGCAGGATTGGATTGGTGGTTACCAGAGGGGAAGTGGGGAGGGAGGAGGGCGAAAGGGGTAATTAGGTACATGTGTGTGGTGATGGATGGTAATTAGTCTTTGGGTTGTGAACATGATGTAATCTGCACAGAAATCAAAATATAATGATGTACAGCTCAAATTATCTAGTGCTATAAACCAATGTTACTGCAATAAAGAAAAGACATTCTAAAATTTTTAAAAAGCTAGTATTAGTGTAATTTTGGTTTGTAAGTGTATTTTTTATTCTTTTATAAGATTTCAAAGACAAGAATATAAAAAATAATTATAAATCTACATTAATGTGTACACAACATATAAACATTTTATTTGTGACATTAATAACACAAAGAAGACAACCAAGCTGTGAAGGAGTAGAAGTTTGTATGCAGTTGAAGTTAAGTTGGTATCAATTTAAAGTAGATTGCTATAACTTTAGGATATTATATGTAATCTCTGTGCTAGCCACAAAGAAATATATATAGAATATAAACAAAAGGAAACAAGAAAAGAATCAAAATATGTTGCTACACAAAATTAAACACAAAAGAATGCAGTAAGGGAGGAAATGAGGAACAAAATACTTTTAAGAATTTAAGAAAACAAATAACAAAAGTAAATTCTTCCCTATCAGTAATTAATGTAAGTGGCTTAAACTTCACAGTCAAAAGACACAGATTAGCAGGATGGATGAAAATACAGGTACTAACTATATGCTGTCTATAACAGTCTAACTTTACATCCAAGGACATAAATAGGTTGAAAGTGAAAGGGTGGAAAAAGATGTTTCACGCAAATAGTAACAAAAAGAGAGCAGGAGTGGTTATACTGATATCAGAAAAAGAGACTGTAAGTCAAAAATGTTAAAGAAGTTATAGAAGAAAATTATATATTGATAAAAGTCTCAAATCACAAGAAGATGTAGCAATCATAAACATATATACAACAATCATCAGAGGTCCAAAATAGATGCAACAAACATTGACAGAATTGAAGGGAGAAACAGACAGCTCTACAATAATAGGAGGAGATTTCAAGACTCCGTTTTCATTAATGGCTAGAACAACCAAAGAGAAAATCAAAAGGAAATAGAAGACTTAAACAGCAATATAGACCTATTGGGCCTAATAGATATACAACAGCAGGATATATATATTTCTCAAGTGCACATGGAACATCCTCCATGATAGACCATATGGTAGACCACAAAACAAATCTTAATAATTTGAAAATATTAAAATCATGCAAAGTATTTCTTCTGATCACAATGGAATGAAACTAGAAATCAAGGCAAAAGGAAAACTGGAAAATTCACCAATATATGAAAATTAAACAACACTATTAAACAACCAGTGGATCAAAGAAGAAATCTTTGATCTAACTTCCAAGGGAAGTTAGAAAATATCTTGAGACGAATGAAAATGAAACCATAACACATCAAAATTTATCCAGTGAAAGCAGTGTTAAGAGGGAAATTTATAGCTATAAATACTTACATTAAAAAAGAAGAAAGATCTGAAATCAATAACCTAACTTTACACCTTAAGGAAATAGAAAAGAACAACAAACCAAACCTAAAGCTAGCAAAAGGAAAAAAATTAAGATTAGTACAGGGATAAATAAAATAGGGACTAGAAAAGCAATGAGGAAAATGAATGAAACAAAGAGTTTTTAAAAAATATCAACAGAATTGAAAAAAAAATTAAATTAACCAAGAAAAAAGAGGGAAGACTCAAATAAATAAAATCGGACATGAAAGAGGGACCATTACAACTGATCTAGAAGCAATAAAAAGGATTATAAGAGAATACTATGAACTATCGTATGCCAATAAATTGGATAACCCAGACAAAATGCATAAATTCCTAGAAACACACAACCTACCAAAACTGAGTCATGGAGAAATAAAAAATCTGAATAGATACATAACTGGTAAGAAGATTGAATCAGTAATCAAAAACCTCATAACAAAGAAAGACCCAGGACTAGATGGCTTCGTAGGTGAATTCTACCAAACATCTAAAGAATTAACACAAATCCTTCTCAAACTCTTCCAAAAGATTGAAGAAGAGGGAGCATTTCCTAATGCATTCTATAAGCTCAACATTACCCCAACACCAAAGCCAAAGACACTACAAGAAAAGAACACTACAGACCAATATCCATTATGAATGTTGGTACAAAAATTCTCAAGAAAATACTAGCAAACATAATTCCTCAGCATATTAAAAGGATCATACACCATGACTAAGTGGGATTTATTCCTGGAATGCAAGGATGGTTCAACAAACAAAAAATTAATTAGTATAACACACAACATTAACATGATGAAGAAGAAACAACCTGACCATTTCAACAGATCAGAAAAGCATTTGATAAAACTCATCATCTTTTCATAAGGAAGAAAAAACTCAATAAACTAGGAATGAAAGGGAACTACCTCAACGTAATAACAGCCATATATGAAAAACCCCCAGCTAACATGATACTCAACAGTGAAAGAATGAAATCTTTTCTTGTAAGATCAGGAAGAAGACAAGGATGGCCACTTTCGTCACTTCTACTCAATACAGTATTGGAAAGCCTAGCCAGAGCAACTAGGCAAGAAAAAAAGGTAAACAAGTTGAATAAGAAGAAATAAGATTATCTCTGTTTGCAGACAACATAATTTCATACATAGAAAACCCTAACGATTCCATGGGAAAACTGTTAAAATTAATAAATAAATTCAGCAAAGTTGGAGGATATAAAATCAACACACAAAAATCAGTTATGTTTCCATATGCTAACAATGAATGATCCAAAAAGGAAATTACAAAAACAATTCCATTTGCAATATGGCATCAAAAAGAATAAAATACTTAGGAATGAACTTAACCAATGAGGGGAAAGGCATACTAAAAACTACAAAATGTTTCTGAAAGAAATTAAAGAAGTCACAAATAAATGGAAAGACATCCTGTATTCATGGATTGGAAGATTTAATATTGTTAAGATGTCAATACAACTCAGCTTGATCTATAGATACAATACAATCCTTATCAAATTCCTAACAATGATTTTCTCAGAAATAGAATAATTCATTCTAAAATTCATATGGATTCTCAAGGAACCCTAAATAGCCAAAAATAAATCTTGAAAAATAACAACAAAGCTGGAGGTATTACACTTCTTGATTTCAAAATTTATCACAAAGCTACAAAAACCAAAACAGTTTGTTATTGGCATAAAGACAAACATATAGACCAATGGAATAGAATAGACAGTCCACAAATAAACCATCACATATATGGTCAAGTGATCTTCAACTAAGCTCCCAAGGCCATTCAATGGGGAAAAGACAGTCTTTTCAACAAATAGTGCTAGGAAAACTGGATATGCACATGCAAAAGAGTGAAGTTAGACCCTTATGTAACACCACATACAAAAATTACATCCCTTACCTAACACCACATACAAAAATTACATACAAAAATGAATCAAAGACCTACATGTAAGAGCTAAACTATAAAACTCCTAGAAGAAAACATAGAGGAAAAGCTTCATGACAATGGATTCAGGAATGACTTCTTGAATACGACATGAAAAGCACAGGCAACAAAAGGGAAGATAAACCTGGACGTCAAAATCAAAAACTTTTGTACATCTAAGGACACCACCAACATAGTGAAAAGGCAACCCATGGAATGATAGAAAATGTTTGCAAATCATATATCCAATAAGGAATCAATGTTCATAGTAAATGATGAACTTGTGCTACTCAAAAACAACAAAAAAAGCTAATTTTAAAAAGGAGAAAGGAATTGAATAAACATTTCTCCAAAAAAGATATCAGAATGGCCAATAAGCACACTAAAACATGCTCAACATCACTTATCATTAGGGTAACACAAATCAAAACCACAGTGAAGTTCCACTTTACACCCGTTAACATGGTTATTGTTTAAAAAAATAGAAAATAACAAGTGTTGGTGAGGATGTGAAGAAATTGGAATACTTGCTTTTCTGATGGGAAAGTAGAATGGTACAGCTGCTGTGAAAAACAGTATGGTGGTTCCTCAAATAATTAAACATGGAATTACCATGTAATCCAGCAATTCTACTTCTTGTTATATACCTAAAAGAATTGAAAGCAGAGACTCAAACAGTAGATTGTACACCCATGTTCACAGAAGCATTATTTGCAACAGCCAAAAGGTGGAATCAACCCAGTGACAGAGGAATGGGTAACCAAAATGTGATATATACAACAATGGACTATTATTTAGACTCAAAAAGGAGTGAAATTCTTAAATATGCTTCCATGTGGGTTAACCTTGAAGACATTATATTAAGTGAAATAAATAAGATACAAAAGGACAAAAAATGTATGAATCCACTTCTACAAGGTCTGTAGAGCAGTCGAGTTCAGAGACAAAAAGTGGAATGGTGGGTGCCTGGGGCTGAGGGAGGGGGAATGGAGAGTTAGACTTTAATGGGGACGGAGTTTCAGTTTGACAAGATGAAAAAGTTCTAGAGATGGATTGTGGTGATGATTGCACAACAACGTGAATGTACTTAATTGTACACTTAAAAAAGTCTAAAATGGTAAATCTTATGTTATGTATATTTTACCATATAAATAAAATGGGTAAAAAGGGCATAAGCAAAACATGGCTGAACGTCTATCTATATAATAGCCACAGACAGCTGCCAAATTACATCATGTCAGATTAGTGACTAAATAGGGCTTTTCTAGTACAGAATATGGGTATAAAATCTCAAGAAAGAATTCTAAATAGCATAACTTATTTCATATGCTCACATGGGAAACTGTGATCAGCAGCCCTTCATGGACCACATGGAATAGAAAATGGACAGTTACCTATATTTAAGGGGAAAAAAGAGGGAGGAGAAAATATAGTGGACAGGCAAAATCAGCAGCTAATAATCTCTGCCTTCGTGGGTTGTGATGAGAGTTAGAGATGCTGTATATAAAGCCCTGCAAATAGTAGGTGTACAATAAATGGAGGTCATAGGTATTATGTCTCCATAATTAATCTTGAAAGATAAGTTTGAAAACCTTTCAAATCGTAGAGAACTCTCTTAGCTTCACTGAACTGAATGAACGTGGGATCCTCACTATCAACAATGTGTTCTTCATATACTAATTCCCACTAAAAGACACCAGGGCTCCTTGGAAAAACGGGTGATTCCAGGGATAAGGCATGGAAGGTACAAGATGATCCTGTAACATCTTGAGACACCACAGAGAATGGGCCAAGGCAAAAGACACAGGAGCCAGCTTGAAGGGTCTCTTCTGGCATATTATGAATCACTTAGAACATCACCAAGGATAACAACTGTAGGGAGTACATACATAGTCCTAATCATACTTTCAAAAAAATCACTGGTAGTTTCCAGAGCATCAGCTCTTTATTCTGGAAACTGTTAAAGAGAAGGCATAAAACACATAGCCAAGATGTTAGAATAACCAAATAGTTGATGAAGGGACATTCTTCTTTATAGATGAATTCTGGCTGATAGATGCAGAAAGTATGATAGATTAAAAATCCCCATTATGTAATGCCTAATAAAATGATAGATCTAGGCAATGGTTATCACCAATAATTGCCAAAACCCATGTGTGATGTTGACAAGGAAGGGGAAGGACTGGGCTGACACCACCTGAAACTATGGTTAATCTTAGAATGTGGGACAACCAGATCCTATGTGTCCCAAAATGTCATGTGGTAGGAGGTGCATATCACTGCCTATGAAGTGGTATCTAATATATCAATTCTGAATTGAGTAAGTCTCTAGATCCATCTGTTAGTTTGCAAGGAGTATGGAAAGTAGAAGGGCAATTCAATAGCATGGGAGGATGACATTATCCAAATCTAGAATGAAAGATTTTCTATAGGACAAATTATCTTATTTTTTAAACAAATCAGTGTCAGGGAAATTAACAGGGAGAATTTTCAGGTCCAATCCACCTTAGGTAGTTCAATTGGTGAAATTTAATATGAGAACTGTTACAGAGTATGGAAAAGAAACAAGGGCTAGTCAAGAAGAGTAACACCAGGAAGTACATCCACCCCTCCCAGTGCAGTAGAGCCCAGGACAGGGCTGCCCAGGAGTGTGGAACTCCAGATGAGGGGCCACCTGGGGGCGGGGGGAGAGCCAGAAGTAAAAGGCTGCCAGGTGGGAGTTAGAACCAAGTTTACCTTCTTATTTGATGCCGGAGTGATAGTTCTTTCCCTCAGCACTGTGAAGGCATTACACTATTGTTTTCAGGATGTTTTGTTGCTAATGAGAAGTCTTTGCTAATCTAATTATCTTATCTTTTTAGACAATCTATTCTTTCTCTCTGGTAGCTTACAAGATCTTTTCTTTGTCTTGGATGCTCTAGATATGATTTATTTATTTGGCTTGGTTATTAAATTCTGGAAAATTCTCAGCTTTTCTCCCTTTGAATATACTTCTCCTGCATTTGCTGTAATCTCTCCTTCTGAAATTCCTCTTATATGTAAGTAGAATATTCCTATTCTATTTTTCAAGCTTTAACTGTCCTTTCATATTTTTCATCTCTTTATCTCTCTCTTTGCTATGTTTTGTGTGATTTCCTCAGATGTAGTCTCCAATTCACTAATTTTCTTATTGGTTGTGTTTAAACTGCTGTTTAGCTTTCTCATTCGATTTTTAATTATGGACTATCTTCTTAGTTTCCAGAAACTTTACATGGTTCTTTCTCAAATTCTACCTTTTTTTTTCATACTTTCTTGTTCTTTCATTATGTTTTTTCTTCCTTCCTTTTTCTTTTTTATAAGTTTAAGCACACTAATTTTCATCATCACTTTCAGATTATCCTATTATTTCCAGTTATTGGTATGCTAATCCCCCTGTTGATTTTCCTTTGTGGTGGTTCATTTCCTTAGGTGGTCTGTACTTTCTTATTTGGAAATCATCTCCAGTGAGGTTGTTTGTTCTGCAGGAGTTGTGCATGCCCTGTGTGGTAATATTGCTTCTATGGGGCAGTTTGAGGCTGACTTCTGTCCAGAGTCCCAGGGGACTTAACCATCCTGCACTAGTTTTTGTGTTAATGCCTCGGGTTTCTATACTATGCAGATAATATAAATTCAAACCTACTCTGTACAATATAAGCCAAAGTAATAACTTCTCAAGGGTAATATTTTTCTAACTAAAACCCACAGAAAGTCTGCCAGCTTCTTTTCCATCTCTTCGTACTTTGTGAGGACAGGGGACACTGTGAGCCTCCAGTGGACACATGGTGATTGCTGTCCAGGGCGGGATCGTGTCTTCTCACCTCACATGAGCATTCTAACTCCTGTCGCCAACTCCTGGGCCACCACTGGATTAGATTTCTCCTATAGCTCTGGCTTTACTGTTTTATCTTTGTTTCCATCTCAAAGAGATGGACCTTTATTTTGGGGGACTTGTTTATATAACATTTGTCACAGTGTCTTATTCATTATTTCCATATAATTGTAACCAGAGAGTGGCATCAGCTCAACCCACCATACTGCTGGAAGTTTCCAGTAGTCAATGCTTTAAAATGAAGAAACGCAATGATGAGTAGCATATACATGGAAATGCACATATATTCTTAATTAATCAGATATTTGGTAGCTTTGCTATATATTCTGAGTGTTACAACAGTGCATCAGATGTGGTCTCTGCCTTTAAAGGACATCACCTTGTAATAAAAATAGATGGACATGCATACAAATAGTGAGGGAGAAATAAAGAGGAAGGAAGGAGAAAGTGTGGATGTGAGACTCAGATCCTAGCCTGGCTCATGATAAAGCCTTTCCCTTCAGGAGTACAGACATGGGGAGTTGTGGGGATTCTTCTAGGAGGAAGGTGACCAACAGAGGGTTCAACCCAGGTGACAGGGATGTAAAATAACCATCATTTAATTGGTTTCCATAGTATATATGTGTCACCTCAGTCTGTGCAGCAGATAGATTTCTAAAAACGTTTCATGCAAATGATCTGTTTTCAAACTTAATCATATTTTAAGTGGCAGGGGAATTTGAGCCCCAAGGCAGCTTTCGTGGTAGCTTCGGCCATGCACAGCTGTAGCATCCACTGGCCGTGAAGCTGTGACCCATCCACGGTCACTGACGTCTGGCTCCCTGCTGCACCCCCAGAACCGGGTGATATATAATGCAGGCTCTGTAAACACTTGCCCATGGATGCAGGCGCTGCTGTCAGCCTGCGCACCCAGCTTCATGTGTCAGGGGTTCTTCATACACTATTCATTGGAAGGCCCAGTCACTTTCTGTTCTGTAGAATCCACAGGAAAATGTCTTTCGCTAGCCCAAGGCCCCAGTGGCTTCATGTAGAAGCTGCTGAAAGGCAGCAAGGCTTGGGGGCCCTGGCTTTTCTCCACTTCACCCCCACTGTTTTCTTTTCCAATGAGAAGATGCCAAAGAGGATTAGTTCTATTCACATGGTCCTGATGCACCATCCTGCATTCCAGAGGATGCTCAGGTTACAGTCGTGGGGGAGGGCGCTTATTTCTGGGCCAAAGTCAGCTAGTGAGACTTCATCTGGAAGCTGCGGAGGGAGGACCTCTAAACCGGGCCACCAATCAGGGATGGCAGGACTCAAGCAGCACAGGGACACAGACAGACATACCCCAGGAAGAGAGGGGAGCTGAGTGGAAGGTTTGTTAGCCTCCTCCTCTGGATCAAACACCACTACGAGTTTTACATACATTGTCATTTCATTTTTCTGCCAGCCTGTCAAGATACATGTTATGAATCCCTGTGAGTCAGGGTCCGGTTCCCAAAGTTGTATGTGGTGGCAGTGGGGCTCAATGCAGCTCTATCACCTAGACATGCTCCCTCTTGCTTTTTCGGCAGTCTTTTGCTTTAGAAAGTGTTTGTTTTGCCAATATCTTGAGGCCTTCTGCCAAGTGTGTGCTGCCCATTTTTATGGAGCCACTGCCTGACATAAAGAGCATTGGTGTCAGATCAGCCCAGAGCTCATGTGTTTACAAGTCATACAGAACAATTGGCTTTACCGGGAGATGAGATTCTCACACAGGGCAAAGAGGAGAATCAAGGGATCCATCACTTCCCATCAGGGGTGCCCGGTCCTCTGCTAGGGCAAGCTGCTGCACAGCAGGGACCTGGCTCTGGCAGCTCAGTTTCCCTCTGTCCGCGCATGCAGGCCCTTTGTAGTCCCACCTCAGCCTGCTTTGTCAGCTGCTGTTCCCACTAATCTCCCTGACCTGCCCCTACAATCCAGCCAAACGGAAGTACTCTGTTTCCCATGATACTCCCACCTCTTGGCCTTTGCTCCTACTTCATCTGCATGAGTGGCAACAGAGAGAGAGACAGAGAGAGGCTTCTTTCCATGTCTATCCATCCTTCAAGATCTTCAGAGACAGCCTCCTCAGCGGGTGTCTCTGACACTCACGCAGCCAGTGAGAAGTGACCTCTTCCTCTGACCATCTACTCTCTAGTCTCTAACATGAGATGCCTTACCTGTATTGATTTACAACTGTGGGTCGGGATCTCTCTACAGAATCATGTAAGCCAAAAATTCTATAAATTAAAATCATAGCCTCCTAGTAAGTGGATAGTTCTGCAGCTGCTAGACCTGGACGTTGGACCTCCACCAGCACACACTCCTGGGCCTCCACCAGCACACACTCCCGGACCTCCACCAGCACACATTCCCTTTACCTCCACTATCACGCTCTCCCTTGACCTCCACCATCACACACTGCCTGGACCTCCAGCATTCACACGTTCACTGAGCAAATGTGTATTGAGCTGCCACAATATTTCAGGCTCTGGACTGAAACACAATGCAAAGATAAACTACACGTGACTTTCCTCTGAAGAAGGCAAATAGCCTGACAGAAAAATGAACAGCAGATTCTCAGAACAGGAAGCCTAAATAGCCGTGAAAATATAAGCTGTCCGGCCTCTCCGTAAATCAGGAATAGTGTATGGAAACCACAGTGTGATACCCTTTCACATCCATCCACTTGGCAAACATTAAAAGATGTGACGGTCCTGAAAGCTGACCACAAAATGCAAAGGGGCACCCTCCCACAGTGGGGACTGCACAGCAGACCTCCCCACAGGAGCTGCCTGCATCTTGCTGGAACGCTAAGAGGACTCGCAGAGTCCAGCAGTTCCACTCTTACGTCTGAGCTACACTTCTGCATGTGGCCCATGGAGGTGTGTCCAAGGATGTTTACTGCAGCGCTGCTCCTGAGAAAACCTGGAACCAACCTCTCCAGGAGCCCTGTGCGCTATGGGCATGCACCTGTAGAGAAGGAATTAAGTGCAGCGTGACGTGCTGTAACAGAGAGACACCGGATCTTATGGGAGGCAGAGGCACGGTTGATAACTGGGTGATAAAGGGCAGAAGGAGTTTCAAGAAGAAAAGGAAAGGAAGAGTATCCCAGCATGTGTTAACATCTGGGGGAGGAAAGAGCAGGTGTGGGTGGACGTTCTGTGAGGCTGCCTCACTGAGATATGAGGGGCGCGTAAGGGATCAGATAGAGGGTGAGGTCAGGACCACGCGAAAGCTTGAGATGCCAGCCAATGGGTTCCAGCCTTCCTTGGAGCCCCCACACAGAGCCATTGAGGTTCTAAGGTGAAATCCTCAGACTGGTGTTTAAGAGAAATAGACCTGGGGGTTGTGGATGGAGCAGCCCAGGTGGCGGAGTTGGGCACCAGTCCCAGATGGAGATGAGGGGGCCCCAAGGTGGGCAGTGGCCGTGAGAATGGGGAGCAGGAACAACTAGGATATTCGGGAAAGCGTTTGACTGCACTTGGACCTCTTTCTGAGGTACGCAAAATGTCAACCATGACTGACCTGGTGTCTCTGAAAGAACAATGCCTCAAAAGGTCGGGGGTTGTGCCAGATTTGAAGACTCCAGAAAGACAAACAACCAAGCCAGTGCATGGATATTAATTAGATGCTGCTTCAGGGGGAAAAATAACAACTAATAGACATTTTGGGCCAGGCTATCGGGGAAATGTGAATGTGACAGGATAGTAGATAATATTAGAGAATTCTCATGAATTTTTTATGCATGATAATGTCATTTTGGTTACGTAAGAGAACGCCTTTACCCTCAGGAGAGGTGTGTTGAAATATTTAGGTCTACAGTGTCATGAACTTTGTAGTTCAGTTTTAAGTGGCTCAGAAAAAAAAAAGAACGAAAGGGAAAAAAAAATCCACTTGAAAAAGTTTTTTAGATTGAATATATGATTCCAAACGTATCAAATTAATTTTTACTTGACTTAGTTCTATAAAACAAAATTTTAAGTTCTGTACTCTTTTGAATTAAAATTACAGATAAATGTCTTAGTTTCAAAAAAAAGAAAGGAAAATACAGAGAGAGAAAGCAAATACAACAAAACATTCTGTGAAGATTCTATGTGGGGGTAGATGGTGCACATTGTACAGTTCTTTCAAGTTTTCTGTGTCTGGCAGTTCCTCGTAATAAAACACGGAGGAAAAATGACTGAAGACCACAGCATCCCGCGTGTAAGGATGTAAATAGATGCTGGTTGCTTGCATTCCTTCACCGGACTTGGGTCTCTGAAATTTGTTCCTAGTGTCCTTCCTGAGTAATTCTAAAAGCTCTTTTGGAATATGTTTGGGAATTGAAGAAATGGGATGAGGACGAGGAAGGAACGTGGCTGAATCGTCTGGATGGGAGCAGGCACACAGCGAGGGCTTCACCACCCCCTGCTTGGACGCCACCACACAGAACTTGTAGCTATCAACAGTTCAGTGGCATTCCCATCTCTAAACTTGGCTCCATCTATTTTTGAAACTTTTGAACATGAAAGAGTTCATTTTTATAAGGGTTTTTCAAAGTCTGCCCAGACTGCCTGGGCCCCCAATCTTCTCGCACAAATGGAGCCAGTGCCTGGAGGCAGTCAAACATCAGACGTGGTTTTCCTCTTCCTCTAAGTGACAGCCATAACTAATGCCAAAGTGGGGAGTAAAAACGCATTCCGTGCCGCGGGGCCTGGTGACTTGAAAAAAAACTTCTGCCTGGTATCGCCTTGAAAAAAATAATGGAAACATCGTGGTGTTTAGAGAAGCAAATGGGGTGGGAGCAGTGGGTTGCTTTCTGCTTTGAAACCACTTGGCATTGCTTTTCTCGGATGAGCGACAGAAAACCTGACTTCCCCTCAGATGCAGGACTTTGTCACAGAGCCGGGGGGACACCAGCGACCAGCCTCGTCAGGCTCCAGGTCACCAGCCTAGGATCTGAGGCTCTGCACCCATGGCTGGCAGAGTGATGTCGCTGAGCATCAGGACCAGCCCTGAGAAGTCTCAATCTAGGCAGCGCCCACGCAGGGGTCTGTCGATGGCCCTGTGACCTGTCTCTGGGCTCACTAACCCAGGCCTCTGGATGAGACGCTGGTCTGACCTCAGCCCCAGCTGTGTGTGGTGGGACGCAGAGCACCTTCAAGTTCCGGCCTCCCTTCCAATTCTCCAAGGAGAACACCGCCCACGTGGGGCCAAAACTTCAGTGCTGCAGAAGAAGCCAAGATCCCCTGGTTTTGCGTAAAGCCGCCTAATTTTTAAAAGTTGGCAATGAACTCAGCTTTAAACAAAAACACCACATGGGCCAAACAAACCCTGTGCACAGGCTGGATGGAGCCCAGGGCTGTCTGTTCGCTCCCTCTTGAGCTGGTGACTGTAGCTCAAATCCCATTTCTGCCACTTTCAGCCTCATTCTTCCCTTGAGGAAATGGTACCGTGGCTGCCTCCTCAGGCGGCTCAGTGAGGACTGAGGCAACTCCGGAGAGCGCAGCCCAGGTCTGAGGCACCCCTGCCTCCCTCCCTCTGTAACCATCATAGACCAATTCCTACCGGCCCTATTGTGTCCTATTGTATCAATCATGAAATATCAAAGTTATCTTGCAGGGGCAACAAGCAAAAACTGCAAGTCGTGTAGCTGGAGTGTGCTCAAAAATTGGCAAGCTTGTCTTCAGATGAACTCCAGCTGCCTAGGAACCAAAAGTACCATGACTATGGAATTCAGTGTGAAGAAAAAGCGGTGTGGAGAACCTAGTAAGAAGTGAGGGGTCCCTTGATTTGTTGCACACCAGACTTATCAGACTCTCGCACTTCACCCTCCAGTCAGGTTCTGCCAAGTAGTATTTTGCATAACCACTTCCATCCCAACTCCTTGAAAGTCTGTCCCTGCTCCAGCTTGGTGAGACAGATTTGAGCTTTGCCTCCTGTCTCCTTGCGAGTTGGCCATGCAATAAAGCTTTTCCTTCTCTCAAAAGCCAGTGCCATAGCGTTGGCTTCGATGCATATTGGGCAGTGGGCCCTTGTGCAGTAACACCTCCTCCCTCCTTCTCCTTCCCTGTGTCCTCCCTGTCTAGGCCCAGAGCCTCTCCCATGGGCCCCCCATGCTCTGCTCAGTGTCCCCTCAGACTCCAGTCCACATCTCCTTAGACATAACCTGGCCAAGCTCCTGCAAACCCCCTTCCACACAGGTGATTGCCTGACTTTGTGCTCCCTGGTCAAGGGGCCGCCAGCATTTCCTGGTGGGCTCATGAGCAGCAGCACCTTGAGCTCCACTATGTCAAAAACAAACACCCTCTGCCAGGGTCTAGGCAGACCTGTGCCTCTCCTCCACCACTTTTCTCAGAGACGAGGCCCAATGTGCTTGCTGCCCACCATCCTCTCCTCACAGCTCAGAGACAGTGCCTTCCTCTCCTTCCTTGGGGGCAACTGAGACCTGGGCCCACCTGGGGCCATGGATGGGCCATACGCAGTGAGCTGGAAGTTTAAGTTCAGAAATGTACACACCGCTGGCTGACAAGCAGAGCAGGTCACTGTGGGAATTAAGCGACAGGGCGTCACACGGGCTGCAATCTTGTCTGGGTGAGAGGAGGAAGTGGGGAATAGCCTAGGAAATATACGCAGAGCTCTGGGCTCTCATTCTGACCCTACCACTCTCCAGCTGGCCATCTGGTCATACCTCTTCACTTCCCTGGGCTACTGTCCCCTTGTGATACACATAAAGAAAGAAGTGGGTCATAAGAGCACTGTCACCGGGGAGTGTATGTGGATCAAACGGTCATCAACAGGAAGCAACTTCTCAGAGAGGATGCAGGGTCAACGACTCCAGCTTAGAGAGCCCACACAGCCCATCCAGGGGTCAGAGTGGGTCTCAGATGGAAACTCATTCTACCTGAACAACTTCATAGACTGTTAGTTCCTGGGGAAGAGGATTCCTGTTGTGGACTGAATATTTGTGTCCTCCCCGTAAAATTCATATGTTGTAGCCCAGACCCTCAATGTGATGGCATTTGGAGGTGGGGCCTTTGGAAGTTGACTGGGGTTAGATGAGGTCATGAGGGTGGGGCCCCCAAGATGGGATTAGTGTCCTTATAAGAAGAGGAGAGACACCAGAGCTCTATCTGTCTGCCGTGTGAGGACACAGTGAGAAGGCGGCCTTCTGCCAGCCAGGAAGAGAGCCCTGACCAGAAGCCCACCGTGCTGGCACCACATCTCAGACTTCTAGCCTCCAAAACTGTGAGAAATCAATGTCTATTGTTTAAGCTGCCAGCCTGGGGCATCTTGTTATGGTGCCCAAGCCAACTAAGACAATACCAAACCCACGCATACTTTGAGCGGTAGCGGGAATAGTTGACTCACCAGGATGAGCCGATTGCACACAGCCAGAGGCCAGAGGAGGACAGCAGCGTGTGTGCTCCTATAATGCGGCTTCCTGGTACTCTTGGCATCTAGAAGACAGACCCTCCCAGCCAGCAGAGTCCCAAGGGAACTAGAAGTGCAACACAGAGCAAGAGAAACAAAAACAAAACCCTCCAACAGAGGCTCTCATGCCCCTGCCACCAGATCCTGGGGAAGGGAGGCCAGAAGGGCAATCTGGACCATCTTGAGCACATGCAAGATTGTCCAGGACCAATTTCTGCACACGTAGCATCATCTAACAACTGGAAAGAATGATTTCAGAGTAAGGAGGCCAGCTCCAGCCCTCCTGCTACATGGCTGAGCCCACTGTCTGTTCCCCGTGGGCACCCTGTCAATTAACCTGCTAAGAATCTTGCAAATAGTTGCCCTGGATTTAACTTAAATAAAATGCTTCCTTTACTAATCACAGTGGAGTCTCTACACTGGGGCAGCTGACACGTGCTTAGCTAGTGAATGCCCCTTGGTGTCCAGATCCCGAGGGCAGTGGTGGGTTCCCACAGAAAGGGGACAAGTTCGAGAGTTGGATCAACTTGCTCCATCGCTTGCTAAGTGCACAATTTTAGGTGGCATCTTGGGTGGGGTGGGGGAGTCTTACATCCCCTTGGCATTAGGGGAGGGGATTTCTGGCCTCCCATTGCACCTGAGGTGAGTCGGCCCCATCCCTGTGTGTCACCTGGAGAAGGCAGGAGACCAGCAGGCAGGGGCCAGCCATGTCACAGACCTAACTCTGGGGGTCACAACATCTCCTCCTGCCACTTCAGAGAAACACATCATCATTTCTAAATACTGGTCTGTGCTGGTGTCCAGAGACGTGGGACCCACCCATTATTTCTCCTGTTGTTTAGTCTCCTCTCCAGCTTGACCTGTGCCGGCACTATTGTTCCCTAAATAAGCAACCTCTTGGTCACGGTTCCTCAAGATTCGTGTGCTCTGAAAATGGCAAGCTGACGGGAAGGACATGCTTAAAGGTTTGGGTTAAAAACAGCAGAGGATGTCTTTCTCTGTAACTGATTTGTCAAGCAGAATGACCCATGCACCAACTACTCATGAGATTCTGGATGCACAAAACGAATACACACCAGCCCTGGGACCCCACAGACTCACAAAGTGACAACAGGTGTCTAGGAGCATGGAGGAGGGGGCCAGCTCAGGGAATGGGTTCTGGGAATGATTCAAAGAGAGGGGGTGATTTGAGCTGCGCCGTGTTGAAACCCTTGCTCAGAAAGGTCACTCCAGTGCAGTGGACAACAGGTCCGGGAGGCTGAAGCCCAGAGACAAGTCAGGCTTTGTTGCCACTGTTAAGGGAGATGTTAGGAGGATGTGCCAGAGGGGGTGGGAGTGATGCTGTTCCATACGTTAGTTAGTTGTAGCATAATACAGAGAATTAGCACACATTAGCCCAGCCCTGCGCTGAGAGCTCTACGTGCATGCCCTCATCCAACCCTCTGAGTTAGAAATCGTGCCCCTATCTCACAGCTGAGAAAACTGAGGTCCCAAGTTCAAAGGTAACAAGTCACAGAGCCAGTGACATGAAAGGAGGCAGGATGCGAACGCAGGCCATCAGCCTCCAAAACTCACACAGACAACCACCACCTCCCTCTCTCCCTGTCCCTAAGACAGACCCGGCTCCAATTAGCCAAAATGCCGAGAGAGGGAAGGAGTCAGAAACAGGGCCAAGGCCTTTCCCGGAAGAGCCTCAGGTCAGCTTGCCCAACGGCACGCTGTAGTTACAGGTATTTATGTTTATTTCTGAATGTGTTTGTACATGTGTTTATGCATATATACCTACTTGCACACACACACATATTAAACATGCCTCATGCACACTCACACTCACACATGCTCAGAAATTCTGGAGTGATACACCTGGTACAATTACAGACTGTCACCTCTGAGAAGATGGACTGGGGATTTGGGCACAAGAGAGGGGCCTGCTGATACTCACTGACAGCCCTTCAGTAACATTTGAATGTTTATCGTGTACATGCTCTACTTTTACAAAAATAAAATAAAGCAACTTAAAAATAAAGTCTTGACTCTGAATCTTAACATAAGCGAGAAGCGTGTCCCGTAGGATTGTATGAAGTGCCCCGCTTCCCTCTTCCAGGATACCTCGGGAGCACACACCGTGCATGTGTGTTGGATGCTCACACAGTAATGGGTTCTTAGCTCAGATTATTCATGACAGAGTTTCTGCCCCCAGAGGAGTCACAGGCGCTCAGCACTCGGATGTAAACAGTCACCGTGAAGGAACTTGATTTGCTCTATCCTGGGAAAGGAGACCGCACTACGGGGAGATCTCAGGGCTCTGAGATTCCCGCGGTGGGTCTGTGTAACTCAGCTCAATGGGTAAATAGGAGAAATAGCTGCTTTTGATTTTAGAAAATTCCCCACACTCAACTGCGACCACAGTGAACAGAGCTATTTTTGAAGTTGAAGGCGTGCTGTATCTTTTCAAACAGTCAAGAGCATGTTTGTGGCAGCTTCGTCTTCTTGCACAACTCTCACTTCCTGTTTCTGCAGAAACGGAGTGCTGAGTGTTAATCCCCACGGATCTGCTCTCAGGCACTTTGTGACCTGATTTGTTAAAAACCAAGACTCATAAACAAAAACAAACAATGCTCAGCGTTTGAGAGAAAAATCTAAAAGGGTCTGGGTCTTATGAATTCCCAGCACTGAAAAGAGTTAACATAACTTTCCTCCCATGTTCATATTTGGCACCCCGTGCAACGCTTGGACTGACAGTTCTTTAAAAGAAGAAAGAAAGAAAGAGAGAGAGTGAAGGAGAGAGGGAGGGACAAAGAAAGAGAGAGAGAGAAGGAAGGAGGGGAAAGAAGAAAGAAGCGAGCTTCAATTAGTAACTAAAGCTGAGCTCATTAAGCACCAACTCTGTTTGAGGCAAGGACCTGCCTAGCAGTCCTCACGCCCCAATAATCTTTCTCTGTTCAACCCTGTAGCCTCTTGATGCCCCTGCCAACTGCTCACCCAGTAGGAAATAAATCTGTCCTTCTCTGGGGGACTTAAGGTGCTCTGGCCTACCCTCTGGGACCTCCTTCAAGTCCTGCTTCTCTACCCTTGGCTCATTTGGGTACGCGGCTGGGCTGCCTGGGGCAGAGGCCAAGGCTCCCGGAAGTGCCCATCCAGCCCCCACAGACCTAACAGCGCCACTGTCCCGAGGCGCCAGCAGCCCTCCCCTCCGTCTTCCTTGCCAAGAGATGCCCGATTTTGTTCAGGAAACTGTGGCCCTGTGCCTCAGGGCAAGTGGAGCTTCCTCCACCCGACAAGGACTCTGGGTGAAGTTGATCATGGGTCTACATGGCAGTGGTTGATTCAGAAGGGTGTCTGCAGAATGCTGACCAGTAAAATACGAGTTAAGTCTGCTCTGGGGACTTAAGGTGTGACCAAACATGGGGCATGTCACCTTCCCTTCTGCGGCCTTTGGCCATTGTTGTGAGGGGATGCAGGCTGGAGCTGTGGCAGGCATGTCCCTGACCAGGAGGGGCCAGCCCAGAATGGTGGGACAAAGTGATAGACGGCCCAGGCCCTGGGGCCACCTCATCTCGAGGGTTTCTGTAGAAATCTCCACATGGAGAGCAGTTGTGTCTGATCTCCTCTCACTTGCAGCTGAGTCAGTTGAGAAGCCAATTAGTAAATCTGTTCTTCAGCACAGGTCAGAGGGAGCTCGGGGCTGGGCTCCCAAATCAGCCTGGGTTAGGGAAGGAAAGCCAGAGGTGGTGCTGAGAATGCTGTGGCAGGCAAGGAGTAGGCAGAAGTGGCGTGGCGTTCTTCAGGCTGAAGCAGAGGGTGAGAGCAGGGAGAAGGGTGAGGCCACTGTAAGAGACGAGGGGTCTCAGTACCCTTCCCCTCCTGATGCAGTCATAGTAGGTTCCAGAAAAGTCAATCAGCTACCAGCTCTCAGTGATCAGGCTTGCTTAAGTCTTTAAAGATGCTCACTTTAGTTTTTATTATTTGCTTTTGTTTACCTACCTGCAGACCCAGCCAGTGATGCCTGCATGCAAAATGGACGGAATACCCACAAGATAATGCTAGAGACTTCTGCAGCTGGAATAGCTTGTGTGCTCAATAGCTCCAGCTTTGTAAGCGCCTGAGGCCTCCATCAGCTGCTTGGGATGAGCTTCTAGATGGCCACGAGATTTCTCATCCATTCAACAGAGATTTAATGAGTCCGCACCTTGTGTGCTGGGCTTCAGGGATACGGGTGAATGAAGATGCCAGCCCTTTCCCTCGAGTAGCTCACTGCCTAGTGGTGGGATGTCAGCACATGGAAAAGCCCTTCCTAGAGGTTGTCTGCCACGCTGAGCACAGTCAGGTGTGTAATCACAATAGCTGCAATTTATTAGGAATCAATGTCTCTGGTACTAAGTGAAACAACTTTGCATAAATTATGTCTAATCTCCGCTACAATCCTTCCATTTTCCTGGGGATAGGTCGTGTTTCTCAAAGACGGTCACTTCAATGTATGTGTCCCATCCCACCTGCTCTTGTTCAGTGTGACCACTATCTTCTAATAAAGGATAGCCAGCGGTGCTGGTAAGTGTTCAACAGCTTGCTTTCTGGAAAAAAATTTAAAACCCTGATTTGTAGCACTGGCCAACTTCTGTGGAGTAAATACTTCCATCACGGCCAGAGTCAAGCTACCAGCATGGTGTCGTTGTACACAAAGTTGGGAAGAAATGCCCAAGAGCACACCAGTATATGGTATTTCCACATACGGATGCAAGAGATGGAAATAACCTCGGGGGCATAAATAATAGTAATATAGAGTAAAATAATTTGGAACTGATAGGTTTTGGGAATTTATTGCCTCTGTTTTTAATATGATTTATTTAATTGTAAGTTTATATAATTTAATTTTTAATGATGCCTGTGTTTACCAACTGGCTGGCAAAATTCCTGACAATTTAACAATCGGCTCTTGGGAGCTCGTCCTCTCCGGCTCCAGACACCAGACCCTGGAGACCTGAGTGAGACTTGCCCAGCTTGGCCCACTGCACCGCTACAATGAGGAGAGAGACTGTTAATAATACTGTTACTGTTACAGCCCCTAAGTGCTGGGTTGATTTTGTGATTCAGCAATAGATAACCAAGTCCATCCTGATTTTTCAGACGAGGACACAGAGTCCTAGCGTGAATGTGAACCAGCAGAGAGTGGCAGGCGCCGGGATTCTCACTGAGTCTGGGTCGCCTCCTGTTGCCACCATGCTTCCTCCTCAAGGACAGCATAACATTCAAAATTAAGACGGTCTCAGTCACCTGTAAGTCATTTTAAGGTCGGAGGCTGAATCATCGGCTCGTGAATGGGAAGTGGGGCACCCCGTTTCTCTCTGACACCCCACTGGGTTCAGGAGACTGGCACAGCGAGAAAGTCACTACCCACAGCACAGGAGCCATTGGAATCCTGATGGAAAGCTGTTATCCTTGAACTGCTCATTAATAATTCTTCAACACTCCCATCAGCTTCTAAACTAACATCTGGAGAACTTCCTTTATAAAAGGCAAACTTCACAAAAAGAGTTCAGCCTCGTCTACAAACAGCCCCCGCTGTCTGGACCTGGCTGACTTGTCTGTGTGGCTTCGGCTTGTCCTGGCTGCGGCTCACCCTCTGCTGGGAATTATTCAGGGAGGTGACACTGTCAAACATGGGACCACTTGGGAGCTGGAGGAGAGGTCCACAGTCTTCCTCCTGAGGAGCAGTGACTGAATTACCCGGAGGGCTCCTTCTTTCTAGGACTGGAAGAGGGCGGGTGAGGCGGGTGACAATGGGTGCGTGTCTTCACGGCAGAGGGGCCCGCTGGCAGAGCACCACTAGAGAGGACAGCTTGCAAACCTTTCCCAGATGGGTCCTCAGAACTGCAAACTTGAGGGTGGCGCACCCTCACCACCTGGGAACAGCATGTGTCCAGGACTGCCAAGACTCAGAAAGACGATATGGGTGAGCGCACGGGAACCGGGAAGAAATCGACCTGGCAGAGCAAGGCTGGTTAAGGAAATCGAGTCCACAGTGAAGTTCATCTCAATAAACAATCCCCCACTGGGAGGCTGAACCCGCTTCCCAAACAGAGCTGCTGTTTCCTACCGTTGCGTAATTACAGGGGTCACCCAGCTGTTGGGAGAGACCACACATTGTGTTTCCGGTTGTGTAAATAGAAACGAGCCGGCAGCAGCCAGCAGAGCTCCTGAGGGCATGAATGGGAGGCTGAGGGAGAGGTGTGCTCCAGGAGAGGACGGGCCGGAGCCCACCTGTCAGTGTGAAACAAGCGAGGCAGTTTCGGTTTCTGTCCTGTCTCTCCCCTCACTTGAGGCTTTGGAAAATTTGGATCTGTTGTGAAAGGGTAACACTTTTTCCATATCTGATACTGGCAGCGTCGGATGGGGAGCAGCAGGATCCTCAACCTTCTTCCAGAAGGTTCAGGAAGCCCACGGGGCTGCACACATACCAAGCCATCCTCTGAAACCCTTCTTCCTGGTGGTATTTCCTCTGGATGTGTTTGAGCTTTCTCTGAGGCGGCCCTGGAAGCTCTGCCGATAATTAGAAGCTGATGAAGCGGCCTCGGGCCTCGTCCTGGGCTCCTGCCAAGTCCACAGGAGGGTTGAGAAACTGAAAGGGGAACCTCCCCTTTCTCACTCTTGGGCAAGAGGAGTGTCCGATGTGAACAACTGTGGACGCTGAAAGCTGTTTGACCTTGGCAGAGTCACTGAACTCATGGAGGAGACGCATAGGACACGCCGTGGCTTGGCTCCCCAGGTCCCCTGCCATCAGCACAGCCCTTGGAAGAAGACTTCCGTCTCTACATCTACAATGTGGGGTCACAATGAAAGGCTCTTCTTGGGGTGGTTGTGAGCATTAGAGGAGCTGATGCATGCCAGTACCTGTCCAAGATGCCAATAATAATTAGCAATAATTCCTCTGGGATTCAGTCTTGTCAGCATGTAGGGTGGGTCAGAGTTCAGTGAGAGAGACCTCCTATCAAGCCTGGTAGATAAAGAACATATAAATAATGGTACTTTCTGGTTATTTCTCACCACTGAGTGATTTGCTTCTATAGAAAAAAGAGTTGTGAAGTGCCCCGTGTAGGGTCTGGCATGTGGAAAGTGCTTAATAAATATTCATTCACCCCTGCCTTTAGTAGAAAGGAGGCTAAGTAACTTATTTTAGTTTATAGAGAAAATTCATTGAAAAACATCCAATGAAGCAATTCCAAATTTCTGAATGTTACAAGTTTTAGCAACATTATAAATTGAGCATTTTTTTTCTCTTTCACTTACTGATTTTCTGACTATAGTCAATTTACCATTTTCAAATAAGGGGCATGAAAAACTCTATGAGCATGTAAATTTGCGACTTCTGGTTTTTAGCATTCTGCAGACTTGAGCAATGGAGCAAAATACTCAACTTGACCTGGTGAATGCTAACCTCCCGCAGATATGCTGTTTGGATTGAATAAATTCTTGCATGATAACAGCACAGACTGACAAATTAGTAAATAGCATGTAATGTAAATGAGGAGCCTAATGATTTAGGGTTGACATTCTTACACTGGTCGTTTGAACATGCTTGGGTCCTTAGACCTGCTCACCTCTCAGGCAGCTGTTTCTTGACCAATCAGGGAGTGAGACGCTTTTGCCCCTCCTCCAAGACCAGATCTGGCCTTTGCTCCCTGGACGCCATCGCTTTGATGGTCACAGTCTTCTGATCTCCTGGGACAGAGCCCAGGTGAAGACTTTGTGCATAAGTGGGTTGATCCAGCTGTCCCACTTGGGGTAGCTCTTCTGATGACCATGGGAAAGGCGAAGGAACTGGCGACAAAGCTTTCTAAAGGGCTCTTGCTGTAGGTTTCTGGTGAGATCATGGATGATGTCCTCTCTGAGGCCACATCATCAGCAAACACACCACTTGAGGGGGGTCACTTGAGGACCACGTGTACAGCAGACTGCAAATGAGGGCACCTCAGCCCTTGAACCCCAAGACAAGTGTCCCTGAAAGTCCCTCAGATGTTCAGGATCACATTTGTAAACATGCATGTGTGAGTCTCATGGTGCAGGTCCACAGGCCACTGAAAACCACCCTAGAGTAGAATATGGCAGGTATGCATGGAGTATATGTAGAGAGTTACAAGAGCATGCTTACTTTATGCTTCACGTTTGTAACAGCTCAGGCTGCTGTAACAAAGTACCACAGGCTGGACAGCTTAAACAACAGAAATTTATTTGCTCACAATCCTGGAAGCTGGAAGTCCGGGATCAAGGTGTCAGCAGGTGTCCCGAGGCCTCTCTCCTTGGCTGTAGATGGACGTCCTCTCCCTGTGTCCTCACGTGGTCTTCCCTCTGCGCGTGTCTGCATCCTGGATCTTCTCTTCTTACAAGGACACCAGTCAGATGGGACGAGGGTGGACCCAAATGACCTCATTTTAACTTATTTACCTCTTTAGGGACTCTATCTCCAAAGACAGTCACACTCTGAAATTCTGGGGGTTAAGACTTAAACATACAGATTTTGGGGAGACACAATTCAGCCCACAACAATGTTTCAATCTTCTTTTTCTTAATAAAATATCACTTAAAATTGTAAGAAGTTAATAAGCACATGGCAAAAGACAGGAATCTATAACTATAGGCAATAGGAATCTATAATAACACTAACACGATTGTCCCCCCTTAATCAGAGACTCAATTCACCCACAGATGTTGACAGTCATCACTTTGGTCACCACCCATGGCTCAGGCTTGCCTATGTAACCACGGGCCCATTTAGAGCCAGACCCCATCTCTTATCCACAGAGTGACGAAAAACTGTCTTTCAGAATATTTGCAAAGTCAGGTAGCCAGAGCATGTGCACAAGAAGAAATCTTGACCTGAAATGACCAAGGAACCGAAGATTCTCCTCCCTAAGGAACCAAAGGACAGAGAAGTGAGCAGAACTTAAAAGCTGGATTCTTATCAGAAGCGGGGGGGTTCCGTCATTCAGGAAGCTCGTGTTAAAATTCCTTCCCCACCTTACCATAAACGTTTAGAACCTTACCATAAATGTTTAGAAACTTGGGATAAATGCTTGAAGCCCACCAATCAAAATCTGTCCCACCAGTGTTTCTGCTTGCCAGCCTGTTCTCCCTAACCCCTTAAATTTCTCCCCAAATCCTGAAGCAGAGAGACAGATCTGAGTGCCCTCTGTCTCCCTGCAGATCAATCTCACAGAATAAAGCTGATTTCCTTTCCCAAAAGCTTATGCCATAATTCATTGGTTTGTTTATGTGCATTGGGTAGGAGACACCTATTTTTGTGTAGTAACACCTGCATCCAGCAAGAAGACTACAGTCCAGCAGAAAACGAAGCCTGCCAGCCGGTCACTGAACTGCTCTGATGTGTCTCCTGCTGGGTTCCGGGTCTCCCCGTGCCACACCCCATCCCAGAGCCCCCCTCACTTTTGGCCACTTTGACAGGTCCTGCCCCACTCTCCCAGATCCCCTGATGGCACCCTGGGCTCCCCCATGCCATACCAGTGCACCCCGAACTCAGCAAATCCACCCGGCCAATGTGCCACATGTGCAGTCATCTGGTCTACCCGCTCTGCAGCTCTGAGGCCATTTTAGACAGAATGTTGAAGAGAGCAGCCTCCCTTCTTCCTCAATGTTTAATTTATTAGTTGGAACTGTCAAACTGTCTATCCACCACAACCTGTATGAAGTATGACAGCCGTACTCCCATGGGCGTACCCAGGATTATGCGCAAGTTGACCTTCAACTTCCACCCGGCACACGGATCAACATGAGTGTGAGTCAGGATGACGGATGACGTTCTCTCAGAAATAACCTTGATTCTGGTGTTTCATTGCTTTCTAACTAAGTCACTCTCATCTTTAGCAGTTTATTATCGTGAAAAATGGCACTTCACAAACTCATAGTGACCACACATGAGAGGGTCGCTACACACCCCGAGCTCCTCAAGGACACAGACAGAGGCATCTGTTGACCACAGGGCCTCACACAACCTGACGCTGTGCAGTTTATAGACTGAATAGCATGAACAAATTGGAAGATTCACCCCAGAAAGGAATGTTGGCAAGTAAAATTATTTACTCAGAGGTTGACATCTAGGTTGCTTGTTGGGACTTTCCAAGCTATTTGGAAGAATTTTGGCATCCCAACTATGTGGCAAGAGCTGACCAGGGTGAAAAAGTTGCTTCATGTCGCTTTTGTTTGGAGAAGTGAAATCAGCTTGACTGAGAAACAGCATCCACATTGAATCAAGTGGGGGTTGGAGCAGGTTACACAGCGATGGCAAACACAGAGGGAACAGCCCTTCTCGGACCTCTGCAGTGAGGTCTCAGAAACTAATGGGTCCAGTGCTACAAGGATCATCATTTTAAAATAGAGTCAAATGCCATGGTTTTTTTTTCCACATTATGAAAGGAATACAAGCCTCTGGTGGAATACTGGGAAACTAAAGAAAAGTTCATGTGAGTTAACAATTGTCAATAATCCTGCCACCTGGAAAGAACCCAGGTTGTTACTGCCAACATCTTTCCTTCTTGCAAGCCTTCTTCTAAGCATATTTTTATATATTAAGCACGTCTTTCCTTTTCTTTTTTAAAGATTGGCACCTGAGCTAACAACTGTTGCCAATCTTCTTTTCTCTTCTTCTTCTTCTTCTCCCCAAGGCCCCCGAGTACATAGTTGTGTATTCTAGTTGTGGGTCCTTCTAGTGGTGGCATGTGGGATGCCACCTCAGCATGGCCTGACCAGCGGTGCGCGCCCAGGATCCAAAGCAGTGAAACCCTGGGCCGCCAAAGTAGAGCACGTGAACTTAACCACTCGGCCATGGGGCCGGCCGCAGAATGTCTTTTCTGCATAACTTTGGATAGTTTGAACAAATTTTCTCCTTTTGGAAAAATTCTTTGAAGCCATCCTTTTAAGTGTCCATCGCTGAGACCTAATTATGCCCCATGGAGAGGCAGGGCAGCCGTGGAGCTGAGTGCAAACCCCTCTCCCTGAATTTCAGTAGTCCCTGTGTGAAATGGGGACACAATGGCCCCTCCCTCAGAAGGCTGTTGAGAGAACAAAGCGAGTTACTGTTTGGAAAGCACAGACTGCTCCCTGCCGGTGCGCGTCCTCGGCAAGTGTTCACCGACCATTAGATCGCTCCTCATCGTAAGCGAGGTTTCCACCAACATCTTTGCACCTAAATCTCGGGCTGTGTCACAACTTCCTTGGGATGGAGTCCTCGCAGCAATTTGATCAAGGTCCCTCATAGGCTCCAAAGCTGGAAATGACCTTCTTCTTGGTGTCAACTGGTAGCCAGAGGAAGTAGCTTAATTCAGGAGACAGGTGCCAGAGGGCCGACTGGGTCCCTGGAGGTCACTCGCTCCTCAGGAGGGCAGCGGGGCCCGGAATCGGGCTGCACTGATTTCAGTGCTCAGACTATTTACTAAACCACACTGAAATTGCAGAGAAATCTTCCAAACTTTTTGCCCTTCACCTTGAGGGTAAAAGTTGAAATCAAGACCCACTTGGGGGAAAGGTCTTGTTTTATTAGAACCACTTTCACTTTTTTCTTTCTTTGGACATTTTCGGGTTACAACTAAGGAGGCAAAGTTTGCTAAAGATCCATGGGGGTTATCAGTACATCCCCCAGAGCTGGACACTCAGAAATCTGGCTTGGAGATGTGTGCCCACTGTTGGCGGTGACAGATGGCATGGGCCCCAGCTGGGCTAGGGAATGGGCAGAACTGAGCGGCAATGAGTCTAGAGGAGGAGGAGGGGCATGTGACATGGAGAAGGAAACTGGAGCCACATCTGGCCGGTCACCCCACCCTGTGGCGCCAGCTTTCTCAACTACAAATCATGCAATAGAATTGCAGATTAGCGGTTTACAAACTTCTTTTTAATAGAATCTTTTATGTAACCAAACGGATACACACAAGAGCCCCGATATCAGAAAGAGAAGTCTGTCAATCAATGTATGTAATTGTGCATGTTCTAATTCAAAACCTTTGTTCTTACATAAAGCCCATGAAGATGGGCGCCGGTGCCCAGCTGAACACACAGCGGCCACCTGGGCAAGGCTGAGAGCCCGGAGCAGCCTCGCTGGCCAACCCAGCCCTCCTTTTGGTTCTGGTAGGGAGGACCAAGGCAGTCCTGACTCCCAGGCAAACCGTAGCAGGGGTGGGGGCTGCTATCATCAAGTTCTGTGGCTTTCTTTTGCAGAACGGGGTTCTCCACTTAAAATGAATCCTGGAGCCTGAAAAGCTTGGCAGAAAGCTTTATCTTAATCATCAATAGATTATCCAGCTGCCCAAGTTTCTTGATGAGACATGTGACTTATAAGGGTCGGGTAGCAGCAGCTGGGATGCGCAGGGAGAGTAAGCTGTGGGCCGCTCTCGGCCTCCTGGGTCTGCATTCCTTTGTCTTTGCCTGGCTTCCCCTCAGAACCCTGTGGAAGGTCGGGCTTCATCTTTTGTAAGTCGTGATGGGCACCCTCAGGGATCTGACTTCCGGGGAACTATTTGCTGCTCTTCTCCCCAGGGTCTGGGTGGGAGGGGCAGCTGGGCAGAGCCGGAGCCTGCAACCTCTGCTTCTTCCCGCTGGACTCTGGAGAAGCCACAAGTGGAAGGAAAACAGTAACGTCACTGGGTATTTGTTTATTTACTTATTTAGAAATAAAAATGAGTGTTGATAAAAAACAATGGCCCACCAGGCCTGTGGTTAGCGGCATGGCTAGGAAGGGCCAGGACCAAACTGTGAGCTCCTAGTCAGCGTCTGGCTTCCAGGGGGTGCGGAAATGTGGATGGAGACACAAGCTTTCATCTGAGGCCTGCAGAGCACAGAGACTGGCAGTGGACACAGGGAGTGTGACGTTATGCTGTCTCATGAGAGTAAAAAAATAATTCAAGCCAACCTTGGGGCCAGGGGGTTCTTAGGGTGCCACCTGGGGGACCTGGGGTTCTTAGGATGCAACCCTGGGGGACCCGGTGTTTCTCAGGGTGCTGTTTGGCAACCTCTGAGCAAGCCGGCCTTGCTCGTTCCTGCAGTGGGCTGAGGGTTGCTGCAAGCACCCCAGGGGGCAAGGAAGTAACACGCGCACGAGTGTGGGCAGCAGCCACTTCCTGGAGGGCTGGGTGGGGACACGCACTGGGCACACTCTTCGGCCCTTTGCGGGGAAAGCGGGTGCTTAGTCGAGCTCCTTCAGAACCTCTCCTGTGGAAACCAAGACTGTCTTTCCTTCCGTGCTTGGTTGCTTCTCAGATTGTCAAGATCTCTTCAGTCCCCAGGCTGGCCGCCCACCCCTCCTGCGGCCTGTGCGTCTGAGTCATGCAGGCCGGTTAACCGGTTACGGTTCTGAGGTGAGAGCGCAGTGCTAGAGCAGTTAGCTCAGCTGAGGAATCCAGCAGGTCGGAATTCTCCCCCAGATCTGTTGGGAATACGCCCGTCTACATTCTCGCACTGGTTTAAAATCTACAGGCTTCCCCCAGCCCCCCATGAAAGACAGTCTTTACATAGAAGAGAGGAGCAGGTTAACAGAGCTGCAGGGCACAAAGCTCTCCTCTTGAATATACATATCCCTTCTTAAGTGGTAATTACAAAAACATGGAGACCTTTCTTTCTTTAAGAGCGCATTCCTGGACCCAGCCCTGGAATTCAGAGCTCTGGGTGCAGGAATCTGCCTGTTTAACGCCCCCTCCCCCAGCGTGATTTTGATGATCTGCAGGTTTGGAATCCACACCTCAGGCAGGAGGATTTCTTGGGTCTGGGTGGAGGCGCTGAGGTGGAGAAAGTTCCTTTAGCTGGAAGTCCAGCCAGCTTATCTTCCTTTGATGGGGAGGTGGAGGGTCTGTGGCAAAATGATCTTTGGTGCTATGCTCTCTCCAGTTCCCCTAACTGAGTGTTGGACATGTTCCAGGTCTCGGTCCGCCCTGGGGAGCCCTGAGAGTGGCCGTGATGGCCAACATCTGCACTGCATGCTGGACACTGTCGTAAACGGAGCATAGAGCACACATTGACTGACTGGCTGAGCACTCACAACAGCGTGATAGGGTCAGTTCCACTGTCATATACATTTTTTACATAAGAGGAAACTGAGGCACAGGGAGGTTCATTAACAACCCAAAGCCACACAGCAAATAATTGGCCACTCTAGAATTCCAAATTCAGGTGTCCTAAACTGCTCCAGGCTGTGCCCAGTGAGCTCACAGTTAGGTGGCATGGTCAAGCATGAAGACACACCCTGATCAGTTGCAGGGTTCAGGGACCCCCAGCTCTGCAGAGAGACACCTGAGCAAAAGAAGAGGGCAATCAGTTGGCCTTTATCTTTTTGGGGATATGCCGGCTCACCTGTACAGGAAGGTCCTCAAACTTCAGAACCCAAAACGACAGGAAGCACACTGCCTGAGGTCAGGGAAGCGTTAGGTAGGGTGGTCTGTGAGCAAGCCTGCCAGCGCCGCCTCTGGCGGGCACTGACTCTGAGCTGAGTTCAGCCAGGGGCGAGGCAGGCCTTTGCTTAGAGCAACAGATGCATTCCCGAGATGTTGCATGTGTGTCTTTTATAAATCATGTTTCATTTTCAAAGGAATACATGTTTAGAAGGAATCTTACGTAAACCAGTATCATTTTATAAATAATTCCTAGACTGTGTGTGTGGAGAGAAAGAGAAAGTGAGAAACAAAGACAGAGAGAGGGAGGGAAGGAGAGAGAGGGAGAGAAGCAGGCCACTTAGCATCCACTCTGTCCTTACCTTTCTACGCTCAGATTCCTGATTGCTAATGGCTCCCACCAGGCGGGGTCCAGGCTGAGCTGACCTGAGGACATCACCACAGGCCGACTGGCCTGGCCCCTGCAGAGATGTTTCCCGATTCCCTTCTCTGCCCAGAGAGCCCAGAGTTGGGTCTTGCTAATTTCCTTTAATGGTTCTTGAGGGATAAATCTTGATAAAGCGAAGTGATGCTGTTTACTTTGATTCACAGAGTGTCGTTAGTTCCAGGTGTTTATGAGGAAAACCTACTCGGATATAGAACGGAGGGGAGTTTAAAATTCATTATGTCGGTGTCGCACAAACATCAGGGTAGGGCCTGAAAGCCCCGTGAGCGCGGCGGGGACCCGGGCTCAGTACCGGGCAGCTGCCACCTCAGATGCAGGACAGAGGTGTGTGTGCCGCTTCTCCCTCCTACGGTTCATTTCTCAGCAGAAAACTATGTAATTGTGGTCTAATTCTTAGAAACTGTGGAATATTGTGCAAAGGACATGAAGCATGAAAGGTGGGAAGGGTGTTGTGGGACGGAAATCCTCCCGGAAACGTGTTGAGCTCTGAGTCGGCAAGGGTCTAGACCGGGAGCAGATGCACGCTGAGGACAGAGGCCGGGCAGGCTGCCCCTCCAACCAGTCGACCAGTCGGGGCTTTCTAGACTCAGGACCCCTGAAAGGAGGAGGACAGGCTGTGCCGGGCAGTGACAGGGGTCTCTATGGGGGTCCCAGCTACATCTCCTCTGTGCAGAGTGCTTCATGGCCCTCAGTGGAAGGCTGCTGAGTGAACATAGAATAACTGAGTGATGCCTTCTGTAATTCATAATTGTTTAAATGCAAATAAACAAAGCAAAGCCGCAAAGCCCGGCCCGTGGTCTGTCTGCTCTGGTATTTCTGTGTTGCTGTCTAGAAACAGGAGGAGGAGAGTGGACCAGCCCTCCCCAAGTCCTCCCATGGCCCCTGACCCCGGGGCCAGGGATGGCTGTCAGACCAGGGCCTCTCCTGTTCCTGGCACTCAGCTCCACCTCCAGCCAACCGCCAAGTCTCACCCAGGCCAACAGCAGTTCCCAGATGGCCGTGGTGCCTGTGGCTGGTGGAGGTCTCACTGTGTCAGGCCATGTGCAAAGGGCAGCTGGAACGTAACCTCGGTTGGCCCGTGTGCAGACCCTGGGACTTCAGTTTCAGTCGCCACGTTTTACAGGTTGGAAAACTGAGGGTCTCACAGGTGGTTGTGGTGTATCTCCAAGGTTCTTACTCAAATCTCCCGGAATTGAAAGCCCCCACAACTCATGCACCCCTCCCACCCAGCTTAGCACTCCACCTCTGGCCCCTCTCTGCCTTCTCTCCTGCCCTAGGCTCTCCCCTCTAGCTGTGCTCTCACCTCCTGTCCTGTCCCCTCCCCTCAGGGCCACCTCCTGAATGCTTGTTCACAGGCTCAGGAAGGCTGCCCTTGTCCCCACCCTACCAGGCTCCTTCAGGGTCCAGCTTTGTGCCTGGGTCTGGGCCCCTCCCCTATTCCTCCGGGGGTACTCCCCCGGCGCACACCCTGATCCTCCAGGGAGCCCTCCACGTGCGCCCCTCCTGTGCCCGCACGGCCCTCAGGGGGACATCTCTGGGAGTGCCTTCCGAGTAGCCAGAGCTGCTCCTCGGGACAGACTGATGTTTCCAAAGCTGGCTGGTCCCCACTGTGGGAAGATTCAAGCTAAGCCCGGTGAGCATGTGTCAGGGACAGTGAAGGGGACATCCTGGCATGGAGGGTGGAGGTCACGGACTCTTCCAGCTGGAAGATTCTGGGATCCTCAGATCCTCAGACCCCCTGGCAGGACCTACTGCCACCTAACTCGGGCCCTGGCTCTCACTGTGGCGATCCCAGAAGCCTCAGCTCTGGGGCTGCCATAGGTGAGGGATTGGTAAAGGTTTGCTCAGTGAACACACCATGAGGGCCCTGGATCCAGCACAGCCGTCAGCACGTATGTGTGCTCTCAAAGGTTTTCTTGGGTGGATGTTAAGTGAAGCGTCTAACAGCCAGGTGCCTGATACATTGTGGGCATCTGGTGAACCTCTGTTGAACGCATGAATGAATACATGCATGAATAAATGAATGAGTGAACAAATGAACACATGTGTGAATGAATGAATCAGAGTGATCTCTAGGATGTGTTGTAAGCCAACAGTTGGGGCCACTGTATTAGTCTGCTTGGGCTGCCACAGCAAAGTACCACAGACTGGAGGGTTTAACCAACAGTTCATTTCTTCACAGTCCTGGAGGCTGGAAGTACAAAATCAAGGTGTCGGCAGGGCTGGTTCCTCCTGAGGCCTCTCTCTGTGGCATGTAGGTGGCCACCTTCTCCCGGTGTCGTCACGTGGTTGTCCCTCTGTGAGTGTCTGTCTCCTCATCTCTTTATAAGGACACCAGTCAGATTGGACCAGGGCCCACCCTAGACCTCATTTTACCTTAATTACCTCTTTAAAGACCCTGTCTCCAAATACAGTCACATTCTGGGATACTGGGAGTTAGGACTTCAACATAGGAATTTTGGGGAGCCGCAGTTCAGCCCATAGCAGCCTCTGATTAATAAGTCACAAGTAGAACGTGGCAGAGGTTGTAGCGAAGGTGCCCCCAGCACCATGAGATGCCTGTGATCCACAGGAAAGAGGTGCCTGATGGGCTTCTTGCGGGTGAGCTCCCACCTGCCGTCCCTCACATGGCCTCTCCCACGCTGAGCCCCATAGCTCTCCTTCCAGGGCTCATGTCTGTGTGGATATGTACGGCTTTGGTGGTGGCCGGGACTCTCTGTGCAGTGTGCAGAGATCCAATTTCTGTTGGGTCTTCAGTCTTGGCAGGCTCCTTCCTTGGTCCTAACTCCCCCCTGAAGTGTCAGGCCCAGGATGGCAGACTGGCTTGCAAACAGGCCTTCCCTGGCTTTTCCAGGCCCCAGACAGAGGAGCTCAGTAAGAGCAGGAGCCCGCCTTCCCCTTGGAGGGTTCCTACTTGCCTGAGAACTGGATTCTGTCTCAGGCCCGGCAGGTGGGGCTGTGAGCCTTTGCCACATCTGTGGGTGTACAAAGGAGGGACTCTCTGAGTCCACCACCTTGGGCCCCTGTCCCACACAGCTTCATTCTTCTATTCTTTGGTGGGGAAATGGGTTGGTGAGTACTGTGCACTTGGCCACGAATCCAAGCTCAGCCTGGCCTCTGGTTTGTCAGCCATGGTGGGGGTGCTGACCTCAGCAGGCCAGGAAGGGGCTGGGCACATGGTCAGCTCACAGTTGGGAGTAGTCACCAGAGTCCCCCAGATCCCGAGAATGGTGGTAGGCAGCCTGGAGCTCTGACCGTGAGCTCCTCTCTGGAAGGCTCTTTTGGGGTGACCCCCAGATCTTCTGGGGGCCCCTGACCTTGACACTGTGCCTGAATCGTGTCTTCCCTTGAGATGTAGGTCATAATCCTTGCACTGCTCATCCTGCGGTGTTTTTGGATTAGGCGCTGAATGTGAAAAGAAGCAATTGAGTCATCATGGATTGGGTTCTTACTGATTTTAGTCATTAGTAGGTTTTGCCAATTAGATACATAAACAAGACACAGGAATAGAATGGTAATACATTCTTTTGAAATTAAACTGCTGTTAGTATTATAAAACACTGCTTTATAAATTCATTCTGTCTGATTTTGTAAAATGTAATGGGTAAGATGGATTATTGTATTTTTTCTTTAACGTCCACAGGATAAAAGCCAGATGTTGTTACAGTCTAAATTTTCATTAAATATTCCTGTTATCTTAAGCGGTCATGAAATGTATATTTTATCAACTGACTGATTCATTTCTCGCTTAACAATGTATGTCCTGAACAGTACCTGTTATTAATGCTTAAATGTAGAGACGAGGGGATTTCCCAGCCATTTTTTCAGAGACACAGACTCAGAAATAGTATCACACAAATGCTTTATCCAGGAAATCTCATTTCTCTTTGGATAAATTTTGTATTTCACTTTGAAAAAAACTTTTAAGAGGGGGTGACATGTGAGGGTAAAAGGGGAAACTGAAGAAAATAGCTTGACACTTAACACCTCCATGAATTCCATGAGTTTGGACAAACTCTCCTGAGCAAGCTAAGCACACTTCTTTGTAGCCAGAGGTTCAGAGGAAATTTGGGGGACTCGGCTTAGCCCAGGTCACGAAGGGGCAGCCTGTGGTGACATCTTCTCACTTGGCTATTTGGAGTCAGGGAAGCACGGCTGTGCTCTCATTTGCAAAGAAGCTGTTTTCTTCTTACAGCTCTAAGAGCATTCTTAAAAAGAAACTTTTAATTTGAGAATTGCTTTAGATTTACAGAAAATTTGCAAGGACAGCACAGAGTTCCTGGACAGTCCCCGCAACCCCTCAATTTTTCCTGTCGTTGACACCTCACGTTACAAGCCTACAGCTAAGGAACCGCTATTGCGACGTCACTCTTTTTTTTTTTTTTTTTAAAGATTTTATTTTTATCCTTTTTCTCCCCAAAGCCCCCTGGTACATAGTTGTATATTCTTCGTTGTGGGTCCTTCTAGTTGTGGTATGTGGGATGCTGCCTCTGTGTGGTTTGATGAGCAGTGCCATGTCCGCGCCCAGGATTCGAACCAACGAAACACTGGGCTGCCTGCAGCGGAGTGAGCGAACTTAACCACTCAGGCATGGGGCCAGCCCCTGCCACGTCACACTTAACTAAAGCTTATATGGAGTTCATGCGTTTGCCCCTAATGCCCTTTCTCTGTCCCAGGATCCCATCCAGACACCAGGTGACATTTATTTATCAAGTCTCCTTAGGCTCCTCTTGGCCGTGACAGTTTCTTCCTTGTTTTTATGACCTTGACAGTTCTGACCAGCCCTGGTCAGGGGTCTATAGAATGGCCCTCAGTTGGGATATGTCTGATGCTTTCTCACGGTTAAGCTGGACTTACTGGCTCTTGGGAGGAAGTGCACAGGGGTAGAGTGTCCTTCTCATCACATCCTGTTAAGGGCACATGCTCTCAACATGACTCCGATCGCCCAGCTGAGGTTGTGTCTGCCAGGTTTCTCTACCGTAAAGGTACTCCCAGACGCCTTCACACTCGACTCGTGGGAAGGAAGTCACTAAGCACAGCCCATACTCCATGGGTGGGGATCAGACCCTGTCTCCTTGAAGGGGGAGCTATCTACATAAATTGTTTGGAATCCTTCTGTAAGGGAGTTTTGCCTATTCTCCTCATGTATTCATTCATTCATTCATTTAATCAGTATGGGTATTTATTTTTATACTTTAAACTATAACCCCAAATTGTATTGTTTATTTTGTTGTTCAAATTGCTCTAGGTTTGGCCACTGGGAGCTCTTTCGAGTTGGCTGCTGTGTCTCTTTGACACCTGGTCCTAATCCTTTTGTTCTCTGACCTCAGCCTCCCTTTCTGGCACTATAATGTCATCCAAGCGCATCTTGTAGGTTTCCTGCCCGAGTCCTAGACCAGCCCCAGCTCCTTCTAGCGGCAAATGGGATTAGAAACCAGGATCCAGGTGCTAGATGTGCTCATCATTAGTGGGGTCTCTGTTTCCAGGCCTTCTCCAATGTCATTTTAAATAACAGATACGGTTCATTTCAAAGGAAGCTCGATAGAAGGCTGCTAATTTGTGACCTTGGGCAAGTAACCTGGCCGCCTGGACCTCAGTTCTGAGTGTGAAATGGGAGTGAGGCTCTCTGAGGCACTTTTCCCCTCCCCCATTTTAGGATCCCACCCTGAACATGGAAGATGGCAATCAACACAGTCTCGTGGGTATGGAGAGGATGTTTTGCTCCTTCAGGGCACTAGACTAAATCTCAGGCACTCTAACTGCTCCTGGAGTTTCCAGACCTCTCAGATTTGTTCGTTCTTCCACGGTCAGCCAGTTATTCAATACTCATCTTCACTGAAGACCAACTGTGGCCTTAGCACCCAACTCGATGCTGGGGGTGCAAAGACATATCTACAGAGAAGGCAGGAGGGAGTGCCACAGATCTCTAGGGTTCTACCTCAGTGGGGGATGGCGGGAGGGCTTTCTGGACAAGGGTCCCCTTGCCGACTAGTGTGAGGTGAGGACTGGAAGGGCTCTGCACAGGCTGTGTGGGAGGAAGAGGTGCTGGAGGTCAAAGATAATGGGTGGGGAGAGGACAACAGGACTGCCCCTGACCGAAGAGTAAGCTTCTCCTCGAGGTGACCAGTCATCTCCCCTTTGCTCCAGGCATCTCAGGAGGCACGTGTAGATGGATTTATGCATCCTGATTCTGTCAGGAATGCGTTTGGCTGCAGGAACAGAAAACCCCGCTAGTGGGGCTCTGACAACAGGCACCAGATGTTCATATCACCAGGAACCAGAGCTCGTCTGCTCAGGAGGGTCTGTCTTTCTTTCCCCTCTGCCGTCATTGGGTTTGGCTTCAAGCTCTTTGCCTCAGTTTTCCTCGGCTCCAGCTCTAAGCTCCACCCAGGTGGGACCAATGAGGGGAAAGCGCAGGGCTCCTGCTTTCCCCAGTGACACGCAGCTTGTCCGCTACCTGCAGGATGGAGCCCAGCTGGATTCAGTTGGCAGGCTGCTCTCAGGACACAAACAGGGTAGGCAACCTACCGTTCTAAATATGGAGAGACAACTGGGGGCCAATCAGTCATTCCTGGGGCAGGTCCAACTCTGGGACAAAGCATCCCAGTGGGGATGTAGCGGGCCCTGCAATAGTCACCCAGGTCCTCCTTCAATGAACACTTGTTGGCCTGGCTGCTGGAGAGCAGCCCTCCGCTATCATCCTCCTTGGAGACAGCCTCAGCTGCAAAGGGTGGCCTTGTCTGACATTGTCCTCCTTCCGGAGTGGCCCACATCCAGACCTGACCCATGTGGCCCCAGGACATCTCCAGTGCTCCTGGTCAGGTCAGGTCAGCTCACAGCACTGCCTCCGCACTTTTCCCACCTTCCTTATGCTTTGCCCCGCTGTGATCCCCAGTCTTCTCCATCTTGGAGTCCACTTTCCTGGGACCTCACCAGTGGCACAGAGAGTTAATCTGCATCCAGGCAGTGGGCTCCCGGGGCCCACTTTGCAGAAGTTGGTGTGCGTGTGCATTTTGAGGGAGAGGGTGCCAAGGTTGCATAGATTCGTGAAAGCTTCTGGGATACAGAAAAGGTGAGGCATTGAGCTGTGAGTAAGGACTTGTGTGCCTGGGGAGAGAAGGAAAGGGAGGAGGGGGTGACATGTCCCAGGGAGGTCTCAAGGGACACGGGATCTTAAGGCACAACAGAGGCACGTGCTCACTCTCCTTCCATACCACAGTTTTCTTACAGCATTGTAGAGACAGGTAATGAATCTCGTATAACGTGACCTGCTTCCCCTTTCAGTGGCTCTTTGGAAAATATTACTTTTCAGAGCAAGCAAATAAGAAATAAGAAAAATATCCAAGTCATAGTGCACATACTTCCTTTGATCTAGGGATACAAAATTATCAGACTTTGGCCATGGTCGGGACCATCTTCATGGCAGTGACAAACTTCCAGAAAGTTCTTTCAGAACTCCTGGCCAAGAGGAGAAAGAGTGAGGCTGCAGAGAGGGGCTCAGGGGAGCAGAGACGCCGGTGCTTCAGGCCCAGACCAGCCCCCTCCGCGCCAGGAGAGCTGGGAAGGGAATGGCCACTCTTGGCATAGGGCTGCTTTCCTTCATCTAAATTGGTTTGAGACTTTTGTTGTCAGATTTGAGATATTTTTGGATGAGTAAGAATGGAAAAAATGTGCCTTCCCTTTTTCAGACAATTGCTGCATGCCCTGTTTTTGTTTAAATTCTTGGGAACTCAAAGTTGTGGCTTGTGAAGTGGGGAGGCCCTGGACCTGGGAAGGCGCCGTGGGGCGTTGGCCGCCCTGCACGAGCCTCTGGGCCGGGTGTGGGCGTCTGTACTCTGGTGAACCAGGGAGCCAGGTAATCAGATTGCACAGGAACACCAGGTCCTTCTCCCTTCTGGAGCCACTTCTGGGAGTGTAAAGACAGACACTGCATGAATGGGCGTCCAAGTCACCATGGTCCCAGAAACAAGGGGTGTATTTGGGGCCCACCAGCCTAGCAAGGGGCAGCAGGGTTAGTGGGACCATCTGCCTTGGGGGTAGGTGCAGTTCGAGGGTAGGGATTCTAGGAGAGGCTGCCTGACAGGGAGAAGAACCCCAGCTTCCTAGCTGTGAAGTCTTGGGCAAACGCATCAGCCTGGCTCCCGCAAGTGGGTTTCCTAACAACTCATGAAGTTCAAGTTACTTAGCCATTCAACCAGCACGGACTGTGACGTGGTGGTAGATTCTGCAAAGCAAGGTGGATAGACACTGTTGTCTCTGGGTCTGAAGGTCCCTGTAGTCTAGTGGAGGAGATGCTAAGCAAAGACATGATTCACTGCGACTGTGCTGGATGGATGGGCACAGCACAGCAGCCTGGAAGAAGGTAAGAGTAACTTGTTGGCCTGACAGTTCTGGTCCTTATCATGTTGTCGCTGACCAGCTGGGTGACCTAGGGCAAGCTCCCTAGGATTTCAGCCAGCTTCCCAGTCAGTGAAAAGAGGATAGGAACAGTATCTGCCTTTCCCAGTAACCCCCGTCTTGTCCTGTTGTCTCTTGGGCTAGAGTCTCCTAGAGGGCAGGAAAAATGTCTGCTCTGTTTCCGAGGCCTGGGGCTCAGTGCTCAGGGAGCTTTTGCCTCGAGGAATAAACGCCCAGCTCAGTCTGGGCACCAGAGTCACATGCCTCTGACTTCTTAAGAAATAACTCTACCCTTTAGAGCATCGCAGGGATTGTTCAGGTCTGTCCCAGAAGGGGTTGCGCGGTAGGAGGAGAGGTTGAGCGGGGCTGGGCCTCCCTTCTCAGGGATGAAACGAGCGGCCTGCTGTGACTCCTCCCTGGACCTCCTAGCTTTGGGTCCAGGCCTGCAGGTTTCTGATGGCTATTTTTAAAGACATCCTCTCAGGGATGGTTTTCTTGTTCTGTCTCTGAGCAGGCGCAGGACAGGGAGAGCCAGACCCTGAGGGCCAGGGCAAGTCTGGGCTTTGCATCCCTGAATCAGGGACGTTCCTGGTAACTGCCCTCCAGGAGGAGCCCAGCCCTCCTCCAGGTGGGATTCCACGACCATTCGGTCCTGGTGGCTGACACCCTCCGTGTCCCTCTTCTGCAGTGCTTTCCTGGAAATGTCTTTCTCGTGTGAGGGGCTTCATGCACTCGCGGGATAAGGTGTCGATGAAGGTGTTCTTTTGCATGGGAGGAACTGCGCTTCTAATTCTGCATGTTTTACAAGTGGATCTTCAAGAACCTGCTGTCCGCCCCCCAGGATTTCACCAATGGGGAAACGGAGGCCGAGAGGCTGCGTGCGTGAGGGGCAGTCCACATCTTGGGGATGCTGGCATCTCTCTGCCTTTCCTCCTCTGAGCTTCCCTCTGCCTGGAACCTTTCTCCTGTCTGCTCCTGGCTGGCCTAAATCCTGCTCATTTCTCCTGGCTCATTTTGAGAGGTCACGTAACTTTTTTCTTTTTAAAGATTGACACCTGAGCTAGCTGTTGCCAATCTTTTTTATTTTCTGCTTTTTCTCCCCAAATCCCCTGAGTTCATGGTTGTATATTTTAGCTGTGAGTCCTTCTAGTTGTGGCACGTGGGACCCCGCCTCAGCATGGCCTGACCAGGGGTGCCATGTCCCAGCCCAGGATCTGAACCCGTGAAACCATGGCACGCCGCAGCAGGGCGCGCGAACTTAACCACTGGGCCACCGGGCCAGCCCCCTCACGTAACTTCTAAAGTCTTCCCTGACCTCCTCCCTCCATTGGTCGGACCTTCCAGGGCCTTCTGAAGCGTCTGGGCTTTCCCTGTCATGGCTGTACTGCTTTATGTGTGCACTACCCGGACTAGACTGTAAGCCACCAGAGGGCAGGGAGATTTCCCTCCTTGAGAACGCAATCATTATAGCGCCAAATGAATGAATGAACCAGTTGTGCAGGAACCAGGACTCGACTCGCCGGCCCGGGACCCAGAAGCTCCGTGAGCACATGGAGCCTGGGCTGCTCCATGGGTCTAATAATTCCCGGTCCCAGCTGGCCGGAGCAGGGAGGTCCCAGGGTCGCGGGCCTGCCTGGAACGCGCCGCATTGTTAGGGCGAGGAGGCCAGGTGACCGGCCGCCCCGGGCGCGGGCGGTAGCGATTGCCCGCGCCGCCTCGAGGGGGCCCTGCGGCGGGCGCGGCCGCAAGCCAGGAGGACGGCCCGCCCGCGCACTGCTCGCGCTGCTCGGCGCCCAGCCTGCTGCGGCCATCGCCCCGCGGGACCGCGCCGCCGCTCGCCCAGGTACTGGAGCGGGGCACGCGCCGCCGCCCTCTTTGTCTGGGGCCCAGCGCCGGCCTCTGCGCCCTGAGCGCGGGCAGGGGGCCCGGGGAGCGCGGGAACAAGAGCTGGGGGCGAGCGGGGACGAGAGCTCGGCCAGGATCTGGGACGCGGGCGCGGGGACGCGGCTGGGGCGCGGAGACGGGGCCGGGGCCGAGGGCGCGGGGACGCAGCTGGGGTGCAGGCCGCCTCGGCCGGGGACCCGCGGTGCCGGGGCTCCCTGGACGGCGGGCGCGGGCCGGAGCGGCACTGTCGCGGGCGCCGGGGAGGACTTCGGTCTCTAGGACAGGTCCTGAGATTCCAGGGCGGAGAGCCGAGCCTGGGGCCGCAATGGGAAAGCTCAGGACACTTCTCCCGCTCTCTGCAAGCAGGCTGTCCGGTGCGTCTCTCTCTTTCCCTTTCCCTGTGGTGGGCGAGAGGCAGGGGGTCCCTTGGCGCTCCCTTTCTTCCTTCCGAAGGAGCGGAACGGGGCGGGGGGCGTCCGGGGCCGGGGCCACCTGTGGCACGTGCCTGCTGGCACGCCGGCGCTGACAGGAGGAGGGAGGGTCGGGGCGCGCCGGGTGCCGGCCGGGGTCTCCGCACGGTGCGGCACCCCGGCCGGATGAGCGAGCTGGGGTCGTTTGCTTGGAGTGATTTGAAAATCTGTGTGTGGCTGGGAAGGGACTCAAGAGCTCTACTCGCACTCTTAAGACAGTGCAGAGGGTGACCTTCACTCTCCAATGTGGTTCAAAAAAAAAAAAATCAATGCGTCCCCGGGGTGTGGGGCCAGCAGAGAGCACTGTTGAGGGTGGTCACTGCCCACTTAGAAGCCCTCGCACACTTTGATTCTCTGGTGTAGTTTTCCCTCTATTTTTCACTCTTTGCAGTGTGAAGGCATGATCTTCGAGGACTCTTAAAATATACTAAAACTATGAATGCAAAAGTTGCCGTGGCATTAATTTGCGTAGCCCTTCAGAACTACCCGTTTTGACATTTTGGTATATTTGGTCTGTGCATATTATTCTTTTCGAAGTGCTGTAGTTCTTTCCCTTTTGAAAGAAACTTGCGTGCCCTTGTAATTCTCCCCTCTGTGTCCTGGTAAGTTATGTTTGCAAATCAATCAACAAGTATTAAGAAAGGCGTTTCTGTGCAGAGGCGGGGAGGGGCGGGGGAGGGGCCAGGGAGTCGCTGCAGCTGGAGGGTGGAGGGGGCGAGGCCAGTCCTAGAGACTCAGGGGAGGGCTGTGCACCGGGAGCTGCCTGCGGGAACTGGCAGGAGGCCAGACTCCTGACCTCAAAGACCAAGTACTAGTAATCACACTTTGTAATATTACAAAGTAATACTGACCTCAGAGACAATGCAATAGCGTGGTTCACAGAGACCGAGCCTGTTCGCGGTGTTTGTGCTAAATGCTTGCACGCATTCGTTTCATTTCCCCAAATAACAACCCTTGGAGGGAGCTGGGAATATTGCACCATTTTACAGATGTGCAAACTGAGGCAAACAAACACTTAGGAGGGTACCTGGCCCAAGTAGATGAAACACGTGCTGGCACAGCCCAGGGTTCCTGCCAGGACGGTGGGGTTCCAGGGCCCTGTTCTTCCCCGACACCGCAGCACGTCTGACTGTGGAGAGGATGCATGTCCTGACAGCACATTTGTCAGCTGAGGTGCCAAAGCTATCAGCAGCTGTGGATGAAATGGATGAGTTATTTCTTCAAGAACCACCAAGAGAGAAACAGTAGTAGCCTTAGGGAACTGGGTGCTCCTGGATGCAAATTGGCTGGCTTTTTACAGTGTAGCTTTGGCACCTAATGGTTTTAAATGGAGCTACTTGCAAATGTGACCCTGGGAGCTAAACGTCACAGGGTCAAAGTAGGTTCCTGGGCTGCAGGAGATAGTGCGGATGGGGATAAAATTGGCCTAGGAAGAAGACAATAAGGTAAGAAAAGTGAGGGAAAAGGCTAGGAGGGGAAGATTTCTGACCTACCTTCTGGCAGTGGCAGCTCGTCCATAAGGCCCATTTTACAGATGAGTAAATCTGTGAAAGTCCAGAATGGCTAAAACTGGATCAGACCCACTGCTCTGGCTCTCTCTGCCGGCCGTGTGCCTTCCCTAGGATCAGTCTGGCATAAACCACCGTGCTTGGCGGGGAGCTTTTTGTTCCCTCCAGCACCCTCCTCCCCTCAACTCTGTGAACAACTTGGGGGGAGAGATGCAGGGCGTTCCCGCAAGAGAACAAGCCAGGTTCTGCGGGCATAAGGGGCTGTTGTGTTCCCCCACCGAGGGCATGGCCCCTCCCTGGGGAGCGAGGCTTCCTTCCAGTGGCTCCCAGCGTGGCTTTCTCGGGAAGAGGCCTCGGTTTTGTGACTGGGTCTGAAAGGTCTGCTCCAGGCGGCAGGAGCTGGGCTGGGTGGGGTCCAGAGGTGCCCTGACCCAGGACCCCAGGCCCTTTTCTGTAGGACTCGGTAAGCACGGGAGTCATTGGTGACCCAGAGCCGGCCCCGTCCACCCAGAGTCCTTTGCAGTCTTCTCTGTTAATCCAGAATAAGGGCTTCTGGTTAGTTGGTTAGTAAAGCAGGCGCTGCTGTTTGTTCCTGGCAGTTAGCAAGGGTGTTCGAAACCATCACCATCTTTGCTGACATTGTCTAGGTTTTCTGTGAGCTGTTGTAGCTGCTGAAATACAATTACTTTTTTAACCCTCGTGGCTGAGCAGAGGGGGATGCGAGGGGGTATGGCGTGGCCTGGTCTTCTCAGGGATGTCCACATGGAACTGGTACTTAAACCCAAACTGTCCCACTGCGAGAAAGTGTTTCCACGCTGCCTCACAGTTTTTAAAACCCAAGACATTAAATATTGGTTCCATCAAAATATTGCTGAACGTGAGTTAACTTCTCTTAGGTTCAGAAAACATTTTGAATCTTCTAGTGTGTTGACTCCTCAGAATGGCCGATGTGCCACTCCACATTGTGAGTAAGCTCAGGGTAGCAACAGTTATGTCTTTAATGTCTGTCCGTTTCCTATAAGAGCAGAAAACCAGAATCTCCAGGTTTCTTGACCTTGTTATTACACTCTGCATATCAGCAATGTGCCTGGTGAACGCCCACTGTTTCGGTGTGGGTCAGCCAGCTGTCTGCCCTGTCCACCAGGTGGGCCCTCCTGTAGGGACATCTTGCTCTCCTTCTCTGTGTGTGCTTGGGGACGTCTGGGTTCACTGTGCGCCTGGCCCTGACACAGCCCTGCCCAGTGTCCCCTACCTGGTGTCGCAGCCCCTACTGGGGGCTGCCTCTGCTTGATAGGAGGGAGGAGGCCAGGGAAGGTGAGGATGGCTGCTGCCTGGGGCCACCATTAGGAGCCATCAGAATGCCCCACTGTGTCCCTGAAGTAATGATGGTCATCACGATGACCCTTAGACATTTAAAAAGAGTTTTGTTAATTTTTTTAAAAAGAAGGCAGTGATCTGGTGTTAATATATTTTGTCCCAAATGGGCAAAATTAATGAAAAATTTATGTTTAAGGAGTCCTTATCAGTGGTCAGGAAAATCCCCTCCAGTCGAGTACTCCCTGATCATGCCGGGGAGGTGTTCCTCAGAGCCACTCCCTCTGGGAGAGAAACCTTTCTCCGTCCGTATCTCCACAGTTTTGCTACTGTGTCCTGGCAGGAGCCCTCTACAAGCATCCGTCCTGCTCACAGCCTAAGACCCTTGCAAGAATAATGCCTTCTTTTGACTGCATGGTGACCTACTTGGACCCAGGGCGCTTGCTACCTGAGGTCTGATAGTTGCCCAACCTTGCAAGACATGGTTTTTGTCTCCATTTTCTGGAATCGGATGCTGAGACTCAGCGAGGTTAAATCACTTCCCTGTGTCATGGGACTGGTGAGCCCAGGGCTGGTTGGAACCCAGGTCTTTCTAGGGGAAAGCCTGTGCCTGGTGCTCGTCTGCAGAAGGCGCATATCCCCTTGGTTACCAGGGACCTGAGCTTGTGAGTGGGTGGCATGGTGTGGTGCTGGGCGCAATCCCGGATTGCAACCCAGGTCCGTCTGCAGTGCTGGGACTTCTTCCCAAGACCAGGGGTCTCCACAGTCCCCCCGCCTCCCTCGCCCCTCCTCGAGGGGGGCCAGCGAAGGCACGGGGGCGCCCTGCCATCCACCGCTGGGTTCTGGCCACAGCTGCTTCCTCAGACAGGGATTGCAGGTTTTTCTTTCCTCCTCTTCCTTCCTCCCTCAGCTCTAATTATGGCACGTGGTGAGCTGCCTGCCTTCCTCTTCCTCTTCTCCTTGGGAGCGATCATAGCACTCAGTACACCCTTTGCAGGCCCGGCTTTGTTTTTAAGATTTGGAAGACATCTGTAGAAATCCTTATTCCAGCTTCCCGAGGGGCTGTTGGTGCCGCTCCTGGCCAGGCTGCGCCCCATCCATCGGGGGACCCTCCATGTGGGCTCAAGGGTCTCACCTCCTTGCATTGTGTCTCTGTGGCAGCAGCAGGGTGTGACCTAGTGCCTCCAGGGTATAGATTTTCTGAAACTGGTCATGAACAACGAAAGCCAGTCCCTGAGGTTTTGAAGACACAGGAACGAAATAGTTGCAGTGGTGAAAGAAGCAAGTGGTCTTGGGAAGTGGCTCAGGCAGCGTCCCTTCTTTCTGCTTCTCTGTTTTTCTTTCTTTTCTTTTCACAGAAGAGGCGGCGGTGCTCCGGGCACTTGGGAAGCTGGTTATTTCACACCGGGGGATTCAGGAATCTGTTCTCTCCCCATTATCCTGGAACACAGCTGTAGTGTGTTGCGTCTCACTCACCGTGCAGCCGGACAGGACACGGGGAGCAGGCCCACATCTGGCCGGCCGAGTCGCCTGGGGCCAGGCTGGGCCATTAGCTGGGGCGTCTGCGTTCTGTACACATTCCTCCTGGAGCTGCGGCGCTGGCTCCAGGAACAAAGGGGCCCCATTGACTTGGTCCTGGCGTTCTTCTCCGCTCGTAATCCATCACCTTTCTCAGAGGTTTCCTGTGTGCTCACCCCCTCACCACTGGTGATTTTGGATGCAGATCAAAGGTACAGTTCAGGCAGCGCGCTAGGAGAAAGAGCTGGGCTCTGGCGGCCACAGACCTGGGGTAAAACACCCTGTGTCACCCTGACTGTCCTCACTGGTCCCCATCTGCAGCCTGGGGACGTGGCTGCCCTCCACAGGACTCACACCAGCGCTCCCTGTGGTGGTGTTTGGTATGACTTCTGTTGGCCAAGTGGCCCTGGGCAGGTGTCCCTCCTCTCTGGTGGGCTACTGCTTACTCTGGTTCTGCTAAATTTCCATAGCCTGAGGCTTCCTGCTGGAGTAGCACTTCCCCATTCTTGGAGGCGCTATCTGATCCCCCACGGGCACAAGCCTGTGCCACAACAGGAGGAGGTGGTGGGGACGTGTGAGTTTGTCCTGGTGATCCGGGACAGGCATGTTTCCAGTTCCTCTCCTCTGGAAAGGTCCGAAGCATCCAGTGGCCGGGGGTAAAGGAGAGGGAGCATGCCTATGCTTGTCACCACTGGGCTGGGCGCCGAGGGAGGCGAGAGGGGCTCTCAGCTGGTTAGAAAGGTGTTTTATCCCCTTCTGGACACAGGATGGGAGGGGGCATTTGTCTTCTATGTTGCTCAGAGCGTAGGAGAAGCTTCCTAAGTAAGGGACATGTCTTGGCTTTTTGACTCTTTCTACAAAATAATTTTCATGTAATATGTCCTTGCTATAGACTTGGAAAAGAGGGGAAAATGCTAAGGAAGTTGGAAATAGTACCACCCCAGAGGCTGTGAATCCGCCTGCTTCATGCCTTGTACTCACTGTGCTTTTTGTTTACCAAGCTGAGATCATACGTATTATTTTGTGTCCTGCATTTTAGATCAGCGTGGCGGTATAAGCATTTCCCCGTTTGAAACTAACTCTGCATGTACACAAGTGGTGACGACAGTACAGGGTCCCTGTATGTGGAAGTGTGGTAAGGTGCGTGATGACCATTTGTCCTCTGGCCACACACAGCCTGTGTGCATCCTTGCACAGAGATTCTTGGGCAAGATCCTGGCTAGTCCTGTTCTTGGAAGGACTTCTAAGGCTGATTGAGGTCAAAGAACAGAAACTTTTCTTGATTGTAGTAACATATACATAACGTAACATTTACTATTTTAATCATTTTTAAGTGTGCAGTTCTGTGACACTAAGTATATTTTTGGGCAACCATCACCACCATCCATTTCCAGAACCGTTTTCATCTTGCAAATATGAAACTGTCCCATTACACATGAACTCCTCATTCTCTCTCCCCCAGCCCCTGGCACCCACCCTCCTACTTTCTGTCTCTATAAACTTGACTCCTCTAGGACCTCATGTAAGTGGAATCATATAGTATCTGTCCTTTTGTGATGGGCTTATTTCACTGAGCATCATGTCCTCAAGTTTTGTTTATGTTGTAGTGTGTTAGAACTTCCTTGTAATATTCCGTTGTATGTATAGACCTCATTTTGTTTATTCATGAGTTGGTGGACACTTAAACGCTGTTTCCCCCTTTGGGTTATTGTGAATAATGCTGCTGTGACATGGGTGCACAAGTGTCATCTGAGTCCCTGCTTTCCATTCTTTGGGGTATACACCCAGAAGTGGACACACACTTTTTGACGTCCCTTGATCTATATGGTCAGGTTGCAGTTGAGAAATGGTGTGCTCTCTGGCTCCTCTCAGAGTTCACTCTTGTCCCTGAACCCCGGGTGGGGCTGGCGCCCACCGGGTATAAACCAGGCCTGCAGGAAAAGGAAGAAGGAGACTTCTTACCGAGCTATTTTGACAGATTGTGTAAACTCAGTGATTAATGGAACGAGAAAGCAGGAAGAATGTCTTTCATTTAAAAAAAAAAAAGCCTTCGGGGTTGCTTGGTTTTATTTTCAATTAAAAGGGTCTGATTTTGTTTCTGGAGAATGGTTTTAATTTGGATAAATGGTTCCATCTGGGAGCCGCATGCCAGCGCCTGTGATCTGTGAGTGCAATTACTCAGGGTTTCCTCGGCTCCTTTTCTGAGGGAACAGCATGGAGCTGGCCCTGCTTTGGTTTGGCCTTGGTGACATGGCCGTGAAGGCGCTGTGCCTCGGAGGGAGGCAGCCTTTCTGTCGGTACTTGGAGACTGCGGGACCCGGGCGGCCCAGAGAGCGCAGGCCTGAGGCCCAGCGTGGTGGATGCTGGTTAATTTTTACCCTCTAAGAATGTGCTCACAATCTCAAGTCAGGAATGCCAACCGGCAGGCCACCCCCTTGCCCCGCCCTGGAACACGTTGCGCCAGAATCACTGGCATCTTTTCCAATGTGGGCATTTGCAGGGTCGGTCAGGTGTGGAGGCGGTGGCGGGGGAGACACCCTTACGTTGTCCTCTATTCTTCCAGGCTCCCTGGGCCAGGCAGGCTTCAGGTCCAGGCATGGGCTCTCTGTGGGGTGGTCAGGTGGGGCTTCTTTCAAAGGGGATGTTGGGCTCAAGGAGGTGAGGGAGGAAATCCTGGGGGCTCTCTGGGAAGGAGCCATATCGGGGAGGAACAGTGAGGATGGAGGCCCTGGCAGGAACTGCCTAGTGTGTTCCTGGAGCAGTGAAGGGATTGAGGAAGGCAAAGGGAATAAGACACGAGATGGGGCGTTCCATTCTTTAAAGTAGGAAAACTGGCGCCCAGAGTGAGAGGCACACCTAGCCTGGGAGGCAGGGCCTCGTCTTGCAGGCGAAGCGAGTGTGCCCCTAGCTCTTGGAGCAGCAAGTGGCCGGGCCCACCAGGCTGCGGGACGCCCACACCCACCCTGGGTCCGGCGGTGTCCTGCTGGCTTGTGGAGAGGCTGGGTGTGGGCACACAGCCTCTGACAAAGGGTGGTTCTTAGCATAAGGAATAGTGAAGTCTGGGTCGGGGGCTGGTGAGGAGCGGAGAGGAGTGAGGACCGACCCTGTGCTGGGTGGGCCAGCCCAGGGGGGCTGCCCTGTTGGAGGGGTTGGGCGGGGCCTCATCCTTCGGAGGCCCAGCCTGCCCTGGGATCTCATGGAGAGATGTTGATAGCGCCTAAGCTCCGTGTACCAAAAGGCAGAGCAGGATGTGCACCCCCATTTCTGGAGCAGCCTTTGCAGCTCCCCCTGGGCCTCTCACACACCTTTCTGCTGCCTACCTGCAAGGCTGAGATTTTCAGCAGGCTACACTGATGAAAAGTTTGGGTGAGATGATAATTGGCAACCACAGAGTGGATCTCTTTACCCCTCCCATGCTCATTGAAATGGGAATAATCCAGAGTGGAGGTCATCTTTAAGAGCATCGTGTACTTTTACAGCATTTTGTTTATTGCTAGAGACACCATCGCAACCTGGATGATGTTCGTACACGTACAAAAGGTGCCCCTTCTCACACTAACACACACATGGGCAGCTTCTGTTCCCGGCTAGGTTTTCACAACGGCTCAGTGTAAGGAGCACAGGGGATGGTGTACTTTTCACTCTGAGCATTTTCCCAAACCTGTATCATATCTGAAGCATTTCCCATGTCTCCACACTGACTTCACAGTTGTCACCGTGGTGCCTTCTTTCAACTCTGGAGGACGAGGCCAGACTCTGCATGAGCGCTCACCACCGGGCTGGCTCTTCGTGAGGAAGTGGTCAGAGCTGCTGCTTTCAGACAGTAACAGCTCCTCTTCAGCCCCGGCTTGTTGGGTGTCTTCCGGCCGCTTTGATTTTGTGCCTAGCCCCTGGGGAGGTCTGTGCAGCCTCCCTATGGCAGTGATCCGGCCCCTCTGCGCCGGCTGGCTGTCCTGTGCGGAGGGACTGAGTTTCCTCCCCTGCTCCAGAACCTGCGGGCCGTGGCGGGCGGGAGGCCCGTGTGGCTCTTGCCGAGTTAGGTCTTCGCAAGCTGGTTTAGCTCTGCTGTCTGCAGCGGCTCCCCAGGACACGAGCGACAGGGGCTGGCACAGCAACGGTGTCTAGCCATGTGCTGGTGAGGCGACGTGCCCTGGAGCCGTGATGCCGACCTTTGCTCTGTGAGTCTTTGTGACCAAGACTGCTGGCTGGTGTCCACCTAGGACCTGTGGGAGCTGAACTCAGCTCTCCAGCCAGTAATGTTCTAGTGGGTCCAGATAGGCTCAGCTTTCAGTTTTCATGGCCACGTGGGTTGGGCGGAGGGCTGGACCAGCAAGGACTTGGCCGACCGTGATCTCTCGCCTGCTGTCCCTTGACCCTTGGGTCTACTGTCTTCCTCCCACATGTCTGCACTGGTTATTTCTGCAGCGTTCCACCTGTCATCAGACCTGGGTGCTTTGAGGACTAACATCAGTCCCGTGGTGCCAGCTGGTGTTGAGCAAAGAGGAGGCCTCGGCCGGGTGCTGCTGGGGACGGTGTGGTCCTGCCTGTTTGCTCTGGGGGTGGGGTGGGAAGGGAGCGGGCTCTGCAGTAACCGATGTGGTGCTGGTTGCTGCCTCGGCCACCGCTTCTCCACGTGACCCTGGGACAGTCACCGAGCTTCTCTGAAGGGCTGCTGCACACTGGGGTTGGTATTAAGGACCTCCCTGGGTTGCTGGTGGTACAGGGTGACATCCTGTACTGGAGGTCTTGAGTATACTCTGGGTGCCATTGTTGTTCCTTTCCTTTTGTCATTACTTTTTCACCTTTTCAAACAGCTGAATCCGAAAAAGCATTTTCCTCCATGCCAGCCCCCCTCCCTGAGACAGACCTCCTGGGAAGGAGGTGGGCTGTGGGGCCCCTAGAGCTCTCGAGGGTCGGGTGGGGCCCTTCCTGACGCCCAGTGAGCATGTCCTTTGTCTTCTGACGTATTCTGGGATCCTGTTGGGTACATTTTGTTCGTATCTCTCTCCTCACTAAAATCTGAGCTCTTCCAAGGACAAGACCCTGTCTTCCTGTATTTTTGTGTGATAAGAGCTTTGCAAGCAGCTTAGAGTTGGCTGCGTGACCTCGGGCAAGGCGTTACATCACGGAGCCTCATTCTGTCCTTGGGAAGCCGCGCTGCCTCCCTAATCTGAAGCGCATCCGGTGTGCTTCACAATGGGAGGAGACAACTCCACACCCAGATGGAAACATTCTAGAAGCTGCTTCTTTACTTGAAGAGGGAGGTGCTTGCACATTTTCCCAGGGTTGCATTAATTTTTACAGAATTTTTCAGAAAGATCCACCGTTTTCTTCTTTCTTGGAGTTTTGCTTTGCATTCTACTCCATTAGCTTTCAGAGGAGCCAATTGACAGTTATCTCACTGACTTGAGAACTAGTGCTCTGTTATTTTCTTGGAAAATAGCCACATTCCAAGTTGTCATATTATAGAAAGTTGATGGTAATTGCCCGCCAGGAGTCCACGAGGGCTCTCTGACAAGGGCTGCAGATACAAAGCTGTCACTTTACTGTTCTTGTAGCACAAAAGAATATTCTTTTTGCACAGAGTGTGTTGCAGAGTTTCCTTGAAATCCACCCTGTAATATGGCAAGAATTATTTCCTTTGTCTTCTGCTCAAAATGGATTCCAGTCTTGATACAGACCCACTATTGATGTGTGATCTCTTGTCTAATGTTTAAGTGAGAGTGTTGTTCTTATAAAAATGTTGGGCATCCAGCAGACTCCTGTTGAGAAACGAGTCGCCTCTCCCACTTATCTGCTTTCTGCTGAGGCTGCTCAGATCATGTTCACAAATTCTTTCTTTGGGACTGAATGCATTTAAAAAACTGGCCAAATGGTGGAGAGATGCTTTGATCAGCTGTATGGTACTCTTGGCGCCTGGAAGCACACAGCTCTCCATTCACATGAGGAATGGGTGAGGTGACACCAAGAGGGTGGCTTTGTTCTCCAGCCACAGTCAGGGCACAAGTTCTCTCTCCCTCTGTCCTTCCCCACAGAGGCAGCAGCCCACTCGGAGCCATGGTGTGACCAGTTGGCATCTGGCCTTGGCACTGGGTGAAACCCATGGCCCGGTGGCACACAACCCCCATCACCTACCTCGGTTTCCATTCTGTTCCAGCTGATGAATGAGATGTGGCGCAGCGTCAGTTCATAGACCTCAGGCTTGCTGCGAATAAAAGCTGCGGCCCTGCGGGTGGCAGAGGCGGCGAAGGACAGGGACTGACATTAATTATTGAGCGTTTGTGAGGCCTGTCAGGGAGTGGCTCGTTTGTTCATTGGCTCACTCTTTGCCTCCAGGCAGCGGGCATGTACTGAGTGCCAACTGTGTCCCAGGTGTGGTGCACCCTCCCCAGCTCTGGAGAGAGCGGGACTCGGGGGGCTCTGCGGCTTGCCCGCTGTCTCGGCTGGCACAGCGTGTTTCTTTAGAGCCCCTGGCGCTGCCAGCTGCCGCCCCTGCTTCTCGCAGTCCCGCCAGGAGCCTTGAGCTGCCCTGCGGTCTCCCTGCCCCTGTGAGCCCGTGTGGCCTCCCAGGCCCTTTGGGGTGCCAGGCGTTGCAGAGGCCCGTGGGTGCGGACAGCCGAGGGGAGCAGGGGTCCGGAGAACCGGCCAGTGGCCCCGAACTTCTTTTACTGTTTTAGGCAGCAGCTGGCAGAGGCTGTCGTCTTAGGTCAGCACGAGACCTTACAGAGCAGAGTCGCCTGGCCCAGCGGCCAGAGGGAGCCAGTCCTCTTCTCGGTGCGCCCACGGTGTGGAAAGGCGAGACCAGCCTTAGAGAGAGTTGGCTGCCTGCTCATTCCGATGGTGACCTCCAGTGTCATCAGGACTTGAGGCTGGCATGGGGCTCTAAACAGATGCAGAGTGACTCCTTTGGCCTCTGCCCTGGTCCCACCTTGCTCTGGCCCCAAATCTGCATTACTTCACTGTGAAGGGAGGTGGCTAGTGGTAGATGGACCAGGTAGAGATTCAGGCTGCCTGCCCAGTTTCACTCTGAGTCTCTCATGTCACTAGTTGTACAAGTCACCTGCCTTTCTGATGTCGGTTATAGGGGCCGAGAGTGCCCTGAGTAGTATAGCCAGGGTGATGAGACTGGGGTCAGGGTTGGGGGGTCCTGAGGACCGTGGGGTTGGTGGGGGTCCTGAGGATCGTGGGGTTGGGGACAGAGGTGGGTCCTAAGGACCATGGGGCTGAGGGTAGGAGTGGGTCTTGAGGATCATGAGGTCGGGGCGGGGGAGGTCCTGAGTACCATGGGGTCCGGGGTGGGGGTTCTGAGGACCATGGGGTTGGCTGAAGGGGGTCTCTCCGTCATAGCTCTCATCACATTTATCTTTAGTTACTTCCTACTACCTGGTGGTGAACTCTCCCTGCATCATTTTGGGATTGAAGCCACGTCTGTTAGAAGTTCACTCTCCCGGGGCTGAGGGCTCCCCTTGGCTTGCATGTGCAAGGCTTTTTTTGCTATCATTCACAAAAGACCCAGGAACTTAGCATTGGCTGCACCTGTGCAGTGGTGTAAAATGAAAAGGAGACTGCAAATGAAGTAGAGACAAGCTCAGTGGGTCGTTGTTGAACTTAAAAGACTTTTTCACCCCACTTAAAGAAAATGTTCAACTTTTCAGGAAATTTGAAAAAATAGTATAATGAACACTTGTATACCCTCCACCTAGATTTACTGTATTTGTTTTCAGGGTTTTTTTTGCCATTTTGTCACATTTGTTTTATCTCTCTTTATTTATGTAATTTGAAAAGTTGTACACATCGTGAGCTTCACCCATACATACTCTAGCCAGCATTTCCTGAGAACAAGGACATTTTCCCACATCCCTCAAGACCATGATTACACTAAGAAAGTTAATATTGGTTTTGCGACATCAGCTGATGTCCTACCTTTACTGCACTGTTTCTCAATTGGCCCCCAAGTGGTTTCTCGCTGTGACTCAATCTGCCCAGAATCCCATCGTAGTTTGCATGTTGAAATGGGTGACGACGTCCATCTGGGCTCAGCGAACAGGCCCCCTGCTTTCTTTGTTTTAATATCACTGTTATTTTTCCACGACATTTTTATTTCGGAAGACTTTTTTAAAATTACATTTTTATTTTGAGAATTTTCAGGCAGTTGTAAGAAATAAGACAAAGAGAAACTGTGTACTCTTGACCCTGTCTCCCCCTGTGGAAACATTTTGAAAAACTATAGGACAGTATCACAGCCAGGATGCTGACATCGACATAGTCAAGATGCAGAACAGTCCATCCCTAAGGATCTCTCACGTGTTGCTTTACAGCCACCCCCACTTCCCTCCCATCTCCACCCCTCCGTCACCTCAGCAACCACTAATCTGTTCTCCATTTCTATAAATTTTTCATTTCAAGAATGTCCTATAAATGGAATCATGCAGTGGGTAGACTTTTGGGATTGGCTTCTTTCACTCAGCATAGTCCTTTGCAGATCCATCCAGGTTTTGCTATGTCACTGTTCCATTCCATTTCATTGCTGAGTACTGGTTTGTGGTATGGACAGACCACCATTAGTTTAACTGTTCAGTCTTGAAGGACGTCTTCACTGAGTCTCCAATCCATGAACATGGTATGTCACTCCAGTTTTTTAGATCTTCTTTGATTTTTTTTTTTTTGGCGAGGAAGATTTGCCCTGAGCTAAACATCTTTGCCAGTCTTCCTCTAGTTTGTACATGGGATGCCTTCACAGCATGGCTGATGAGTGGTGTAGGTCCACTCCCAGGATCTGAACCTGCAAACCTGGGGTGCTGAAGCGGAGCACGTGGAACTTTACTCAGCTACAGGGCCAGCCCCTTCTTTGATTTTTTTCATTAATCTTGGGTAGATTTCAATATATAAGTCCTGTATATATTTTGTTAGATTTACACCCAAGTATTTCACTTTTTTGGAGCAATTGTAAATGGTATTGTATTTTTAATTCTAGTATCTATGTGCTCATTGCTAGCATGTAGAAATGCACTTGACTTTTATGTGTTTATGTTATATCCTGTGATCTTGATAAATTCACTTATTAGTTCCAGGAGTTTTATTTTGTAGATTTCATGGAATTGTCTATGTTGACAATCACGGCATCTGAAAATAGGGACAGTTTTTAAAATTTTTTCCTTGAGGAAGATCAGCGCTGAGCTAACGTCTGCTGCTAATCCTCTTTTTTTTTCTGCTGAGGAAGACTGGCCCTGAGCTAACATCCATGTCTATCTTCCTCTGCTTTATATGTGGGACGCCTACCACAGCATGGCTTGCCAAGCAGTGCCGTGTCTGCACCTGGGATCTGAACTGGCAAACCCCAGGCTGCTGAAGCGGAACGTGAGAATTTAACCACTGTGTCATTGGGCCGGCCCCCAAGGGACAGTTTTATTTAGTCCTTTGCATAGACTTTTTGAAGACCCCAGGGCAGTTTTCTCACAGGATATAGCACAATCTGGATTTGTCTGGTTCTTTCCTCGTTATCAGATGCAGGATCACACAGGTGTGAGGTGGGGTACCTCCCCTTGCCTCCCGTCAACAGGTTGGAGTGTCTGTTGTCCCACTTGTGGCCGCCAAGCATGATTCCCCTGATGCAGGCTCCCAGCCGTCGTCAGTGTCACGTGCACCTTGCCCTCTGTCCCTTTGAGACTGTGAGCCTCCTGCTTCTCAGTTGCCTGTCACTCAATGGTTTAGCATCCAAGTGTGATCCTGGCCTGAATCAGTTATACTAGGGTTGTGAAATGGTGGACCTTAACTGTTTTTACGCACTTTAGAAGCACTCATTATTTTGCGAATAGTCAGATTGTTAATAACCAATCCCTCTTACCTGGGTAAAGTAAGAATTTTATTTATTGTTTTAATTCTTTAAATGGTCTGTAAATTTGGCAAAACAAAAATGCTGTTCCATTTGTCCTCCTCAAACGTCACTTCGTGGTGGCACTCTGGGTGCTGTCCGGGAGGTCCTGTGCAACCTTGTTGGCAACGGGACTGAAGCTGTCACTGCAGCCACATGGCAGATCCAATGCAGGGTTTGCCTGCCCAGGTCAGCAAGCCGTTCAGGTGGCTCTGCTGAAAGCCCGTCTTTGTGACATTTGTCTAAGTCAGGGCTTCTCAAAGTGAGGTCCTGGGACCAGCATCAGCATCACCGGAGGCCTGTTAGAAATGCCAGTTCTGGGCTCCACTCCGGCGGAGCGTTGCTGCCTCAAACCTCTGGACTGGGGATGGCAGTTGGAGGTGAAGTCGGATGCTGCTCAGGTCTGAGAACCCCTAGTTGTTTATCTGTTTTCCAGGATGTCTAGCTCTGGAACCCCGGTGAAGGTGTGCAGTTCAGTGTCTTTAAGACCCATTGTGGGTTTGCAACCATCCACACTTGTCATCGTGTCAGACTGTGGTGGGGAGCCGTTGCTAAGCCTCCCCAGGGCCTGTGTCCGGAAAGAGATGCATTTACCGTTCTTGTACTTAGGAGAGCTCCTTTGAGCAACCTGGATCCCAATTCGTGTTCCTGCCCAAGACGAGGATGCCCGGCAGAGTGTGGGCTTGGAGAGTGAGGTAGCAGGGACAAGTGTGAAGTCGTGCGTGTTTTCAGCCTCTGCTCCTATTTAGCTTTGACTGGCTTCCTGCCGTAAGGGGTGATAATCAGCATTTCTGGAGGTCGGTGCCTCGGTAGCCAGCTCTGCTATTGGGGATTAGCTTTTATTTTTCACTAAACAGATGGAGACTGAGCTTCTTCTATGTGCAACGCTGCGTGCTTCTCATACAAAGAGAATCGAGGTCTTCGAGCTCGGGAGCTGTGGCTGGCCCTGTGCTCCTTTGAGCTTGCTGTAGGAAGGGGGTATGTCCATAGCACAAAAAGAGGGTGCTGTGGGAACTGAGAGGTGACTAGGAGGGAGGCAGCAAAGAGCCTAGGGGTGAAAAGTGGGTGTATTAGTCAGGGTTCTCTGGAGAAACAGAACCAGTTGGAGACATATCCATATGAATTTGTGGGGCTGGCAAGTTGGAAGTTTGCAGGGCAGACTGGAAATTATAGAAGGTCTTGATATTATAGTCTTGAGTCTGAAGCAGAATTCCTCCTCCATCTCTTCCCTCTAGTCTTTTATCTTCAGGCTTTCAAGTGATTGGATGAGGCCCACCCATTTTGTGGAGGACAGTCTGCTTTACTTGATGTCTACTGATTTAAATGTGAATCATATCTAAAAAGTACTTTTACAGCCACGTCTAGACTGACATCTGGTGCTATAGCTTAGCCATGAGGACACATAAAATTAACCATTACACATGGGAATCTGGACTAGATATAGTCAGATTCAAATAGCGGCATTGCCTCATATTATCTTTGGAACCCTGGACAATGTGAGCCTCAGTGATGTTAAGGGCTCCTTAGAGCCAATGGATGTTTATTGATTTATGTAACTAGAACAATCAGAGGTAATGTGGACATCAGGCTTGGTTTGATTAAGCAGTTCAACCATGTGACTGCCCATAAACCTCTCTCTTCTCTGCCTTTTTAGTTATCACCTCCTTTCCCAGGTGGACCTCCTTATGACTACAAGACAGCTGCCAATTGCTCATTGCTTACTTCCAGAGAAAGGGTGTCTCTCTATAGTCATTCAACAAATGTCTCAGACCAATCTGGTGGCCATAGAAGGCTTGCACTGACTGGCTTAGCCTTAGTTGTAGGTTTTTCCTGGAGTCAGTGATTGGTGGAAGAGGGGGAAGTTTATGCTGGTTGATGAAGGTGTGTCAGGAAAACAATGTCCCCATTGCTCGGTGGCCTCACCCTAAGGCCGTGAGGAGATGCCTGGCATGTGGCTAGTGCTGAACAAGGAGGGCTGTTATTATATTTTCCCCTCCCTGGAGAAGCAGAGCAGGGCTTCTGTAAGTGGGCTTTGAGGGGACCCTGATGAGGAGGAAGGGTTTCCTCAGGAAAGGGTCCATGTCCTCTAGAGAAAGGGGACTTGCTGGCAGCAGGGCAGAGCTCTCCGTCTTGCCTGAGTCCTGCTCTGTCGCTTACTGGCTTGTGACCCTCACTTTCCTGTTTGTCTTGAATAACAGGTGATAAGTCCTCCCTAAAGGGGCGTGTCCCCGAAGGAGAGTCGAGTGAGATGCTAGTGGAAGTGAGTTTCCATCCCTTTGCTTACAGAATGCCTCTCAGCATAGGAGCCAGTTTTGCGTATTTCGTCTCACTCTGTCCAGTTGGCATGACTATTGGTTTTAGAACCATGGTCGTTGGCTTAGAGTTCCTGAGCTCTTGAAGGGTGAGTCCTAGGCAAGAGGGGGTTCCGGGTTTCCAGCTGGTCCCCGTGCTGCTCCTGCATGCTTGATCTGGACTCTGTAGCCCCGAGGTGACCCCCGTGCACTGGGCAGAGGGCCTGGCCTTGGTATTGTCGGCTGTCACTGACTCAGCTGCCAGATGGGGGTGTGAGCAGTAATAGGCTTGGCCATCATGGGCACCCGGAACTGGAGTCCTGGGTGCACGTCTTGACTCCACCGCCCCACTGGTGGCTTGGCGTGAGGCTGGCCGCTGAGTAGAGCTGTCTCCTGGCGCTGTTAGAGTTGGCCAGTCCTGACATCTACTTCCCTGTGTGAAGTATCGATCAAGTGACAGGCCTTCAACTTATCAATGCTATTCTTCCTCGTCTTGAGGCAAATTTAAAAGAAAAGTCTCCTTCCCTGCACATAGGCTTCCGCACACACACCTGCCTCCGGCTCTGTGGGTCAGGAAGTTTTACCAAATGACCCCCTTCAGTAGAAGTCCCATCGCTGGGATGAAGGTGTGGTTATTTGTCCTGTGCTCCATGGACCAAATAATTTTAGTTCCATTTCTCAGACTCTACTTAAAATAATTATAAATGATGCTGATAAAGATATCCTTTGCAGAACCCCACTGAGGAAAAGTGAGCTGGCCTTTCCATTTCTAGAGTGCTCACTGGGCTCGAGACACTGGCTGGGGCCTGCATGTGCGCCGTCCTGTCGGATGTGAGGGCATTCAGAGAATGTTCGCATTGCTGCTAAAATGGAGACACATCCACGGATCACACTGTTGCAACTGGGCCTTGGTTCCCTGTCAGCCTTGAACTGTCACCAGCGATGACGTCTGCAGGCCACTCACGGTTTGGCATTGGTGACTGTGCCAGTTATCTGTTGTGATGCAAACCACCCCAAACTTAGTGGTTTAAAGCAGTAGGATTTCTTTCCTGCAGTGCGGGGTGGGGGGGGCGGGGGGGGGGTGGGCTGGCTGCTGACGGGGTGGGTGGGCGCCCCGCCTGCTGCATCGTGTGGATTTTTCTGATTGCCCCAAAATGACTTTGGGAGCTGGTGTGTTAGGATCCTAAAAGGGCACACGCAGCACTGGCCTCTCTCTCAAGTCCTTTTTCCTCCATCCACTCCGTAGCTCTCTCCTCTCTTGTGGAGGACGCTGGGCAGACGGCCTGGCGTGGCGGAGGGGGCAGAGAGAGACTGAGTGGGGAGTGGCCTTCACAGCCCATGTGATGTGGTACTGGGGCGGGTCAGGGGTCATGCCCTTGACCTTGATGGAGGCCTCAGGGCCAGGAGAGCTGGAATGCTGTCCTCTCTTGCTGGGCCATGGTGGTCATGCTGGCAGATCAGCTTCCTGTGCCACCTCCTGGCCAGTAGGACACTTGTGTATCTCCCCCGTCCTTGCTTCTGGGTCTGCGTTCTTGGTGTGTGGCCCTGGGGTCTGAGCAGCCAAGTTCCCCCTGTCCCCAGAAAGTCCTTGGAGCTCATCAGTGGAACGTTGTCATACTGCTTCTGCTGTCCCTGGGCGACGTCAGCCCCATTATTAAAAATCTGAGCCTGTGTCCCCAGTGTGTGCATATTTAAGGATGCGCTGGAGGGGGACTTGAAGAGTGGAGTAAGCAGTCCCTGTGAAAGGAAGTGTGCGTTTACTTCTGCCTCCCAGTGCTGTCCCTCGGGCTCCCACCGGGAGGGGCTCTGGGAGGAGTCTGGCTGGTTCTCCTGCACCCTGGTCCTTGCACAGGCTCCCAGAGGTGGTGCAAAGCCCCCTCCTGCCCCCTGTTCTTGGACATAAACTCCGACCCTGTAAAGAGGCTTGGTCTGGTGCCAGAGCTGGGTTTTCCCGCTGGGCGTGCACAGGGGATCGCCCCTTAGGGGATGTCCTGTAGGGGACGCCCGAGTGGGCACTGAGGGATGGAGGCCAGGACCGTGAGCGAGGCCGGCACCTCTGCACAGCCCACCTGCCTGTCCTTCCCTGTGCACAGGAAGCCTGCTGAGTGGGGTTGGGGTGATTCTGTCCCGGGTTTTCCAGTGAGGAAATTTGCTGGCAGTTGAAGGCAGAGGTGGGCGTCAACCCTGAGTCCCTAGAATGAAAACCTGCCTCTCTGTCCTGCCCCCGCACCCCACGGGGCTGCAGGGGAGGGGCGCCTGGGAGGGCTCTCTGAAGTCCGGGCTGATGGGCGCTTCTGGGGAAGGTGGGGCACCCAGAGTCTGGGAGCCAGCACCTGGGGTGAGGGTGTGGGACCCTTTGCGGAGCAGCAAGTCAGGCTGAAAGGAGGGCGCAGTGGGAGCTTTGCTTTTTGCCGTTGGCTAAGAAAAGAAAAGAAAAACAGCGTGAGCAGAGGAAGCCTTCCTGGCGGGGATTACCTGGAGGTGGCCAGCCTCTTTGATCCTGGGTGACTGGGCTTGCCGCAGCTTGCTCCCATCACGGCAGCAAATCCCCTTGCCCTTTTATGTCGGGAGCCCACACAGGGCTCTGAAGTTGAAGCTCTTCTTCAGTCTTGCCTGCAGGAAGCATTGCCCTGTCTGCAGGGGAGGACAGCTGAGGGTCTGGCCTGGCCCAGCCCCAGTTGCTGAGGTCTCATCGATGGGGTGGGAGTGTCCAGAGGCTCTGAATTGATGGACCTACAGACAGACAGACAGGGGAGATGTCCTGTGGGCCTGTTCACTGCCTTCCTCCTACCTGACCTCGTGACAAAAGGGCATCCTTCCAGACTGTAGACTTTCTCTGGAAAATTCCATGATACATGCCTTTAAGAGTGGATATGATCCTTTCCTGCATACTTTATGGCATTTTGGGTGGAATAATTCTTTCTTGGAGGGTTTTCCCAGGAATTGGGTAGCATCCTTATGTCGTCCCGCTAGAAGCTAGTGGCCACCCCAGTTGTGGCTGTGATGATAAGAGAGATGCCTTTTACGAATTTCCACATGCCCCAGACACCTGCGGTTATCAGTGGGCAGAGAAAGCAGTCAGCACCTGAAAAAATGAACACGGATGAAGAAATACCAGAGAGCATTCTATGAGTCGTCATGGTATCTTTTGTAAAAACTTCCAGTTATTTATATATGTATGTGTTTTATTGGGTTTCTATTTAAATTGTATTTCTTACTGTATGTTGCCATCAAAAAGATTTGAAAAACATGGAAACTGACAAGGACATTTTGATCATTGTACATTGTGGCTATTCTTTTCCTGTATTTGAACGATCAAAAGACAGAAGACTTTGGAAGAGGGTGGGCAGAGGATTGGGTTAAAACAGCATGTGTTTGGGTAAAAGGTCCTTTCGTGTGCGGGGCACTGGCAGAAGTGATAGTCGTGGTCGAGGTAGTGGTGGCCCCTGCTTGTCGAGGGCCCTTCAGCTGTGGCGTGCACATCCTGCGCCCCTGTAGATGGTTATGAAGAAGACCACAGGGAGAAAAGTCAACCCATCCTTTGAATAAGATGCTTAAGAGCTTTCCCAAACACATGAGGCCATGGTTGGTCAAGTACCATCCGATTGTGGACATTGTCAGGAGGGTCAGGGCCTCTGGATCAGGGATCCACCTGGCTCTGAGTCCCCTTCCCACTCACTCTCCTGCTCTTGAGTAGCCTTCCTAGGGGGAGTCTGCATGGGGATGGGGGACACAGGGCAGGAGACAGCCCCTCTGAACTGCAGTCTGCCCCTGTCAAGGGTGGATCCTCCATGCTGAAACTCACAGGTGCCATTCATGCTGTGGGAACTGAGCCCCCACCAGACCACTCGTGGGAGGAGCCTCACCACCTGAGGCTGAAGGAGGTGGCATTCATGCCAGGCCTGCGAGGAGGTGTGTGAGGGTCTGCGGGGCGTCTGCACTGCACTCCACCTCGGAAGTCTCATCCTGTCCCCCTCTGGTTTTAGCTGGGAAGCATGACTTAGAGGTGCTCCCATTGGCGAAGAAGCTCTTCTGTGGCAGGGCCCAATTGTTGGGTTGAAAAAAAGAGAAAAATAGCTAGCAAAGAAAACAATAGTCGCGCTCTCAGGGGTTGCACAGAGCATTGTGTGACGACCGCCAACGCTCCAGGGTGGGCTCTGAGCCTGACACCAGCATCCATGACAGCACAGAGCTACTGGGGCAGCCAGGAGAGAGGCTGTGCGGGATCTCAGCCCTTGGTGTCCAGGACAGGGAGCTACGAACAGCCTGCGGACCTCCTCAGGGTGTTAAATATTATTATTTAATATTAATATATATTATACAATATATAATAATTTATTAATATTAATTTGTTAAATAAAGAGGATTCTTAAAAACATCGTATTTGATTTAGAAGCTTCTCCAAAATCTCCTGCAGTTTGTGGCATTTTGAGCAGAACCTCACACTGCCCAACACTTAGTGGAGTTTATTTTACAAAAGAGGGTTCAGGAGGCTCTGAACATACACTCGCACACAGAATCCTGCCTGCTTGCCTCCCTGTTTGCATGTGTGCACACATACCTACGTGCATGTGTCTGGGTACACAGGTGTATGCAATACACAGTGTTTGTATGTGTGTACACATGTCGATATGTGCGCTCACATGTACCATGCATATACACATGTATGTATCTGTGGGTGTATACACCTGCATGTGTACGCGTGTTTTTGTGTATGCATGTGTGCGTGTGTGCGTGTCACTGTTGATTTCTGAAATGGAGGCAGAGAAAGCCTTTTGTTGTTGTTGCTGTTTTTTGCTTCCCCAGGCAAATTGTTTCTCCCACTCACTCATGAGCTAAAAGCCCAGACTGCTTCCTGGCCCGGCAAGATTAACGTGAGCGCATCTTTAAGCAGTCCTTTTATTTGTCAAATCCCTGTTATTTTGTTAGAATCTATCTTGCAGCCAAAATAGCCTCAGGGGAAAAATAATGAAAAAAGGAATGAATTAGGTGTGTCAGCAAAATGTAGTGGGGATGGGAGCGTATGCAAATAAATAAGCATGCTGCTCCTTTTCTGTGTGTATCGAAATGTTGAAATGTTCCCTTTTAAATTATAAAGACACCACTCCAGCCCCTTAGAGTGGGCTTGCAGAGGGCGAAAGGAATGCTCCAGGCCCACCAGAAATGCCGCCGTCAGTCCTTCTGACACATTGTTGAATCTCTTTGCATAACAGGGACATACCATTTTGTGTTTTTTCTCTTAACGTGCCTTGGCAGAAATCATTCTCTGTTGTTGCTTTGTCTCTGCAATGTGAGGATTAATGGTTATTTAATATTTCCATTTATGGATTTGCCCACTCATTCTTTCATGTCTGTGGGATGCGTCCTGTGCTGTGGACACTGTGTCCCTTTGCCTGTTTATGTAACCTCCCCTGGTTGGCTGACTATGTTTCCCTTACGCTGTTAATGAAGACGGTGTGGTCACCTGTGCGTGCCTGGCGCCTGCCTTGGTCACCTCCTTAGCTGAGGTTCACGGGGTGGGGGGAGCAGGGCCAGGAGCATCAACTTTTCTGTAGTTCTGGATATGTGTGGTCAGATCACCTTCCAAAGAGCTTCCTGCATTAACGAACTGTCTCTCACAGGGTGTCTCCCCGTAGTTTTGGACACTGATACAGCCAAAGGTCCCCTGCTGCCCCTGCAGCTCTGCAGGAGCCCCCTCCCTCCCTCTCTCCCCTCCCAAGTTGGCCTCACCCAGCCCCACCCACACTGGGCTTCATGCTTTCATCGCCCCTGTGGTCTCCTGGGCACTGAAGTTAACACCCCAGTAAGACAGAACCATCCGTCCATCGCCGAGCCCCACTGACCTCCACCTCAGATCGTGTTCAGGGTGTGGTCACCTCGCCCCCGCCCCTGCCACCACCTGGTGCCAGCCTCCAGGCACCAGCTACCATCGTCCCTTGCCGGGCTGCACTGTGTTTGCAAGATGTTAACTGGGCTTTCTGTCCCGCTACTGCCTCCTCTCCCTCCCCTCAGTCTCTGTCACAGGGCAGCCAGAGGCAGCGTTTTAAAACGTTTCAAACCACATCATGGCACTCATTTGCTGAAAGCTTTCTGGCCATTTCCATTTCTCTCCGAGTCAGAAGCCAAGTCCTTACCTTGGCCACAAGGCTGGTCCCCGCCCTGACGCAGAACCCCGACTGTCCCCCTGGAGCATGGCCTGCAGTGGCTCATCCCTACCCACGGCCTCAGTGTTCTCTATGCTTCGGCTCCAATGTCCCCCTCTTGGTCCTGTATATACAAATAGCAGGGGCTCGCCTGGTGGCATAGTGTTAAGTTGCACGCTCTGCTTTGGTGGCTTGGGGTTCGCTGGTTCAGATCCAAGGTGAGGGCCTACACACTGCTCATCAAGGCCTGCTGTGGTGGCGTCCCACATAGAGGAACTAGAAGGACTTACAACTATGACATAAAACTATGTACTGGGGCTTTGGGGAGGAAAAACAAAAGAGGATGATTGGCAACAAATATTAGCTCAGGGCCAATCTTCCTTACCAAAAAGCATACCTTAAAAAAAAATGATCAAATTGCCCTTGATAAAGGATCGCTCCGCCCCATGTCCCTGGCATGATTTTCTGTCCTTTTCACTTGCTTTGTTTCCCTCTGGAGCGGTTGGCACATCGCATGTGCTGTCTTTGTTTCCTGGCTGGCTCCCCCACTGGAAGGTAGGCTCTGTGCAGACAGGCTCCTTATCCTGTTCATGCTGAGTGCTATGGTCCAGGGGCAGCACACGGACACGCGGCCAGCATCCTGCCAGGAGTGTGCACTCCAAGAGGGTGCTGAGCCCAGCCGAGCATGGGAGAGGGGTGGCAGGGAGGCTGCTGGCCCATCGAGACAGGCCAGCACGGCAGAGAGGTGCTCCCTTCGGGACCAGGCGTGTGAGGGGCTGTTCCTGGTGCCTGGAGCTGGGCTGGTTCCTGGTGTTCACGTGGTGGCCCAGGAAGCCGAGCCCTGGCCTGCCCCTTTGCGGAGTGAGTTGACGATCCCAGGCTGGGAATAGATCTGGGAGATGATCTCAGTCACCCCAGAACCAAGCTCTTCCCCTTTTGGGGTGCCATGATGCCTCGGGAGTGGGGAAGGACTGAGTGGGAATGATCAAAACTTAGATCTGTTTTGTCCTGTAACTTTGCTAATTTATTCTGGGTCTTTCCATGTCCATGAACATGATCTGAGCACTGTTTTGTGGTGCAGAGTCCTATAAATCCCTCTGTGTGTGAGTGCCGTTCAGGCACCGGAGACAAGTTGCTGGATGTTAAAACGGCGCCCGTTTCTCCCACTGTGCACAATCCTGCAATGAACATCGTTCCATCTAAATCTTCATCTACGTGTGCGCTTCCTGCCCCAGAATGCACTTCTTGACGTGGAGTTGGACATGAAGAACCGTGGATTTTGTTTGCATGCCTTGCCCGCCGAGAGGCTGCTTGTGTATGCCTGTGCCTCTCGCTCACGGCCCCGGCTGTCCTGTTTTGGGACCAGGGTCCCTGTGGCCTGGCTGCCACCCTCTTGCTCTGCGTGTTTAACTTTGCAAAGGGCAGTGCAGAGCACCCAGCCCTGCCCAGGCACCAGGCCTTCCTGGGGGCACTGCTGGCCGGGAGCCCGGGGCGGCGTCCCCGTTCCCACTTTCTGCGTTTGTTCACCTGTTCATTCAGCAAACAGGTGCTGGCCTTCCACAGAAGGGGTGGGCGGGGTGAGGCTGCGAGCTCAGGGGCACCTGAGAGTACTTCATGGGCTCCGAGCTGCGCGAGCCCATGGTCCTCACCCACGTCGACCTTCAGAGGGCTCCGCAGAGGAGACCTGTGTTGGCATTTTGGGGGTGAAGTGCTTCCGAGTGGAAGGCAGGAGGAGAGAGGGGAGAGTAAGGCTCAGGGTGGGCGCCCTCCCAGGAGGAGCGAGACACAGTGACTGGGCCGTGGTGGGGGAGGGGTGGTTCGTACTGAGGTGGGCAGTGAGGCATCAGGAGCGTCATTCAGTCTTCACTCAGCCCACCCTTAGTGCTGCTCCAGGCGTGGGGAAAACTGTGTGAGCCAGAGGGACAGGTTCTCTGCCCTCTTGGAGGGGACTTTCCAGGGCAGGGGTCTGGCAGTCAACCCCTACACAGTGACCCCAGGATATACTGTTAGGTAGCAGTAAGGACCCAGAAGGAAAACAAGGCACCCTAGGGAGGAGCGAGTATGGGCAGAGGTGGGTAGGCTGGTTTTGATAAGGCCTCTGAGGGGGCAATGCTTCAGCAGAACTTTGAAAGAAGAGAGGAGTAAGCCACATGAGTGAGTTACAGGTGGAAGGAACAGCACGTGCAAGTGTCCTGAGGCAGCAGCTAGTGCAGCAGGTTAGAGAAGAGCAGGGAGGTGAACAGGTCCAAGGGGAGCAGCGGCAGACTCTGGTGTTCTGTGGGCCCAGCATCAGAAGTTTAGGCTTTTTTTTTTTCTTTTTGAGGAAGATTAGCCCTGAGCTAACATCCATGCCCATCTTCTTCTACTTTATATGTAGGACGCCTGCCACAGCATGGCTTGACAAGCAGTGCATAGGTCCACTCCCAGGATCTGAACTGGTGACCCCTGGGCTGCCGAAGTGGAATGCATGAACACTGCGCCACTGGGCCGGCCCCTAGGCTTTCTTTCTTTTTAAATTAAGGGCCTAATTATAAAAGCTGGGGAGAGCCCTGTGCTTGAGCGTTGTCATGTCTGATTCCTGTTTAAGATGGTGCCTTAAACAGCTGGATGCAGGGGAGGGTCAGCTTGCTGGTGCATGCGTGGACCAGGCTGGTGGGAACGGAGACGGGCGCTGGGTCTCTTGGGGGATTTGTTTTGCAGGGCTTGCTGATGTGTTGCCTGTGTGCTTCTCGTGGAGAGAGGGGGAGCATGTTTGGGGAGAAAATCTGGAGTTCTGACTTGGAAGGCTGAGGTTGGTGGTGCCTCGGGGCAGCCTGGTGGAGGTGTGGAGTAGGCGACAGGGATCCCAGGACTTAGCAGGTCAGGAGGGAAGGGCTGGAGGGGACAGGGGAGGCCGTCAGCTGATGGATGGGGTGGGCTGGAGGCGACAGCTGGAGGACTGTGCACAGAGGAGAGTCCAGGACACCCACAGGTGCTCAGGGGCCAAGGACCCTCCAAAGGAGGGCCAGCGAGATAAGACATACTCAGGACATGGGGTCATGGAAGCCAGGGGAGGACAGTGTGGCAGGTGGGGGACAGTCAGGGGCAGCTGGGAGCTGCACTGGACGAGGAGCAGAGTCAGCTCTTGCGTCTGACGAGTTGCTGCTCTTTGGGGACTGGTGGCCAATTTCAGCTGACGGGATGAACAGTCCAGTTGTCTTTGGTCTTGGAGTGAACGGGCGGTGGGTAGTGGCCATAACTACTGCCCACCCTTGAGGAAGTTTCCTAGAAGGGGAGCAGGAAGTGGGCCGGTGATGGGAGGGGTGGCGGCGGGCCAGAAGGGCTGTCTTTAAAGATGGGGTGTCTTGCGGCCTGTTGTGTCTGCTGGGGGTTAGCGTAGGGAGGAAAAGGCTGGTGAAGTTCCACAGTGGGAAACCCAGAGCCAGGGTCACTGTGGGGGCCTCAGGCCGGGGGCGGCCTGCTGTCCATCTAGGGTTACACCTGGACAATGGCACCTGTGAGCTGGGTGGCCTGCAGCGGGTCGTGGTGATCTTCTGCATTTGGTTTGTTGGGAACGTCGAGCTCCTGTGTGTCGGTGTGCACGGAGCAGCTATCCACCCACGGGTGCCGACTCTGGAGGGTGGTGGGTGGCAGCACCCACTTAGGGAAGTTTCCTGGAGGCCACACTGAGAGCTCCTTGTGGGCGGTGACCTTGGCTGGTGTCCCTGACCTTCACCTTCCCAACTTCCTGCACAGCTGGGGCACAGTGTGGACCTGGCCAGCTGATTGAACAACAGGTGTTCCCTGTCACCCTGTGCTTGTAGCAGAGGAGACCAGAGAGCTGGGAGAAGAAGCTCCTGCACCCATATTTACAGGTGTCTCCCCCCATCCCATGATTTCAGCAGAAGCGTGCTGCGCATCTAAGATCCGAATCCCCAGTCCTCTATCGAGCCCTGATGGCCTCTGAAGGTCCCGGCCCCAAATAGGCCCCTTATTGCCTCCACCAAACCACTTCTTTCTCCCTCAGTCCCAGCCCGGTCATGGTCCTCCCGAACCCTTGGAGCCGGCCTCTATCTTTCCCGCTGCCATAGCCACCAGGGTCTTGGTGGAAGCGCTCATGCCCTCTTTGCTGGCCTGTTTCACAGGAGGTCTGCAGCTTCCTGTCTGTCACCCTCAGCCTGCAGCACCCCTTTACCTATAAGCCTCTGACCCCCCATTTTCACCAGGGTCAAGTCTAACGCTGAGCCCGGCCCCCAGTGCCTTCCCTCTTTCTTCTCCGGGGCTGCCTTCCTGTTCAGGGTCGGTCTTCTCTCTGTCCCTCCCACGCAGAGACTGTGGCAGTGAATGAATGGGGCCTGTGAGTCACTGTCAACCAGCTAATCAGAAATCAAAGGGCAGCAGATATGCAGCCACAAGTTCCAAGGCCCAGCCCAGGTGTGACCACAGGGTGTGGCCTCCAGTGACTTTTGCCTTAAAACCTGGCGTCTGTCTTTATTGATTTATAGTCATTCACTCTGTCGGGTATGTGTGTCCAGCATAGCCTGTGTCCCATGTGGACGCACAGTGAGAGGAAGCCCGCAGTCCCGGCCCACGCATGGTTTACAGTCCGAGTTGAGGCGCGGGATACAGGGACACATGGAACAAGCAGCGATGGGGTAGTGCCCGACAGTGTTGCTTCTCTGTCTCGCCTGCAGGACAGTGACGCTGCTGTTTCAGACACGGTATGAGAAGCCCCAGTGCTGAGGTGGGACCAGAAATGGAATAACTTTAAAAGAAATCCTAGAGGAGGATTAAAAGGATTGTCCATACTGTGCCTCAAATATACTTCTTAAACTTATAAGCTTTAACTTTTCTCTTAAAGCACAAGCCCAGAATGTATATGGCCTCTTTACTTTATAATGCTTTTAAAAATCTTTCTTCATGTAGGTGTTTCAGACAATCCCAGGGGAATGTCAATAAAGCAATTCAGTGACTTCTTCACGGTCTTTCCTCCTAGACTTCATATTTTTGCCTCCAGATTTTCTGCTCTCCCAACTGAACTGATTAAAAACCCTTCCCTCACCTTTATTATTTTTTTATTGAGGTTTAATTGACTTGTAACGTTAGTTTCAAGTGTACGACATAATGATTCAATATTTGTATATATTGTGAAATGATCACCACAATAGGTCTAGTTAATATCCGTCGCCATCCATCATCATCCATCCATTCCAACTGGAATTGTTTCCAGTTAGTCTGCTAGACTTACTTGTGAGATCTTATTCTTGTTTTCAAGGTATAACAGGTCTATGCTTGGTGGCATTAAATTAAATGATTTCATTAAAATGGTTTGGTGGCACTTTTGTAAATGGATTGCTTCTAGATCATTAAAAACCAAGCCTGAAATTCATTGAACTGTGACTACTCAGATTTTAGATTAATTGTGTTCTAGGTCTGCAAGTTGTGACAAAGCACTTGAACAAAAGTTATGGCATTTAAGAATTTCTTTATACATCTTAAATGTAAAAATGAAAAAGGGTTGGTTGGTTTTAAAATCTGGTAACTCCATGATGAAAAGAAATGTATAAGTGTTATGACTCTAGTGAGGTATTCATTTGATAATACAAAACTTTAACTTTTAAAAATTAGAAATTATAAAAGCTTTAGTAACATTAAGTTTTTAAAATTATAAACCTATCGGAAAGTTTGGGAATGACATAGATTTGGTCCGCAGACCCACCACCCGGCCCATCCTGGGTCGTCTGGGGAGGGGCTGATATGAGGCTGACGCTCCCGGGGCGAGGGGCCAGCAGGAGGGAGGTGGAGCAGCTGTCCTGAGTGACGTGAGTCTCAGGGGCTCGGTCCAGCTCCGGAAGGCAATGCCTCGCACGCACAGCCATGGGTGAGGCCAGAGGACCCGACGGGAACACCGGCAGCCAGGAATGCTGGGCAGCCGCCTGGCTCTGCCTCTCTGATGGTGGCTGAGATAAGAGCTGAGGATCTGAGCCTCAGGGCCTTGGCCATGCAACTGGAACCAAAGCGCCTGCTTGCGGGTTTATTCTGAGGGCTTCGAGGTTGTGGGTGTGCACCTGTGTGGTGTGTGCTGGGCACTCAGCTGTGCTTACGCTAAGTCAATGAGTGGGCAGAGAATGGCACAAACCAGTGTGGCATCCTCTTTGCCATTCTGCTTTCTCTGCCCTCTGCTGCTCCGCGCCTGGTGGACATGGCAGTATTACGGGCAGTCAGCAGTCACAGCCCACACTCTCCGTCTGCAGTGGCCTGGGGTCCTGGAGTGTGATGCCCGGCCACCCCTGCCCAGGTTCCCTGCATCCTCATCTCCCTTCCCTCTCCCCACCATGCTGCCAGGCGGGTGGTCCATGTGTCCTGGGGAGACTGAGGCTTACGGTCCTGGTCATGTGCGTGGCCTGGGGCTCTCCCTGTCATGTGGGATGCTCTGTTTCTCCTCTCTGGGTGTGGGTGGAGATTTTGCTGTTTCTTTTTTCTGAGTTTCAGCTAGCAGTGTTATTTACTGGAAACCTACTTTTCATGTGCTGGAAACTTCCTGGCCCAGATTTGGGTGAAGTAGGGTTACTTCAGGGCAAGAGCATTGCACTCAGGGGTGCACAGGAGTCCTGCGCTGTGGGAAGGACAGCTGCCTCCTGCTGAAATTCAAATCAGAGGATTCAATTATTAGACCCTTTGAGAGCAGACTTTGATGGGGCCAGGTGCGTTCACAGCTACGTCGTGGTCTCACTGAGTTTGCAGGTGACCCGTACAAGGGTGGGCGGCATCACCCAGAGGCCCAGCCCTCTGCCTGGCTTCCCTAGAGCAGGATGGGACCCTGTTCTGCCTGCCTCACACCCGCCTGGTTAAAGTTAAACAGAAACTTTTTCTTTTTAAAAAACTTCAGGAATAAGTAGATAAAAATTGTTTAAATTGATGAAAACAGCCCAATTTCCTCAGAAACTGTAATGCTATCTTTCTATTGTCTATGAAAGGACCCCCCACCGTAGTCCCCCAAACTCTTCCGGCTGTGTAGGATCCCCTCTTAGCAGGGGAGGAAGGAGTATTTGTGGGCATCGTACCAAAGCCCCTCCGTGCATATGGTGAGGAGTGACCCTCGCGAGACCTGCTGTTGGTTGTTGTTGGTTATTGTTGGTTGTTGTTGGTTATTGTTGGTTGGTTGTTGATTGTTGTTGGTTATTATGGGTTGTTGGTTGGTTGTTGTTGGTTGGTTTTTGGTTATTGTTGGTTATTGTTGGTTGGTGGTTGATTGTTGTTGGTTATTATGGGTTGTTTGTTGGTTGGTTTTTGGTTATTCTGGTTGGCGGTTGGTTGGTTGTTGGTGGTGGTTGGTTAGTTGTTGAGGTCGGTAGTGATTTTATCACCCCCATTAGCAGATGAAGAAATGGTGGCCCAGACTGATGACTGATTAGCCTGCAGACACAGCAAATAGCAGAGCGGGTCCAGGGTGCCCCTTGGTGCTGTCTCCTCTGGAGGCTGCCTGGGCCCCTCGATTCAGCTTCCTGGGGGATCTGCAGCCCACGGGGGAGAGCAGGCATGTCCTCTGTCCTCACGTCTCATCGCCCAGGGCTCCTGAACCCAGTCCTTGGGGAGATTTTGAAGAAATACTGGTATCTAGGGTCTCCTGAAGACTGTGGGCTGAGAACTGTTTGTTTCTAGGTGGGAACACAGTGCTGCGCTGGGTGCTTATGGGTAAAGTCCTTACCCAGAGTTCCAGATTTGCTCCAGTACTACAGTGTTTGGTCAAAGCTGGGCAACATTGGCGCATTTTCGGTCCAGAGAACTGGGAAGAATGAAAGGACGGAGGCTAATCTGAGTTTATGAGACAAGGCTTCCTGACTCAGAGGTGCTCTGTCAGTTTCTCCATCATCCTTCACCCTCGCCATGGGAGCCAGTGCCTGGGCAGACCAGGGGAGGCTGCGCTGGGGCCTTGTGAAACTGCGCTCTAGCACAAGGACAGGCAGGCGTGGTCCCTCTGTCCCCACAACCCACCTGGGAAACAGCATGGTTTCGGGGCCACCTGTGGGAGGCTGGCTCTGCTGTGGCAGGGCAGCATCTTGAGCAGGTTAAACTTCCCTGAGCCTCAGCTTGTCTCCAACAAATGTGGCTAATGTCTCCTGGGAACTGGGGTCTCTAGAGTGAGTGGAGGACACCCGCCCACTGCCAGCATTTCCAGGCCCATCCTCAGACTGGACAATAATCTAGATCTTCCTCTGTGTTAAATAAAACTCACTTTGAAATATGTCAATTTGATATCCTGGGGGAAGAGTGTAAAAGGCCAGATGAGTCCCAACAATATGTCTGTTTTCTTCAGCACCCAGAAAGGGAACATTGCTCCTTCCGTTTTTGGGGCTCCAGTGCCAAGAGCAGCGGGGTGCGTCCTACAATTGTGGGTCTTGCGCTTTTGCTTATAAGTTAATTCTGCAGGTTTCTCTCTGCTTGGAGTCAAGTGATGGTGCAGAGACGCTTGGTGGGGAGTGGAGGGTCTGCCCTGGACATCGTCTCCTCTCAGTGCTAAACAAAAGGCCACAGACTGGTTTCCCATTGGCTTGTGTTCTGAGGTTAACCAGGATGGGCTGGGGCAGCTGCTTGCTTGTCCACCCTGTCCAGTCCCAGGACACTGTCAGGAGCAGGCGGAGGTCTGACAGCACACGAGCACTGGGGGCTGGGGCTCCGGGGTGCTCGGGCTCCGGGGTGCTCAGCTCTGTGACCTCAGGCAGGTCTCTGAGTGTGAGACTCAAGTGTGAGAGACAAGAAATGCTCAAGGAGGAGGAGCGCCCTCTACAGGCTTCCAGAGCCCTTCCCTGGGCCGCGGCGGCATGCGTGCGCGTGTGTAGACACTTGGTTTCCATTTACTAGTCTGGTATTTCTTGTTTCAGTCCCCACTCTTCCTGCAGCTAGTGTTCCTCAGGGGGAGGGTGACACTGAGTGCCTGGGTGGGTGTCTGTTCTTACCCTGACAAAGGGTGTGTTCCGTGCCTGCCAGGGTGGAGGGAGGAGCATGGTGTGTAAGAGGCAACGAATGGGGTTTGCTTTTTTCCTTTTTGGAGATTGGAGGCCTTGGTGTCCCCTCGGGCAGGAGACTGTGGTTTGCAGGGGTCCCCGCCCCAGGGGGCGGCCCTTCCTCTCTGCCCTCCTGCCTCCCCACCCAGCGCAGGTGAAGGAGCTAAGATGTCCTTCCTGCCCCCCCCCCACACCCCCCCCCCCCCCCACGAAGGCCTTTCCTCCTCCCTCTGGGGATGCGAGGAGATGAGGAGGAAAGTGGCCAGGGCAGGCACGTGACTGTGACTGCCTGGGGGGCAGCCTATTTCTCATACCCATTTTTTCTGCTCTGCCCTGCAAGTTCATTAAGGAAACAGCTGCCGTTTTAGAGCAGGGAAGGGGAAAAAAAAGCACTTATTGGAGGTTGATTTTGTAGAGAAAGCACTTTTTCTGTACTTTTCCAGTGAAGGCAAGGGGAAGGAAATGCATGAAAGGGGAGAGTGGAGGGGGAAACGAGGACAAATGACCGTTTTCTTAGCATCGGCATAAAACATTATCATGCTAAGGATGTCAGAATTTGCCACCTTGTTCCTGAAAAAACGCCACGAGATGTTCCTGTAAGAGAACCACGCTTGACACACACACAGTGTGAGGCCTCAGTGTGCCCACCCCACTGGGGAGGGGGCTGCCACTGTGGCCTCAGGCAAGACTCGTTGTGGGGAGGGGGCTGTGAGCTCAGAAAGGGTGTCACCTTGAACTCTGTAGCCAATTAAGACATTTGGTTAAGTTGGCAGGACTAAATGACCTCCCTTGAGGCCAGGGGACTCGTGGGTTCCTCACAGGCTTCTTAAGCACCTCTTGTGACTTTCGTGAGAAATACAGGGATGTGAAGGACAAAGCCTGGAGTCGGAACACTGCCTTGCAGTCCTGAGTCCTCCAGGAGGAGGCCAGACCTCTGCTTTGAGCAGCCTTGTGGGTCAGGCACTAAACACAAAGCACCTTTAATTCTTAAAATGACCCTGCGGGGTGGGCTCCTTGTCCCCAGGCATGACCCCAGCTTAGACGATGTGCCTAGACACTCCCCTGAGGGGACTGCACGCCAGTTCCCTGGGTCTCCAATCTTCTGGGGTCCCCACTCATCCAAGACCCCCTGGGGCCTTGGTTTCCCCTTGTGTCCAGTGCCCCGTCTCCCCCTCCTGGCTTTGTCTGACGACAGGTGGGAAGATGCTTGTGGACAGACTCTACTGCTGTCAGCGAGATGGACACAGGGGCTTCTTCAGTGTTGAGACGAAGTACTGGTTGATGGGAGCACCAGCTGGCTGAGCAGGGAAAGGAGGAGGAGGGCCTGGAGGGTGAGGATTTGCCCAAGGTCTGTGCTTGAGCAAGGCCCACGTGTGAGACCAGCCCCTGGAGATGGTTCCTGGGTCTCCAGCGCCCAGCATGGCCGGCGTCCCCGCCTCTGGACAAGGAGAGAAGGCCAGGCTCAGAGATTGCTGCAGATGAGAGCTGACAACAGCTCGCTGGTGTCGGAAACTTCTTAACTGAAGGGTCTTTTTCATTATCAGAGGCAAAGTGCTTTTCAAAGCACCTTTCAAAGTGCTTTAGGTGGCTCCTGGAAACTCCGTTACTCAGGATCACAGGGCCATGGACGAGTGTTACTGGCTTGTGGCGGATCTTATGCGTGATGGGGTGGAGGGGTGAAGACAGGAGGCATTTGCCGGAAGAGTTTGCTGACTCCACTGCAGACGCCAGGGCTGGCAGCGAGGATGCAGCTAGCAAGCGGAGGGGCCCTCTGAGCGCAGCTCCCAGGCACCAGAGATTCTGGAACCTGTGTCCCTCATTCAGGTCTGATGATACCTGGTCAAGATGAGGTTCAGGTCTGCCCCTCTGCAGGAGCACCCAGCAGGAGAGCCGTATTCTTATGGTGGACGCATCCCATCAAAGGCCAGGGTCACTCTGACCCTTGATTAAGGTGGCATGGCCAGCTATTGTACACTCAGTCTTTTCTCTTTTATAATAAATAAGGGACTGTACTTTGAGACTATGAAGATCTTCAAGGAGCGACAGGGACACAATGGTAGATTACAGCTCTCCTCTGCAAGTTCCCACGACAAGTGGGGGCTCAACCCTTTTCCATGTCTTACATCTCCACCCCGAGTTACCTCTCTGAGCCCATCTCCTGCTCCTCCCCTCCCTGACCCTCCAGGTGGGGAGGTGCCAGGAGACCACATGGGCATCTCCTCATCAGACCCTCAGTGTGTTCACTTACTTAATTCTAGCAGTAGGACTCGTGGACTCCTACTTTATTCAATGAGTTACAATCCAATATTATCACTATTTATTTTGATGTTCAAGTCGTCTCTTCAGGCGGGCTCTAGTGTCTGTGATGCAGCCGTCATTCTGTGAGCATTTTGTACTATCGCTGACTCACATCTGAGATCATCCATGTCTCAGGGGAGCCCTGGTTTCTTTTACTGGGACAGGGTGTTTCAAAACCAAGACCTGGGTGCTGGCTGTGACACTGGTGTTGGGGGCTTCTGTGTCAGGTGCTCCCTGTGGACAGAGCTGGGTGTGTATACTGTATGCCTGTGTATGTTATGTGTGTGCACACGTGTGTATATGCATACGTGTGTGTGTGCATGCAGATTTACATCTATTTTCATTTCTGTCTGTATCTGTCTCTCTACGCTGGAACCAAGAGTTATATCAGCATCTCCGATCCCAGTTCCACAGCACGGCGCTTACTGTCATTTTCTCCCTTTCCATGTTAGTAACCCCTTCTCCCGCTGTGAGAGGTGGGGCTCCGTTTTTATTACTGTAGATCCCTCCCTGATCAGTCCTGGAGTAACCGACCTCCATCTCCTTTCCTCCTCCCCACAGACCTGCCTCATGTTGAGCAGCTTTTCCAGGCTCTCAGTCAGTGCTCTGTCTTGACTCCTGCCCGCAGTGCAGACTGTCCCCCAGGGCTGCCAGGGGGTCCCCAGGACACAACATGTTCACGCGGCTCCTTTCTTCTTACCGCTAAAGGTTGTCCCCGACCTTGGGGTCAAGTCTTGGCTTGCTGGGAGGGCCCTCTTCTTCGTCACTACCCCAGGACTGTGCTCACCACCCCCACACTTGCTCTTAGCACACGGCCTCCGCCCGTCTGCCATCCACGTCCCTAACACATGTTCACCAAAACACCATGCATTATGCACCTTGATTTGGTCCCCGGCTCTTTTCCTGTCTCGGAAGTGTCTGCCTCCCCTCCTAGTCTCAGCCCACCTGTCACCTTCTTTCCTTGATGCTCCCACCAGCGGACTCAGTGCCCTCTCGTGACACTGTGTGTGGCTATTTGCACATGAGGGGTAAAGCTGAGTCATTCCTCACTGTACCTTCTCCAATGCTAGACACAGACTGCTCATCATTTCCAGATGGATGGAAGGGTGTGGGAGCAAGTGGACGTGTGGGGAGCAGCCTCCAGTGTCAGATGAGAGCCCTGGGGCAGTGAGCGGACCCGGGCCCTCCCTAGCAACTGGACCCCGTGTTAGAGTCGGTCTCACCGTGGGGCTCATGTCCCCAGTTCAGTCTGGGTTTCCAGCTCCAGGTTCGTGATGCAGCCCGGAGGCCTGGTGCTGGAGCCTGCCCTCACAGTCTGGCTCCCCACGTCCCTGAAGTCTGTCCTCATCAGGAAGAACCTTGCTTTGTTCCTAGGGACTCAGTGCAGCCAGAAGCCAGAGGTAGGTGGTCAGGCCAGCAAGAAGTAGGTAGGATTGTCGCTTTACCAGAGGCAGGCCAGGCTGGCAGCACAGTTGCGGGGTGAGTCCTGTGAGGCTGGGACTGTTTGTATCTGAAGAGTTGGCTTTGCACCTGCCTTGGCTTCTGGGTTCCTGCAGGTTCCCCAGACTGAGCTGCCTCCAAACCTCAGGCATCAGCTTGCTTCCAAGGGGGTGAGAGGGGGGTCTGAGACAGGCTGTCAATAACTGGCATTGACCACATGGAAATAGAGCAAAGCAGGTATTTTTCATTCCCGCCCCAGCATTTATTGCCCCTGCTCTGTTTTGTTGTGGAAAATCCCAGAAAAAGGTTAGGACCTGCAGATTGGAGGCATGAAACAGATGACCACACTACAGAATCGGCCTGAGGATGAGGTTGGCTCTGGTGTGGGATGATTAACCAGTCGGAGAGGTCAGGCAGGAGGCGGATCTTGGCTGAGCCCAGGAAGGCAGCAATTTTCAGCCAGAAAGAAGAATGGGAAGAGGCCAAGACGCCTGAGGGAGGCCCCAGCAATCCCTGGGCTCAGAGCAGGAGAGCCTGGGGTGTAAGCAGGTCTTGGGGGGGGGGGGGTGTAGGGGGAAGGGGGCTGGGGAGGTGGCCAGCTGGCAAAGTGGGGAGTCACGGCAGGGTTCCCTGTTTTGCATTTGGGGAAGTTCCCTTGCACAGCAGTGTGTGGACTTCGGCCGAGAGACGGTGTCCTGATTGCTGATTCTCACCTCGTATTGTGACAACCCTGTTTGTTGTCATCCTCTGTGAGTCTTATCATGTGCATGTGATTTATTACTAGTAATAAAGCGCGGGAATTTTCTGAATGACGTACCTTTTAATTAAGTAACAGGAGATTCAGGGTGTCCCTATGGAAACAACCGTTTGTCTTGCAGTCTGGCAGGCACGGGCATGGGAGCGCCTGTGCTCCTGACAGTCTTTTCAAGTGACTCCATAGAGTGTGGAGCCTGGTCCGCGAGTTCAAGGAGCTTTGTCATGTTGGGGGTTACCTGCTGTTTGCTAAGGTTCAGATTCCTTCTGCTGGTTTTGTGGGTAAGGCTGGTGGCAGATCCAGCTGACTTCTGGAAAAAGCATTTGTACCATATGCCCCCAAACAGCAGAATAATGTGCTTCTAGCTCAGCCTGTAGATGCTGCTCTGTGCTCTGTCTCATGTTAGATGTCAGGGAATCAGAAATGAATGTGATACTGAGGGAAGGGATGTATGCAAAAATAGGACTGAGAGATGTCTGCAAAAACTAAAGTCTGAATATGCTATAGAAAAAGTGCATAATGATGAAAGAATCTAGAAAATGAATGAATGTAGAGAAAGATGAATAATGATCTAATTTGAGGGGTTGGGGGAAACAGGAATGAATGGGTGTCTGCCAGGTGAGGAATCAGAACCCACAATGGCATGTTCCTGGTTTTTTGTAGTTGGAAGTTGAAGAACCGCTTTGCTCTTCCACTGCAGAAACGGAAAGGTGGATATTCAGTGCCAGAATCTGAGAGGTTAATGCAGGCCCTTGAATCGATGGCTGGAATTTGCACATGTGTTAACCATAAAGGCCCTGGTCTAGCCCACCCAGACTGCTCTCCAATGTTAAGACATTTGGAGTTGCAAGCAGAGTTGAAGATCTGAAGTCAGAGTGTTAGACCAACACAGGTCTGAGCTGTGGGTGCATCACAGGTCACTGGAGCTGCCCCGGGCTGGGCCGGAGGCAGGTCAGGTCACTAGGCACCCCGCTGCTCGGGGTCCACAGTGAGCCAGCCTGAGGCCCGAAGGCTCCCTAGCACCATCTGCTCCTGTGGAGGGGTCTCCACCCCACAGAAGGGGGGAGGTGGCCTCAGCTGAACATGATTGAGGCAGCCTTTCCTTCTTCCTAGGAATTAACATGCCAGAGCTTCTCCTGGTGGAAAGCTATCTGCCGCTGCGTGATGGTAGCCCAGGGCAACTCAGTCCCATGGGGGTCTGACGAGCCTTAGGAAAGAGCTGTCCTGTCTGTGGATCATGCCCACCCTCCCCTCCGGGCTGTCCTTCAGGCTAAGTGACCCTTCCACTTTCCAGGTGTCCGGCTTGCTCTTCATGTGACACCCTGCCCCCACCATCATTGCCCCCTTCACTTCCCACACTCTAGGTTTTAAATTTCCTTCTAAAATGGCAAAGCCAGAAACGAAAAGGAGAGGCGGTTTTCAGGGAGCTGGACGGCACTGGGGATGGTGAGGATAGGAAGGGAGCCCAGGGGCCCAGCCCCCCAGGTGTGGAGAGCTTGCTGGAACCCTCACCTGGCCCTCAGCCCTCTCTAGCAAGGCGGTTCTTTGTTTTTCTTAGTTAAGAATCAAATTGGAAAGAAAGTCTTTGCGCATTAGGGGGTTCTTTCTTTCCACTCCAAACCCACCATTTGCTAGCAGGGTAGATTACCAGTGATACTGACCATCACAGATAGGTTTACTGGACAACACGCAAGATTTTAAGATCCCGAAAGCCAGAGAGCCTATGGATTTTGATTTTAAGCTCCTCGTCTGCGTTCTTGGAGAGGTCTGAAATCCTAGCAAAGCTGCACCCCAGCCAAAGGCGTTCGTAAGCCAGTCGGATGGCGGGGAAGGTCTGCCCCCACCCCTGCCCTGGGAGGCGTTTCTTCACCACTTTCCCTGAGTTTGGCTGAGAAGCCTTTGCCTCCTCTCTCGAGCTGCGGTCTGCGGCGGGGGAGGGAGGGCTAATTCGTGTCAGATGGAGGGGCGCCAGGGGACCGTGCGCTCACTCGCCTGGCTTTTGTTCCCGGCATCTGACTTCTGACGGCAGGGTGGATTTGGAGGTGGTGGCGGCGTCCTTTCGGGCCTCCCAGGGTCGAGCTTTTCCTGAGACTCCCAGACGCGGAGGCCCCGGAGGCATTCCTGCCCAGCACCGCCGCCGCGGAGGGGTCAGCGCTCGCCGCAGCTGTCCTCGCCTGGCCGGGCCGGGCTGTCCGCGGGCTCCTGGGGCGGCCATGCGGCTGCGCGCCCTGACCCCGGGGCCGCCTGGAGGGTGCGCGCGCGGGGCCGGGGCTCGCCGGCACCGTCGCCAGGTGAGCGGGCTCTCGGATCCAGGCCGCTAGGATCCCGGGCGTGGGGGTGCTGGGCGCTGGGGGCGCTTGGAACAGAGGTGGTCGGCGCTTTTCGACCAGTGCGCGAGTGCCACTGTGTGCGCGCGCGCGTACCCTTGTATGGGCGCGCGTGTGCAAGAGCATACGTGTGCCCGTGCATCGTCTGCGCGTGCACGTGCGAGTTTATTCGTGCTCTTTGTGCGCGTGTCCGTGTGTGCTCCTATGTCCATTAGTGCGCGTGTCCTTCTCTGTGCGAGCGTGTGCACGTTCGTGCGTGTGTCCGCGTGTGCGCCCATGTCCGTGTGTGCTTGCAGGAGAGGGCCAGAGAAGGAAAGCGGGGCTTTGCCTGGTGGGAGGCGGGCACCCCGGTGAGCCCACATGTAGTGGGAGACAGTTCAGTTCAGGCTCAAGTTTCTAATCCAACTGCCTCTTGAACAGGTTTCGTTAGACAAGTCTCCCGGAATGGAAGTAGGACATTAGCCATTATGGAGACTCGCTGCCCTTCCCGTTTCTTGCAAAGGAAAAGGGCACTTAGCTCTGGCTGATGTTGGGATGCGCTGGCCTGTTGCAATAGCACAGGTTGGCCAGGGCCACATTACAATCTGTGGTCTATGGCACCGTCCTCCACAGCGTTTGAATTGAGCCGAGCAGATTCCGGAGGCAGCTCCCCTCTAGGTTTAGCCGTTTCTTTTTTGAGTCTAATAATCAGGCATTTATTGCATTCGTTTTCCTGGAAACTTTTATAAGGTTCTGAGGAGTGAGAAGTCATCAAAATGTCAGCTACTTGACATCAGTTTGAGTTGTGCTGCGTTCCTTTTTTCAGTTTAACAGTCAAACACTATTGCTGAGAAGCCTGGGGACAATGTGTGGTGTGAGGAGGGCGCCCCTGTGTCCTGGGTCCTGTGGTGGTGGTGGGTGGAAACGTCCAGGGCAGGATATCCAGGGAGGTTTGAGGTCCACTTTGTCCATGTGGGACATTTTGTGGCCGTTTAACTTCAGAGTCAAAAGTTGATTTGTGTTTTTGCTCAGCATATGCCTCCCTAGAATGCTTCTGAAGGCTTCTCAGATACCAAAATGCATGCCTAAGTCCTCTTTCCTGAGAGGAAAATATAGCTTGGATACTGCTGGTTTCACCTTTGTGTGGGTAACTGTTGCTGCCGCCGGGTTAGGCCAGCCACAGCGTTAGCTGGGAGAACCCAGCAGAGAGGGCTGCTGTTCTGCATTTCTGCAGAGCAGAGGGTTCCCCTTCTGCACTCATGTGGAGCACTTCCTTGCTCAATTTTGCAGAGATTTTTCTTTCTAAAAAAGAGACTTCACGATCAAGACCAGCACTAATTACCGTGCACCCCTCAGGGAGTCCTCATGGAAGGGCAGCCTCACTCCCTACCCTTCCAACTGTCTGTTCCTAACAATTAAATGCAATTTAGATTCCTGAACTGAGCCTGCTAAATGCTTCAGCATTGCGGGCTCCCCCTCCCCCGCACAGTCATGGGCCCCACCTCTGTGGGAGAAGGGAAAGCACGGTATCAGGTGAAAACAAAGGCCGTCTAATCCCGTCTAGGCTCATTTCACAATGGAGATGTTATGTAAAGATGGAGCGTGAGCAGCTGTTATTACACTATCTGAAATGAATTCCTCAGGGATCCAGCCACTGAAATGGCTCGAGCCTCCCAACAGCACCTCTGCTGTTTCCTTCCTACAGTCTTCTAGCTGTGGCCCTGCTGGCAAGAAAACCACAGGAATACAGTGCCTCTTTCTCCCTGGTTGGAATAAAGGTGTTTGTAAGGAATAAAAGGTTACAGTATCCCCCACTGGCCCACAGACTACGGCCAATTCATTCAGTCAACAAATATTAATTGAGGGTCCCCGGTGCACTGTCTGCCAGGCACTGTGCAGGGCCTCGGAGGAAACTGCAGTCGAGCACAGGAGAGAAGACGTATAAACAGATAACTGAAATATGAAAAAAGTGTGTGCCAGCAGGGAGATTGTGACAGAGGGCTGCGTTTGTCAGATGCTTGAATGCCTACTCCTGTCTGAGCATGAGACTGGGGTGGAGTCTGGTCTGAGCCCGTATCCCTCATCTGTTGGCTGCGTGGTCTTGCATCCTACCATCCATTTGGAGAAGAGTGATGGTCATGGTTACGGCACAGAAGGGCTCTGCCAATGTTGTGAACTTTGGGATGGCAGCGCCGTCGTCCCTCCTTTGCAGGCATTAAATACAAGACCCCTGCTATCAAAAAGTATACAGGCTCTTGAGAAAACCAGAAACGAATGTATGAACAAGCACCTAGTAACAGGGCCTTCCATGTACATAGAGTAGATCCTTATAGCATAGTCATTGTATAGTAGTGGCTCTCAGTCGCAGCTGCAGATTAGAATCACCTGAGGAGCTTTGAAAACATTCATATTCTGACCCCACCTCCAGATAGTCTGTTTTAATTGGTCTGCAGTAGAGCTTGGGGGGGCTTTTTAAAAAACTCTGCCCAGGCGATCCCCATAAACTGCCAGTGTTCACAGCTGGTACCTGGTATAGCATTTGGTCAGGCACAGTAGCTCTGCTAATAGGCATGGAGGGGAGAGTATCCTTTCCCTTGGAGAGAGGTTGTGACTTGCCCCCGGGTCACAGAGCTTGTACTGCAGGTGGCAGAACTGGTGCGAAGCTTCTGCTTGGTGCAGGACACTTTCCCTCTTTTGATAGGCATGCTGACATCAACAAAAACACCAGGAGATAGGGGTTTAAGTGACAAGACTGCTCTAGGACTGTTCAGGAACTCAAAGTGGTCAGGAAGGACTTAGGGGAGGGTGGGACTAGAAATGGTCGTGCTAGGAAACTCTAAGTTGCTAGCGTTCCAGACAGCTTGAATTGCATGGGAAAGATGGGGTGGCCAAAGTGTGCTTTAAAGTTGGAATGGCACGTTGGCATCAGCCTCTGCCAGTTCCAGTCCATTGGTAGTGGCTTGCGGAGTTCTCCACTAAGAAGGCTTGTAAGGCCGGCTGGGGATGATAGCCATGATTGATTAGTTAGGTTTGCCATAGGTCAAGGAGTAAAGGTTGCGGTCTGTGTGCTGAGTATTTGCACTTTGATTGATCTCAGGGGAGCATGTGCTTTGTTGAAAATTAGGATTCAAAGTGTTTGTTCAACATCTCATATTTGTTAGTTATATAGAATCCCAAGGGTACACTTTGGTTGAAACTCAGTTTAGTTTTTACACTGAAGACATGTTTTCAAAATATAATGGAGAAGTTGTCAAATGGTACACTTAATATGTGCAGTCTTCAAAGTTGTTTTGGCAATTCTAGGTGCTTTGCATTTAAATATGAATTTTAGAATCAGTTTGCCAACTGAAAAAAAGTCCCTCTGGGGATTTTGATTGAGATTGTGTTGAATCTGTAGATTATATGGGAAGAGTTGCCTCTTAATCATATTGAGTCTTCTGATCCATGGCCATGGTATATCTCTCCATCTGTTTAAATCTTCTTTAATTTCTTTCTGCAGTGTTTTATAGCTTTAGTTTATACGTCTTTCACATCTTTTGTCAGATTTATCTCGAAGTGTTTAGTGTTTTTGATGCTACTGTATAGGGTAATGTTTTTTGAATTCCAATTTCTGAATGTTTATTGCTACTATGTAGAAATACAATCAGTTTGTACATTCATTGATCTCCTGTCAACTTTGCTGAACTCGTTAGTTCTAGAGCTCTTTTGTAGATTTCATCAGCTTTCTCTACATAGACAATGGTGTCATCAGTGACTAAAGATAGTTTTCTTCCTCCTTTTCCAAATTGGATACCTTTTACTTATTTTTCTTGCCTGATTGCACTGATTAGAACCTCTAGGACAAAGTTAAATAGAAGTGCTGATTGCAGACATCCTTGCCTTGTTTCAGAACTTAAAGAGAAACCCTTCAGTCTTTTATCATTAAGTATGATGTTTGCTGTAGGTTTTACTTAGATAATTTCATCAAGTTGAGGAAGTCCCTTTCTATTCCTATCTGACTGAGGGTTTTTATCAGGAAATTGATGTTGGATTTTGTCTGTTTTTTTTTTTTTCTTTTTTTGCGATGATTGAAAGATGGTGCAGGTTTCTTTTTTAGTTTGTTGATTGATATTTAAACATTAAAGCAACTGTGCACTCCTGGGATAAACCCTGTTTCCCATCAAGTATTATTCCATGGGCTCCTTAGAAGTGTGTTCTTTAGTTTCCAAGGATTTGGGGGAATTTACAGAGATCTTTCTGTTTCTGATTTCTAATTTAATCCCATTGTGGTCAGAAAACACATTTAGTATGACTTGAATGCTTTTACATTTTAGACTTGTTTTATATCCCAGAATATTGTCTACCTTGGTAAACGTTCCATATGCATTGGAAAAGAATGCGTATTCTGCTGCTGTTGGGTCAAATGTTCTGTAAATGTCAATTAGATCAAGTTGTTTGATACCGTTGTTCAAATGTTATGTATCCTTGTTTATTTTCTGCAATAGTTATCAATTATTATTATTGATAGAAAAATAATCATTAATTACTGAGGAAGGGTATATTAGTTTGCCAGGGCTGCCATAACAAAATACCACAGACTGCGGGCTTAAACAACAGAAATTTATTTTCTTACAGTTCTGGAGGCATGGAGTCCAAGATCAAGGTCTTGACAGGTTTGGATTTTCCTGAGGCCTCTTTCTTTGGTTTATAGATGGCCGCCTTCTCACTGTGTCCTCACCTAGACTTTTCTCTGCGTGCGAGCCTCCCTCGTGTCTCTTCTTCTTCTTTTAAGGACACTAGTCCTGTTGGATTAGGGCCCACTGTAGTGACCCCATTTTACCTTCATCACCTCTTTAAAGGCCCCGTCTCCAACAGCCACATCTGGGGTTAGGGCTTCAAGCTGTGAATTTTATGGGGACATAATTCAGTCTATAACAAGGGGTAATGAAATTTCTGACTATATTTCTACATTTGCCTTATTTCTCTTTGCAGTTCTGTCAGTTTTTGCTTCATGTATTTTGAGTTTTGTTATTAGGTGCATACATGTTAGGACTGTTTCTTCTCTGGGTGCATTGACCCTTTTGTCATTGTCAAATGCCTTTCTATAACATTGGTAATATTCTTTAATCTGGAATCTACCTTGTGTGATATTAATATAGCCATTTCAGCTTTCATTTGATTAATGTCATCATTATATATTTTTTCTGTCCTTTTCCTTTAAAAAATATATCATCTGAGAATTCCTGCCTTTTTATTAAGGTATTTAAGGTATTTACATTAATGTGATTACCAGTATGGTTTAAATCTGTCATCTTGCTACTTGTTTTCGATTTCTCTCACCTATTCTTCGTTCTTCTTTTCCTCTTTTTTCACCATTTTTAGATTAATTGAACTTTTTAAGTAATTTTGTGTTATCTCCTTTGTTGGATTATTACCTTTAACTTATTATTTTAGCAGTTGCTATAGGGTTATCTTTAGCTTATCACAGTCTGTCTTCAAGTGACGGTGTACCACTTCGTGAGTGTTATGAGAGCCTTACAATAGCATCCTTCCGTTTCTCCTTTCCTGAACTTTGTACTATCTTATCGTAAAAATGACTTTTACATATGTTAAACCTCATATTACATCATTATTAGTTTTTGTTTAAACAGTTAATTATCTTTTAGTGAGTTTTAAATAATAAGAAAAAAATCTTATATATTCATCCATGTAATTACCATTTCTGGTGCTCTTCATTCTTTTGTGTAAAGCCATTACTTCCATCTGACACCATTTTCTTTTTGCCCAGGCTATCTTTAACGTGTCTTGTAGTATGCGTCAGCTGGTGATAAATTATTTCAGCTTTCAGCTTTTGTATGTCTTAAGAGTTTTCTAAGTCAATTTCATTTTTGAAAGATATTTTTGCTGGGTATAGAATTCTAGATCGGGAGATTTCTCTCAGTACTTTATGTTGTTCCACTATTTTCTCACTTGCTTCTTTTTTTTTATGTGAGAAATCTGCTGTTGTGCTAATGGTTGGTCCCTTGTATGTAATGTATCTTTTTTCTTCCCTCTGGGTGCTTTTATGATTTTCTCTTTATTGCTGGATTTGAGCAATTTGGTATGTGCCTTGGTGTAGTTGCTGTCTCATTTCTTGTACTTGAGATTTGCTGAGTTACTTGGATCTATGGGTTTATAGTTTTCCTCGTATTTTGGAAAAGTTTCACCCATTATTTCTTCCAACCTGTGTCCCCCCTCCCCCGCTGAGACTCCAGTTACACATGTGTTAGGCTGCTTAAAGCTGTTCCACAGCTCACTGAGGCTCTGTTTGTTTATCTATTTATTTATTTACTTAGGTTGTCTCCTTTTCTGTGCTTTATTTTGGGAAGTTTCTACTGTGATGTCTTCAAATTCACTAATCTGTTCCTCTACAGTTCTGATCTGCCAATAATCCCATCCAGCATATTTTTCAGAGACCTCTGATTTTTACATTTTCTTCTTTAGATGTTTGATTTGTATCTTTTTATACCTTTGAAGACTGTACTTAAGTTTTTGAACATATGGAACATATATATTTATTTTTTTAATTTTATTGAGGTCATACTGGGTTTTAACATTGTGTAAATTTCAGGTGTACATTACTATATTTCAGTTTCTGTATAGACTGAATTATGTTCACCACCAATAGTTAGTTTGTAATCCGTCACTGTACACATGAGCACCTTTATCCGTTTCGCCCAATCTCCACCCCCTTTTCCTCTGGTAACCACTAATCTGTTCTCCTTGTCTGTATGTTTACCTTCCACATATGAGTGAAATCATATGGTATTTGTCTTTCTCTGTCTGACTTATTTTGCTTAGCGTAATACCCTCAAAGTCAATCCATGTTGTGCAGATGGCACAATTTTGTCTTTTTTATGGCCGAGTAGTATTTCATTATATATATGTAAACCACATCTTCTTTAGCCAGTCATCTGTTGATGGGCATTTGCATTGCTTCCACGTCTTGGCTATTATGAATAATGCTGTGATGAACATAGGGGTACATCAATCTTTTTGTATTGTTGATTTCACATTCTTTGGATAAATACCCAGTAGTGGAATAGCTGGATCATATGGATGTTCTATTTTAGTTTTTTGAGAAATCTCCATACTGTTTTCTATAGTAGTGGCTAGATACCAGATAATTTTTTTATTGGACACCAGACATTGTGAATTTTATTTTATTGGATGCTGGATCTTTTTTTTATTTCTGCAGATATTCTTGAGTGTTGTTCTGGAATGCAGTAAATTACTTGGAGATATAGTCATGCATCATTTAACAATGGGGATACATTCTGAGAGATGTGTCATTAGGTAATTTCATCATTATGCAGGTATCTAGAGTGCACTTACACAAAGCTAGATGGTAAAGCCTACCACGCACCTGGGTTTTATGGTACTAATCTTATGGAACTGCTCTTGTGTATGTGGTCTTTGTTTGACTAAAATGTTGTTATGTGGTCTATGACTATAGTTTGATCCTTTTGGGTCCTGCTTTTTGGATATGATAGGCAGAACAAGAGCGGTCCTCAGTCTAGAGTTAGTCATTCCCCACAGTCAAAGCAAGATCCTTCTGTGTTTTCTGTGCAATAATTCCTGAATCTTGTGGTTTTCTGATCTGGCTGTGGGAACAGCCACTGTTCTTACCTCTTTGTGAGTGTTGAGCACTATTTCCTCTAATCCTTTCTGGCAATTCTTTCCCCAGCCTTGGGTAGCTCCCTCATGCATGCATGTGTGCACACACACACATACACACATGCATGTGCTCGTCAATACTTGGCTGAATACTTAGGAGGGAACTTCTGCAGATCTTAAGAATTCTACGCAGCTCTCTGTTCACTGGTACTCTGGCTCGTGAATTCGTGCTGCGTTGTTCTGCCTGAACTGCTAGCTGCTTCTCTCCACTCAGGTTGTATACTGGCTCTCTCTCCCTTCTCTGCATCGTGAAAACTTTCTTGGTTACTGGAATCTGGGGCAATCGTAGAGCTCACTTCATTTTTTCCTGCCTCTGAGGAACTAGATAGATTCATTTGCCTGTTCATGAACATCCTATAAATAGAATCATTCACCGTGTGCTTTTGTGTCTGACTCTGTCACTCAACATAATAATGCTTTTGATGTTCACCCACGATGTTATGTGTATTAGTAGCTTGCTCTTGTGTATACCCGGTATTTCACTGTGTGAATATACCATGGTTCGTTTTTCCATTCTCCTTTTGATGAACATTTGGGTTATTTCTTGTTTTGGGCACTTTTAAATAAGGTGTCTATGACCATTCTTGCGCCAGTCTTTTGTGGACATATGCATTTATTTCTTTTTAGTGTCCATAGGAGTGGAATTGCTGAGTCATAGGATTGATATAGAAGTAAAAATATTTACAAGAACGTGTCAAACTGTTTTCCAAAGAAGTCGTATCATTCGTTTCACATTCTTGATAACATTTTATCTTCTCAGTGAATTTTAGCTATTCTGATGGTGAGTAATGGCCCCAGTGAGTCCATGTGGCTGTCAGTTACTGATAAAATACACTGTCCCGTATCAGCAAAGGGGTATAATGATTGGTATTTGGTTTCTAAGGCAAATTGAATTTTTATAAGATTATCAGGTACAGCTTGACACTGCAAACATGCATTTGGTGGGTGAGTGGTTCATTTCCTGCCAGTGTGTGTGATGGATTCGATGCTATACTAGGTTTAAGGAAGAACCACGTATCTTATTACATGGGGCTTTTGACTGCTTCTCCTTCTGCAGAGGTGCACATCAGCTCAGAGGCCCTGAGGGGCCGGGAGAATCAGTCAGTCAGCTTCCTCTGAACATAGTCGGGCTGTTCGCTAATCATTTCTTCCTGAGGGAAAAGTGTTAAGACTCTGGGAATGCGTGTGGATTACTTTGTCACAGAAGTAGGCGGTCGTGAGCCTCCACTCTGGAAGCCAATACATGAGCAACGTTGATTCGTGTAGCGCTCCTGATGCGCTCTGCCCAGGGGATTTACAAGCCGGGCGAGTCTGAGCTTCCATCTGGGACTCTGGCATCGGGAATGCTGACAGGGTATCCAGGCGCCCCTCGGGAATCCCAGCGTTGGCACGGTGGCCTCTTGTTCTTCTCTGTTTGCTTGGTTAAAGTTCCCATTTTAGCTCTTCACAAACTCTGCTAGATTTATTATCTCCTGAAAGGGAGAAGGGAAAGCAAATGAGCCATGAATCGTAGCGCTGACAGTTTCTCCCTGTACTTTTTCAGCCAGAAGAATTAACTTCGAGTCTGCACAGTTTTAAGAACAAGGCCTTCAAAAAAGCCAAAGTCTGTGGAGTTTGCAAACAAATTATTGACGGTCAAGGGAGTTCATGCCGAGGTGAGTCTGTGTTTATCGCTCTCGCTGATTAAACCGAAGCAAGGCAAACAAACAAACAAAAACCAAAATGAAAACCTGCTTTTGGGAGTTTCCGAAGTTAAATCCTGGAATTCCCCTTCTTACTCTGTGTTTACCCCCGACCCTCGCGGGGCAGGGGCCGGCCGTATTTACACAGATATGTGCTCACGAGGACATTTGTCCAGGAAGAGCATAGCTGTGCCTGAGGGAGGGGAGACAGCAATGAGTAGTTCTTGGCGGTTCGTGTCTGTTCTGTCGCGTCAGTAACTTGGCTATTCAGTTGTACTTTCTGGTCTCTTACCGGACTTTATAAACGAGATTGTTTTGCTCAAGTCAGAGCTCACTGCGTTGTGTTCCCCTCAGCCTGTCAGACATTGCTCCCATCAGTAAGAGATCCACCCCTTCGCTATCTGATGCCTAAGCACTGGCTAATCAGTGCACCTTGCTATGTTTTGTGCTCGAACGTTAATAAGTGTGTATAGTGGACATGTGAGGATGACATCTCTTGTTTTCCTTGAACCCCTAGAATCAGGACTGGGGGTTGTGGGTCCACATCATGGAGCAGAGGCGAGCTGGGGGATGGGGCCTCTGGAGAATGCTTGGGCTGCTCTTTGGCATCTTGTCATTGATGGATTTGGGATTTTCTCCATGGAACATTCTCAGTGCAGAGTCTCACCGGTGGGCTCCTCTTGTGTTGGGACTACCTCTTGGCTCCCCTTTCTCCCTGTAGACCCCCTGGCACTTGGTCCCTGATGGCTGCTTTGGGATAGGGCCGTGAGGGCGAGACCTACATAGGTCGGACTTCAGTGGGGTGAGGATGTGACCGGGAACCTCAGGGTGGATTTCAGAGGTAAAGAGCCTGCGAGTGGGCGGGAATCTGGTGTGGCCCCCTCCTGGGAAGGGCCCTTTCGCAGTCAGTGCTGACGATGCTCTGGGAGCCATCAGCATGTCATCAGCTCTGGCCACTCCTTCCCTTGCTGCTGCCTTGTGTGGGCCTCTGCCAGAAGTCTCCTTCCTCACTGCCCCCCTGGGTGTCTCTATTTCAGATGCACCTTGAGGCCGTTACCTGTTCTCTGAGTGCGTGGGTCCCTCTCACCTCCCTGGAGGCAGCCTATATGATGGGGCCTGGGAGCTCCCCTTCACCTAGACTGGAGGAGCTGTGGCCCTGGGATGGAGAAGTCACTGTGGGTGTGTGCCCTGGGCGTGGACCACGGCTAGGCCTTCTCCTACCCACCAGCACATACACACACAGACATGCACATGTAAACACGCACGTGCAAACACACACATGCAGACACACACATGCGCAAAAATTCAGAGGAGGGTCGCCTCGTGGGTGTGTCCCCTGGGGTGTTGATCTCGTTCCTTGTGACCTGGAGCTTGACTTTCCTTGTCTGCACTGGGGTGATGCTGCGGTTTCCCCAGGGCTGTGTGGACATTCGTCTGTGGAATTCATTTAGGTCCACCTCCAGGGTGGAGAACAGGGTGTTTAAAATCTACCCTGAGCAAACTGGCATGACATCTGTATGGTCCAGAATGTTCTAAAGCCCGTATTTGTAAATGGCCCCTCACAGCCCATTGGTCGGCTTGGGTGGGTATCAGCCATTTCCCACCTTCTCTGAGAACTCCCTAGAGTTCCAATTTGGGGAGCTGGATCTCAGGATCCTGCCGCATGCTGTCCCCAGAGGACCCTGGGCCACATGGCTGTGCGGAGGGGCAGCAGGCAGCTGGCCTCACGCAGCGCCATCTCGCGTCTTGTTTGGCTAACACCCCTCCAGGAATCCCGGTGCGGTACTGTTCTATCTCACGGGTGAGATACATTCTAGGCCCGTGGAGAAGACTTTTTTGACCCACTCACTTTTTCCCTTGAAGAAAATCATTCATTAACAGCTATCCTATAGGTGGCTTCTCTTCTCAAGCATGGTCATCCTCCACATGTCATTTCCCTCCAGCAGGACACACTGCCACTGCCTCCTCGTGCAGGGTAGGAAGGCAGGGCCACCATGATGTGGCACCGACGCACCCAGCCCTGTGTCGTGCCTGGCATTCGGCCATGGTGGCTGGATGGTTGGAGGGAACATTGGCAGTAGAGAGAGATCAGGAGTTGGGCTCAGGTCTTGGTTCTGCCACCAATCCCCTGAGTATCCTTGGACATGGCTTTTAGGAGCATCCTTCTTCTCAACCATAAAATGGATATGAAGATACTGGCCTGATGGTGGAGAGACAGAGCCAGCGAGATATGCCTGAGACGTGCTCATCCAGCCGTGCCAAGGTGACAGGTACAGGACCACCCCGACTTGCCCATCAGATCACTCCTTTGTGCTGGCAAGCGGTGCGGCATTGTGCCCTCATGTGCCAGCCTGTTCAGAGGGTGTTGGTTCAGCTCTTCCGGGGGAGGAGCAGCCCCGTGTTTGCTGGCTGCAAGTCCTCCGGCAGTGGCTTTTCTCTCACGCTCACCTTCTCAGCGTGTATGCGCACTAGCAGGTGTGCCCACATTCCTCGTTCACTCCTTGCCTCTCCTGATGTCATCTCCTAAGGCCATGTTCTTCTGCTTTGAGCCCTCCAATTGCGAGGACATGTATGGACTGTCCTTGTGGAGCTGGGGCCTGTCCTTGTGGCCAGGTGGTGGCATGTGCTTCCCTGGAGCACATGGCTGCTTTTAGCTGAGAGCACTCTGGTGGAGGCCACCTCCTGGGCAGGCTTGGGAAAGCTATACAGACTGTCCCGTCCGCGGCTGGAGGAAGCAGCTGCCTGGACGTGGGCTCAGGAGAAGTCCCCAGGAGCAGGTCCACATGAAGGATGAGGCCCATGTGCTGGAGGAAAGTCAGGGAGCACCTGCAAACTCAGGTCCCTGAGATGGATTCCAGGGCATGGTGGTAAGCAGCATGGGAAGGAAGGCGCAGTGGTAGGTGCTGTTGAAAGCAATGCATTCTGATTCTGGGAGACGGCTGTGCTCTTCTCATGAAGAGCACAGGGTGGGTTCATAGTGTGGGGGGGGGGGTGTTGTCCCTCGGGCACGTATGCGTTGGGGTTGGGGACTCGCCTATATCACTATGTTAGTGACATATCTGTAGACATTTCTAGATAGATGTTTTGTAGAGGCAAGCTACATCACTATGTCTGCTGTCTTCTACACGGAAAAAGATTTTATAGAACTCCTTGTAGGATGGAAGTGAAAAACATGTTATGAGATTACCCAATAGGTTATCATTTTTATGTACATTACTTAATAATTCTGTTAAACGATAGTTACTCTTTTCCTTTTTTGAAATGTAAAGGACTCTATGTGGCAGGAATCTTTTAGACATTTAAAAAAATTAAATCAGTGTGCGTGCGAGATGCCATGAAGCTGTTCCAGGGTGATCGCAACAGTCTCTTAAAGATGCCATCATCTGCTTCAGGACAGTAGGGTGTGTGAGCGGAGATGCTAGGTGCAGGTGAGGTGGTGTGATATCAGTGCCCGTCCATCTGCAGAGCAGGGCCAGGCGCTAAGAGGATGCTTGCTGCATCATGGACCGTGACGGCTCACAAGGTGCATTTACAGGCAGACCCCGCCCTCCTCTGCTCTCTGGACTCGTGGCTTGTCTTTTTCCTTCCTAGTTCTTTTTTTGACGGTCTAGGGAGGAGTGCTCTGTGGATAGTTGAGGGCGAATCAAGGGTCTCAGAAATCATACGGCATGGGAGAAACCAAACCGACAGGAATTTTACTGACCTGGATTTTAATGACAAAGAGACTTAAAAAATGTATACGGAACCCCTGCAGAGAAATCTGGAAATTCCATATAGAAGCAGAAACAACTCCAAAGTTTGTAGATCTCTCCCTCTGCTCAAAACTTAGGGAGAGTTGTAAACCTTTCCTTCTTACAAAAGCACAGCTGAGATGCCAGGAATGCTCAGCATGCAGTTTGTGAGGACAAAACATGATAAATTTTGTAAGATTTTAGCAGAGTGCCTAGCATGGAACAGATATGCTGTAAATTGCAATTATTATCAGTATTTTTCTGAGATTTCTTTCGAAGTGACTTCTCTGATGTAGTGGTTAAGACTCTAAGTTCTGCAGCTGTGCTGTCCAACCATGGCCACCAGCCGCACATGGTGGCTCTCGGGCATGTGACACATGGCTGGTCCACGCTGGATGTGCTGGACGTGCAGAGCACACTGGATTCTGCAGTCATAGTGTGACAAAATGATGTAAAATATCTCATTAACAATTGTTTTAACAATGATTACATGTTGAATGATAATATTTCAGATATATTGGGTCAAATGAAATCTATTAATAAAATTAATTTGAAATTACTTATGTGGCTACATTACACCCCTGTCAGAAGCCAAGAGCCGGCCAGATCTGGGTCTGAATGTTGCTCAGCACGCCCGGTCAGACACCCTGGGCTTGCAGAGGGGGTTGGGACCAAGTGCTCTTAGCTCACTAATTACCTGCCACCATCTCCACCGACGAGGTCCTGGGTGCCTGTGAGGAAGTGGGCTGGGGAGGAGAAGGGATCCTGGCATCGCCGCCTTTGCCTGGGGAGGGGCAGGTGTCCTGTCCGCACTGATGCCTGGGGACCCAGATCTGTCACTAGGAGCTGACTATGTGGACAGTGTGGACGACAGAGCACAGCCTCTGCTCCCCAGCCTGCCTTTGCTCTGTGCTCGTGGCCACCTCCTGAGCTGGGCCCTTCTCCGTTGGCCACCCTGTGCCTTGCCTTCCCTCCTTCCTAACCTGGATTTGACTCTTTGGCTTGGAGGTCTGCTCTCGTTCTGAGCCACCTTCTCCTGGGCACCCTGCTCCTCTTGCTGTCCCCACTGAGAGAAGGGTGTTTTAACTGTTGGTTAACTTCGTGTGTTTCAAAACATCTGCCTTCGTGGAAAGGGCAAGGGCCCTCCAGGTAAGCCCCTTCCCCAGGCACAAGTTTCTCCCCAGCTGAGACTTACCCGTAGGAGAAGAGTTGTATTCTCTGCATGGGTTTTGCTCTTAGGATTTGCAATGACACCTTTCCTTTCAGGTTTCCTTGTTGATAGTGGGTTGTCCTACATTGCTGGCCAGCGGCCCTTGTAGGGTGAGTGCTCAGATCAGAAGAGGGGCTTGCTGGAGGTCCTGGAGCAAAACAGCGCAGCGGGGGCATGTCTTCCAAGATTTGATGGTTTTGTTTTCAGGGATCGCTAGATCGGCTCCAGATGCAACTCTAGAATTGGCACAGCCCGTGCCTGTCAGGGGAAAGATGCCTTTTCAAGAGACCAGTCTAAGCGGCATAAAAACATTAGAGTTAGGTTTTTATGTGTGTTGCTGTTGTTGTCGTTGGGTATCTTCAAAGGGAGTCATTTTAGCTGTTGTTCTTGTCAGCATTCTGAGGAGCTGGCCTCTCCCCTTCCGCGCGGACACGCCTGTAGATGGGCAGGGGCAGGAGGTGGGGATGCTGCTCACAGACTGGAGCTGGGAGCCTGGCAGAGTCAGGGACTGGCTCCTCCAGAGGCAGCTATGGCCCTGGATGGGCTGCATCTCTTCCCTGGTTCTCAGTCTGATGATCTTTACAATTTGCATGTTGAGTAGTTAATCTCCAGGATTGCTTCCTTTTGTCAGTAAATGTCACTAAACATAGAGACCATAAAAAGAGACCATTTATTAGTTTCGCCTCCTTGTAATTTAAATACATGTCATATGCATTTGTGTGTTAAGCCTGTGTATGTGCCCCCTATAGACAATAAGGCGTGCCTGTTGAGTGTATTATCTAAGTAATCACATGCACCGGCTCTGTGAGGTCTTGGTAGAAGGGCCCTTTCTTTGGCTCATTTTCGGAGAAGCAGCAGGGCATGGTAGAGGGGAGCATGGACTATGGAGACAGGTTGCCAGCATTCCCAATTTGTCTCCCTGTGCTTGAACTTTCTTTTAGGGTCATTGTGAGTAACAGATTAAATACATGTGAAACACAGTGAACATTGACTGGCTCAAGAAAGTGTCCAATAGTGTTAGTGATGCTGATGCTGATGGTGTTGTCATTGTTGTTGGTTATGGTGATGAGGGTGACGGTGGTGATGATGATGAGGGTGATGGTGGTGATGATGATGATGGTGATGGTGGTGATGATGCTGTTTATGCTGCTGACGATAATGGTGATTGTGATGGTGATGATAGTGATGATGCTGGTGTGGTGATGGTGGTGATGGCGGTGACGGTGTTGGTGGGGTAAGTTTAGGGGTGTATTCTGTGACTCAGGCCCATATTTTTACTGTTCCTTTTCTGGTTCATTCTTGACTTTCAAGTCCCTTACTTTCACATTTTAACCTCTTATTTTGCCACAAATTTCGTGTGTTGCTAAATTAGAAGAAAAAAACTCATTTTTAAGGAGCTGTTATGCTCGCACATAGAGGCTCTCTTATCCCTACTTCTGGAACTTTAACTACAGGCAAAGCCAAAGATGGAAATGATGGTGAGCGATGGAGTTAAGTGTCTGGTTATAGTTCGTCTCGTGCTGCTCAAAACCCTGCTGATGTCGCTTTAGCCCTGTGCCCTCACTACGAGTTAGGGCTCTGTGGTAACTTGTTCTCCCTACTTCATTGAGTTCCCTCGGGTGGTTTAACATGGTCCAGTTTCCACTGATAATCCTTTCACAAACCCAACCTGGTCATATTTTAGATAGGCCAGTGGAGAGCACTGGTATGGGTGGCTTTGGTGTTCTGGTACTGAGTGGGTGTCTAGAGTTATGAGTTCTGGGGGATTTGGCCCCAGGGGAGACGGAGCCAGGAGAAGGCAGAGTCGGACCAAGCAGAAGTGATCTTGTTGGAGAGGTGGTTTACCTGGATTGAATAGTGGAATAGGAGAGAACAGACTGGAATGGAAAAGAATGGCACAGACTAAAGGAATGCTGTGAAGAGGAACAACTCTAGGAAGGAGCCTGATGGGAATGAAAGTTGAGAAAGGAAGCAAAAAGGAGGCCAGAGGGAAGGTGGAATGGAGGGAGTTTTGTAAGGAAGATTCGATAATGATTTTTTTCCCTTCAGTTAATCTAACATTAAGCACCTGCTAGGATAAAAAGATGAGAAAGTTGTGTGTTGTCTTTGAGGAGCTCACAGTCTCTGGGGAGGAGTCCGCCCTTTGAGGAGCCCACAGTCTGGGGTGAAGTCCTGTGTTTGCAGCCATCAGGTTCTGAGGGAGAAGTCTTGTCTATGAGGAGCTCATAGTCTGAGGGGCGCCTCCTGTCTTTGAGGAGCTCACAGTCTGAGGCTGGGAGTCCTTCTGTGAGGAGCTCACGATCTATGGGGTGGGGCCTGCTGTTTTGTGAGGAGCTTATAGTCTATGAGGGGAGTCCTGTCTGTGAGGAGCTCAGGGTCTAAGGCGGGTATCCTATCTGTGAGAGCTCACAGTCTATGGGGGTATCCTGTGTTTGAGGCCATCACAGTCTATGGGGGAGTCTTTTCTGTGAGGAAATCACAGTTTGATGGGGGCATCTTATCTTTGAGGAGCTCACAGTCTGAGGGGGGTGTCTTGTCTCTGAGGTCATCACAAAGTACACACATTAGTTGATTAGAGTTAAAGGCTTGGGTGGATGGGCAGGTCGGTAGGTATATGTGATTCAGTGCTTGCTTTGTGCCAGGTGCTGTATTAGAACCCAGGACATGGTGGCAGTTAGGACCAACAAGTCAAGGAGAGAGCAGTGTGGCCAAGCGGTGAGTGTGGCATTGGGCCCTCTGCCCGGTCCCCTCCTGTCTCATGTAGCCAGTTACTGGGGACGCGGAGAGGCTGGCAAACTTGAGGGTGGATGTGCGAGAAGCAGAGGTGACGCCCAGGGCTCATCTCTCACTTGGTAAATATGTGTGGAGGGTTGTGTAAAAGGTCTGACAAGCTGTGAGACAGTGGCCTGGATTCCCAAGGCTCCTGGAGACATTCTGAAGAATAGCAGTTCCAAGACAACATGTAAAAATGTCGGGTGTTGCAGGCCAGATGCTGTGGGCAGTTGCCTCTTCAGTGGGAGCCAGGATTCTTCCCAGGACTTTGGAAACCCCGCTTGGACCAGGGAGCCGACTGTGGACGCAGACCCTCGGCGGTGCAGGCAAGCGTCCTTGTCACTGATTCCGGGAAGCCCATGAGAAAGGCGCTCGCCACACACCCCTGTCAGACGTGGGGTTAAGCTGGGGGTGGAGAAAGAACAGATCCCTGATGGGAAATGCTTGGAGGAGCCGACTCTGGACCCAGTAGCATGGAACTCCACCAACTTTTTCACTTGACGTTTCCCAGCTTTGCATTTTTGCAAGTCAGTGGATGACAACTGACATCTCCTTTTATTGTATTTTTCAGTTATCTGGTTATGACTGAGGGCTGAGCATCTAAAAAGACACAGAAAACTGTACTATTTGTTTAGTAAAGTAACCTTCCAAATCCTTTGCTCAGTTAAAAAATTATTTTATTTTCTCCTTGATTTCTAAGAATCCATTATATTATAAATATTAATCTTTTAGTGTATTATATTAGGCAGAACATTTGTCAATTTTTTATGGATTTCTGACTTACAGAAATGCCTGTTTCTTCTCATTCTACCTTAATCTGTTGCAAAGGCTCCAGGCAGTTGCTTGTCTGATTTTGTTTGCGGAGCATTTATCATGTGAAAGTTTTAAGATTTGGCTTGTTCACATCTCCCATCATTTCGTTTAGTTTCTATTTTCGTTCCTTATTTAGGAATGCCCTCCCTTCTCCCTGGTCATAAAGACGTTCTACAATATTTTACTACAGTATTCATTTCTGCTTTTCCAATTCTGGTCCAATTTCATGGTTGATTCCTCTGGAATGCATGCTATTTATGCTATTTTCCATGAGTGAGCCAGGTTTCCCAGCATGACTTATTACACCATTCGACGTCTCTTAACCGAGTTGTAACGACGTCCGTCTCCTCTGCTGCGTTCTCACGTGTGGATGGGCCTGTCGCACGAGTCTGTTTTTACAGAGTTTCTTTTATACTGTACAGTTTTATATCTTTTCACTTTGCCCATTATAAGCATTGTCATGTATTAGATTTTTAGAAATCACGATTTTTCAATAGCTACTTAATCTTTTATTTGTGAGTATGTAACTTTTCCTTTTTTCATTGCTTCGGTAACTTCTTTTTTTCATGGCAGAAAGGAATCTTTGGTATCACTTTGTTCCACTCCTCATTACATCAGTGAGAAGAGTGGCATTGTTGTCTCTCCATGTACTTTTTGCACTTGTTAGCTGTGACTAAGTAGACAGGTCGGGTCTTGCCATCTGCTTCTTCAGTCAATCTCTTTCAACATTGTATTAGGCAGGGTTCTCCAGAGAGAGAACCAAGAGGATGTGTATAGAGAAAGAGATCTGTCATAAGGAATTGGCTCACGTGGATGTGGAGGCTGAGAAGTCCCAAGACCTGCAGTCGGCAAGCTGTTGACCCGGGAGAGCTGATGTGTAGTTCCAGTCCAAGTTCAAAAGCCTGAGAAGACCTAGGTCCCAGTTTGAAGACAGTCAGGCAGAGAGATGGAACTCTTTCTTCTTCTGCCTTTTGTTCTGTTCAGGTCCTCAGTGGATTGGATGTGGCCCACCCTCAGTGGGGAGGACAATCTGATTCGCTCAGTCTACAGACTCAAATGCTAGTCTCATCCAGAAACACCCTCTCAGACACACCCAGCTGATGTTTGACCAAATATCTGGGCATCTTATGGCCCCGTGAAGTTGACACGTAAAATTAACCATCACAAACATGTTGTTTTGATTGAAGTATTTGAGAAAATCTAGCCCCATACAGATATGTATTTGGAAAAGAAAGCATTTTAATAGCCTTTTCAGATTATTGTGGATATTCTTTTTTGTTACTACACCAAAACTCTAGTGATAGATTCTTAAAGTTTGGTTTCAATGTGGAATCTGGAACTGCTTCAAGGAGCTTTTCCTACTCTGCCTGTTAGAATCCGTTGGTCTGTCTGGCACCTTGCGTGGATCCTTTACCCGGGCATGACATGACTGTGTAACATCATGCACTGTCATTTGGAAATGACTGGTTCACTGAGTTAAGTGGATCTTCCAAATATTGACACATTTATTGTACAATATCAAGAAAATCCCCACATTTGTTCATATCACTGTCGGTTTTATCAGAAAAGTCTTAGCAGTTGTCAAGCTTGTGTTAATGGACACAAGTCCTCCAAAATTCTGCTTTCCATTTGAAATATCAAATTTTATCATTGGCCAAAATGCTGTCAGCTGCGTTCCTTATCGTGATAGGCACACTTCATTCATTTTTGAAGATGACCACTCAAGTCTGAATGACCGTATGTTGCTGTTGGGAGTTCTTTCCAGTAAGGGTGATGCTCCCTGAGAGACTGGCTAGCGTAGCTGCCAGCTCACACTCTCACTGTGTGACTCCCCAGGCCCACTGTCCTTCGCTGTGCAGAGAAGTGCCCTGGGCCCACGTCCCGTTGGTCTCACAGAAAGCTGAAAAAGTGAGAAGTGAATACTGACTAAGCAGTGGACAGTGAGCACCATATTCCACAGCAAAGAAGCAATACTTCCTAAAATCCCTCTACTGCATAACAAGTATGTAATTGTTCTCAAGAGATGTTAGGCATCTTCTGCTAAGTGTGTTGTCTCCCTGGATAATTTGCTTGGGTGTTGAGGTGGCAAGAGGTGTGTGAACCTGTTGGCAAAATATGACTAGAGGCATAAACCTGTGGAAAATACAGAAGAGAAGGGACCCAAGCTGTATCATGGGGGCGGTTTGGGCATTCATGGGAGGAGAGCTCAGGGTGCCATGAACACAGGGTCGCTTAAGAGTTCTGTGGAGAGAGGTCTGGGGAAGCAGAAAGAACATTCCAGCAACCTGTGAGCCTGGCATTGGATGGAGGATCTGGGCCTTGAGAGTTATTGGGTGCTCAGCACACAGGAGTGCGGGAAATTGTAGTAAAAAAAACCTCACAAGAAGGAGATGTTTAAAGAACAGAGTTGGTGTAATTCCGTGGAATCTTCAGAAACTGCATGGATAACAAGAGTAGAAGTGGCAACGCAAGGTGCGTCGATGGTGCGCCAGCCAGCCCTGTTCTGTACTCTGCACGTGCACTGCATGTTCTGCTCTCCCCTCAACGACCCACTTCACAGGCGAGGAAGCTGAGCTCCAGATAGTGAGGCCCCTGTCCTCCCGTTTGGAGGATGTGTTAATGATTTCAGCAGGAATAAACTGGACAAGGGAATGAAAGGAAATGGGTACCAAGGCAAGTGGGTTTTTTTTAAACCAAAGGGACATATTTGCCTTTAGGGTTAATGAGATTCTTTTCATGTAAGGAAGTGAAAATAAGGAGATGCTAAGGAAATTGTAATGAACATATTGTATAATGCATACATTTACTCCGTCTAAATTTAAAACCATCAGTAATGGTTTTAGGAGGCAGAATCACGAGCTTAGAATAACTGCCTAGTGCTGGGCCCAGAAATGGTGAGAGGTACATGTCTGAGTTTCAGTTCGGAATGGGGCACAGAGTCTCTTTGTTTTAGAACCTGCACAAGATTGTGCTCCTTAGACAGACTGCTAGATTTTTTAAAAATGATTTTTTGTTAACTCTGAGTAATTCAAGACTGTTCCTATGATTAAAAGTTGCCTAGGTTTATAAAAGTCCAGTATTTAAAACAAAATACAATAGAAAACCATGAAGAGTCCACCAAAAAACTGTTAGAACTATTAAATTAATTTGGTAAAGTTGTAGCATACAAAATCAACATACAATATTCAGTTGCATTTCTATACACTAAGAAGGAGCTATCTGAAAGAGAAATCAAGGAAGTAATCTAGCTTTCAATAGCATCAAAAACAATAAAATACTTAGGAGTAAATTTAACCAGCAAGGTGAAAGACCTATACGCTGAAAACTATAAGATGTTGATGAAGGAAATTGAAGGCCACACAAATAAATGGAAAGATATCCTGTGTTCTTGGATTGGAAGGATTAATATTGTGAAAATGTCCATACTGTGCAAAGTGATTTACAGATTCAGTGCAATCTCTATCAAAATTCTAATGGCATTTTTCACAGAAATAGAAAAATTCCTGAAATTTGTATGGAACCACGAAAGACCCCAAATAGCCAAAGCAATCTGAGAAAGAACAGAACTGGAGGCATCACGCTTCTGATTTCAAACTATATTACAAAGTTGTAGTAATCAAACAGTATGGTACTGACATAAAAACAAATATATAGAGCAATAGAACAGACTAGCAAGCTCAGAAATAAACCTACCCCTATTAGATCAAAGGAGTCAAGAATATATAATGGAGAAAGGACAGTCTCTTCAATAAATGGTGTTGGGAAAACTGGATAACCACATGCAAAAGAATGAACCTGGGCCACTATGTTATACTCTACACAAAAATGAACTCAAATTGGATTAAAGACTTAACTGTAAGATCTGAAACCATAAAACTCCTAGAAGAAACATAGGTGGTAAGCTCCTTGACGTAGGTCTTGGTGATGACTTTTTGGATTTGACACAAAAACCAAAGGCAAAAATCAATAAGTGGGACTACATCAAACTAAAAAGCTTCTGCACAGCAAAGGAAACCATCAACAAAATGAAAAGGCAGTCTACAGAATGGGAGATATTTGCAAATCATATATCTGAGAAAGGATTAATATCCAAAATATATAGAGAACTGAATAGCAAAGAATCCCTAACAATCCAATTAAAAATGGGCAGAGGAACTAAATAGACACTTTTCCAAAGAAGACCTACAAATGACCGACAGGTACATGAAAGGGTGTCAACATCCCTACTCATCAGGGAAATGCAAATCAAAACTACAATGAGAGATCACCTCAGGCCTGTTGGAATGGCTGTCATCAAAAAGACAAGAGTTAGCAAGTTTGTGAGGATGTGGAGAAAAGGGAACCCTTGTGCACTGTTGGTAGAAATGTAAATTGTTGAAGCCACTATGGAAACCAGAGGTTTCTCAAAAGATTAAAAATAGAACTGCCATATGATTCAGCAATTCCACTTCTGAGTATATACCCAAAGAAATAAAATGACAATGTCGAGGAGCTGTCTGCACCCCCATGTTCATTGCAGCATTATTTACAATAGCCAAGCTATGGAAGCGACCTAAGTGTCTGTTGATTGATGAATGGATAAAGAATATGTGGAATTTATATACAATGGAATATTATTCAGTCATAAAAAAGAATGAAATCTTGCCATTTGTGACAACATGGATGGGCCTTGAGGGCATTATGCTAAGTGAAATAAGTCAGAGAAAGACAACTACAGTATGATTTCACTTATATATGGAAGACAAAATACCAAAATCAAACTTATAGAAAGAGTAGAAGGATGGTTTCCAGAGGCGGGGGCTGGGGAAATAGGGAGATGTCGGTCAATAGTGCAAACTTCTGGTTGTAAGACGAGTAAGTTCTGGGCATCTCCTGTACAGCATAGTGACCATAGTTAACAACATTCTATTGTATACTTGAAAGTTGCTAAGAGAGTACATCTTAAGCGTTCTCACCACACACATACAAAATGGTAACTGTGTGAGGTGATGGAGGTGTTAATTAACTTGATTGTGGTAAATATTTCACAGTGTATACATCTATCAAATCATCATGTTGTATGCTTTAAATATATACAATTTTGTTTGTCTATTATACCTCAGTAAAGTGAAAGAAAACAACAACGAAGAATGAGCTGCCAGTGTTGGCTTCTGAGAGAGCAGTAGATGAGAGAGGCTGATGGTCAGAGTAAACGTGTACGTTTTGTCCTTTTGGGCCTGCGTGGTTTGGGGATGCATTTTTGGGGGGAAAGTTCTGGTGCTTTCTGTGGCCTCCCTTCTCCCTGGGACTGCACTACACAGAGAGGTGGTCAGGTAAGGAGGTCCCCCGCTGTGTGCAGCCCTGCTGGACACCGGCTTCTGAAGGCACACCGAGAACAGGCAAGGGTTGGTACACAGCTGCCTGGGGAGTGACGCCTCAGGTCTCACCCCAGTCCCCAGTTGCCCCTCGGTCAATAGGCAGAAGATCGGTAGCTCCTTCATGGGGCACAGTCAAAATTTGGCAATGCCTGTGCAACGAAAGCTTGTCATAGTGCCGTCTGTGCACGGGTGGGTGCTCAGCCTGTTAGCTGCCGTCCCTCCTGTTTGTGTTGCTATTCTCAGAAGCTGTTGACACACAGTGAATGAGGCTGACCCTGGATGAGCTTGGCCCAGTCAGGAGAGGTGGACACACTGAGATTACTTTGAAACGACAAGCCACTGGAGGAGTGCTGGAGAGAAGAAGGTGCCCAAGGGGCTTCTGGAACACTTTTGGGTGCTTAGCCCTGCCTGTGAGGGGCAGGCAGAGAGAGGGAGGGCTTCCTGGTGGAGGAGGCATCTCCTGCCTTCGGTCTTGAAGAAAGAACAAAGTCTGCTTGACACAGGCTGTGTGGAAAATTCTGGGCAGACAGCAGAGCAGGGAGGTGCCTGAGGATGGTGTGAGTGAGCACTGGAGTCAGGGAGGAGAGGCTGGGGTTGCTGTTGGCATCGGCCACGGAGGACTTCAGATCGGTGCTCAGGAGCCTGCACTTTCTCCTTTAGGTGAAAGGATTGGACAGTGAGTCTGAACACTGTTCACTTCAGTGTTTATAATGTGTTTTATAATGTGTTTATAATGTGGCAGGTGCGGCTGGATGAGAAGCTGGGGCCTGGGGCAGAGAGGGGCTGGAATCCCAGCCTGCATAGGCCACAGCTTGGCCCCATCACTCTCCCTGATGGGCTTGTTGTGAAGAGCGATTGCAGTAACACACGGGAAAGCATCTTGCACAGTGCCAGGCGCCTCTCCCACAGGTTGACAGCTGAGTTGCTATTCTGAGGAAAAACCAAGGGACCAGCCCTGTTGATGGCAATTGGGTGGAAAGTCCATAAAACTTTGAGGGTCACCTGCCTGCATACCGGAAACAGGGGGTCCATCTCTCGGGATCTCTGCCTTAGTGCTTGGGTGCTTGATGTAATTTCACGTTAGTTAACCTTTGTGAATGTATTGATTTTGCCCTGCAGTGGCCCATGGCTCTCTTGTGGCCAAGTTGGCCATCTACTATGACTGTCACACCATGGTCACCATGCTTCCACTGACCCTTTTGGGTTGTGTTGGCCCATTGTATTAATTAGTTGCTGCTGCATAACAAATTACCCCAAAAAGTTAACCTGATGTTAGCATCTGTTACTTCTCCGTGTTTCTTTGCATCAGGAATTTGGGAGTTATGTGGCTGGGCAATGCTGGCTCAGGGTCTCTTCAGAGGCTGTGTAATCTGAAGGCTTGACTGGGGCTGGACCGTTTCTGAGGTGGCTCCCTCCCGTGGCTGGCGAGGTGGTGCTGGCTGTTGGCGGGAGGCCTCAGTTCCTCCCACGTGGGCCTCTCCATAGGGCTGCTTCGGTGCCCTCATGACATTGCCCCTGGCTCTCCTCAGAAGAGTTGATCCTGGAGACCAGGGCAGAAGTCACAAGCACTGCCATCCGTCGCACTGCCTCATCACACAGACCAGCTTGGCGTCACTGTGGGAGCAGACTTCACATGGGCACAGGTACTTTAGGGTCACTGAGGCCATCTTGGGGGTTGACCCCCGTGGGAGGTTGTGCTCCCGTGCCAGGCTGACAAGTGGCCTGCCTGTTCGATGCAGTGTGTAGGCAGAGCGTCCTGTGGGTCCAGGGGGTCCTTCACCTGCATTTCTGCTCCTTCTCACTTACGCAAAGGCCAAGGGCCTCCCACTGTCCCTCCTCTTTGTCTCTGTCCTTGCTGCTGGCCTCCGGCTCCTGGCTGTTCTCCTGTCTGGGATTTTGATCTGGTGTGGAAGCCCCTTTAATTCCAATGGCAAGTGTATCTTGCTTAGGAAATCACTCATCACTTTTGCAGGGCACCCATTAGAAGGTGTGGAATAAATGTTTGTGATCGCAAACCTCAGAGGCATGGAAAGACAATTTAAGAAATAGATCTTGCAAAGATAATAACCCTGGCTGCTCGCCGCTCGAGTTCCAGTAACCGCCAGCCGCTGGCCTAGTTACTCTGTCTATTTTATCCTCATTCACTCCTCTCGGACCTTAATGAGTTCGGTATTTCTGTGCTCAGCTCATAGAAAGGAGGGGGACGTGGTGGGGGCTGAAATGTTTGAGCCTTAAAGTGCCGAGCCAGAGTATGGGGCCTGTCTCCTGGCCTCCAAGGTCTTGTTCTTCCAGGGTCCCCACACACTTCCAGATGTCATCGTTTCAAAGCAGGGTCCCTTGAATGGTTCCATTTTGGCATTGCAATAACCCTGCGAGAGGAAAGAGAGGCCCAGAGAGGTCGCTGGCCCTGCCCAGGACAGCCCAGCTGGACAGGGCCAGGAAACCCCCAGGCACATGCCCCCCACCCAGGTCCTTGTCCCACATCTCACCACTGCTCCCAGGGGTTCACCAAGGATGGGGGAGGTGAGGGAGTGTACCAGAAGAAGCTACTTGGAGCCCACACGGGAACCTGCGATGGGGTTATTCATTCCTCAGTCTCCTTGTCCTGCCCTCTCTGCCTGGAAATGTTGGTGGGGCAGGGCTGCACCCCCAGACACCGTGGGGTGGGAGCAGCTTTCATGTCTTGTCAGCACAGCTGCAGCCTCTGGAGGGCGGGCCTGTGAAATCCGCATTGGTTCCGGCTCTAAATCTGCATTGTTGGGGCCTCCGAACCGACACATGCCACTCTCAGGACACACAATAGCCCGGTTGAAGGATTCCCCCGTAGGAATTTAGACATGGATTTATTCTGACAGTCAGTTCTTAGTTGTCGGAAGTGGAAGGAACGTGGAACTCAAATATGCGACTTTCTCGCTAATTTAAAGGCGCCAGTCCTGATTCTTATGGGCATTTTCCAGTTTCTCTTCTTTCCTCAGGGAGAGGCTATAATTTCCAGGCAAACATTACTGCTTTTTACTGCTCAGATTCACCGCCTTTCTTCTTCAGATTTGGCTGCACGCACCCCTGGAAAAGCCAGCCTGTTTGGAACTGCTCCCGAGAATTCCCCGTCTGCGCATCTGAGCCCTTGCTAACAGTGCAGTCGTAGCTGGGTTCTTGCACACCATGTCCACCCCACGCTCTGTTGAAACTCAGCATTGCGTCACAGGGGACAAACCTCCCTCACTCCGGATCTCTTCAAGACTTGAGACAGTTGGGAGATGTAAAAACTTTCGCTGCAGAGACCGTTCAACACACACACATTCTTTCTCTTTCTTTTCCAGCCTGCAAGTATTCGTGCCACAAGAAATGTGAAGCCAAGGTAAGCCTCGCGTTGCTTTCCCATGGGGCTTTTTATGGCCGAATTGGCCTTCGTTGAATGATGTGCATGGAAGGGGGACTGCTTTGGACCGTGGCCACTGAAATGAAACTCTTAAGAAACAGCTATTAGATGCTTTCCGATAGGGTGTATACTTTTCATCTCAGGAATAAACTGAAGAGCTATGAAATCCATGGTTTTAATTATAGAAAATAACTCTGAAGAATTTGGTTTCACCTAAGAATTCAGTAATTTTGTCCTGGCTGTGTCACAGCCCTGTCTCTGTAACAAATGATCCCTTCTTTCTCATTACACGGACAAGCTGCTTTCCAGGGCGGAGAGGGGGCAGGAAGAGGGTGCAGGGCATGCGCCTGGCCTTGAGGATTTTCTGGCTTCTTCGGAGAGTAGTTGTTTGTGGATTGGTTGGGGTTTTCAGGCTGTTGGGGGAGCCTGGGATGGTTGTCCGGCATTTGAACATCCCCTGGAGGGGTTAATTTGCTGAGTGGCCCCATGAAGCACTGGAGGCCCGGGGTGCTTGTTTGGGTTTGGGACTTTGATTGGGGCAAATCGAGGAGGCCTAGAAATGGCATGTGGGAAGCTGAGGCATCGAAAGGATGGGGCCCTGGTTTTCCACCTGGATCACTGTGTCTGCACGTCTCACATTTTTCAGGCGTGATGTTGGTCGGAAGTGGAGCCAGAGCACACGTATCAGCCCTGTGGAGTGGCTGACCCCGTCTTTGTGGGAGCCCAGCAGATGTCCTGCTGGCCGCCCCCGTGGCCGGAGCTCCAGGGAGATGGGATTTTAGAGAGTCTTGGGATTTGTTGCTGCTGTGGACATCGGGGGTCACTAGTTCCTGAGAATTTCCGAGGGGCCTTTGGGCTCTGATTGGAAGGAGCGGGCTGGAAGAGGGCTTCATGCTGTGAGCTGGCTTCTCGTTGGTGTGTCTACCTGGGAGGACTGGGGCTCTGGTGTCCTTCACTCCCCACCGCACGTGTGTGTGCACGCACACACTTCACACTCATACACACAGCATGCATGCACACACATGCATACACACGTGCACATGCACACAATGCACACTCCCACATGCACGCACATACAGGTGCATACACTCACACGTGTATACACACAGACATGCACACACACACTTGGAAGAACTACAGGCGAGTCCAGCCCTATTTTTTTTTTAAGAGAGAGATTAAATGACATTTCTTTTTAAACTTTTCATGATGGAGAATTTGGGACACATGCAGAAGTAGAGAGGCTAGTACAGAGCTCTGTGCAACACTGTTACTCAGGCCTGCAACCCATCCTGTCCTCTCCAGACCCCCTCCTCTGCCTCTTCCGAGAAGTCACACGATATGTGTTTTGAGCCGGATCAGGAAAGACGCCCGCCCATGGTGGGGTTTCGGGGCACTTCTGCTGTCACTCTCGGTCTCACTCTGGAGAAGGCTTCCCCTTTCCTGCAGGGCCCGGAGTCCCGCCCTCACGCTCATGGAGCGGCTGATTTCCCAGCCTGGTTTATTTTAGGTCTGCTTTGCCCACATGTATCCTCTTCTCTCGCGTGTCCCAGGTACTGTTGATGGAAATGAGTGTGCGGAGCAGAGATGCCCGTATGCAGTGGAGAGTGGGGAAAATACCACCTGGGAGAATATTCCTGATTTCACAGAGGGTTTTTCCCCATCCCCCTCATGAGGATTTAGGTGTCCTCCACCTCCGAGGGTCTCGGTTATAGTGAGCCTCGTCCTGCGTAGCTTCTGTCTCGTCACCACAGTGGGACAGATGGGGAGAACCATGCCCAGAGGCACTGCCTGTCCTGTGTCATTCCTCCACGTGTGTGCATGTGTGTGCACGTGAGTGTGTATGCGTATGTTTGTGTATGTCTGGGTGTGTGTTGTGGGAGTGTGTGTGAGTATGCGCCTCCCCCTGTGACAGTGGCCATTCCTGACCTGCAGCTGCTGTGGGCACCATTTCTTCAGGGGGCCCAGTGCCAACTACTTAGGGAATTCAATTCTTTGGTTGAAAGAACATTCCAAAAGTCTTAGCTATCACTGATTATGGCATTTCTAACTGCAGTAATTGGCAGTTTGCTGAGAGGTAGATGAGCTTTTACTTTTGTTAGATCGTGGTCGGGGGAAATGTATCCATATTCATTTTTTTCACTGATGCAGCTTTGAATGGCAAGAGAGAGTGCCACCGGCAATAACAAAGACCCTTCTTATTCCAAGGCTGTTGTGGATACGAGGGCCCTAAGTTCTCAGCTGCCCCTGGAGATGAGCAGGGGGTGGCTCAGTGTCCCAGGAGCTGGGATGTGGTTCTCCTTGACAATTTGGGTCCTTGGTTACCGCATGTGTTATGTAACCGTGCGGGCTCCCTAAATGCAGGCGTGCCCTGATTTCCTGGGAGACAGTGAAGCTTTGGCGGAGGACACAGGCTTTGGCCTAATGTGCGGCCCTGTCTGGCCACTTACTGACTCGGGGATGGTATGTGCCGAGGGTCCCCTCTGTGATGGGAGCCCATGTGCCTATGTCTGGAGGTGGGAACACCCAAGGAGTGACGGCAGCCGAGGGTGCAGCACGTGCCCCAGAGCATGTTATTGTGTTAGTGTGGGGTGAAACCCATTGTCATTGTCATTGCCCTAGTGTGCCAGGCCACCGTCACAGAGTCCCACTCAGGCCTAGGATGTCCCCTCCATAGGGTGGATGATGTGGAGAGAGCCATTGGGGCTGAGCCGGGGGCTCAGGCAGGGAAACCTAGTCATGAGCTGGGTTGCTAGAGGCCCTGATGGACCGAGGTCACTCTCTTCCTGGCCATCAGGCAGTGTGTAAGGCTGTGGGTCAGAGGGCACACTGAGGCAGAGACCTGGGCTTTAGTCCCAGCAGGGGCTTCTTGTCTGCTGGAGCAGCTCCAGTTATGCCTAGCCTCAGTTTCTTCGTGTATAAAATGGATGAATAATACTTTTATGATCCAGCTGGAAATGGCTTGCTCTTAGCTGTTAATTTTGGTAATGTTAATTATTAGGCTTTGGGGAAGTCAAATAATTTATGTATAATTACTGGAAAGTCTGGGATTCCAAATATTTTGCTCCCTTGGAGGCTGTGCTTGTTCACTGGAGCCCTTTGAGCTGTTTGGGCATCGTGACTTGACTTTCCTGGCCACTGGTTGATTCATTGGCAAGAGAAGAAAGGAAGTAGGAGAAATAAACTGGTTTTAAGAAGGCAGATGATGGTGAGGAGACACGGGGAGATGGGGTCCCTGGTGGTGCCCCTGAAGTGAGACAAAGGCAGGGTTCTGTTCAGCTTGGGCCAGTGGGCAGGAGCACCATGAAAATGGGAGTCACATCCTTGCTGCTCGAGGCCCCAGGCATTGGTCCCTGCACGTCTGCCCATCCCAATACCTGCCCACAGGTAGAGGCACGTCCAGTTCAGGCTGCTAAGTATTGTCTTGGCTCATCAGAAGGTATATAGACCTCCAGATGATTTTTGGCAAATGTAAGGACCCCACATATGGACCAAACAGTGAGTTGGCGGAGCTGGAACGTGCACACGGTGGTGTGGAGCACCACCTCCTGGAGGGTCCCCGCACCAGCCTGGCCTGAGCCACCTGCCATCTGGCTCAGAAGGTGTTGTAGGACTCCTTTGTTCTTTCCTTGGCCTGCATACCTTGCTGTCAAGGGCCAGCTCTCTTCTTCTTTTACTGGACACACTTTGATCGTTGGAGATAAAGGCTTGGACCTTGGGTGCTGCCCACCTTGGTGAGATGGGAGCCAGCTTTCAGCACAGGAGAGGACTCCCAGGCTCTGCCCAGCCTCTGGCTCCTGCAGGGGCCTCTTCTCCCTTTGTCCTCGTTGTGGCTGTCACGTTGCCTAAGCTGGGAGCTGTCACCTCCACCTCCCACTAGAAGCAGAGCTCTTTCTGATAGACATGCTGCTCCTCTTCCTGAAGAGAGAGCGTAGGAGGCAGACGTCACTACGTGGGGATGTGGAAGGAGCCTCCCAGAAGCCCACCAGCCAGCCTTGATCTGCTAGGGAAGCGCCCGGCCTTCCTACAGCCCTGTGCCCGCTCTGTGCCATTAACAGGCTTGGGCACTGTGAGCATGTGGGCAAGGAATGCATCTGGTTGTGCTCAGTGCCACAGTATTCAAGATGGAGGGGACCACCTTCATGTCCCCATGGGATGTCGGTGGTGGCCTTTATTCATTGGGACCCCTCGGTCCCACTTGTTCACGGAGAACAAATGACCTGAATTTGTTAGTAAAAGGGCAGGACTGAGAAGTTTTCCATAGAAAGCAGCTAGCCCCGTGAGCACAGAACTTGCAAGGGTCTGTGTGTTCGTGACTCCTCAGCTCCCACGTATGCCTCCTGTGGCTTCCAGCAGCGTGGTAACCTCATCTGAAACCTGGAAGGCAATTGCTGTCTGACAGGGTGGTTTTGGGGTGATGTGAGATCACAGATCTAAATATCTAGCCCAGCAGCTGGTTTATATGTGCTCGGAAGTAACAGAAATCAGCCAAATTACTGAGGGATTATCAATAGCCTGCTGAGTGCCTTGCTGTTTTATCGTTTAATTATCACAGCCTCCCTCGGAGGTAATCCTGTTCTTGACCCCGTCTTAAGGTGACAGCTGAGACTTGAGGGGGCCACAGTGCCCGCCTGGTGGACAGGGCCGGGCCCCAGTGCCATGTCCTACCCCAGCCCGAGCTGCAGACGCTGCGCCCTGGCCTCTCTCCTGCTCTCTGTGAATGTTTACACATTCCTCCCTCCCCCTTACTCCCCACTCCTTGCACTAAGGCAGGAGGCAGTTAATTTTTAAACTGGCCAGTTCAACAAACATTTCCTGATTTCCCTCTAGGCCAGGCACTGAGCTGGTGCCCCAAAGTAGTTCCCTAACCACGGGTCCGTTTTGGGCTAGAGAATTCCATTGATCCACCTGTGTTTGACAGACGTGTGTGTGTGTTAATATTGGACAGCTGATTTTTGTTTGTTTTTTAAAATTAATAGGTGTTTTTTAGAGTAGTTTTAGGTTCACAGCAAAATCGAGGGGAAAATACAGAGAATTCACTCTTACATAGAGTCTCTCCCACCGTCAGCATGTGCATGTTACAATCGACCAGCCAGTTTGGATACATTGTTATTAACTGAAGTCCATAGTTTACATTAGGGTTCACTCTTGGTGTTGTGCGTTCTATGGGTTTGGACAAATGTGTAATGATGTGTATCCACTATCCATTATAGTTTCACGCAGTTCACCGCCCTGAAAACCACTGTGCTTCACGGATTCATCCATCACACCCCCAACCCCTGGAAACTACTAATCTTTTTACTGTCTACATAGTTTGGCTTTTCTGGAAGGTCATAGAGTTGGAATCACACAGTATGCAGCCTTTTCAGATTGGCTTCTTTCACTTAGTATTATGCATTTAAGGTTCCATTATGTCTTTTCATGGGCTGAGAGCTCATTTCTTTTTATTGCTGTGTAATATTCCGTTGTCTGGATGTCCACAGTTTTTTTTATCCATCCACCTACTGAAGGACATCTTGGGGTTGCTTCCATGTCTTGTGTTTAACTTCTGTGAGTTGTCGCTGGAGTCAGAAGAGGCGTTAAGCATTTTTTAATTTTGTTCTTCCAAAGGGCGCTTTTCTTTCCTTTTCCATAAGATCCCTTTCCTAGTAGGCTGTCCTCACCAATCTTTTTTTGAGTCACTCCAATGAGAAAAGTCACCTTAACCTCACTTGAGGTACGTTCGTGGCTGTGGCTGTTTTCCTACCAGGAACTGTTATTCTGAGGCTCAGCATCTGGGAAATGGCCCCCCATGTGGCTTCCTGCTGACAGAAGCCACGGCACGGGCTCTGGGTTTTCTCTTAAAGTCCACGTGTATCTGTGTCAGGAAAGGGTGTGCTACTTTATACAAGCAGGGCAGTTTCCTTTGTACAGGAATTAATGTTTTTAAACCCAAAATAATCTGGGCCCCCAACAGGAGCATTGACTGCGGGGTCTTGGAGCTGTCTTGGACTTGAAGGTGGCCAGCAGGATGGAGCCACTGTTAACTGGAGAAGCTTGTCCACTGAATGCCTCTGCCGGCAGCAGTTCTGGCATCTCCTTCCATGGGCACCATTCTGCACACTGTCTTTGGGGGGTCCCACAGGGACCTGCTAAGCGCTGCACAGGCGAGCAGCCACTGTGTCACCGTTTTACACTGGAGGAAAGAGAGGCTTCTGAAGCTGGTGGTGGCCGATGGAGGGTGACAGGACCGTGTGGCTTGTGTAGTTGTGTCATTCTGACTTCATCATTTGCTCTTTAGTGCAGCCTGGGTTTTAGCTATGGTTACGTAGGGTTTACTAGCTCTGTCTGAAAAAAGCCCAGAAGGGAATTATAATCTTCTTTTGAAATAACACATTTATTTTAAATGTCATTTAATTAAAAATCTGTCTTGTTTTCTCTAAATCGCCACTTTTCATTGCATGTTGTGCTGTGGCTGATAAGCAGACCTCCACACATGTCTCACAGGAGGCTGCCCTTCCCCACCGCACTGTTCGGCCGAATGGCTGCTCACCTGTTAGCGGGCTCGTCCATCCGGCTGGAGGCGGGGAGGGCAGCCGGAGAGCCTGGCCCGCCGCAAGGCCAAGTGCACTTTGCTGTTTAGATGGGGACGTTTGAAGTGCCCTTGGAGCCTACTTCGGAGCCGGATGCTTCTCCCTCCAGCACCGGTTCTAACCTGAGGAAGTGGCCTCCCGCAGCCATCCACTCACCATGCGCTGTGTTGTGGGGGCCGCTAGGCCTGGTTGTCACAAATTCTTGGCTAGCCATGTCTCCTGTGAGGGGAGGGGACTGAGCCTGGGTGTTGCTCAAGTTTGTTAGAATTGCTTTTGCAAATGCCGTCAGAGCTGAGACCACATGTTTCTGCGACTCCATTAGTGGTGGCTCTAGGCTTTTGGGGAAGACTTGACTTTTGATAAATCCCACAATCGTCGGCACCAGAATGCTGTGCAGAGCCAGCTCCTGCCTTCAGGACTGGCATCTTCCCTCAAGGCTTGACTCAGACCTGAAGTCAGCTCCAAGAGAGTTTTAGTGTTGTCAGTTTTGTTTTAATTAATGACAGAATTATTGGAATATTTGCATAGTGTCATAAGGTGACTTTTGAAGAGCTGCTGTCATTTAAATGTGTACATTCTGGAAGCTTCCTTCAAAAATAGCTCTTCCTGCACAGTCATATTCAGCCAGTTCATTGTATGGTCCTTTCCAGAGAGACCACGTGAGTGAGGCCTGCATGACCAGTTAGCCAGTACCCTGTGTCCCCCACATCAGCCGGACTCAGGCATGGTTTGAAATATTTTTAGCAAATTAATTCTGGTTTATTATTGGACTCACTTGGTGCAAAGGGGACTTGGTTACATGTGAGATGATCAAATGCAGTCTGTGTGAGTCTTTCCCGAGCCTGAAATACAGCATGGAGGAGGTGGAACTACAATTCAAGCAAGGGGGCTCGCTGAGGCCCCGGAGGGGCAGGTCATGGGCACCTGGCTGCAGGGCTGCAGGAGGACGGTGCCATCTGACCTCACGAGCCAGGCTTTCATGACACAATAAGGGCACCTGGGAATATGAGGCCACTCCGTTCAAAACAGACGACACTCTCAGGATGACAGTCACAAATGTGTGACCATTTGTCCTGGCCCTGTCACGCCCAGCAGGGCAGGAGCCCGGCTGTGGAGGGTGTCCGATGCAGCCTGGGGGAGGGACATCCGGGTTGGGCTGCCCTGGGGCCAGGCTGCATGGGCACATGTTGCTCATGCATAAACAAAAACAAGAAAAAGCACTTGGTGAACATTTTCCTTCTCTCTTGAGTGTTATGACCTGATTCGCCAGTTCATGAACCTCCATAAAAGGTGATTATTTGTTTCCTTGCTCCCGCCCTCTTTTTGGGAGAACAGGTGTAGAAAGTGGAAATTTCCATGCGTAGCTGTCAGAAGCAGCCCCCAAAGCCTGGGATGCACAGCAGAGGTATGAGTTCTGGCTGCCCTGTGGTAGCTGCATGACCTTGGGCCTCGGGCTCTTTCTCCACCAGATAGGAATGAAAATGCCTCGTTCCCACCTGGGGGCTTGGCATGCTTTCTGGGTATGGCAGCAGTGTTCCTTTAACATCACCAGACTGGTCCGCTCCTTGCCCTGCTTCCGTGCTGATGCGGTCTGCTCTGGCGTCCAGCGGCCTGATCTTGGCGGACGCAAGTTTTAGGGACTTTCCTGGTGGTTTTTGGGGGTTGTGCTCCAGCTTTGGCCAGGAGACCACATTCTGGCCGTGAGAGAAGGTTCTGAGCTGGATCTTGTTCTCTGAGGTCACCTCCCTACTGCCCATTCCATCCATCTTCCAGGCCCCGCATTCGGGCTGGGAGTGGTGATCAGAGCCCTACTCTGACTTCATTGTCCCCTTCTTCCCCTGTCAGGGAGGACATGCAGGTGGGCTTGGGGGACCCCTGTAGGCTTCGTCCTCAGGGCGGTGGCCTTGGGCCTGTTCCCACTGTACCTGCAGACACTCTGTGCCTTGTGGCAGCTCACCCAGGGCACAGGTGTCCGGGGACAGCCATGCCACTGGTCAGAGCCCCTTGAGGACACAGGGCCAGCACTGAGGTCAGGACCATGAATGTGGCGTACCCACCTTTCTGGTGACCACTGGTGTGCATCTGGGAGTGTTTCATGGGGTCTGTGTGGGCATCTTTGTGCCTCTCATTTGAAATTTCTTGTTGTACATGGAGAAGAACATGTCTAATCTAGTTGCTGGTTTTATTTTTGGGTGGCTGCTTCTGGAACATAGATTTTTTGGTATTGAAAACCCTATTTCTCTTTCTTTCAGCTACATTATTAGCCACAGGATGAAAACAGTTAACTAATCATTCGAGTTCCCACCTCCAAATTTTAGTTTGTAAAATTAAACTCCAGTTTACCTTGTGCTTTGTTTTTTCTCTTGTAAAGCTATTTATTTTGAGCAGGAATTCAGGAAGTGCCTGCCTCCCCTTTGCCTTCAGGCACAGAAATAGCTCATGGGTGCCCTTTCCCCGCCTCCCAGGAGCCCCCACACAGTTCTTTTTTGTGTGTTTCTAGGCGTTTTTGACTCTGGCCTTCTCAGGCACCGTGTGTCTCTCCGCGCCATTCACTCCTCATTCCCCCCGGGAACTTTCCTGACCCGGCAGGGGTCCCTTCTGTGCACGAGAATCCAGCCTCTTAGCCTCCCCTGCCCCTGCTCGGACCATCTTTATGATAATAAATTCATAACTGCTGCTTTTCTGGAGGGTGGGGGAGGACAGAGTGTCTGAATGACTAAAACTGGCTATGAAGTCAGAAATTCTGATAGACTGAAATTCTGATAGAATCAGAAGTCTGATTCTGGAGTCTATCTAAAACATTTTTGTCCTTTCACAGACTTCTTTACTTTGAAAAAGCATTTTGCGGGGAGTTGACTGGCCTCGAGGCCCCTTGGAAAGCTTCGTGCTGCCCAGCGAGCGTGGGGACCTCATTCCTGTGGGGGACAGGACAGCGGGAAGGAGCTCATGGGCATTTTAAGGTGGACCCTCTGGACCTGCGTCCCGGTGGATGGGGAGGGGGCTGCAGGCACTGCTCAGGCTTTCAGTCGCGGATTCTGGGTGGAGAGTGACGCTGTCAGCAGGAGTTTGTAAACGTGGATGGAAGTTCAGCTTCATTCAGGGTGAACCGGTGTGAGTTTAGTGGCTATGTTTGTGTGGACAGTTGGAGTGAGCTAGCTGACCATATGCAGCCTAATGCTAAATTAAAAAAATTTTTAAGATTTGATGATAAGTTGTGCACTATTAAAATTTCTCATTTCCTTCCCTTGTCAGCCCTTCCCTGAATCAAAGGAGAGTTGGTGGAAACAAAAGTATTCATTGTACTCTTTTTAGACACTTTCAACAAAATGATTTTGGGGAAATTCTCTCAGTATCCTCCTTGTGGAATGTACCATTTTTGTTCTTAAATAACTGTTGTTTATGTTTGTGCCTTTTCTTTCTCTTTGTAACCAGAGGGAGGTGTTAAAAAAGTCATGAGGGGCTCACATCATATCTAATCCTGCTCATAAAGAGAAACAAAAGTGCACGCTTCACTGGCACAGCTCATTGTCCCGTTTCTGCTGGCTCCGTTCACCTGGCCACAGAGCTGCTCCTGTTGAGCCTGGTCTGGTTGAGGGGTAAAGCCTGAGGGAGACCGTTCTTACGCCGCGTCTCCTGGTCTGCAGAGATGTCCTTCCCACACTGTTGTCTGTGTAAAGTGTGAGAGGAGGAAGGGGCTTGGTTGGGGGGGGGGGAGTTTGATGGGGAGAGGACGGTGGAGTCTGGTGGGAGGAGGAGGGGAACTTGGTGGGGGAGAGAGAGAAGGGGCTTGGTGGGGGGACAGGAGGAGGGGGCTTGGTGGGGAGAGGGTAGGGCTTGGTGGGGGGACAGGAGGAGGGGGCTTGGTGGGGAGAGGGTAGGGCTTGGTGGGGGGACAGGAGGTGGGGGCTTGGTGGGGACAGGGTAGGGCTTGGTGGGGGGACAGGAGGTGGGGGCTTGGTGCTCCTTGGTCCACCACTGGCATTGAGAGCGCCTTCTCCATCAGCTTGTGGTATCTTGCCACTGTGTGCTGTATAAAATGCCACTGTAGAGCTGCCCTCCCCCCTTGGGACACAGTGAAGGATGGTGCTCGTCTGCTGTGCCCAGGTTCTGTGAATCTCCTGGCACGTAGCTCTCATTCCCCTCCCTGCCCTCTATTCAGTTCCCTCTTGATGGGGACGCGGCAAAGTCATCTTCTAAAGAGCCTCGTGAGCCTCCCGTTTTTGAAGACACACCTACTGTGCTCCTCCTTTCCAGGGAAGCATTGGAAATAACGCAGGGATTATTGGAGAGGTCATGGTCAGTCTCTTCCTGCTAATTAAGACATGAATTATTCACCAGCATCAGTACTTTCATTATTATTAATGCCCAATCACTTGTGACGCATTGCTAGGCTGCGCATGATGTAGCTGGAGAGTAATGACTGATTTTGAGACCTGGATTTTTCTCGTGGAAATGGATCCAGTAATTTGGTGCAGTTAAATCTTGACCCTTGGTATTTTAAATGACCAAAAAAACAAGAAAGATTTTCAAAAGTCTTCTTAAACGTATTATTATGTCCTATCTTTCTTCAGTTAAGTTGGATTTATGAGTTGTTCTTCTGGTTCTTTAGCAAGCCATTTGCATCTTATCAATTATTCTATGTCATCTTTCTCTCTTTTCAAAAAGATAAGATGCAGGGATCTGGTAAGTGCCTGTGCCGAGACGTCTATAGACCCAGATTCTGGTCTGGTCTAATTAGCAGGGGTCCTGGACCATTTTACCTCTGAAAAGCTCAGCTTCCTCAGCTATAAAGTGAGGGCATCAGTGAGACGCCAGGCCTCCCTATCCAGCCTAATCTTGTAAGACGGACTCAGGCACAGGATCTTGAGTCAGTCGCTGAGCACGCATCCTCTCATGGGCACAGGTGGTTCTGAAAAGTGTCCTTCCCGGCCCCCTTGAGAAGAATTCTTGGGACATTTTTCCAGCAACATGAGATTTCTGATCTGGGACAAATAGTGGTAACGAGATGAATGCAGAGCAGTATTTTATTGTTTTAATTTTATGATATTTCCTGTGAGTGGTGACGGTTGTTTGTCTGAACCCAGGGAAGACGCGGCCCTGACCAGATGGGCCTTGTGCCTCACTTGGGTGAAGGAGGTGGCTTTTGAGCAGTCACACGACGTGAGTAAGTGTGTGACGAAGTGGCTCCAACGGGAGCGCATAGCGGGCTTGGCTCACTCATCTGGGACAGGCGCGTGACTGTGTTCTCTCTGAAAATCGTGTGCATCTCAGAGCTGCATGGGGAGAGCAGTGTGACCCTGAGAGCTGAGCAGAGCTGAGGCTGAGAGCTGGGAAGGCCTGCGGCTTGTCTTTCTAACATTTTAAAAACAACTGCACCAAGTGGTCTCCACGAGCTGCTTGTTAACTTTCAGGAGAAATGTAATGAGTGACTCCAGTGACTTCCTCTCTCTCTTGTGCTCCCCCATGTGAGGCTGGCTGGCCAAGAGGCGTGATTGCGTCTGTAGGGTGGCGTGTTTTCTCATGGGGATTAGACAGGCTAAATTGGGCTTTAACGCACAGTGAGAGAACAGAGTCTGTGAGGAATGTGAACCTAATTAGGGATTCCAGGGTCACGCCTGACAGAGGAACTCAGAAGCACGGTTAAGGAAAGTGCTTGAAGGAGGCAAATAAGTTAATAAACTCTACAGTGTCAGCGTTTCATGCAGCCACTCTGCGTAGACTCTGGCGCTGTTTGCAGGTTTGTGTTGAAAGTCAGCCTCTCCCCGGAGCTCCCCAACCTCAGAGGAGCATTTCCAGGTATCCTTGAATGAGGAACCAGGCTACCTGCCCATGTCACAGCCCTCCTGGGCCCTGCCTAGAGGACCCTGCTCCCAGTGGACTCGTAGCAGGTCCTGTGTTGACTTTGGTCCTCCGCTGCCCTCTCAGACCTTTGATGGTGGGTGCTGTGGGCCGGATGTGCCCTCCCCCTCAAAATGCAGTGGTTGGATTCCTAAAGCCCAGGACCTTGGAATGGGACCGTATTTGGAGATAGGCTTTTCAAAGAGGTGATTAAGTTAAAATGAGGCCGTTAGGGTGGGTCCTGATCCAGTCTGACTGGTGTCCTTATACGAAGAGGAGATGAAGACACAGAGGGAGGACCATACGAGGACACAGGGAGAAGATAGCTGTCTACACGCCATAGAGAGAAGCCTCAGGAGCAGCCAGCCCTCTGATACCTTGACCTCGGACTTCCAGCCTCCAGAACTGGGAGAAAACAAATCTCTGCTGTTTATGCTGCCCACTCTGGGGTATTTGTTAAGGCAGCCCACACTAAGACAGTTGGTACCCAAGCGGGTGTGCCCCCTCTCAGAATGTCAGCGCCGGTGGGGAGGGGGGCTTCCCTCTTTTCATTATTCTGCCCCCTATTTATGATAAATGGTAATAATGGAAGTAAAAATAGTTGAACCTTTTTTTCCTCACTTATGTAATGGATGCTTAAAAACATCTTGCTGGTTTCCTGATCAGTAACGTACAACACAAGGAGTGAAAGCTATAAGATAATAAAAGATAAAAACAGTAATAAAGATTCTGCCCCATGAGGAAAGCCCCCATCTCAGGACTGCTGCTCTGTGGGGAGATGAGCAGTGTCGCCCCCCCCCCCATGCTGTGAAGCCCCTGTGGCCAGTGGACATGTCACGTCTGTGTCTATCTCCCAGCGCCTGGTTCAGAGCAGGAGAGGGAAAAGGTGGCCTGTGACTATTGTTAGGATTTGGGAAGGAAAGGGGTGCCATCCTGGTCTCATTATGAATTCCCTTCATCGAATATCACCTTTGTAAAGATAAGGCAAAGGTAAACTTCACTCCACATTTTGCACAGCTTATGTTAGAATTCAAATTATTGTGCTAAAGAGATTTTATTGAATGCTAGAACCTATGCGTAAGGTGATGCCTTTTTCTTGGGCCTGACTCAGCAAATTGCCTCCTTTCCCGTCTGCGAGGCCCAGTGGCTGGCCCGCCCTTTCGTCTCTCCCGTTGCTGGCTTTGCACGTACTGTGATGGAGTCTTGATTTATTTATGGCACGTGTGAGCGGTTCTTTAATGCATTTTAATAACTGTTGGCTGGTGCTGTTGAACTCATCTACCCTTCCAAAATCTTGAATACTTGCTCCTGCTGGCTCGATACCAAACTGGGGAGACTTCATTTGTGGGCCAAATTACCTGGGAAACATGTAGGAAAAATGGCAAAGGAGAGACCAGCTGCCGGCCTTCAATGGGACGGCTGAACGTATGCACGCGTGCCACGTGCTTGAGGGTCCGATCTCTGTGGGGTCTGTGGTCTCATTCATGTGACCCAGCACAACTGACATTCTTGATGCTTCAGAAAAGGCTGAACTCTCATTTACCTTCACTCTGCACACACAGTAATCTGCAGTGTGTCAGTTGTACACATGCATTTTTAAAGAAACTAGTGGGAAAATGTCACCCTTTATATGGCTTTATCCAAAGCAAAGTTTAATGAGAAATGACGACAATAAAAGCTGAGTTCATCGTTTCATGGTGCTAATGGAAAGAAGACACTCTCTGTGACAAGTGTGGAGAACTGAGCGGTGACCTCTCTCCAGGACTTCCGTCTAGGCTATAGGAGACCATCTCACTCTTCCTGAGAAAGAGGCTTACCTTGGAACTGCGGTGAGCCTGGGCGTGTCAGCCCCTCTGGGGTCTCCACCGCGGGTGAAAGAGCCTTCCAGGACGGGAGATGCTTGTCGGCTAAAGCACCATTGCCCCTGGTGAAGTGAAGCTGTAGGGCTGGGCTTTTGTTATGTGTTCACATGGGCACACATGCACAAGCACACACACGTGTATGCTCACAGTCACATAGAGATATACACTCAAACTCTTGCACACTAACGCATATTGTCACATAGACACATAGTCACATGGAGGCACACAAACATGCCGCCCACATACTTACACTCCTCTACACTCACACTTGCACACACTCACTCATCCACACTCCCATTCCTGGGGGCACGGGCACTCCTCAATGCGAGGCCTCCTCTGTCCTGCCTCTGTTCTGGTCCCCTGTCCACCGGCTGGCTTGTGGGCTGCAGGCATCACGCAGCCAGGTGCAGCTGGGCACAGCGTGTTTGTTTGTGGTCGTCCTTGGTAACGGTGACTCGGCCCCACATCGAGTGTGACAAGTCCATAAAGTGCTTCTGGAGCAGACCTCTTGGGGCCCTCTGGGGTTTTCTTAGTCACAAGTGGGCACCTCCCTACCCCATCCCCTGTCATCACCTCTCATCACCTCGTCTCCCGGGCGCTCCATCTGGTGAAAAAGGGGAGCCGTTCGTGTCAGGAGAGGAAGGTGGCGTTTGGGCCCAGCAGCTGTCTCTTCTCCCCATGGGGGTCTGCCCATGTGGCTGGGCCTCTTTGGGCCTCAGTGTCCAGGCATAGATGGGACACTCACTGGCTTTCCGGGCAGTGGTGAGGGCAGTGAGAAGGACCTGCAGATGCAGCCTGGCCCTGCTGGGACTGGAGCAGGCATGGTGATGCAGCCGTGGGCCTCACCGTGAGTGGGCCCCGGTGCAGGCACATGCCCTGTTCTCTTCCTGCTGTGGCTTGCTCAGCCCACTTTACAGAGCAGGGGAGGTGCTCCATGAGGGAGGACCCTGCCCAGACTCCCGGGGCGCTGCCACATCCCCCTCTATCACGCTGGCCGGGCACTCACGGGCCATGAGGTAGAGCTCAGGGGTGTGTGGGGTGTTTGCATCCATTTATAGGGCAGTCCTGAGGAATGTAGCGGCATCGGGACCCTCCTACAATCTTGAAGCGCATGGTGGCTGCCCACTGGCTTTTCAGCTCCCTCAGTGAGATGGAATTAGCATCTGAAGAACCTGGATGCTGCTTCATGCCGAGGAAGGCCAAGGCAACCTGGAAATGATCCAGGACCACAGCATTTCCTTTTGTCAAATGAAAATAGCAGAACCAGACGGCACTGGGAGGTATATGATCAGAGGTGGCACTGGAGATGAAGAGAGAAAGCAGGCATGCATGCTCCACCGTTACTGCCCTGACCTGAACCCTGGATGGTGGCCCTCAGTGTGGTTACCTGCTCTCTCCATCCTGAGGGGGAGGAGGGCGGGCCTACAGGTCGGAGGGGCAGGTGCAGCTGCCTGTGAGGAGCCTGTGGCTCTGTGGGCACGTTGCTTGGGTGCAGAACGTCCAGAGAAACCATGCACCTCTGCCTCGAGGGTCAGGCTGAAGTGCCGGGCAAACACCCAGATCTCCAGGACATGCAAGCAGAGGCCTATTGCACGGGTGCTCAGATCCCTAATACGGGGCAGGCTGGTTCGCGTGAGAACATGTTCTCCACTTGATGGTGGTCTTTACTACATGAGGCATTTGCAGTTGTTGATGTCAATATGAGTTTTCTCTCTACCCACAAGTGGCTTCCTCCCGACCATACCCTTTTCTCTGACTTGGCGCTTCTTGTGCATGTTCATTTGCAAATTCATTCTCTCTCGAGGTCTTGCCTCAGACATTTACTGTCTGCATTTCATAAAGGTGCTCGTAAAAATGGACACTAGGGGTTATAATCGGTTCTCTCCACCAGAGGATTTTTTTCTGGCAGGAATGCAGCCATACAAGCGCAGAGTTGCTGCTTGTCATTTGACAACTCAACTGGGAGCCTGCTCACTTCCCACCTCCAACCCCTGCTCACTTTCTGATGAACAGTACAGTCTGTGCCATTTGTGTTAGTAACTGTCCCCTCCCTGAGGACTTGTTCGCTTTGTTTAACAATGTATCACCGTGAGGTGCAGCAAGTGCCTGGCGAGAGGAGGCGCTCAGGAAAAATGGGCTGAACAAATGATGGAGTCAGACAAGGTTGGCATGCAGAGCCTTTTAGTGGTGTTGGCCACAGCTTGGCATTGTTGTGATGGACGGGGGATGGGGGGCTTGGGGAGCCCCAGGGCACAGGGCTGTCTTGTTTTCTGGAGGACGTCCTGGGGCCAGGGCAGGTGGGCAGTGTCATTGCACCCCATCTGGACGCAGGGGCAAGTGGGAGGCACAGGACACACCTGGCACATTCTGGACTGAATACCTGGTTGCTGCTGTCTTTAAAACTCAAGCTTCTGATGTAGGGAGGGCTTGTGCTTTTGTTCTCAACAAACATGCTTCCAGAGAGTGAAATAAACAAATGATTCATAGACTTTATTTTTTAGGATAGTTTTAGGTTTATTGAACAATTGAACAGATAGTACAGGGAGTTCCCCTATATCTGCTCCCCCGCCCCTCATAATTTCCTCTATTATAAACATTTTGCATTACTGTGGTACATTTGTTATGCTTGATGAGCCAATTTGGATACGTTTTTATTAACCGAAGTCCATAGTTTACCATAGGATTCACTCTTGGTGTTGTGCATTCTGTGGATTTCGACACATGTATAATGACATGTATCCAGTGTTAGAGTAACGTACAGAGTATTTCACTGCCCTAAAACTCCTCTGTGCTCCATCTCTTCATCCCGCCCTCAACTCTTGGCAATCACAGATCTTTTCACTATCTCCATAGCTTGCCTTTTCCAGAATGTCAGAGTTTGAATCCTACAGTTCGTAGCCTTTTCTGATTGGCTTCTTTCCCTTAGTAATAGGCACTTAATATTCCTCCACGTCTCTTTGTGGCTTGTTAGCTCATTACTTTTTAATGATGAATAATGTTCCGTTGCACGGAGAGCAGAAAATGATTTTTCAAAGGCGGGAACTCCAATTGCTTGCACATTTGTCTCCAGTATGTCAAACACTTACTGAAGCACCAGGACACCGTGTGTGCTGAGTGGAGACTGTACGAGGATGAAATGAATCACAGTGCTCCATTGACCATGGGGTTTCCTTGTCTGACTGCCATCACTGTCCTGTAAGCATCGGTCTGTAACTTAGTGTATTCCAAAGCCATTTTTTTATTTTGTTTTTTTTTTTTGGCTTTACGTTTATTTTCTCACATTTCCTCATCCATTCATCAGACTTTAATATGTATATGTGGAGCTGAGGACACACAAATGAAAATGATGCTTTTCTGCTTTATAGGAAGTCTCAGTGTAGGGGGAAGCCGACCATTAAGTCAGCCATTCTGGACAGAGAGAGGGGCTGCTATGTGTGTGGAAGGGGGCAGCTAGGTTGGGCAGGGTGAGAAGATAGAGGGCCAGGAGAGAGGCCCCCTGCCCCAGACGAGATCATGAGTCAGAATCCTGGCGGAGTAATAATATGTCCCAGACAGATGAATGACTGTGTGTCACGTTTCTTGAGGAACTCACTAAGATAAGCAAGAGAGTTATAAATAGTCCCAGTGGTAAGAACCAAGGTCACACTGCTGCCCACGCCAGGCCGCAAGGACAATTAGTCAGATCACTGGGATTTCTCCTTCCTTTGCACATTTTCATAAAACTCTTTGAGGATGGGGGTCTAAGAGTTCCAGAGGGGGGAAAGCCAGGAGGCAGCTCATGGGGAGCTGAATCCTGCTTGCAGGTGCCGTGATCCTGGCCTTCTAGAACTGCACCAAGCAAGTGTGATCCCCTCGCCCACCCACAGCCCTTTCAGCTCAGGGAGAGCATCGTGTTCCCTGAGTATGGAGAGCCTGCCCTGTGCCAGCCTGTTCTGAGCACCGTACATTCTCATTACATCCAGTTCTCAGATGGGGAAACTGAGGCCCAGAGTGATTAAAGCCCAGTTCTGTGGCTAGTAAATGGTGGAGCAGAGGTCCCGTCAAAGACAGATTCCAAAGCCGGCATCTTTATCTCGTCGCGTCAGTTGTCCTGGGTGCCTGTACCATGTCTCTTGTGACTCAGTTATAGCTGTGGTCTCATCACGTTGGTATGTGAGTCTTTCCTAATGTGCTCTTGCTTCTTCAGAGGACCATGGTAGAGTCAAGGGAGCTCCTTTCCACCGTCTCCTGCACCTGGCACTGAGCCTCGAACGAGATAACCGCCCTGATGTTGCCACATTTAGACTCTGCTTTCAGTTCCACTTGTGGAAATAGTTCTAGAAAAGGCAGTCCATTCTGTGGAGAATGTAAGCTCTGGGTATGGTTGCGAGGCATAGGTGCAGCCTGAAGACCCCAGGCAGAGTCCTCCACCTCTTTCCCCTGGCCCTGCTCCCCACACTATGTGGCGAGGAGGGGCCTGGCAGACTCGCCAAGACGTCCCTGGCCTGGGAGTCCACTGGGGCTTTGAAACTGAAGAGGACTTTCTGCATCTGTGAGTGATGGGGTTGTGCTTGGGCGAAGGCTCCATGGTTCTCATGAAATTCTCTGAAAGGACCTAGACTGTACAAAAGTCAGCAAAAATCTGGACTCTGTTAACTTGAGTTCTTGTCTGTCTTGAGGTTCTGAAAGTTTACTACTGTGATCGTGGTCAGAGGTCTGGGAGCCTTTCTTGAACATTCTGCCGTTTTTTCTTGAGAGCTCATCTGCTTATCTTGTCTATTCTCCCTTTAGGTGGTGATTCCCCGCTGCGTACAAGTCCCCCCGGAGCAGGTAAGTCCTTGGCATCTCTTGGGGCCGTGGTACCATCCTGCAGGATTAAGTCTGTTCATGCTGTGCCCTCTTGGGGGGTCTTCCATTCCCTCTTGGATCCACTCGCTCTGTTTGAGCTGTCACTTTCATTCCCACAGCTCTTGTAGGGACCCTTAATCACACTGCACTGGCCATGTCCACACTTTCCTTAAGAAAAGAGAATCACGCACTCGTTCGTAAGACCTAGGGATTAATTTCCCTGAGCCCGAGTTTCTTTTGCTGTAAAGTGAAGATGCCACATATCCATTTTCTTAGCGATAAAAATGTGGGCAGAGTATCTGTCACAGAGTGTCTGTGTAGGAGCGTCATGCAATGGCTTTGGCCCAGGAAGCTCTGACAGATGACGTCTTTCTATCAGACTGAAGGTAAACACAGTGATAACACTTTCTCTCCGGCTTGCTGTTCCGTGAATATAAATTGCAGTCTGCCTTTTAAATGAAACTCCGTTGCACGTCATGATGTTTTCTTTGCTGCCCCCCGTTGGAGGAGGAGGTTAAGCCTGGTGTTAATGACTCGTTATTGGCCTACAGGACACCTGCTGGCTTAGTGCACTTCCAGGACAACAGGATACTGATCATCCTCTTTTCTTATCGCAAATCGGAAGTGACTCACTGTGGGGAAGTGCGAGGGAAGGAAACAGGTGTGCCCTGCTGCCTCCTCCAGGGTCTCTCTTAGGTGTGTTCCCCACACTTCTCCGATGGGACGCAGCACCATGCCCTTAGCCCTGGTTTTGTATACAGAATCCATAGTTCTGGAGAGGATTTTGCCTGTCTTCCTGCTTCCAGTGCCTCTTTTTGACTGAGGCCCAGTGACCCCTCGACCCAGGGCGGGGTTTTCCCTGCAGTAGCTGTGGATTCTGTGTGAGGGGCTCCACTGTATGGCAGCTGTCTTGTGCATGGCTTTCTCCCTAGGATGGGGGGAGTGTTGTCTGCCCCCTGGCTGCTGGGGGAGTAAGCTGTCAGATGGATGTGGGCAGCCTTGACTGGCTTGTCCCCTTCCGCCTCCCTGTGCTGGGCGGCCTGGTGTAATGGACTGGCTTTGTCCAGTGGGCTTTGCTGAAGGGCTTCCACCTGTATGGTGTCTGTGCAGAAAACAGAATCCTTTTTCTCTCCTGGCCTTGCATCAGCTGACAACCCTCCAGTACCATGGGCCTGGCATTTCGGATTGGCATGGATGCGCCTCCAGATAGTCTGGCATTCCAGGTGTGACCTGGGAATCACCGGCCCGTGTGGCTCCTGGCCAGGCACCTGAGATTCCACTTCCGTTTCTGTCTTTGTTCCATTCATGGAGTGCCTGCTCTGTGTCAGACGCTTGGTTAGACACATTTGCCCAGAAGGTCACCTTCACTCACCCACCCAAGACATGAAGAACCTGCGGCTGCAAAAAGGAGTCACCTCCCAAGGTCATGTGAACACTGAGAGGCTGTAGCCTCTGGTCTTAGCATCTTTTGCTTGCCCCCAGCTGTACACTCTCTGCCATTAGAGATAAGACAGGTTTGTTGGCGCTACTTCTCATATTTTGATATGCCACATTCAGGGATAACTTGTTCAGGAAAAAACCCTCGTATTCTGTCAGTAGAGTTGGAGGGAAAATTAGTGGTTATTTAGGGCCACCAGTTTTTAGACTTCTGGCGTGGTATTTCTGAGCCTCAGGGCCTCGTTCATTCTCAGAACGTCTGAGAGATGGGCATCCTGAGTACCTTCCCTATGGCGGTGCTGCTCGTGAATGAGAAGGCAACCAGCGGGGACCAGGCTGTCACATGCTCCTTCGCCAGACCTCCCCTTACCCAGTGCCAGCGCTCCCTGAGCTGATGCACACAGGGCCCACGTGTCTCTCCCTGTCCCCTTTCCCTCCCAATCCGTCCTCTTTCATTATCGGTGGTCAGGGAGACTCACGAGCCTTCCAGGTTTGGGAGAAGGTCACCCGCTTCCTCGTTCACCTGAGGTTTGCTTGATGGCTGGCTCTGGGGTGTGAACGTCCCCCCACACCTCGGTGTCCAGCCCTCTGACCCGCCTGCCTGTCTGCTTCCTCTGTGCTAGGGGCTTCTCCGCACGTGGCGTTCAACCGCTCTGCAGATGTCTTCTCAGTTCCGTGAGCCCTTCTGAGAGGTTCCAGAATAGCTTCATCTCAGCTTGTTCTATTGCTGTGAGCTGCCAGGTCTGCCTGAATTGCTGGGGCAGCATTGGCTTGCAACCATTGTTTGAAATATTTGGGCATAATTCACCAGTCCTGGCTGGAAAGGAGAAGGTGGTGATGGGCCCTGCCAGCAGGATCTGATGACATCCTGTGACTGACTCTCGGGGCCCCTGCACCTGATGAGGTTATGCTCTGTGAGGGTCTTTGTCTACTGGGTCGGGATGCCTTCGTGACCATCTGGGGCATTCGTGACACACAAGGGAAGAAACTTGTCTGTGGTTGTAGTGCTCTGAAGGCTGTTTGCCTTGATGCCTGTTTTTCTATGATTTTCTGGAAGCAGATCCTTATTCTGTTTATTGCGATGGCTTAAAAAGTGGGGTATGAAGTTCAGTTAACACACAGACTAAAAATGGCAGGCAGTGGGGCTGAGAAAAAGATCTGAGAACCAAACCACCCTTTGTAAACGTCAACTTAGCTGATGAAACATCCAGACAGGCTCTGAGTTTCCTGGAAGCCAGTGTAAAAGGGAAACCACACTATTGGTATGCGCCTTATCAGCTAGGAGGGAAAGGACGATCAGCGGAGAAAGTGTGCCATGTGGGGAATAACGCAGGGTGTTGATGGAAGCTGGGGACACATTCCGAACCATAGCCGCATGGCAAATGCTCCTGCCTGTGCCCTGGGGGAGCCGAATGATTGTTTTAGAGGGAAGTCAGACACATGCTTTGAAGTGCATCGTGATCAGGATCTTCGGCTTTATGTGGCTGTGGCCATTGATATGGCATTTAGAAATAGAAAAGAGTAACTGGTGGTTTTATCTTCTGTCTCACATTTGTGCCACTTCTGTGCAACGTGGTCTACTGGATCATAAAGCGGATGCTTCATCGTTTTTCCGGATAACAGTGATCATTAGAGATGGGAGAGGTCGTTGGCTCTTTGAGACTGAGTCACGCGTTTGTTCTAGCTGTTTCTGTAGGTCTGCATGTGTGTGTACATCGACTCTGTGAGCTCACATGTACATACAAGCATGGAGTATCCCAGTGATTATGAGCTTGGGGCTCAAGTCAGGTCGGGGTACCATCCAGGCTATGACACTAGGAGAGCAGCGTGACCTTGAATGGAATCCTTTCACTTCTGGGCTCCACTCTGCTCTTCTGTAAAATAGGGATGCTGTCACCTTCCTTTTGGGGTCCCTGTAAGGATGGAATGAAAGAACATGAGAATCCTTAGCACTGGCGGAGACACAGACGAAATGCACAAGAGTGAGAGAGGCCTTAGTTGTCATTCAGTGAACTTAAGAGGGCAGGAAGGCCTTCGGTCCCGCAGCCTTTGCAGTTTGTGTTTTGCTTTTGACCATTGTTCTCTTGCCATCTGGTGGGAAAGAACCAGTTTGATCAGTTCCTGAGCATGCCGTCTGCTGCCAGAGGGTGAAGACACCTTGACAGATGCTGGTGAAACCTTGATTCTCATAATCCCTCATTTGGAGACTTAGAAAAAGTCAAGAAGCCGAAGGAAAAGAGGCCTTGGTCAGGATTCGGGCAGCGCGGGCCTCCAGCTGGTGGTCGGTGGATTGATTGCAGGAGCTTTTCACGGCTCAGCCCTCACAGGGCTCTGAACGTGCCCGACAGCTTTTTATTGATGTTCCAGGCCCCGTGGTGTTTGTTTTCCATCTTATCTTTACCTTCATCACTGTCCGAGGGAGCTGATTCACGTCAGTGCAGCAGCGGAGCTGGAAGCTCCCTCCTGGTGCCTATGTGGCTTTCGCTTGGACACTGTTGAGTCCACAGGTAGGAACCACCTACTCGCCAGGGCTCCTGGCTGAGCACAGCGGTCTCCGTCTGGGCGGTCTGGAGCAGGCAGCCTGGCGGAAGCACCGGCTACCCTCCGCCTGAGGGGTTTGCTCTTTTCAGAGTGGCCACTGTCCTTGAAAGAGGCCATGTCCCCGTCTTCAGGTGGCCACGTGCGGGGGGTGTTCAGGGCAGTACCAGCCTCAGCTCAGGAGGCAAGTGCAAGCCCTCGCCTGGCTGCTGGCGCTCACACACGGGTTGCTTTGGCTCGGCCATTGTGGTTTCTCGTGCTGGGGGAGAGGCTGTATAAGAATAGTTTCTGAAATTTGAGTCAGCTGTTTACTGAACTCATATGGCTTCACCTCTCTTTGTTTAATTAAAGCGGAGACAATGGGCGGTTTCTGTCAAAGGTGACATTAGGAGTCAGATTATGCAGTTTGAGGCTGGAGCTTCCAAGCTGTGTTCTGTTAGCTACACCTTTTTATTTGTGGGCATATATGGGGTGTGTGTGTTTGAACAGACATGCATGGTGTGTGTATGTGTGCTTACATGCATGCTCAGTATATGTGTGTGTATATGCATAGTGTGTGAGCATGTGTGTTCATGTGTGTCTGTGCACACATGGTGTGTGTGCTTGTGTGCACAGGCACATGTATGCACAGTGTGTGTGCCTATGCATTCCTGCCTGGTGTGTGTATGCGCATGTGCATGCATGCACAGGTGTATGTGTGTGTGTGTATTGTGTTGGGACTTTGTTCAGTATTCTTTGCTTAAACTCAAACAGTCAGAGGAAGTGATTCTGAGTGATGAGGTTAACGCAAGGACAGCATGATTATTTAGGACACATGCCCGTGAGCAAATGCTGTCAATGTTATATTTCCCACCAGTGGCCCATGACAGATTCTTCAAAGGTACTGAAAGATTTCAGAAAGAATGCCCACCAAATTGGACAATTGGGAATTTGAGATGGACGAAAGGAATCTACTTTAATGATGTTCCCTTTATTTTATTGCAAAATTAGGTAGCAACAACAAATTTCAAGCTTTCTGTTTGTCAAATATTGAGCTGGGGGCTTTGCAAAAAAGGGTAACTGGAGCTCGCTGAATACCTCGGTCTGCTGACGGCTCTGGTGCCCAGCAGTCTCTCTGTATGATTTCTGGTCCTTGTCAACAAGTGCAGGTACTAGATTGGATGCTGGTTATTTCTGCTCAGAGATTGTTTCCACTGCTGCAGTAAACTTCAGAAACACAGACACGGATCTGCACACCACCGCAGGGTCTCCATGGAAGGACAAACTCTGTTTTCTGAAAATCACAAACGTGTACACATATGCCTGCACAGATGCGTCTAGATCCACAGCTGCCCCATCAGAGTCTGTATATCACATACCAACATCTTTGACCAGAATTGCAATGAGATTAATTTGTTTCAGGCCAACAGAGACTTGTAAATATTCTTGCTTCTTAATCTCTCTGATCTTAAGGAGACAGAGAAAAGTCTCAAGAATCGCACTGGATCAAGGTCAAAGTCTTCCACGTGGTCAAGAGACCCAAACTTAATACCTATGGTTTTGGTAAAAGCTAGGTGAGACCAGAAATAAAAATATACACGATATTGCATTCCCTGAGTTTCCCTTGAAATTAAATGATTCAAGAGCTGTGCTCCAGTTCACCAGTCTACACAGTGATGGGGCATCAGAGGAGCCCCGTGGAGGACCCCTGTTGGAAGGCACGTGTCGAGAGGATGGAGCGGGGGAAACTGAGAAGCACAGTTAGGTCTGGGACACGCCCAAGTTTGTACAGCATCTCTAGATAGAGGGGCAGGTGTGAGGCCAGAGTTGCGGCGCCACCTCCACTGGAGAGACCAGGTGTTCTAGCCCCGCGGGGCCACTGGAGAGTCTGTGTTTGCTCAGCGACAGCCTCAGGCCCTCTTTCCCCAGCTGGGCGCACACACTGGCTGGTTCTGTGTCTTCTCAGCAGTTATGGACCAACAGGAATGTCCTGGGATTGACAACTCGGGGGAAGAGTGGGAGTGTTTAGGAAAAGCTGAACCTGAGTTGAGATGTGGACTGGGGCTCGCTGCCCCCAAGGTTCACTGGTACGCGTGGTCCAGACGCCCAGCAACCCCCCAGGGCGCTCGGAGCAGGCTGCACTCCCGGGCTGGGGTGGATGCCCTTCATGACAGCTTCATTTCTCTGTTACTCATTTACTCTGTTTTTCTTGGTTCTCAGAGTCCTTTGTGAAGGTTGAGGATTTGAATTAAGGTAGTTGGGACCTGATGGAGGAAAAGTTCAAAGCCACAATCCTGAACTACACTCAGATTTGCTTTTTCTTAACTCCGTACATTTCACCCCCTCTGAAGATTTCTCTTCCAAATTTTCCTGTCCTCCTGACTTTGTCTTGAGGGAGGCAAAGTATTGATGAACAAAGGCAGGCCCATGGGCATCTCTCACAAACTCACAATGACTTTTCAGGTAAGAAAATGATACACAGTGAAAAGGAGTGAAAAGGAGCACAGACATGGGACCAGAGAATCCCGTGCGTCTGTCCTCACTACCCCCCTGCAATGCACCTGTAGAATGGGCGTAATGGATTGAGTCGTGTTCCCTAAATCCTTATTCATCTCAAACCTCAGAAAGTGCCCATATTTGGAATGAGGATGCCGATGAGGTCATACTGGAGTAGGGTGGGTGCTAAACTCAAGGACTCGTGTCCTGATAAGCAGAGCAGAGGTTGCAGAGATACACGCAAGGGAAGCGCCATGTGACGATGGAGGCAGATCAGAGAGATGCCTGTACGACCCGAGGACGCAGCAGCCCCCAGAAGCTGGAAGAAGCAGGAAGGATCTCCCCACCAGAGCTTCCAGAGGGAGCGCGGCCCAGCTGGCCTTGATTTTGGACTTCTGGCCTCCAGAACTGTGTGAGAATAAATGTCTGTTTTAAATGCTTGGTTTGTGGCACTTAGTTCTAGTATCCCCAGGAAACCGCATGTTGGGGTACCTCCTTTCACCTCTTTCCTGTTGCTTAGTGTCCCCAGGCATTTCTGGAACCTCTTTTTGGCCACAGTCCTGTGACGGGGGCATCTTGGGGCGTAAGCCCACAGAGTGGCCAGCAGGCAGTGGGCACGGGGTTGGGAAGGCTCTCAGAGAGGCTGGCCATGGTCCTCTGTACACTGTCCCTTCCCGTGCAGGTATAACAGGTTTTGTGAATGTGCAGAGAAGCAGGGAGCATGTTTGTGGGAAGTGTTTAAGGAGGAGCCTCTGGTTATGAATGGACATGGGTGTTGGGCAGGGTTATGCAGTCTCTGGTGTCCCGGAGCTTTCCAGGGAGAGGCCAGCAGACGGGCCTCTGGACCTGTATTAAGTCAGAGTGAGCCCCAGCCGGAGCAGGAAGACCCCTTCCATTCCCTCTGGGGGGCGAGCAGGAGCCAGGCTGGCCCTGGCAGAGCCCAGCCAGTTCCCAAGATGGTTGTTGTTGCCTGACCCTGGCCCGTGGCCTCTGCAGCGGCCTTCAGTGCCTCCCCCAGGTGCCGGCCGGCCGGCTCCCCATGGGCGGAGAGCTCCCAGGGCTCGGGGTTCATGCCCCCCCCAACCACAGGCCAAACTTTGGTCCACACTCTGCTTAGATTTCACCATTCCCTCCCACGCCCAAAATACCATCTGAGCCTTTGGGTTTTTTCGACTTGGGAGGGTAGAAATCGTCTGGATTTCTGGATTTGGGAGAAGGCGGCGGGTTAGGAGGCCCTGGCGCATCTGCGTTTCCTTTGCAGGAACTCCTGGTCGGCAGGCAGGAACCTTTCCTTAAGTTTCAGTTCACTGACCTCCTGGAAAGAGGGACAACCCTTCACAAATTAAGAAAAAAACCCACCCACACTGAGCCTCATGCAATAAGCCACCCCCTCTGTAGCAGGGATTTGAAAACGGGCGGGTGGGCCAGATGCTACTGATGGTGGCCGGACCACCTGTAGGTGGAGGGACTGCGAGGAGAAGGCAGCAGAATGTTCACCCGGGTCAGCTTCACCCCAGGGTGAGCACAGAGCCTGGCTAATGATTAAAACCTACACAGGCTGCAGGCATCACACCACTGACGGCTTGCCTGCGTCTGTTCCTGTCCTGGGTCAGATGTCAGTGTCCCCGTTATCTCCACGACTGTGTGTGGCACTCACAGTGCCGAGTTCCCACCCCTGGCCATAACTCCCTGGTGGGCTTGGGGCTGCTTCTGGTCCTGGGCAGCCCTTGTCCATGGGCCGCCCATGCCCTGGCCCTCTGGGGTGACGGGCAGTCAGCTCCTGAGGCACATTCAGCTTCTCCTCCAGGGACAGCCCAGAGGAAATGTTCTCCAGGGAGCGAATGTCCCCAGGTCCGAAGGCTGGAAGTCTGCAGTGGATAAGAAAACCCTGCTTGAGGATTATTTCTTTTATTTTACGGCACAGATTCTGTAGCAATCACATGTGTGAAATGTGGAGCGACCCCTGAAGGCAGTGGTCATGTGTGATGGGTGGTGGGAATAGCAGTGACTGTTGAAAGGGAAAATCGACTCCTTGTTTATTTATTTATTTTTGCTGAGGAAGATTCACCCTGAGCTAAGATCTGCACCAATCTTCCTCTGTTTTATACGTGGGTCACTGCCACAGCATGGCTGCTGACGAGTGGGGTGGTTCCGTGCCTGGGAACCGAACCAGGACTGCTGATGCTGAGCGTGTCGAACTTAACCACTAGGCCACGGGGCCAGCCCCTGCTTATTTTTTTAGTGCCCTGAATCAGGGCAAAGTTAGCATCAGGAGGAGTGTCATATTGGCGCAGCACTTAAATTACCTGAGTGTATTTTACTTGCAGGAGGGGGACTCATTAAAAAAAACACCCCACAGCCCTTCCCCCAGAGAAAATCAGCATCTCTGCCTGGGAGAGACGACATGGGGCAGGAGTGAGTTTGGGAGCCCAGGGTTCTGGAATCAGGTTCCTGCCTAGGTTCTACGTGGCCTGGGTCTCCAAACTTCTGTCTTCTTATCTGTAAATGGGGGTGTCCGGCTGGTCGGTGTGGTATGTGATGTCCTAGTTTAGCTTGAAGAGTGTCTGTTAGAGAACCGGGGCCTGGGGCAGTTTCTTTCTGCAGGTTGCTGCAGGTGACTTTGAGCTTTCTCGGAGGTCCGCTGTTCATTTGCAGTGGACCCTGCACGGCGCGGCAGCCCACTGGGCGGTGGGATGTCTCCATTCTGAGAATCGGGAGTCTCCGCAGTTGCGGCTTCCCCGCTGTGGTCGCACTGTCTTATTCTCTTGGGGCTTTCGTAACTGCTTTCTCAGCTTTCTTTACAACATTTTCTTTCCCTAGGGTGTTAGGACACAGTTCTATAAAAGAAGAGAGGGAGTTTTGTCCTTCCCGGAGCCCGTGTCCCGTCTGGAGGCTCATCTGTGCAGAAGGAGTGAGGAAAATCATGTGCAGCTGCCCAGGCCTCTGTGTTCCCAACTCTGGTAACGGGAACATCCCCACTCCGGCCCTCTTCAGGGTGCCCAGGAGCGTGGGGAGCGTGGCGGCGTGTCCCCTTCCCATAAACGGGGTCTGGAGAGCAGGTAGGGGACCAGGGGCCGCAGAGTGCAGACGTGGGCCTGAATCCGGGGGGTGATAGCTGTCAGCCTGTCCCTTTGGGCTGAGATGTCATGTTCTGATCTATACAGCAGATGTTAAAAAGGGCTTACTTCAAAAGAAACAGGTTACCTTTGAGGAACGCTAGAGAACCAAGTCAGTCTGAAAATTGGGAAATGAAAGAAGCAATCAGCATTTAACCTTCTTTTCTTATACAAACTGCACCTGAAGGTTAAAAATAGATGAAGAGGGAACGTTTCATTTAACAGAGGAATTCTGGCTAACAAATGTTGAGGAAGTGATTGAGTTAGAATGTTTCAGGCTGCTAATAACTGAATGGCTGGCTCTAGGCCGTGACCCTCTGTAACCTCCTCAGTCACAGAAGGAAGCTGCCCAGGTCATGTGCCTCCTCACGGGAAGTTGGTGGGTACGTGGGCCTTGCGGGAAGGACAGGCTGCCCCTAGGCTGGGTCCCTGGCAGAAGTCAAACCAGTGACACCACACCCAGACCCATCCACAGCTTACAGGAAACGCCGCAAGGGATCTGAAATAATTCCAGAGGGGTCAGCAAAACCCAGAATGGGGAAATTCTACTGGGTGAAAAGATCCCCAGTCATTTTGAAATAAATTGGAAGAGGACGAGAAGAACCTGTGTTGTGAAAGAACTGAAGAGAAATATTAAATAAACATTGTACGACTTTATTTGGATTCTGATTCAAACAATCAGACTGTAAAAAAACAAAACCGAAACCAAACTGGTAAGACAGAGAAATTTGAACATCGATTAGATATTTGGTGGCATTAAGGAATTATTGCTAGTTTGTTGTAATTTTTTTGAGTCTTTATTTTCTAAAGATGCGCACTGAAATATCCGTAGATGAAGTGATGTGATGTCTGGGGTTAGCTGTACAAAGGTCCAGTGAGGGGCTGCGGGGGGTGGGTGTGTGGATATAGTTCTTTTGGGAAACTGTGGAAGCTGGGAGCCCCGGGAGCTCAGGACCCCAGCCTCCATTTACCAGCATTATTGTGCAGGATGCAGGCCATGTATGTATAGAGCTCAGGGCTGGCCGGCGACCCAGGCCCAGTGGCCAGTAGCTGTTTTTCATTATTACACGAATCGCTCACCACTGTTTCCCGAACCACTGCGCTCACTGTCCTGCACAGTTATCTGCCATTACCTAATGGCTCGGGGCTTGCCCGTGGGTCGTCAGTGTGGCATTCCCGACTGTTGACATCTAGAAGGACATTGTGTCTGCGTGATGAAGTGTTTCACTGAAAACCTGCTGAGTTCATCAGCACATGACACAGAGTTGATACATTGTTTTCTAAATGACAACCTTGTTCTGCATAAGGGTTGTTTCAGACTAGCCAAGTGCATTCTTATTCTTTTCCCTGGGAAAATCATATACCTCCCTCCCCAGAGGGATTAACGTTAATATGATTTGCTCATGGGAAGAAATACAGTCAAGGTGCAGATACTGAGTACGTGTGGATTTTGACTCTGTGTAATGAAGAACTTTCGAAAATTGAGTTAAAAACAGACTTGGACGTGTATGAGATAGGGAGCTGCCTGTCTTTCAAGTAAAGGCTGACAGGGCCACTGTGGTGGTCTTTCCTAAGGTGATTGGGAGAGTAGGAGACCGAGTGAAAGGGACCTTGAGGGCTACTTTAATGAAGCCAGTGTTGTATGTGGTAACAAGGTTTTTAGTACAAACCAAGCAAAGCACAAGTAGTTTAGGTTAGTGGTTCTCAAAACATGGTCCCAGACCAGCAGCATCAGTGTAAACCTGCTAACTTAGAAACAAATTCTCTGGACCCTTCCCCAGACCTGTTGAATGAGAAATTCTGGGGTGGCGCCCCCAGATCTCTCTTTTCACAAGCCTTCGCAGGCGACTGTGATGCCAGTTGAACAGGAGTCCTGTTCTAGAAGGAGACGTCCTCCTGGGTGGGTGGGACCACTCTCAGCGATCCTGGTGGTGTGTGGGAGCCTGGTGTGGGGATGACTCAGGACGGGGCAGCCTCGGGGGTCCCTTGCTCTTAGGAACAGCCTTTCGTTTCCTGGTTCTTTTCTCCTCTCCCTCCTGAGTGGTCCTCTCGTCCATGCTCTAGAATGCAGAGCCAGAGTCTTCAGAATCTCTCTCTAGAAAGCGCTCCATGCTCCTCAGCGGGAGACATCGGCAGGTGGATAGAAATGCTCAGGTGGAAAGCAGTGCTCAGGGAGAGAGAGTGTGTGTCTTTGGAAGGAACTGTTGCAGCATCTACTTCTCTGCTTCCACTTTTCTTCCAAGGAGGAAGGAGTCCTCTGAGGCGTAGCTCATGTGGAGCATGTGTCCTCGGTATAAAGAACTGGAGTCACATACGTTTGCCAGGTTATTTCTTAAGTGAGTCAAAGATTCAATGATCTACAAATTTATGTAAATTAAATTACAGTCAGTCCTCATTATTTATGAATTTTGTATTTGCAAATTTGCCTACTTGCTAAAATTTCTTCGTAATCCCCAGATTGACATTCCCTGTGCTTTTCTGATCATTCATGGATGTGCTCAGAACAGCAGAACATTTGAGCTGCCCGCTGTGCACGTCGCCAGCTGGGGTTGAACAACAGCAGACGCTATGGCCTTCTTGTTTCGGCTCTCATACCAAAAGTAAATAAGTGTCCTTTTCCAGGTGTATTTAGTGGCACGTTTTTCGCATTTTTGTCCATTCTGTTAGTGATTTCACTGTTTAAAGTGGTCCCCAACTATAGTGCTGAAGTGCTGTTCAGTGCGCGGAATCACGAGAAGGCGGTCCAGTGTTCATGGTGACTTTTTAGAACCTGATGACGGCAAATAGCAAGAGTTGGCTGCAAATGATTAGTTACATATTGACTAGGGGTCCTCAAACTGCTCCACTGTCAAGTTCTCACCTGAGAACTACCTTTTCCCTGACCTGCCAGTCAGAGAAAAAAGAGCCCAGCCCACTTTCCGGCTGCCTCCCAGTGAACCTTGGTGGGCAGTGCTCGTACCAATGCCAGAGGCTGGCAGAAGGAGAGGCCAGGCTGGGAGGAATCCCGGCTGGAGGGCTCACTCATCTTGACTTCTTGGGGTGCCAGGGAGGTGGGGAATTTGACAGTCCACCGTGGTGGAGTGTGAACTCGGGTCCCGAGTGCCAGCTCTGCCACTCAATCGCTGTGTGACTTTGGGTGTGTGGCCTCAGCTTGCCAGGCCTGGTCCTCAGCTCCCTTTTGGCAAAGTGCGGATGGTAAGGGTTCCCAGCTTGGGGCTGCTGTCAGGGTCCCAAAAACCGGTGCCGGGAAAGCACTTTGCACTGCATCTGTGCTGGAGTAAGTGTGGGATGTGTGTTGCTCTGCTCTTCCCATATGGTGTCAGCAGTAATGGGGATGATTGTTGCTTGCATGTCACGTGTCATCTATTTGCTTTCACATGCAGTCAAGCCTGTCATTTAAGACGATCAGAATTTGCAGGTGGTTATCGAATTGAATGTGAGTTAACTTGCAGAATCCTAAATGTTCCTCACGTTAGCATTTGATTGTGCCTGAAACAGACAACAGTCACTGTCTGTCTTTGATGTACGGATCCGCCCTGTCTTTGAGTTCCGTCCAGGGGCTGGGGTTCCCCTGTCTTGTTTTTGCATAATTTACACCCACAAGGAGTCCTCTGAAATTCCCCATGTGGGCTTCCTCAAAGTGTTATGAAAGCTTAAAGAGATTTACGAGATAATCTGACCACATCAATGCTCTGGGTCTGCCCTGTGTCTTACAGCTGTCCCACAGCCCCTGATTCAGTCGGGAGCACTTGGTGACCCTGCCTTTTCTGAGATGTGGACACCTGTGTTCACAGCAACAACAGATCTCTTCTTAGGCTCATGTTTTGTTGGTTTGCACAATATTTTGTTCAACTCTGCAGTGACATTAGCCAGTGCATCCGGCATGAATAGATGAGAGCAGACACGGTGGGCTCCCAGTAAACTTCCAAGTTGATGTAGGACGCGGTACAGGATTACAGATGCTGGTGCCGAGCGTCCAGCGAGCAGCACTGGGCAGCAGGTGTTTGGCTGGTTGCTCCATTCGTTCTGGAAGACAATTAATGGTCAGGGAGAGGGCTATAGGGCAGTTTGGTGGGACCTCACATATCTGGGAGGGCACAGAGTTCAATTCCAATCAGCAGGCAGTGAGGACCCCAGCTTTCCTGCAGCTTTCACAGCTGCTCTGGCCAGACGCCCCTTCCATTTCCCCTCCACGTGTGTCTCTCTCTTCTTGAGTGTGATCCCTTGCCATCCAGCCTTTAATTCCACACTCACAGTCTTATATGTACCTCTCTTTCTCATTGTAAGCTTCTCAAATGAGGGAAATATGCTCTCTTGTGTTTTTTCAGCTCCAACTTTGCAGTGGGTCTGTACACATAGTAAGTACTGGGAAAAATAACCGTTGAAGTTAATTGTTCAGTAAATTAACTTTCTCGTGGGGGCATATGTGGATTATGTGACCTAATCTGTAAATATGTGATATCCAAGTTATATACACAAGACTCCTGGTGCAGGGTGTGGTTTAGGGTTGATCCTTGATCAACTTTCGCTAAACTGGAGGGAATCTGACAGGGGAATTGCCAAGTGGTGGGGTATCCTGGGTCTTTGCTGCCCTAATATTTTACAGTTTCCATCAGCTCTTCCCAATCACGTGAATAATTTCCACCCACAGGGTTGGTTTTCCCCAGTGTTTTCTTTACGTCCAGTCAGGAAGGAGAGAGGACTTCTCACGGGGTGCCTGGTGCGGCTCTAGCAGGAGGCCATTTTGGCTCCACCCCTGTGCGCCTCCCCCTTGCTCCATTCCAGGTGCACACAGTCAGCCCTCACTTCCTGGAGGGAGAAGGCCAGGCAGAGGGAGGGGACAAGGTGGGGAGCAGTGGGGGCAGCTCTTGGTCTGCAAATACGCATTCACTGAGGCCTCTGGAGCGCCAGTGCTGGACCTGCTGGCAGTTCCAATGTGGTTTCTCTCATTATGGAATTTACCTTCTAGGTGCTGTGGGGTCAGGGCCGCATGCAGAGAAGTTCTGGGGGACAAGGACATCAGTTTCATAACTACCTGCACCCCCCAAATGCCTCTTTAATTTTGCCAGGGCACTTCCTTTTGGGGAAAGAGACTCAAACATGCTCTAATAGAAAAGAGTGGAATGAGCTCTTCCCTTTTCAGACCTCTGCTCGCTCCAGAGCCCGATGCGCAGTCCTAGAAGTTATAGCACTCTTCTTTCCCAGAGACGAGCTTCAGGAAGTTCTCGTGGCAAGAATCCCGAAGTAAATTACACTTATAGGAGTTTCTCCTGAGGGAGTCACTAAGGATGATGAAAATTTTTAACCGCAGAATGTTTATCACAGCATAGTTTATAAGAGTGAAAATTGAGAGACCAGTAACATTCAGGTATAGGGGAAATTACGTCCCAGCTAGACATTGGATACCACGTGCTATTGAAAACTACTTCGTGGAAGAAAATCTGATGATATGGACTTACAGCGCTATTCTATTTTTAAATAAGTGTGTGTGGAAAAAAGCCAGGAAGGATCTATTCCGTGTTGCTAACTGTGGTTGTCTTGGAGTGTGCGAAGGAGTGGGTAGATGGGTCCATCTCCTTCTTTGTGTGTCTCTACTTTCTGAATTTTCTACAAGAAAATAACTTGCTTTTATCATAAGAAAGAAAATAAGTGAGCACTTGTTATTTTTAAAATAGTACAGCAGATTCTCTGGGCTGGCCTCGCAGTGCTGCGGTGGGCTCTGGTCTGCAGTGAGGCGGAGGCTGAGTGGGCCTGGCAGAGGGTGCAGTGCCTGCGGGGGACTGACTCCCAGCCGCGTGTGCACCCGAGGGAAAGGCTGGGAAGACCAGTTGTTTCTCCTGTAGAACGCTCTGCCAGCCTCCTGCTTTCCATCACTCATCTCGGTGCAGACTGATTTGATTTTATTATTTTGTTTTTATTACTTTCGGATTCAATTTGTACTGGACATCTGAACTCCCTGAGTGTAGAAAGGAAAAAAAAGAGATTGGTGGATCTAAGAGGCGTTGCCATTCTAAACCTGGTCATGGGCCCATGTGGCAGTCCCAGATTGAAGCCCCAGAGTTTAGAGGATGGATTTGAAAATATCACACTGTCACCTTTTTTTTTTGGAGGAAGATTGGCCATGAGCTAACATCTGCCCCCAATTCCCTCTTTTTTTTTTGCTGAGGAAGAGTGGCCCTGAGCTAACATCTGTGCCCATCTTCCTCCATTTTATACATGGGACCACAGAATGGCTTGATGTGCGGTACAGAGGTCTGCACCCGGGATCCAAACCAGCAAACCCAAGGCTGCTGAAGCGGAATGTGCAAACCAACCACTATGCCACTGGGCTGGCCCCTGTCACCATTTCTTAAATGAAGTGGGATGCCCAATGCTTAGCTATTGAAGCTGCCCTTTGGCAGAGACCCAGGTGAGTATCCTGTCTGTCTGTACATGTGGGGAGGGGCCGCTGGGCCTTGCACCCAGGGCACTGACCTTAGACAACTGTGGCTTCCACAATTTAGTCAGGTGACCTTGGGCAGGTCAGTTAGGTGCCAGGAACTTTGTTTCTTCACCTGGAAAAAGGGAGCAACGTTTCAGTGAGGAGTAAGATCATGGGCGGTTTTTGTCCAATGTATCACGTTATATACATGGTATAGATTTTGACTGATGTTAAGTTGGGATGAGACTCATTTTGTTGATAGGTTCTGTTGATAGGGTTGATCCAAGAAAACTTATTTCCTGGTGTTTATCAGCGTTCTTTGGGTCTAGTTACTATGTCATCTTCTCAAAGTCTTCTGAGTGGCTCGCTCACTTGTCAGAGAATAACTTGGAAATCAAATTTTCCTTAGTGCAGAAGCAAGTACCAGTGAGGAAAGCCATCAGGGTCAAGCTCCTCTGTTTCTGGACTGCCAGGAGCATGAGTAGGGCACGGCTCAGACAGCCCCGGGTGAATGTCACTCCCCTGGTCATAGATGAGGACTCGAGTGGACAAGGCCCACCTGACTGAGCCAAGAGTGTCTTGTCGTGGACACAAAGCTGGGATTTGAGCCCAGCTTTTACCAGTTCTAGGTCCTTTCCTGGGGTCTGCCCACTGACATGACGGTCAGGACAATGACAGAAATGCTGGGAGGCACCATTTTGGGTGGTAGTTGGAGGAGCTGTTAAACCCTGGCAATGGAATTAATTTGAAGTTCCAGAGAAAGAAGGAGCTATTTTCGGTTTCTGAGTGGCCAAAAAACATGCTGGGGAGTGGCGTTTTTGAAAGCTTGGTTTCAGGCAGTGGAAAGGAGTTAATGTGATATTGTGATGTATGATAAGAAATATATATTTGCTCTTCGTCCCTGAAAACACTTGGAATTTCCTAAGTGATGAGAGCCATAACGGTGTCCTTTGTTATGTTAATGGGGTCCCGGAAAAGCACCTAAGGATGGGGCTGGTTGCCAGTGGAGCCAAGCCAGTGAGTCCAGGGTTGGGAATTTTAGTCCCACCTCCAGTCCTCAACCTGGAGGTTGAGCCAATCACCAGTGGCTAATGATGTAATCAATCACGCCTATGCAATGAAGCCTACTTAAAAACCCAAAAGGACAGGGTTCAGAGAGCTTCCTGGTTGGTGAACGCGTGGAGATTTGGGGAGAGTGGCTCCTGGCCAGAGCATGGAAGCTCCGCCCTCTTTCTCCATACCTTGCGCTTTGCATCTCCACCATCTGGCTGTTCCTGAGTTACATCCTTTTTATGATAAACCAGTAATCTAGTAATTAACCAAATCAAGTTGTTCTTTTCTCCCTTTTTTTCCTGGAGAGCCTGTTTTAAATATTTATCAGAACACTATAGGGGCCAGCCCGGTGGTATAGTGGCTAGGTTCATGCGCTGTACTTTGGCAGCCTGGGGTTTGCAGGTTCGGATCCTGGGCGTGGACCTAGCACCGCTCTTCAAACCACGCTCTAGCGGCATCCCACGTAAACTAGAGGAAGATTGACACAGATGTTAGCTCAGCGACAATTTTCCTAAACCAGAACAACAAAAAAGAGAACACTATAGGGAGAGTGAAATTGGAGGAATGAGGTCCTGTCCTGTGGGTCGTGTCCTGTGGATCATGTCCTGTGGGTCACGTTGGGCCCTTGGATGTGAGGTGCAGCCCTGCCCATGCAGCCCAGGGAGTCGGGGCGGGGGGGGGGCGCGCTTTCCCCTGCTGGGTGGAGATGCTCCTGCAGAAGTGCTCCCAGGAGGAGGACCTGCCTTTTGCTCTGGACGCCTGGCGTTCACCTGCCCCTGCGGTGCCCTGGGCCTCCCTTCTCAGGAACTGCGTGCTGCTGGCATTGGCCCCAGACCCTTGGGGAGGGGTGTGGAGAGGAAGCTTCCTCTACCGAGCAAGCAGCCTTCAGACTGGACCTCTCGCTCCTGGCCCTCCTCATGCCTGACCTCCCCTGAGGGCCCAGCCCCTTCTTATTTCCACAGATACCCTGGGCACTGCTTGGGAGGCCCCAGCTCAAGTGGATGCCCTCTGTCCACAGCAGTGGAGGCTGAAAGCCCAAAGGGACCTGGTTTTGATTTGAGCTCTGTCTGTCCAGTGCCCAGCAGGAGCAGATGCTCACTGGCACCTCGCTGGACATGTGCGTGAGAACGTGGACACAGCTTCGAGAAGGCTCTGGTCCACCTCCGAGTGGTCAAGTGCACTGGGCTGCTGGGGAAGCTCCTCTGCTTGTCTCTTCCTGGGCATCCCTCACCCTGACGGTACCAGGCCAAGTTCATCCAGCCGGCCCTGGGCTGCTTCTTCGTGCGTTGTTGGTCTGCCTGGCCAAGGCTGCCGTGGTAGAGAATGCTGCTGCTGGGAATTTGCTGGCCTTTTTGAGAGAGCTGGGTCCCCAAGCTTGGTGTGCTCTCGGTCACCACGAAGTAAGGAATACACAGCCTGTCCTCAGGGCGCCACACCTGGCCAGTCTGCTCCCCCAGCAGAGCATGACCCTCCCTGTAGAATGCAGGAGGTGGGCTAGAACCTTCTCCCTCTTTACAAGGCCAGTGATGGTGAAGGGTGTGAGCCATGGGCCTAGGTGCCTCTCTGACCAGTTCTCACAGCGATCCTGCAAGGCTGCCTTTGTCAGCCCATTTCACAGAGGGGAGAATCGAGGCTCAGATGAGTCAAAGTCCTCTTTGGTCTCCCAGTCTGCTGATGTGCCGGGTGAAGGGACAGGTGGCCCGCTCAGCCCGAGCCCCCCATGCTCTCCCAGAAGCCCCTGCTGGCCCGCGGGAGCTGAGTCAGCCTGAGGCAGAGCGCCCAGCCTGTCAGCTTGGGGCTCCCTTTGCATCTGGCCTGGAAGGAGACCCCTCGCCTCTTCCTCCGGAGCCATCGAGCCAGAGGCGGGGTTTGAGGGCCAAGCGGGCCCTCCCCGTTCCCCTCCCTGTGGTCCTCTTTATGGGTAGGAATGTTCCTGTTATGAAATAATTGAGAAAAGTAAGAGAATATGTGTATGTGAGGCGTAATTATAAAATGAGCCCTCGTGAATCTCCTTCTTAAGGGACATAACTGACCATTTAATACCGAAATCCGTCCGAGTGTCGCCAGTGTAGGCAGTGGTGGGGGTCTGACAGCGGGACGGGCCCTGCTTCTGGGCAGCTCCTCACACGGCTGCAGCCCGCCCTTGCCCTTGTGGCTCTGATTGTCAAGTGACTGATTCAATCCAGCCTTGACAGGTCGGGTGGCCTGTGAAGCCACTGTGTCCCCAGGATCTGACCTGTGCCCAGCTGCCATCTCCCTTTCTGTTTTGTTCTCCAGGAAACTTGGAGCCCAGGAGGGCACAGAAGTTTTTGGTGCCCCTGTGTCTCTCTGGTCTGGCTACGTCGTTTGACCTGGTTTTTGTGTTTTCTTGGTTTTGGTTAATTAACAAGGACAGAAGGTGGGCACCAGGCACTTGCTAGGTTCTGGGGCACGGGCCTGAGTACCTGCCCTCCCAGGAACCCACCACAGCTTTCTCTCCTGGGGGAAGCTTGGCAGACAGGGGACCCCCGCCCTGTCTGCACCCCAGGAGGGCAGCCCTCCAATCATGGGTCCTGGGAGGACGTAGCCGGTGCAGCGCTCTGCTCTGCGCAGCCCTTCCTGCTCCCTCTCTGGTCCCTGCAGGGCCTCGGCAGACAGCGTCCAGGGCCCTGCCTGCAGGCGTGAGAACTGCACCTGGTGCCTGCCTCGGCTGCTGCCCACACCTTCCCACTCACGGCGGCGCTGTCCCACCTGCTGAACCGCTCCTGCCGCCACGTTGGCCAGTGGCAGGGAGAGGGGTGCGGAGGAACGGCAGGGAGGAAGCCCGGTGGTCTGAGGGAGCCGCTTCAGGAAGGAGAAATCCTGGCCACCCGCCCCTTCCAGCACAGTGAGTGCCGCCCCGCTGGCGGGCGGGTCTGCACCGGCTGCGTCTGTCTCTGGCGCCCCCGGGCTCTTTGCTCAGCTCCTGGCTCTGCAGCGAAGGGGCTGTGAAAGTTTCCTTGAGTGCCAGGCCCTGGTGCTGTCCCAGGCGCCTGCTTCCTGGGCTGTGTTTCTGAGCCCTTCGGCCCCCAGCCCCTCTGGGGACCTCAGACTTGGTCGTAAAAGCTCCCGCCTGGGGGACGCCACCCTTCCTCCCTCCGTATGGTTCAGACCAGCCTGCGCTTCTCAGAATTCCAAGCATTTGGTGACAAATAAGCACAGATATAATCTCAGTCTGAACAAAACCTTGATCTTGTAGTTCAGTGGGGGCGAAATGATATTATTTTGGTTTCCTGACTTGTGTATTTATTTATATTTTGGTGAGGCAGACTGGCCCTGAGCTAACATCTGTTGCCGATCTTCGTTTTTTTTGCCTGAGGAAGATTGTTGCTGAGCTAACATCTGTGCCAATCTTCCTTTATTTTGTATGTGGGACACCACGAGAGCATAGCTTGATGAGCGGTGTGTAGGTCCATGTCCGAGATCCGAACCCACAAAACCTGGGCCACCAAAGCGGAGCGCACAAATTTAACCACTGTGCCGCAGGGCTGGCCCCAGCTGGGTATCTTTTTTTCTGGCAATTCTTGGTAATCGCTGCCCACCTTTAAGAGCATTAAGAAGAAAATTCAGGGTGGGCAATCCTGATAATGAGTTTGTTTCTGGTGTTCTCATTCTGGAAGGGAAAAATGTCTTGCTGGCTGTCTGACTTTAGGGAAATTACTTTCCATCTCTGAGTCTTATTTCTCTGCCGGTAGAATGGTGCTGCGGTCTCAGTTGGTTACTGCATTTAGGGTGGATTTATGGGGAAATTGCTTTTGAGGGGCCAGTCTCTGCCTGGCACCCCAAACGATGATTGACTGCATAGCTGATATTTATTTAGCCCTTGTTACCTGCCAGGCGCTATTCTTAGCCCTATACACGTGTCGCCTTATTTAATCCTCCCAACACCTCCACTTTCCAGATGAGGAACCAATCGCGGACAGGTTGAATTACCAGGGTCAGGCAGCTCTGAAGGTGGCAGAGCTGGCTTCTGTCCTAGGCATTGGGACTCCAAAGCCTGTGCCTGCCTGCCTGGTGGTGAATGAATGAACGAACAAATGAATGCCTTGAAGTTTGTCCACTGCACATGGCTGGTTGTTGCCTTTGGAAAAGGTTTTAAATGTATTTTTTCTCCATGTGCCTGGGGACACAAAAACCAAAAGTGCAGGGGGTTTCAGCTGACCTCTTCAGAGGCCCCGGCCGCCGAGGTCTGTGCCCTGCCGCCAGGCCCCCTGCGCCCCCTTGTGAATCTGGCTTGCATTACGCAATGTCCGTTTTGTTCCTTTTTACGGAACCATTCACACTGCGGGTTTCAGGGCTGGTCCGCACAGCTGGGAGCAGCACATGGCCCGGAGACTCTGGGGAAGCTGGCGTCCTGGCTGCGTTTTCAGGCCTTGCCAAGATTCCTGGTGTGGCGTCCACAAAAGGTCTTTCTCTCTTTGCTCGTCATTCAAAGGCAGAGAGGGCGAGGGGAGGGGGGAAACAGAGGCCCAGTCTTTCAGCTGCTCCAGCCCAGGGACCCTGTGCTGCCCTTCCCCGCAGTGAGCAGGAGCCAGGGGGGAGCCTGGCGAGTGGCGACCAGCTCCCTGGTGGTTGGCGGTGTGCCCAGTGCCGATCTCTGCTTCATGTGCCGGTTCAGGGGCAGGGAAGCTCATGAACTGCTTCTCACAGGGTGGGCATGGGGCTTCCAGCAGAAAGCACCAGCGAGAACGAGAGTTAGGTAGCCAGTCCCGGGGTGGGCACAGCATGCTGAGCCCACCCCGGCAGTGCGCAAAAGCCACGTTCTGCAGCTCTGGAGGAGAGGACGGGGGCTGCAGAGCTTAGACGAGGATTCACACAGCTAGTTATTTCTGCACAGGTGAGGTCGGCGCAGCCAAGAAGACCGTGAGCGTTTACCGAGTTGTCTGGAGTTGATGCTTCACCACCGGCTAGTCAAAGGACAGTTTCTTCCAAAATAAGCACCCCCAGTTCCATTGATTCCAAAGTTATAACTGTGCGAAGGCGTGGAGAATTACTGCTTTTCATCTGCTCTTCTTTTAGATGAGAAGTCTGTTTAAGGCACTTGGGTACACTTATTTTTCTTAGCCTGCAGATAAAGCTGACTGGGTATTTATTACTGAAATGTAAACGCAGCTTCCCTGTGCCTCCTAACGCAGCCAGGTCATCCTGCCGACACTTTGGACTTAGCGGTGGCTTTGTTCCTTCCTTCGTCCTGCACATCCGAGTTCTGCCATTTGTAGGATGCCGCCCCAGTGCTGAGTTGCATCTGGGCACCGGGCAGCCAGCGCCTCTGCTGTGTCTTCACAGGCGGAGCTAGAGCTTAGACAAGAATTCACACAGCTAGTTATTTCTGTGCATTTGAGGTGAGTGCAGTCAAGAAGACCAAGACAGATGGACATATAAATGGAGTCGGACCAGGGGCTGCTTTGCTGGGGAGATGACATATGAGCTGAGAGCTCCAGGTAGGACTTGGATAAGTGGATGGGGAGCATTCCAAACTGTGCACAGCATGTGCAGAGGCCCTGGGGCAGGAGGGAATGGAGTGTGTGAGGGGAACTGAAAAGTGGGTTGTGATGCAGGGATGGAGAGTGAGGGAGATACCTGATGCATCAGGCAGTGGGGTACGGGCCAGCTCACCGAAAACCTGGTGGGCCAGGCTGAGTCCCCACCCTAAACCCAGCAGCAGCAGCTGCAGCAGCAGAACGTGGGAACACCACATTAGCATTACCCCAACACAGGCCTGTTTTGCTGCCTGTGAACTCTGCTCTCCAGCTCCCTTCTGCCTGCAGGATTCACACTCAGGCCAAGCCCCCTCCCCCCCTCCCCCCCGTGTGTGTGTGAGTTTATGTTTACCCCATGCTGGGCCCATTCTCGGTGTGGCACAGACCTTGGCTGCCCAGCCCCACTATGGCCTTCCAGAGTGGGTTGCTGTAGTTGTCAGCCCATTTTGTGGATGAGGAGCCTGAGCAGCTGCCCAAGGTCCCAAGGCTCGAGCCTTTGGTGTTCTTGTCACCTGTACTTACAGAGACACCTTCAGCCAAAGGAGAGCAGGCCTGGCGATGCTGGGACACCCTGCAGGGCTAACCCTGTCTCCATGTCCACTGGCTGTGTGGCCCTGCTGTCACAGATGCCCAAGGGTGGGCGTGGTGAGGGGGTGTGTGCGCCTAGCTCTGGCTCCACTGCTTACCTGCTGTGTGACGGGGACGTGCTCTGAATATCTTCCCCTTGGCTTTCCCTGTTGGTGAGTTAGAGGGGTAACGCGGTACATGCCGGGTAGCCGCTGTTGTCACTGCCCCTACCAGCACCTGAGCCTGCCAGGTGGTCCTCTAGGTTCTGGTTGGGCCACGAGGTGTCCGTGCTGTGTTGTTTCTGTGTTAGGTTTGTTAAGCATCACTTTTCACAGAAGTGACGGTGCTATAGGATGGGGACTGTCTGAGGTCCTGCTGGCCCTGCGTGGTCCCTAACCCCCAGGTGAGGTGCAGACTGCGAGGCCTGCACTGGAAAGACCAGGAAAGTGGCGGAGGCTGAGGCAGGTGAATGGCCTCCCCGAGGTCACAGGTGGACCCAGACAGTCTGGTGTGGAATCATGTCCTGTGATAAAAACTGGGACAGTTTCTCCCAAGACAATTGTCTTCACGCCTGTGCCAGCCAGTCCTGCCTCTCACCCTATGGATAACACACCGTGAGGCGTGAACCAGGCTCTCTTATTAATGCGAAGTTCGTGTTGGCACACAAATCTCATGGTGGTCGCCATCCTCTCTTGAAACGTGGCCTCATGAGTGTATATCCCTCACTGCAAAATTGCTATTGCTACGTCTGTTTCAGATATAAAAATAACCCATTAACAAGGAAATGAGTTTTAATAATTTCAAACATACATTGGGCAAGAGAGCCCCTGTGGGTGGGTTGGCCAATTCTTTACCTGGTGGAGCACTCCTCTTTGCTGTTGACCGGCGACTCGTGGATTCCAGGGCTGGGCTGGGCCTTCCAAGCACTGGGTCCCAGCTCTCATTTTATCAGAAGAGACTGATGCCCAGGGAGGCTGGTGACTCCCTCAGTCCCAGGACCACTTAGTGGTCCAGCCCGATGAGCTCCAGGCCCCGCCAGAAGCAATGCACTCAAGGAGCTGTGACGCCTGGAGCCGCGCAGTGTACCTTTTGCAGGTTTAACCTTCAGCACACATTCCACTGGCCCCTTGTCCCTTCCCCTGCTTTTTTCTTAGCGCCTTTAGAAGTTGCAGGCTGTGATAAGTGTGTGCCAAAGGGGCCACAGGTGAGGGAGGCTGGGCCGGTGAGGTGGGTGGAGAGTGCTTTGTCTCCCTGGATGCCTGGAGAGCACAGGAGGCGCTGTGCTGCTGTCTCCTGGGCCCGCGGCGTCGGTCATAAAATGGTGGGCGCATCCTGGAGCCCAGAGCCTCGAAGCCTTCCCGGGAAGGTGGGCCAGCAGATCGCTTTCTGCAAAACAGCAAGAGAAAAGGAGTTTGCAGCACAGTCCTAGAGGCCTGTGGCCCACAAGCAGACACTTTCTTAAACTTCTTTCACAAGGTTAGGGTGCAGGGTTCCTCGTGAGCAAGGGACCTGCTTCAGTAAACTTTTAGTAAGTTGGCCTCTCAGTCGTTCTTGGGCAGTGAAATGTGGTGTATGAGGGGGGCTTCAGTTTGTGAACTCCAAGAGTAGATATAGGCTTTGCTTTTGAGTAAAGACCGGCAGAGACATCGTACCCCTGAGTCCCCTTCCTGACAAGCACAGGGTTTGGCAAGTCGTGCCCTTTCCAGTGGGCCTGGGGCATACCTGTCGCCATCTGCTGCTCAGCAGAGCTTCCTGAGCACCGAGGGTCTTCTCCCGGTGTACCCAGGTCCCGTCACTGGCACATCATCCACTTGGTTCTGAATGGAGGGTTTCCCCGTTGGGGGATTTAAAGTGCACATCAGACCTTGGAAGCTGGCTTAGAAGTGGAGAATTGGGCATGGTTTCTCTCTCCCGCTCGGCTTAGGGCAAGACTAGCTCCCCCAGAGAAGCTCTCCTAACCTCACTGAGTTTAGTTTGATCTGGGACAGGCAGGCAGGACAGACTGTGGACAGTCGAGGGTCTGGGGATCGCAATATCATTTGGTGTCAGAAGTGGGTACCACATCTTAACTGTGTGCTTCTAGTCTTTCTGATGCTTGTTTCCCAAGCTGTGAAACGAGGATGATGATTTCTGCTTCCTGGGGCTCCCGCTGAGAGCCAGGTGGCCGACCAGGTGTGGGCTGCTTCCTGACCGCAGGCACCTGTGGCCTGTTACAGGACAGTGCTGGTGGCATGGTGCTGCCTTCCATAGTGTGCACTGTCGCCTGGGCACAGCTGGCTGCTCTGAGGTTTGGGGGCAGGAGGGCGAGGAATGGTCCAGGCTGGCTTTCTCTCCAGCCGTGCGGGGCCCCTGGATTGGCAGGAGGGCCTCCCTTCATCCTGGGGACCCCCCTCCTGTCACACTTCCCTTCATGCACCAGTTCTGGCCACAGTGGTCCTCTTGCTCCTCCCCAAGATGCAGACAGGCCTACCGCAGGGCCTTGGTGTTGGCTGTGCTCTGCCTGAGATGTGTTCCCTTTGCTGGATCTCCCTCACTGCAGGAATCCTCAGCCCCTCCCACAGCACCCCCATCTCCCCTGCAGCTGTGCCCATCTCCCCCTCTTTGAGGGGTGGGCACCTCACCTGAGGGGTGGCCAGGAGGCCTCGCTGCCTGGCTGGGGTGGGCAGTTGGTAGGAGGTGGTTTCCGGTCCCCATCATACAGTTAGGTGATGGGGGGTGCTGGAAGCCATAAAAGGCCCTGCCTTCAAGGAGTTCACTCTTTATTGACAAACGTCCACATCTGGATCGTGTCTGATTGTTCTAAATCAGTGCAGGTTACTTCAGTCTAAAGTGCTGTAGGACACAGCTGAGCAGCTGCAGCTGCGACAGAGAAATGCTGGGAGGGTAGGCGAGGCCTGGCCTTCTGACTGCAGTTTGCGTGTGCATGTCTGTGTGTGTTTAATTATCATCAGTCTGTTTATCTCTGTATCTGTCTGTCCATCTATGTATCTATCTACCATCTATGTATATATGTGTGTATCTGTCATCTGTGTATTTGTGTATCTATCATCTATGTAATTATCTGTCTATGAATCTATCTATGTGTTTGTCATCTATTTTTCTTGCATTTATGCATTCACGGGGGCATAGAGCCCAGGACTTTTTGGGGGTGAGGGCTGGCTAGGACCCTCTGGGAAGCCGTGGGGCTACGGGGCTGCTGCAGGGAGAGAGGGAGCTGCCCTTACAGGCTCAGACTTGCTGTCCACTGGAGGGTTGGCATTTCCCGGGTCCAGAAGCTGCCGGCTCTCTGCCCTGGGGAGCAGGAAGTGTCTTGTGCCTGTGTGGTAGTTCTGGGGGAAATTACGCATCAAAATTTAAATGGTTCCTGTGACCTTCAAGCCAGGAGAGGAGGTGGTGTGGAGAAGCTCTGCTGCCTCCTGGAAACTCAACTGCTGCTCGTCAAGAATGCCGATGGGTGGTCCCCGCGGGTCACAGTGGACAGGCGGGGTGCGCCTATGGGCGTGTCTTCCGTAGTGGGCGCTGTCATCTGCTCCATGTGTTTGCACGACCTAGTGGATCAGAGTTTGTACCTTCTTAGTGGAAATGCAGGGAAGTTTGGAAAATGTCAGACTGCCCAGTGGAACCCCTTTGTGCTGGTCAATAGCTGAGGGCAGTGGTCTCCAGACAGCTCTGACTACACACTCCTCCCGGTAAGACCTACTTACATTAGTTGTGAATATAGTGTAACGGGATGCAGTAGAACAGAATTTTACCTGTTTGTCAATGTGTATGTGTCCCATTTTGCAAATGTATTGCATGTGTTATACAGCCCTCACAGGATGCGACAGTAGATGATGGATGAGCCACAGGAATAGTGAACGGGCTGTGTGCTCCCTACTGGGAACGGTGGTTCCCAAGCACAGTGATGATTGGAATCAGCTGGTTGGCTTAAAACCCAAGTGGTCCCAGTTACCACAGCAGTGATTTTGATGATCCGCTGTGATTGGCAGTTGAGTCCAAAGGGAGATGTAGTCACTGAGGGAATCTGCCTCTGGGGTCTCTCTGGGCCTGGGAGGAAGGTGAGCTGGGCGGCCCTGTGGCAGGGGTCAGGGCCTGTGGCCTGGCTGTGCCCAGTGTGCCCAGCTGTGCACAGTGACTCGAGGTGGGCGCGGAACATTCCTGTTCCAGGATGCTCAACATCCACACTCAGGAGTTCCCTCATCATCTGCCTTCCAGAAGGCACTCTTCTGTGACTGCGACCCTGGGGGGAAGGCCTGAATGCCATACTGGGAGCAGAACTACTTGTGAACTGATCCTGGGGGCGTTGCGGATTCTCTCTCCAGTTACAGGAGTAAACTATCAAGGTGGAAAAGTAAAAAACACACATAGAAGAAAAAAACCCAGAATTTGATAGAACATTCCAGAAACAAACTACTGCTGAATCAGCCTGCAGTCTGGCCAGACCTTTATCCAGGTGTGGTTGTATGTGTGAGTGTGCATGTATGTGTGTGAATCGTATGCTCTTCTTTATACTGCGACATGACCCTCGTGACCTTGGGCCTGTTGCTGTCATGCATCCTGGTATCTCTCTGTGCCCCCACGTGCGTCACCCCCTGCAGAGCCACGTGCTTTCCTGCTGGGCACCTTTACCTAATGTAATACAGCTGAACTCTCAGGCTCTTGTCTGTTGTGTGCTCTTGTATAAATCCGAGTGCAGTGAGCGCCCTTGTCTATACAGACTCATGTGCTTTTCCAGCAATTTCCTCAGGATATGTTCCTCACCTTGCTCAGTCCCGTGGTTTATATTTCACTAATACTTAAAAAAACCCTTACAATTTTATCTTTGCTGTTCTAATGGGCAGAAAACCATCTCGTTGTTTGGAACTGATGTCTTCTAGTCGAAGCCCTTAAAGGGCTGGGGCAGGGCCTCGGGAGGCTGGGCAGAACAGTGTGAGCCCTCCGTAGTGCAGCCGAGGGGAGCCGCAGCCCGCGGGAGGGTGGGCTCGGATGTTGGGGAGCCGCGTGCGTGTGGAGGGCTGGTTCTGAGGCCCGGCGCGGAAGGGCTGCCCCTGGCCCAGGTTTGTCCAGCCCGTAGGGAGCCACCATCCTGTTCCAGTCAGGGTTCCAGCCATGGATGGGAATCATCTGTCAGTCCCCAGACTCCTCTGTGATTGGAGGGGATGAACTAGAGGCAAGTGGCTTGGCCAGGGGACAGCAGCTGGTGAGTGTGGATGCCCCACGGCAAGCCCTCAGCACATTCTGTGCAGGGAGGAGGGTGCCTTCTGGTCCTGCCTCTTCTGGGGCGCAGGTCATGACCTCTGCGGGGGGAGTTGGCCTAGGTGTTGTGTTGGTGTGATTTCAAGAGAACATCTGGCTTGCTTTCCTTGTCCCCAAAATAGTTTTGTATTTATTTTCGTTTCCCTTTGTTTCACACTGTGGGACCCAGGGTGAGCCAGCTGCCGGAGTGGGACACCAGGCGGAGTCCAGGGTGTCAGATCCTGTTTGAGAAGGGTTCCCGAGGGCTGGGATTGATGGGGAGCAGAAGGGAGTGCCAGGGGCTCTGGCCACCAAGGCAGACTCTGGGTGTCCTGCTGCACCTTTCAGCCAATGTCACCCACCTGGGGTATGGGGGGCTGGCCCACGGAGCGGGGCCAGGAGGCGCAGCGGGCAGGGAGGGGCTCACGGAACGCTGGAGACAAAGGAGCTGCATGTGGGAAGGCCATTTGGGAGAGCTGTGTCAGGGGACATCTGGGTTCTTCTCCCACCTCTGCCGTCTTTGACAACATCTTCTAACTCTCTGAGCCTCCGTTTCCCAACTTCTGAAATGTTGGAGATAATTCCTAGTCACAAATTTGCTGGGTGCGTCTCCTGAAATAGTGCATATGCATATAGCCTCAGTGCATAGCATAACCCTTACACACACACACACACACACTCACCAATGCACACACAGGCACATGTATGCACTTGTATGCACACACACACGCACAAACACGCACACGTGGAAAAGTTATGTAAACTATACAGTAATTCTAACCTGAAGGTTTTCTTCCTGTTGGGTAGGTTTAAAATAGAGAGTAAATATAGAATTCTCTGGAAGTCGTTAATTGTTCTTTCAAGTAAATGCTAATGATGATGATGGTGATAATGGCCAGTGCTGTCAGAGCACCTCTGAGTGCAGAGCAAGCCTTACCTGTGCGTGCCGTCGCGCTGTCGCAGGGTGGAAGCCGTCCCGCTATGGGTTAATGGGATTGTGTCACTTGGGATCTGAAGTCCTAGGGCCAAGGGATCCTGATCTCTGGAGACCCTCCCAGGAGATCAGATGGGCAATAATCACAATGTTTGACTTACCATTTATGATTAAACCGTGGAGCATCTGTCGTCCTTCCTTCTCGGGGGGTTTGTGATGTGTGGACTGACAGGACACGGAGATTCAGAGTGACCCCTGTCATTTGTCATTTGCAGGCTCCAGTGGGTTCCTCACCACCTGCATCTCTCTGCGGTGACAAGCCGTCCAGGTGAGTGTCTCTCACCGAAGCTCAGCTGTGAGCATCTGGCCTTGGGTGAGACCTCGTAGAGGAAGCCTGGGCGTGGGGTTATTTTATTCTTTATTAATTTCTTTTTTGATTTTAAAAGTAAATTCTCAAAGGAGGTACATACCATGGTTATGTCTTTTTTCTGGATGTGAGCTCCCAGCATTAGAGGCCCAGGTTGTGGGGACACGTGGTTGTCTTTCAGTAAATCGTCACATTGCTGGGCCTCGACTGTGAATCTGTAACTTTGGGTGAGGTTTCAGGCTTGATTCAGCACGTGGGATGAGCTCGCTCTTTGCCTCCATCAGGGCAGGTGCCTGGAGGGACTGCCACAGCCAGTGCTCCTGTGTGGACCGTCCCTCACAGAGGACTGTAATTTATGCAGAAGTCAAGTTATTATTATTTTTTTGTGTCAGTTTTCCAAAGAAATCTGACTTGATTTTTAAAAGCAATCAGAACTCTTGCATCCATGTTTGGTGAACAAGGTAGAGAAAAAAATCTTGGGAATTATTTGGATCCTAGTTTGAGTAAATCAACTGTAAAAAATGAGCTTATAATTTGGATATTTGATGATATTTCTTTTAGGTGTGATAATGGCATTGTAGATGTTTTCAAAAAGTGTCTTTATCTTTTGTTTGTTTGTTTGTTTTTGGTGAGGAAGATTGACCCTGAGCTAACATCTGTTGCCCATCTCCCTCTTTTTGCTTGAGGAAGAATGACCCTGAGCTAACATCTGTGCCCATCTTCCTCTAGTTCGTATATGAGATGCGTGGCCTTGATGAGCCATGTGTAGGTCTGTGCCCAGGATCTGAACCTGCAAACCCCAGGCCACCTCAGTGGAGAGCACAAACTCAACCACTACGCCACCAGCCCAGCCCCTAAAAATGTGTCTTTATCTTTTAAAAATGAATAGCAAGAAATTTATATTCTTTTTCATTTATAAGAATTCTTTCATTCATAATTTTCATTTTTCATTTATAATTTATATTCATTTATAAGGAACTTATAAATGAAATGACATACTATCTGGGACTTCCTCAAAGCAGTCCAAGTGGTGGAGGAGACAGCAGAGGGCTTGGATGGAAGAGCTTGGCTGTGGGTTAATTTTGAAGTTTGTTAAACCATGTTTTATATTTTTGAATTTTCCAATACTAAAGAAAAGAGAGAGAAACACATATAGCAGGAGTAGGTAACAAATAACAACCGCAAGCCCCCAAAGCTGGTGGTCGTGCTGTGGATGGATGGAAACCGCCACCCCGTGAATGTCCTACAACCTGCTGGTTTCACTGCGGGCTGTCGCTGTCTTCGGTTGACCCCATCACCTCTCCCCTGGACCTTTTCCTTTTCATCCCAACACCACCCACAGCCCTAGGGACCTCTCCTGGGAGGGGCTCTCTGGCCAGCAGTGCCCACAGCACAGCCCTAGGGACGGAGGGGGGCAGGGCTGGGATGCTGCATGCCGGACGGTTGTCCTGGGCTCGCCTGGGCTCTGGGCTCTCCCTACACCAGCCTGTCCTCACCAGCTCCTCCACTCTGCTTGGCCTGACGTGCTTGGCATTTCTGCCCTCCCCCCTCCTCTATGCCCCATCTTCTTGCTCCTGATGCCTACCCTCATACCCCACCCCCTAGGCAGAGCCCGCACACGGCCCGTCTCATAGATGCCAGCCATCCCCTGCCCTAGCTGAAACACCCTTTCATTATGCTGCTGCTGGAATCTCCCCCCAGGTCATCCCCTCCTCCTTGGGCTGTGGGCCCTGCACACCGGCCCTGGATGCTACGTGCAGACATAAGGAGTCCTTTGCAGATGTCTCCCAGCCTAGGCCTCTGCTCCTGTCAGGCCTGGCTGAACGTGCTTCTTCCCAGCTGCCTGGGGCTGACCTGATACCAGGGAGCGTGGATGAGGCTTGAGGCTCCTCCTTCCAGGGCCCAGGCCTGCGACCCCACGCTCTCCTGCTGAGGCCCTCCGGCAGGCCTGTCCCTCGGGTGCCACAGCGCTACCGTTGAACCTCTGCTCTTCCGTTTAGCCCGGCTTGGAGCTCGTGTTGTCCTGTCATGACTTTCGATTAGCGGATTTATGAGTGCCCTCCTGTCATGGGGAGATGCTAAGGGGATGTAGCCACAGTATATTCCAAGTCCAGTTCCTGTGGGAAGCAGTAAGGGGATGTCCCACATTTGCTGCTGCAGATTCGTGGGCTGTTTCCTGACCAGCGCCCCCTCTCTTCTAGGCCTGCCGCGCTGAACCCCACCATGGAGGACGGCCGCGAGCTGGACCTCACCTACATCACTGAGCGCATCATTGCCGTGTCCTTCCCTGCGGGCTGTTCCGAGGAGTCCTACCTGCACAACCTGCAGGAGGTGACGCGCATGCTGAGGTCCAAACATGGGGACAACTACCTGGTGAGTGGGGGACAGTGAGCATGAGGACACTGAGCATGAGGGCAGTGAGGGGACAGTGAGCATGAGGACAGTGAGCATGAAGGCAGTGAGAGGACAGTGAGCATGAGGGCAGGTAGGGGACAGTGAGCATGAGGATAGTGAGCATGAAGGCAGTGAGAGGACAGTAAGCATGAAGGCAGTGAGGGGACAGTGAGCATGAAGGCAGTGAGGGGACAATGAGCATGAGGACAGTGAGAGGACGGTGGGCATGAGGACAGTAGGGGACGGTGAGCATGAGGACAGTAGGGGACAGTGAGCATGAAGGCAGTGAGGGGACAGTGAGCATGAGGACAGTAGGGGGACATGGAGCATGAAGGCAGTGAGGGGATGGTGAGCATGAGGACGGTAGGGGGACATGGAGCATGAAGGCAGTGAGGGGATGGTGAGCATGAGGACAGTAGGGGGACATGGAGCATGAAGGCAGTGAGGGGATGGTGAGCATGAGGACAGTAGGGGGACATGGAGCATGAAGGCAGTGAGGGGATGGTGAGCATGAGGACAGTAGGGGACACGGAGCATGAAGGCAGTGAGGGGACGCTGAGCATGAGGACAGTAAGGAGACAGCATGAGGACAGTAGAGGACATGGAGCATGAAAGCAGTGAGGAACACTGAGCATGAGGACAGTGAGGGACACTGAGCATGTGGACAGTGAGAGACACTGAGCATGAGGGCAGTGAGGGACACTGAGCATGAGGACAGTGAGGGACACTGAGCATGAGGACAGTGAGGGACACTGAGCATGAGGGCAGTGAGGGACACTGAGCATGAGGACAGTGAGAGACACTGGGCATGAGGGCAGTGAGGGACACTGAGCATGAGGACAGTGAGAGACACTGAGCATGAGGGCAGTGAGGGACACTGAGCATGAGGACAGTGAGAGACACTGGGCATGAGGGCAGTGAGGGACACTGAGCATGAGGACAGTGAGGGACACTGAGCATGAGGGCAGTGAGGGACACTGAGCATGAGGACAGTGAGGGACACTGAGCATGAGGGCCGTGAGGGACACTGAGCATGAGGGCCGTGAGGGACACTGAGCATGAGGGCCGTGAGGGACACTGAGCATGAGGACAGTGAGGGACACTGAGCATGAGGGCCATGAGGGACACTGAGCATGAGGGCCGTGAGGGACACTGAGCATGAGGGCCGTGAGGGACACTGAGCATGAGGACAGTGAGGGACACTGAGCATGAGGGCCGTGAGGGACACTGAGCATGAGGGCCGTGAGGGACACTGAGCATGAGGACAGTGAGAGACACTGGGCATGAGGGCAGTGAGGGACACTGAGCATGAGGACAGTGAGAGACACTGAGCATGAGGGCAGTGAGGGACACTGAGCATGAGGACAGTGAGGGACACTGAGCATGAGGGCCGTGAGGGACACTGAGCATGAGGGCAGTGAGGGACACTGAGCATGAGGACAGTGAGGGACACTGAGCATGAGGGCCATGAGGGACACTGAGCATGAGGGCCGTGAGGGACACTGAGCATGAGGGCAGTGAGGGACACTGAGCATGAGGACAGTAGGGGACAGTGAGCATGAGAGCAGTGAGGGACACTGAGCATGGGTATAGTGAGAATGCACTGAGTTTGCTGAAATGGGAAGAAGGCACCCGCGTGTCCTGGGGACGGTCATGGCCTGCAGGGTGGGGTGCAGTCTGTCCCTCTAGGTCAGGTACTTTGGGATCCTGGTTTACAAGGGGGAGGATGGGCTCACACAGCGCAGTGGCTTTGGTCCTGGCTGTGCTGCCCTGCCAGTGCTGTGGAGAGCCAGGAGTCCCCACAGGGAGCAGCCAGAATACAATAGCCTTGGCTGCAGGCTGTGGCCCCCCGTGCCCTCTGAGGGTGGACAGGCCTTATCCATGTGATTGACTTTCCCTGCCCTCAGGACAGGGCCAGCCAGCCTCCCCCAACGGGGACAGGTGTCCCTGCTATCAAAAAGCACGTTCTCTCCCTTGTCCTGAGATAGATCCGGAGGACAAGGGGTGGGTGTTCCAGAAGCCAGTGTCTGCCCGGGAGACAGTGGATGGCTGCATTTTCAAAACACATGTGTGAAGTTGGAGGATGGAGCCCACGTCTGGCCTGTGGAAAAGCATAGACCAGCCTTTCCCTGCTTCCCTCCTGCGTCCCTGGTTCCATGTGTTCCCATCGTGCCAGCCCGTCCCACAGGCTGCTCCATCTGCCCGTGGGCGCTGGCCAGTGACTTAGGTTACAGCCCCCTCGCACCGCCCAGCCCGGCCCTGGGCGGCCTCCTTATCTCCATCAAAGCAGCTAATCTTTACCCTCAGCGACAAGGCCGTTATTGTCCTCCTTATCAGCCCCCTCCCATGACAAAGGGGCTGGCGGCAGGTGGCCCCACTGATGGCTGACTTCCTGCAGCCTCTGCCCCAAATGCTCTCCTCCAGAGCGGCCAGTGCAGGAGCCCAGGAGGCTCCGCCTGCTCCCGAGGACCTGCTGCTGTCCCCCGCCACCCGTCCCCTGCCACGGCCTGCTTACCGGCAGGGAAAGCGGCGTGGAAGCCGCCCAGGTCGTCTGCCTGTGTCCTCGGGGCTCTGCGTCTCCAGGACTTCTGCCTGTCTCGTAGAGGGGTCTGCCCGCCAGAGCCTGGTCTCCCTCCTGACCCCTCACCCTGGCAGTCGGCACACGCTGAGTTCCACTCCACGTTCCCTGCCGCCTCCCCTGCTCCCTGTCCCCAGCGAGCTGGTGAGACTGTCGCCTGGGGCTGGGGTCTGGGCAGTTCCTGCCTTCACACCGGGGGCCCCTCATCGGGGCAGAGCCCCCTGCAGAGTGGCTGGGCCGGGGGTCTCCGCCTGGTTTTGGGAGGAGGGCCTTTTTGAAAACTCGGAAGAAAGACACCCGTGGGTGTCTTGTACAGTTCCTGAGTTAAGAGCCCTTGGTGGACACCTCTCCCTTCCCCACACATATCTGAATTTTGTCCTCTGACCATCGAAGGTGGAGACAACGAACCCCCAGACCACTGACTGAGGCGTACAGGGGGCGAGTCTCATCAGGCCAGAGGGGCCTGGGCCGCTGTGGAAGGTGGGCCACGGGCCTGGTAATTCTGAAGTGGGCCGGGCCCGTGTTTCAGGGGTCCAGGAGGCAGCCTGTGTCCGGCTGAAGGAACTGGGATCCAATCAGGGCAAAGGCGGCCCCCCACTTGTAAGCTGGGAGGTGCTGTGCCACCTGGACAAACTCTCCCCTCAGCTCTCCTCAGTGTCCAGTCTCTGAAGTGAGAGGGACGTGTGTTAATTTCTCAGGCCCCTTGCTGCTCTGACGTTGTCCTTCCTTTTTCTTTACTAAGTGTGCTCAGGTCCTACCTGAGCCCTGCTTGTCCCTGAGCGGTGTGTGGCTCTGGGCTGGTTCTGAATGTCGGGGCCTCAGCTCCTCGCAGGCCAGGCTGGCCACACACCGAGGCAGGGACGGCCTCCTTGCTGTGTCCCCTCTCCCCAGGAAGCCCGTGCTTTCTGGGGGCAAGGCCAATCCCGTAGGATTCCATATGCCATCCTTATGTATTTGTTTTATTTTGTTTGTTTTTTATTCCATGACAATTATCTGTCTATACATTTTAGCCTTTTATAGTCCTTGATACCTCAAAGGCAAATGGTGTATGAAAATGCACTTGTGTTTTCTCTTTGATCTCTGAGGACGTTGACTTGTCTAACAGCTTTTTATTTGCCCTTTGTAGGTATTGAACCTTTCGGAAAAGAGATATGACCTCACAAAGCTTAACCCAAAGGTACGGACCTTGGGCCTTGATGTTCTGAGTTACATAGACTGGCGGTGAGGCTTCTCCAGCTCACCAGCAAGAGTGTGTTGCGAGTCTTTGTGGAGTGTGCCTTGATGAGAGGTATTAGGAACTGTTCATATCCACGGGTTATTTTTTTAAATTCATTTTCCGTTAGTCTGAAATAATCATAATTTCACAGGAAGTTCCAAAAATAGTACACAGAGATCCGATGTGCCCCTGACCCAGTCTCCCTTAATGGTACATCTTGCATAATTAATAGTAAAATATTAGTGCCAGGAAGTTGACCTTGGTTCAGTCCACAGACCGCGTTCAACTTCCACTGGGTGTACATGCAGCTGCGTGTGTGTGTGTGGTTCTCTGGCATCTCGTACCATGTAGGTTTTTGTCACTACCACCACCCTCAAATACAGAGCGTTTCCACCCCGGGGATCTCCCTCCTGTCGCCTCTGTACAATTGTCGTCCTCCATCCATTATTCTTTTCACTAGTAAAGATTTAGCGGGAAATTTTTAAGATTGCGTAAATGTAAGTTATGGCATATGTGCTATATATATTCCATATGTTGGAATATTTTGCAGCCATTAGAGTAAAAAAAATAGTAACTTGATGAATTGCCTGTTTTAACAAAAGCAGAGTATAGAATTTATGTATACTAGCGTCTCAACTCTGCTAAATGTACATAGAGAGTCTAAAGGATTCGTCAGAATGTTATTGCCTCATCTCTCAGAGGTGAGAGGGTGTGACCTTTTCTGCTTCCTGGCAGTTTTCTGAGTTTTTCCATCCTTTTACACTATTTGCATTGCTTTTCTATTAATCTCTGCCTCCTCTCCCCACTTAAAACGTCTGCCACTGTAGGTGTTAGACTGGGGGTGTGCGTCAAGTTGCTTAGAGTTGCTGATTTTTGTACACAGACCCACTGTGCTTCTTCTCATGTGATCAAGACTTTCTTTGTTCCTGTTCCCAGTTGTGAGCAAGGTTTGAAGGCGCTTCCTCCCTGGGGGGCAGGTCCCTGTCCTTTGAGGAGTGTGTTTCTCCCAAGCTTGCACAATCGGCCTCTCTCTGAGACTTTGTCTGCACCATGCGTGGGGGAACAGCTCGCTGCATTTTCCCAAACTGCGATTTTAGTCTGAATGGAGGAATTTTGGCAGGAGCTTGGGCCAAGAACTCCTATTTCAGATCTTGCCAGGCCTTGGCCCCTCCCTGGGAGCCTTGCACCATTAGCGGCTCCTGAAAGCCCTTCTGGAATTGTCATTCCAGCTGCAGAAGAGCAGATAAGACCCAGGGACAGAAGTCTCAAGGGGGCAACATAATCCTTCATAGTTTTCTTTCCAGTGAAGGAGCCTGGCCGCAGTTCCCATGAAGTTTTGGAAAAGGAACACGCAGCGTCTTTCTTTACTCTCGAATGAAATATTTTGGTAAATGAGAAGAGCCATCGTGAGAAGGCCTCAGAGGCCCTCCAGAGATGATACCAGGAAGCCCCTTCTCTCTCTCGTTGCAGATTCTGGACGTGGGTTGGCCAGAGCTGCATGCGCCACCCCTGGATAAGGTGTGCACCATCTGCAAGGCCCAGGAGTCCTGGCTGAACAGCGACCCCCAGCACGTGGTCGTCATCCACTGCAGGGTGAGCCCCGCCTCCACGCTCAGGGGTCCAGTGGGACCACCTTTTCACTCCAACTTCCAGCTCTGTAGGCATTTGTGGTTAGGTTTTCATACTTGACCTTAAAAACAAGAGTCATCCCACCTCCCAGAGTTTGGCTTCAGAGTTTATAGGATTGAAGTCCCTGAATGCGTAGCTGGACATTTTGAAATGAATGAAGGATACCAATAAGAGTGAATTCTTTCATTTTCATGCATTTTGATTTTTCAGGGAAAGTCCTCTTTTAAAAAGAGAAGAGCATGGTTACAATACACGGCCTTGGACTTCCGGTGCTGCTGAGTCATGGTTATTGATTGACTTGAGATTGGGGGCAGGATGCTGAGGCAGCAGGCAGATGGTCCTTTCCATGCCCACCGCCCAATGGGGACGTGACATGTCCACCCTCCCGGGGTGGCTGGGGGCTAGCTTTGGAAACGGTGGCGCATCGTCCTGGCTGCCCAGGCACACTTGTCGGCTGGGCATTGTCCTGGCTGCCCTTAACCTGCTTTGTATCCTCCTCCAACCCCCTGGGACACTTCCTCTGACATCTCCTGTTTCTCAACGTCTCTGGATTGTTCATAGGCTCTTCCTGTACTATCTCTGATTCCTCAAACCTGATTGGTGCTGAAGGGGAGTGAACAGGAGGCAAACTGACTGAGGGGGAAAGCATGTGGGCTTACCCCTCGGTAAGACACTTGTAGTACCCGAGGACAGGGATTTCCCCAGACACGCCTTGAGCAGGTGCAGCATGTGGGAGGAACACTGTGGGAAGGGAAGGTGCTGTGGGCGGGTCTTGGTCCCAGAAGGAAGGGGCTGCGCCCTACTTTGTGCATTGTACACTCCGTTCTTATGACCATCAAAGCATCTCAAAAATATTGACACTTCCTCCTTGAAGTGTTTCTTCTTTCACACGCAGAAGCCACACAAAAATCCTTTGTATTATGGCACTTAGTTTAAAAGAACCTTCCTTTGGTTTATATCAGACTTTCTATATTACTTTCCTATAAGAGCACCAAGAGCTGCTTGTATAATGATGGATGTAAGCCAGCTCCTGACGCTGACTAAAGCTTCTGCACTCATGCATTTGATGGGCGCTCGGTGTGGAGGAACACGCCTCCGGTGCACGAATGCCATTCGCTTCTCTCTGTTTCTCTTTTCTCACATCTGACTTGATTACATTCTCCCACAAACAGCAGGTACTCCCATCAATTTTCTTATCAAATTTTTTAAGTTAACCTGGGCTTTTTCAAAGATTGAGTTATGTTAAGGAGCTTCTTCTTAAATTTGTGCTTTGGTGCAAACTTAAAAAAATAAGAAGAGAAGGTTTTGTTTTTTTTTCCCAATTATTGTGTTTTCCATCAGGCGCGGCCTGATGATTTAGATGCAGTGAAGATGATCCTGATGGGTCATTGCTGCCTAGCATCACTTCCCAAGCCTTTCCGAGCCACATTCTGTAGCCCAGGGGTCCCAGAGCAGCAGCAGAGCCCGACCCTATGAGAAACGCAGGCCTGGCCCACCCAGCCCTGCTGCCAGCAGTGTCTCCAGAGGATTCTGGCACACTCTGGACCTTGAGAAGCACCCCGTCACCATTTATTCCATTTGGGTTGTTCACTTCAATTTTGTAATGAACTGAATTATAATATTATTTACAACATCTGGGTCACAAGTGACAAACTTCCTGTGTAGAGATCTCCAGAACGCGTGCTATTCCTGAGCCACACCTGGCTCTCAGGATGAGTCTTGTTGGTGGGATTAACTAGGAACATGTTGAAACTTCTCAAAAAAGGATTTGCTCATCTCCTGCACTATTCTAGTGACACGTGAACCATTTCCAAGACGTTCTAGAAAACATGCCCTAAGAGAAAAGCACTCTTTTAATTTGAACTTGATGTCGACATTAAGAGAAGGTCATTCAGGGGCTGGCCCCGTGGCCGAGTGGTTAAGTTCCCGCGCTCTGTTGCAGGCGGCCCAGTGTTTCGTTGGTTCGAATCCTGGGTGCGGACACGGCACTGCTCATCAAACCACGCTGAGGCAGTGTCCCACATGCCACAACTAGAAGGACCCTCAACGAAGAATATACAACTATGTACCGGGGGGTTTTGGTGAGAAAAAGGAAAAAAATAAAATCTAAAAAAAAGAAGAGAAGGTCACTGAAAATGCTGCAGGGGCGAGATTGCTGACAGTTGCCAGAACCTGCGAGCTCTGCAGAATGTGCACTTCCTTCCTGACATGCCAGAAATGACTGACATTGCTGGCCTGTCTTGGCCTGGAGGGCAGACCCAGTGCCAGACTGCGATGTCCCTGCTCTCCTGTTTGATGCAAAGGGTGGTATTTGTGTGGGTTTGCCTCAATCTCCCCTCTTAACCATCCACCCACTGGTTACTGATTGAGCAGAAATAGCCTACAGTCCTCCTGGAAGGTTTCATCCTCCACACCGTTTGTTTTTGAGTGGGTGGTGAAAGACGCCCACAGCAAATTGTGCAGTCAGCGATTCTGAGTTATTTAAGATCAGATGAAAACTTCAAGTCCTAAAAAATGTGGCTTACACTGTAAGACTTCATAGCCATAAATGAGCAACTGCTGGGAGACGGCAGTGGTGAGCACCACCATGTGTGCCCGATTTGGCAGCGGTGTTCACTTAGGTGGATTTATGCAAGAAACGTACCAGTAGCTGCCTGCACTGAGTATCTGCAAGCACACATAGGACCTCACAGGACGGAGAGAAGGGTGCCTCTAGGTGACATTTATACGTGATTGTGGGTCTTTCAGAACTTTGACTTGAATTTCCTCAGTCGTCCCTTTTTGAGAATAGACTTAGGGGTCTTTATGTTGCTGGCCTTTTGTAATTTTATAACAAGGTTGCTAAGTTTTCTTGAAAGACCTGGGCAGTAAGCACTCTAGGCTTTGAGGGCCCTACCATCTTGCCGTAACTTGCCGTTGCCAAGTGGAAATAGCCCCTGACGTACCTAAACAGGTGGGTGTGGCCCTGGTCCAGTTTAACTTTATGTAGGGACACTGAAATTTGAACTTCATATGATTTTCATGTGCCATGGAATATTATGCTTTTAATTTTTCTTCAACTGTTTAAAAACATCATAGTAACTCTAACTTACAGGTTGTAGGGATGCAGGCAGAATGCAGAAGTGGCTCATCGACTGTGGTTTGCTGACCACTGTTCTAGGTCATGGCAGTATGTTCTAGAAGGTTTGCTGACTGCTGTTCTGGGTGAGGGCAGCCTGTCATGTAGCTGTGGTGCTTCAGGCTCCTTCTCTTGTTGGTACTGTTGGCTCGTGGTTCCGGCTGGGTGGCCCGGTCTGGGCTGTGTGTGTCTATGATTACAGATTGAGCACCACATTTTCCATAATGCTGCTGGACAGTGGTCCCTTGGGTGTGACCAGGCAGGGCTGGTTGGGGGTGCCAGCAACATTGCAATGCTGCCAGCACGCTGGAATCTGCTGTCCTGCAGCTCTGGACTTCTCTGGGCTGTGTGCAGCCCTCAGAGCCACAAGCCTGTGGAGGTGTTCAGTCTCTGTCACCTGGGTCATTAAGTCATGCTAATTGCTCCCACCCTGGCGTAGTTTCTTCCGACCTCATTGGGAAATGGTGAATTGACTGGCTGCCTCTGTGCAGAGCTGCCCTCAGGGGAGTCCACGGATGCCCCAGGCAGCACTGCTCCCGCCGTGGGCACCCGGTGTGTGCAGTCCCTGCGACAGGGTGCTGCCGTCCCCCGGAACAGGGACAGGACGCGGGGACGCTGGCTTCCCCTCCAACACAGGCTCCTTGGCATCCTCTGAATGAATGAATGTTTTCCTGTTCTAATTACATCTCTGCCATGGGATTCGAGAGAAAATCAGTTCCTCTTTTTGTCTCCTGCAGGGTGGAAAGGGACGCATCGGAGTGGTCATTTCATCCTACATGCATTTCACCAACGTCTCGGCCAGGTAGGAGGGAAGCATCCGTGCTGCCGTGGCATTGGGAAGCTCCGAGACTGGGCGAGGGGGACGCTGGAGCCTGGGGGCTGGCGTGGAGGCCGCGGCTTGGCTGACCCGTGCCCTCGTGCCCCTGGTGCCTAGAAACCTAGCTCCAGCTAAGGGTTTACCCTCATGAGAAGGACATCTTCCTAGGTGTGCGGCTATGTATGATTCATGCTGAAGACTTCCATGCACACATCGAAAATAAAGTGAGCACACTGCCGTTCTCCAAGAAAAACAATAGGGATAAACGTTACTGTTGTTAAAATCATGAGCAGGGCTGTCTCGTTGAATACCTCACACCCTGTAAATAGTAATGGCCACGGCTGCTGCGTTCTGCATTCACTGGGCCTCTGGGAAGCACTTTGCATATTTCCGTTTTCTCCCTCCATCCTCCTAAGTAACCCAGGAGGAAGCTATCATCACTCCCACTTTACAGATGAGGAAACTGAGGCTCGGCAGAGTTAGGCAGCTTGCTCATGGTCTCACAGCAGGCGAGCCCCGTGGGGAGCCAGGTCTGGTCCAGTTCTCAGGAGGTGGAAGAGTAATTGGGGGACTTGGGAGCTGCCACAGTGGGGGTGTGGGTGCTGCTAGCAGGAGGCCAGTCCTATCAGCCAGGCGCGACGGGCACAGCGAGGCCAGTGAGGCACTGGGCGTGAGCCAGCCCTCCTGGCTCTGGGGCAGCGCGAAGTGTGCCCAGATATACTTCCCAGAGCACACATCTCCGCTCACACTGAAATCCAGTTCAAAAATATCACTCTTTATGGGTTTTGCATCTGCATTGCCCTCTCTTTTCAATGGCCACTTTGTGAAGAATGAACTACTCCATTCTGGGGAAATATAAGCCTATTCATATTAGCCAATAAACCCTTTCCTTTCTAGCAGTAAGGGATGAAATTTGACTTTCCGAATGTTTTCTCTGGAAACAAATTGGGGAGCTCGTGCCTGCCAGGGAGGAAACCCAACCCCCCAGTGAAAAATCATATACCTTCTTGGTGATAATGAGCGTTTGTGTATGTGCCAGACGAGTTGAGATTCCTGGTCACATTGAATCCCTCAACGGAGCCAAAGGCATTGGTGAGAGACCAGACTTTGCCTGGCAGATTCTGGACAGAGCCCGCCCTCACGTGTCTGCCCGCAGCAGCGCAGCTCTGTCTGGGTCCCAAGTTCCATGTGCTGTGCGCAGTCCTGGCACTTGTAGAAAGTGCAGAGACTAAGAGGTTCATTCACTTAAAGCGCATCACTGACACTGTTTCTAAAAGCCCTCCTTTTTCCGAATAGTCAACGCATATCTCAGCTGCACGCGTCGGGTGATTTACACGAATCTCTCTAGGCCTCGGGGTCCTCACCTGGGACATGGGAGTGATGGTTGTGCCTCGTGGGGTTTTATGACAATTCAGTGTGTTATTGTACATAAGGCACTTGGAACAGCACCAGTACTCAGGTATCAGCTGCCACACTCACAGGAGTAACAGTATTAAGTACTTTTCAATAAAATGGAGTGACACCACGACACTTTTGTAACCTGCTTTTCTAAATTAGCACCCTTTCCTAAATGTCTTCCCTGACATCATGTAAGTGACTGCATGGTTCTTCATTTGACAAATAGAATATTACATAATTGAGCATTTGCTGATTTTGCCTAGCTAAAATCAGCTTCAAATGATTCTCCACTTGAAAGCATGCCATGATAACAGATTCTCACATATGCGTTTTTGATCATTTCTGCTATCTGCCCCTTAGATGTTGTTCTCAGAAGTAGACTAATCACAGGGAGCACACATTTTTAAGGCCTTCGTCACAAACTGTGCTCCAAATCAAAACGCAAACTTCAAGTTGCAAAGTAGGAAGAAAATTCTTGTACCAGCCATAAAAGTAAGAGTTCAAGAAGGCAGAATCAGTGCTAATGTTATTATTACTAATAACAAGATTAACACTGCACATCAACATCGGCCAAAATGCATTATCAGCGTTTAATGACACAAGTGAATTCCAGAAAGAGGAATGCTTAACAGTGAATGGTGGATATGTAACTATACTTTTCTAGTTAAAAAACAAATGCATTCAATGTGTGAAATACTCCGTGTTTAAGTGGACCCTTCTGTTGTGACAGCCCCACCAGCCCAGCCCCTTATTCAGACAAGTGCAAGCTGTGATTTATCCATCTTATAGCGTGTGGTGAAGGTCAGGTCACGCTAAATTTCATGTTGAGTGCTTGCCTTTGTCCTTCTGCCTCTCTCTGCATGTTCTCTTCTAGGTCCTGTGTCTGTCCTTTTTCTGCAGGGACACATACACATTCTAAGGAGAGGGCCCACACTTAGATCAGATTTTTCAAGGAAGCTTTTGGCTCAGACAAGTCTTAGTGTGGACTTACTAGTGTCAAGTTCCACGATTTATGTGGAGTCAGATCAGGAAAGCCCATGGATGCCCCATTGTGGGGTTTCCTGAAGATGCTGCTGGGTGCACTTGGGGGCATTGTGGAGCTGGGGTTTAGAGGCCTACAGGTTGTTGGAGAGTCACTTCACACACGTGACTCTGCAGCCCTGAGGCCTCGGATAGCTGTGCACTTCCTCCGGGCCACAGTGTTCTGACCCCTCTGAAGCCTGTGGATAGACAGGACTCCCTGATGTGGCCCTCAGGCCATCCCCTGTGGGTCCCAGACTCACTTCTTGGGCTTGATGAGATGTCCAGGAACTGCAGTGCTCCAGGCATGGCCCAGGACCCTCCTGACCTGACACTAGGGTCTGCCGGCTGCCCTCGGCACAGCCCACTGAAACCTGCCTCCTTTGTTTGGAGCCAGTATGGTAATGGGACAGTTAGGATGCCAGGCCTGTGCCACCGGTGAGAAATGGCTGCTGGGCGACTCTCCTGAGAGTGGTGGGTGGGGCGCAGCCAAGTGCCACACCCTGGGGCAGGGGTTTCCCATGAGATTTCAGACCCTGAAGCCCTGGCTTCCACTCTGGCCTGAGCATATTCCTGTGGGGGGTTTGGGGTCCAAGGAGAGAGGCTAAAGTGGATGTACGTGGCAGTAGCAAACAGTAACGCTCTTCTGGTTGCCATGGCTCAGCACAGCCACAGGACCTGTCCCCTGTCCCCCAGCTTGCCATGGCAGCCACAGAGTTAATGCTCTCTCTCTCTTTTTCTGCTTCCCCAGCGCTGACCAGGCTCTCGACAGATTTGCAATGAAGAAGTTTTATGACGATAAAGTTTCAACTTTGATGCAGCCTTCCCAGAAGCGGTATGTATCTGTCCCGGAGCAGAGTGAAAAGGCAAATGAGGTTTTACATTTAAAAATGTAAGGACAGAAGAGGCACCTCCCCTGACCAGCTGGGAAGAGGAGGGGAGGGCTTGTTGTCCGGAGCGTGTGGGTGGTAGGGACCCCTGCCTGGCTCCATGTGGACCCCGACTCCCTTCCCACATGCTCAGCAATCGCATCCTCCGTGCTCGCGGCGAGTTCCTTCCCTTTGCTCTGCTGGAACTGGGTTCTGTCTCCTGGACCAGAGGTCTGTAACAGGCTGGATCGTGAATGTTCTGGGCTTTGCAGGCCACTTGGTCTCTGTCACCACTAGTCTAACACAAGAGTGGCCCTCAGAGGTAGGAAACGAGTGAACTGGCTGTGTTCCAATAAAACTTTATCAATGCACAGGTTCCTGGTGGTAGTTGGCTGACTCCTGCAGTAGATGGTCAGCACCCGAGGCCAGGGGGTCTTTCTCTTACCTTGGCCTCCCCGGCCCACCTCCCCTTCTCTCCTGCCCTGAGTGTTCCTGGCAGATGCTGTGGAAGGGCCCTGAGGGAGCAGACTTCCTTTTGCTGCCCACCTCCAGGTGAATCCACGCTGTCACCCTGGCCCAGGTTGGGGAGGGTCAGGGTGTGTGGCAGTGAGAAGGGCCCTAGCCGCCCTCCTTCCAGACCCACTTCCTCTGCGGGTGGTGATGGAAGCTAAGCAAGTAGTCACTGCATTTTCATTTTAAAGCAAACAGCAGGGAATTTGCACAAGAATTGCCAAGGCAATTGCCAAGATGGCTTTCCTGCCCCTCACATCTGTTTCTTCAGTGCCAGAGGGCTTGGCCAGCAGACGTGGGTGGACGGAAGATTCCACATCTAGGAGGCAGGGTCAGAGGTATGTTTGTTCAGGAGCTGGGTCTTGATATTTTGACCTGGGAAAGTGATTTCAAAGATTGCCAAAGGCACTTTTTCTTTTTGTCCACGATGTTTCCAGTGGCCAGGTCTGTTTGCGTTCAGACCCGGGTGCATTGACCGTGTGGGACCGTGGGTCTGAGCCTGACCGTGCCCTGCTCTGAGCAGTGGGCCCCGCAGGGAATGTGAATTGCATAAAAACAGTGTTTTATTAGTATTACAGAAACCCCCCTTATCTGAGGTTTCAGAGGTCCACTGGAGGTCTTGGAATGTATGCCTCGTGAATAAGTGGGGGGACTCTACACTTAAACAGCCCCTTGGTTCTATTTTGAACCATTAAGTGTCATTTCTCTTTTGAGCAGTTTGCAAAATGGTGGCTTTCCTAAGTGCTCCCGTGTGGGACGTGAGGGTAAACTGGGAGTAACCCACCCAAGGTGCTCAGCACACACCAGGGGACAATGTTTGCCTTGTTTCCTTCCTTTTTGTTTTTACCTTTTGACCCCCTTCACCCATCTCTTCCACCCTCCCACCTCTTGCAACCACCAATCTGTTCTCCATATCTTTGAGTTTGTTTTGTTTTGCTGTTTTTTTTTTTTTGAATTCCACATATAAGTGATATCATACAGTATTTGTCTTTCTCTGTGTGACTTATTTCACTTAGCATAATGCCCTCAAGGTCCATCCATGTTGTCTCAAATGGCAAGATTTCATTCATTTTTATGGTATTTTCCGTTGTATATATAGACCACGTTTTCTTTATCTGTTCATCCATTGATGGACACTTAGGTTGTTTCCATATCTTGGCGATTATAAATAATACTGCAGTGAACATGAGGGTGCAGATATTTTTTCGAATTAGTGTTTTCATTTTCTTCTAATAAATACCCAGAAGTGGAATTGCTGAATCATATGGCAGTTCTGTTTTTAATTTTTTGAGGAAACTCCGTACTGTTTCCCATAGTGGCTGCACCAATTTACATTCCCACCAACAAGGTTCCCTTTTCTCCACATCCTCACCAACACTTGTTATTTCTTGTCTTTTTGATAATAGCCATTCTAACAGGTGTGAGGTCATATCTCATTGTGGATTTGATTTGCGTTTCCCTGATGGTTAGTGACATTGGGCGTTTTTCAGGTCTTTTTTGGCCATCTGTTTGTCTTCTTTAGAGAAATGTCTGTTCAAGTCATCTGCCCATTTTTTTAGTTGGATTGTTTGGGGTTTTTTTTGCTATTGAGTTGTGTGAGTTCTTTATAGACGTATATATATCTTATTGGATGTATGATTTGCAAATATTTTCTCCCACTCCATAGATTGCCCTTTTACTTTGTTGATAGTTTCCTTTCCTGTGCAGAAGCTTTTTAGTTTGATGTGGTCTCATTTGTTTATTTTAGCTTTTGTTGCCTTTGCTTTTTGTTGCCTTTTTTTGTTGCCTTTGTCAGATCCAAAAAATCATCACCAAGACCAATGTCAAGGAGCTTTTCCCTGTGTTTTCTTCTGGGAGTTTTATGGTTGCAAGTATTACAATTAAGTCTTTAATTCATTTTGAGTTGATTTTTGTGTGTGGTGTAAGATAGTGGTCCAGTTTCATTCTTTTACATGTAACTGTCCAATTTTCCCAACACTACTTATTGAAGAGATTACCTTTCCCCATTGCATATTCTTTGTGCTTGTGTTGAAAATTAATTGACCATATATGTATGGGTTTATTTCTAGGTTCCCTATTCTGTTCCATTGATCTCTGTGTCTGTTTATATGCCAATACCTTACAATTTTTATTACTATAGCTTTGTAGTATAGTTTGAAATCACAACGTGTGATGTCTCCAGCTTTATTGCTCTTTCTCAAGATTGTTTGGCTATTAGGGGTCTTTTGTGATTCCATACAAATTTTAGGATTGTTTGTTCTATTTCTGTGAAAAATGCCGTTGGAATTTTGATAGGGATTGCATTGAATCTGTAGATTGCTTTGGATAATATCGACATTTTAACAATATTAATTTTTCCAGTCCTTAAGCATGGAAAATCTTTCCATTTATTTTTATCCTCTTCACTTTCTTTCATCAATGTCTTATAGTTGTCACTGTTCAGGTCTTTCAGCTCCTTGGTTACATTTATTCCTAGATATTTTGTTTTATTTTTTTGCAGTTGTAGATGGGATCATTTTCCTGATTTCTCTTTCTGATAGTTTGTTATTAATATATAGAAATGCAACAGATTTCTGTATGTTAATTTTGTATCCTGCAACTTTACTGAATTCATTTATTAGTTCTAACAGATTTTTGGTGGCATCTTTTGGTTTTCTATATATAATATCATATCATCTACAAATAGAGACAGGTTTACCTCTTTTGTTCTGATTTGGATGCCTTTATTTCTTTTTCTTGCCTAATTGCTGTGGCTGGGACTTCTGGTGCTATCTCAAATAAGCGTGGCAAGAGTGGGAACCCTTACCTTGTTCCTGATCTTAGAGGAAAAACTTTCCTCTTTTCACTGTTGAGTGTGAAGTTTGCTGTGGGCTTGTCATATCTGGACTTTATTATGTTGAAGTATGTTTCCTCTGTACCACTTCATTGAGAGTTTTTATCATGAATAGATATTGAATTTTATCAAATGCTTTTCCTGCATTTATTTAGATGGTCATGTGACTTTTATCCTTTCCATCCATCCAGAATGCTCAGCACATACCAGAAAAGAATGTTTGCCTTATTTTCTTCTTTTTATTCTTATTACTCATTGCATCTTTTTCATAGCATTGAAAGAGTTGGAAAAAGGGGAAAAAAGTCCCTTTAGCATGCCCATGGTTTTCATGTGTCGTTCCTGTCATCGCACACTTGAAGGTGTAGCATTCCCATATTGTGACGATGATGTGGATTCAGTTTTGCATTCCAGGGCTAATGTCCCCATGCCCTTAGATCAGGACAGTGTCATCCTTCAGAAGATGCTCACCAAATCATTACTGAGTAGGTAAACGACTGAGTGAATGCATAAGCTAAGTCTAGAGGAATATTTGAGACCAGAAGAACTTTCGGTGACCACATTTGTGGGGGCAGATGCTGTGATGGGAGTCATCACTGTGCTCCTAAACACCCCCAGGGGGAGCTCTGCTGGCTATTTCAGGACCGAACTCAAGAAATCACTTCAAAATCAGTCCCGTGGTAAGAGTGAATTAATTAGCATGGAGTTTGTGGCCAAGAAGCTTGGAGCCTCAACAATGAGCCTCCTCTGAGCCTTTGTGTAATTAATACTGGGTTTACGAGCTCGCGAGGCAGGAGGCCTGTTTGACAGGAGGTGAATTCTCTCTCACTTTGTTCCTTACTCTTAAAAGCCACAGAACAGTTGGCCTACGGCAGGCAGCCCTGCCATCAACAACCTATTTCACATTGCTTGTTCCCAGCAGCATTGCTGTGGCCAGGGGCTGTCCCCTCTTTTTGCACCTTTCACCTTGAGCAAACCCTGAGGAACAGCTTGTTGAAGCCCTGGTGTGGGCCTCTGGAGGTGCTGGTGACCACTGCTGTGCTGGAGGGTGCCATGAACTTGGAGGCCCTTTTGCTTTGATAAATAATTTAAAAAGTCCTTCTACAGTCTTAGTTGATCATCAGCATCGTGGAAATGATGAATTATATGATCAGAGTTACTGACCTCCTTTTCCTCTCCACATTTCCTTTCTTTCCAAGAAGGAATCAAGACAGCAGCACACATTTCTTGGCCCCGTTACTTTGAGTTTATTGTGGAGAATGACAGGGACAACTAACCTTTCCTGAGGGTGAGGGGCAAAGGAGACCCCTAGAAGGTCCTGGCGGGGGTCATTCCGGTGTCCTATGAGAGAAAGGGAAGAGAGGCCAAAAGTCTGGGCATGCAGAAACTAGGATGTCCTGGATATTTCTAATAGCTAAAAATTTCCTAACAGCATTATTTGGTTTTTGATAATTCTGTAATTTTTGACATGGTGCCTTGGGTTTCTGAAAGAACACTTGAACACAAGGCAAGGAAGATGGGGAGCAGGTGTCTACATCCTCTCTCAAAAGGATCCTACTTGGGGAATGTGGCCATGTGGCCAGCAGGTTTCCTGTGCTCTGTGCCATGGTGGCGCCTGCCACACTTCCTCCTGCCCCGGCTTGCAGAGTGGACATGAGGAGCAGGGTTGTTCCACAGGGAGCCTTGCAGAATTGACCGGCTTGGCCTTCCCCTCTAGTCATGATGATCAGGGTGTTGGCAGTGTCCACTTGGGTGACAAGGCCATGTCCCCACCACAAGCTTGTTATGCACTCTCTCCCTAATGTCCATCCTTGCAGCCATCCTGCAGCAGAGGCCTGTTACTCTCCTGTTACAGGCCAGGGAAGGGAGCGCTGAGGAGCATGAACAGGCAAGCTTGGGTCTCACAAACAGGGTAGGCTGATGGGGCGCAGCCCACGTCTCCCCTGCGGCTGTAGCGGCGAGGGCTGTGGAGGTGGATTTAGGAAGGCTGAGGGACAGATGTGCAGTGACAGCAGCTCCTTTTACTTACAAAAGTAGCACTTTCATCTTGGCTTTTATATAATCATGTTTTCAGGGAGATTTGAGTTTATGTCAAGTGCAATTCTCCTGTTTAGGGAGATTTAGAGAAACTCCAAATGTAAATTTCTGCTTTGGCAAGTGGTTGTAAATAATGCAGTGAACGCTGCAAATTTCAAGCTGCTTTAGAACACGAATGAAGCGCATGTGCTTATGTTAGTCCCCAGGCAGCTAAATGTTCGTTTCTAAAACTTACTCGATAGTTGAGATGAAGCATGGAAAGCATCCTCCGCAGGGAGTTATTTTCTCAAAAGAAAGAAAAGATAGTGACAGGAAAATAATGGTGCTGTTTGAAAATAGGCTTCTAATCTGTGCAGCTGTGAGAACTGTGTTGCGTGGGTAGAAACTTTCTATTTTGGATACGATTGTTGTGATGGTCTTTAAGAGGGCACCTGACACCCTGTCATTCATTCATTCATTCTTATCTACCTTCACTGCCGTAGGTAAATACCAGGTATACAGAATTGAAATTGACCCTCTCTGTAATTTGCTGATGAAGTAATCATGAAATCCTTTCATTTGCTTTTGTTCCCTCTGATTTCCACCCGTGGTCTGAATTGTCTTTTCTTTGGTGAGGATGGCGGTTTCCAGGTCCTCTTGGGCGGACTCAGTCCTGTTAAATGTGGCCTGGTGACCTGGCCTCTGACTCTCAGCTCCACACAGGTCATCTGACCGCAGCCACAAGCACAGCTTCTATCTGCGGTGGACCGGGTTGCATTTATAAGGTGTCTGCGTAGGTGCTGATTTCTTTGGCCCTTAGAACACTGTTCTGTTTTCCAGGTCATACTCAGGTGGCTTCAGGTAGTGCTTCTCAGCCTGTTCGCCTGAGGGACTGATGAGGTTGCGAACGGGCTTTTGGAACAGCAGGATGAGGCCAGGCCGATGAAAAATTCATGAAAAAATTGGCATTTGTTTTACGATACAAAGGTTTTCTTTACCCCTACCCCCCACACACTAAAGTACAATTGATGCGCAGAGAGGTGATATGCTTAATTTGTGGCGTCAAGAATTGCTAACACCTGTGACAAGCCCCCAGGGGCCAGGGGTGTGCCCTGGACCAGGAGCACACAGGCCCGTGGTAGCTGGTGGAACCGGGGCCACTGATGCTCTGCTGTAGGATCTGGAATTTGGGATTTGCCTGTAGTTAGATGCCTACAGGACCTGGTAAAAGCACCAGAGACAGTGAGGGGCAATGTGCTGCCTTTACTCGAATCCCGGCCCTGCCTGGGTTCTGGGTCGTGGGCGGGGGGGTCAGCAGACCCCTGGCTGGGCATGCAGAGCCAAAGGCCTCGAGCTGACCTCTGGCTCATCTGTGTAAACCCTCAGCCATACATTTGTGGTCATCACAGCTGGAGGGAAGGACAGGGGTGCTGTGTCAACTCTAACTACACACCTTACAAAAATCAATCTACGAATGACCTTTGTCATGTGTCCCCGTCTTGGGAGTGGGATGGTGTGGTGATGGGGTTGGGGTTAGGTTTTCTTCAATGACCGTTCTGATTGCAGTCCTGCTTATTCTAAGCCTTAGGGTAAACCTTTGCAATATCACAGAATCCGGAACTCTGACTTAGAACTTATGATTGTATTATATCCTGTGAATAAGGAACCAAAAAATGACTTTACTTCCACAAAGTTAGGCAGTAGACTTGCTGGAAAGTAGCATTTCATTAATAGAAAATACCCTGAAATATAAATAAATTTTATTTTTTCCTTATTATGAAAGCATGTGAAGGAATAAGTTGCATTTTACGTTAACATTTTTTTGACTTTGATTCACCTAAAAATATGAATCTATATAAAGCGGATTTCTAAAAAATGCAGAGGAGAATTATATACCAAGAGCTTGTAATTTTTTGTATTGGCTGAGCGGTGGATTAGTCAGCCGTTTGTGGACCGATCTGGGAAGCTGGTGACTATTTGGAGCTGTTTCAGGAGGGAGGGCTTGCTGGTCGGGGTCCTGGGTCCTGGGTCCTGGGTCCAGGGTCCAGGGTGGAGGGCTACCGGCTCCTCCCTTTGCATCTCTGGCCCCGTGTGACTGCGAGGCCCTGCTCTTTGGTGTCATTTGCTGGGAGCTCACAGGGAAACAGCGTTCTGCTGTCACGTTGACTGTCCTCACTGAAGGAAGCTACTTCTGTGCTCTCTCTGGCCACTGGGCAACAGTGCTGGCCAGGCTGTGTCAGCGGACATGGAGGCTCCATGGCCATCATGAGGAGCACAGGCTGATGACCTGGGTTGGGGGAGAGATGCCGCTCCCCCGGAGGGTGGCTGTTGGCCTCTCACAGGACTGTGGCTGTAATGAAACCCAGGTGGGCTCTGGGCTCGGCTGAAATCAGACTCCTCATGCCACCCCCAGCCAGGAGCCCCACGCGTCTCTGGGCTGCGGGATCCTCCACGTTTGCATGAAAATGCAGAACAGAAACTGACCCACCATGATGCCTGGTCGGTGTGCTCCTCGGGCCCATGGGTGTCCAGGGTGAAGGACTGTCTTGCCCGGAGTGGTCAGTGCAGACTGCCTAAGCAAATGGCCAGGCATCCGCAGGGTAGACATGCCAGGCTGGGCCACCAGCAAGCCTGACAGGCTGAGGAAGTGGATTGTCTGGTGACCAGGGTGCCCAGCTCTGGAGGAGGGAAGAGCTGCTGTCCAGAGCAGACAGTGACTCAAGGCCCCCAACTAAATGTCGGTGATGTCTTTTCCTGTGCTCAAAACCAGGGAACTAAAGAGCCCAGGAAATCTGCCGTGTGTAACATTTGAGTGATTAAAAGTAGTTGGACAATTCACTTGAATATTCCAGTGTCTGCACACGATAGAGTTAAGGAGTCTTTTTATCAAGATGGAAGCTACCACCGGGAAGGCGTGTGGAGCCATCTGGTGGCCAGGCCCTGGTAACCGTGGCTCAGCCATCTGGCCTCCTGTGGCCGCCAGGGTTTCCATCAGGCCTCATGGCTTTGGGGAGGTTTCCTCCTATTCTGAAAGAGAAGAGATGCTATTTGCCACCAAGAAAATGGAAACACTGTGAAAGGTACCTAAGCCAAAGCATATGTTCCTTTCTGACATTTTCCTAAAAGGATGAACTATAAGTAAGGTTTTTAAACTTTGGTTTTAACATTTACCAGAAATTTCCTACTATTCAGTTTACTTTGTAGGCAAATTCAGCTGCTTGAAATAATGGACCACGTGTGAATTGCAGGCATAAATTAGAGCTTATGTAACGTAAGTGGGGCTGAGCCTGATGAGGGTCTCGGTCCAGGGCAGGGTGGGCCTTGGCCCGTGGGGCGTGGATGAGGCCGAGTGGCTGCAGTGTGGAGGAGCCTGTGCTGCACAGCCCTGTGATTCAGTCAGTGCTCCCTCCCTCTCCTGTGTGGCTCTGTGTAGGCATGAGAGATGCCTGTAGATGGTGGGGTCCTGCGGGGTTTTGTTTTGTTTTGGAGTCAGACCCTCCAGGAGGAGGGCGGGCCCGCGGCCAGGCGGTGTCAAGGAGCATGGCAGGTCTACACCTACTTTCCAGGCACCGCCACCACATCTTGCCTCAGGACGACCCAACAAGGAAATGCTTCTAGTGTCGTAGAAGCTCCCCTCTAGCCGGCAAGTGCACACGCAGGGCGCATGCAGTCAGCGCGGGCGCCCAAGGCTGCGCGTGTTGTTCCGAGAGGGCAGGTCTTCCTCGCGCACGAGCGTGGATGGTATGTCCCTGTTGCCGGCCCATGTTCAGCCTGGGGAGTCCAGAGGTTCTTGATGGGGTCACATGCCCGGGGCTGTGGCTCTCCAGGGTGTGGGCCAAAGACTTGGGTGCCGAGACCTGGGAAGAGCAGGCTGTTTCCTCGTTTCCCACCAGCCCCACCCGGGCTCATGGAGGGCACTTTGTGGAAGCTCTAAGCTGGCTGTCCTTGGCAGGTACGTGCAGTTTCTCAGCGGGCTCCTGTCGGGGACGGTGAAAATGAACGCCTCTCCCCTTTTCCTGCACTTCGTCATCCTCCATGGCATCCCCAACTTTGACACGGGTGGAGGTGAGTATCTTCCACGGAGCTCGTCTCCAGATTTGCGCCCTGTCCTGTGGCTGCAGCAAAGGAGCCTTCCCTTCCCTCCTGAGTGGGCCATGCCTGGGATCCGGTACTCAGCCCTCCTGGTCTCTGACTGGACGAAGCCGTCAGAGTGTGGCGAGGCCAACTTGCACATGAGGGGAAGGACAGGTGGCCGGGGAGGGAGCAGACCCCTGCCCCACGAGCCCGGTGTCCCTTGCTCTGTGGTCCCACTCCACACTCAGCTTCCACCAGCCTCGGAGGCAGCAGGCGGGCTGCTTGTCTCAGGGCACCTGCCTCTTTCTGTTTGCCACACTCTCGCTCGTCTGTACGGTTCCACATCTTTACAGATGGTTCTGCCTCTCTTTCAGTGTGTCGGCCCTTTCTGAAGCTCTACCAAGCCATGCAGCCCGTGTACACGTCAGGGATCTAGTAAGTACGGCTGCTTTCCTGGGGACTTCTGGGAGCCTGGGAGTGGGCCTAGCCCGGGAAGGGAGTGGGAGGGCTAAGGCAGGGGATGCCTGGTAGCCTGTGCCCTCTCCTCCCGCCCTGGCAGCGAGTCTTGCTGCTGTCATGCTGGTTGGCTCCATAAAGGGGCATGGGCACTGGAGCCTGGAGATAACAGAGGGCCAGGCACTGTGAGGAAGTAAACACATGGGAGGGTCCTGTGACAGGGTTCGCCTCTTTCTCCCGTTTGCATTTTAGACAAAGGGCAGACATACATCCTCAGAATTTGTACAAATTTCTAGACTTTTTTTGGTTGCCTTTTTTGTGTTTGGATAGGCATTTTATGAACATTTATAGAAAATGAATAAAGGTAAAAATGTTCTCACCACCGTGTCATCACTCAAAACGAGCTGTCGTCACATTTCTGGGCTCCTGCTCGACTCACCCATCAGTGATGGTGTGACCTTTGCACCCTCAGCTTATTACAGAAGCTGTGGCTGTCACACCCCTGGGATCCCCACTGTGTGTCCCACCAGGCATAGGCCCTGGGGTGGACCCTGATGTTGTTGTCAGGACCCTGCCTGGCCCGGTGGCCTTTTTGTACCTTTTAGACTCATTTCCATGGGAGAGAGTCTCAGGAATTGGATTCCTGGGCCAAGTGGGATATTTTGTGTAATTTCTGAGTTTTCAGTTGTAGGGTTCCTTTTATTGAAATATATTGTTTCCATGTCATCACGAAATTACACAATGATGTACCTTCTTGTTTATTCCAAAGCAACATTGGCCCAGAAAACCAAAGCAGGATCTACATTGCCATAGAGCCGGCCCAGCTCCTGAAAGGGGACATCATGGTGAGTGCCACAGCCTGTCCCTGCTCTCCTGGTAATCACAACTCAAAAAGGAAAACAATGTCATCTTCAGTAACATCAACCCGCTCACCCTCCAAAAACTTTAGGAAGAATGCAAAGTAGCCTTTACCTTAAGTCAGTTGATTAATTTTCTGAGTAAAGCTGTTTTAACGGAAGAGACAGAACAAATCGTTGGAGCCACTTGACATGTGGACTTGTGAAATTAAAGCCCTAGCTGGGCCACTGCACTTCCGAGGGCTCCCATTCCCTGACACACATGTAATGTGTGATCCTAACGTGATTGTAGGCCTGCCAGGAGTCGCTGTAGACATAAAATATTTCTTTATCGGTCGTAGCCGAAGCGTGGGACGCAACTAGTGTATTGCAGGCTGGTTAACAATCAAAACAGTGGTTTCTCTGGACAGTTTGGATTCTTGGGTGTGCTGCTTCTTGGGTGAGATTAGCTGTTCTATTTTGCTGTTTATCTATCTTGAATATAGAAAAATGCATACATCTAACATAATTTTAGAGAAATCTGTCTGAAATAAGGTAAACTTTTAAGGCACGCGTGTGGCTTCCCACATGCAGAGTAGCTTTCACGTAATCCTTCCATGGCCAAGGAGGACACACTGCCCTAGGAGAGTAAGACTGTTAAGGAGTTGGCTTTTCATTTTATTATAAATATCTCATCCAAAGTTTTTGAGGATTCTCATTAATTTCCCCTAAAATTTTAGATTTTAAATCCCTTTCTCCGTGGTTGGTGAACTCCCACCTTGCTGCATTCTGCATTCTCACAAAAATCAGGTCAGTGAGGTTCATGAAGATAAAGACCTCTGGATACTCTCACACCCACTGCATCCCTTTGCACGGTCACTGGGGGAGGGGCCTCCTGCTTCCACAGCTACAGAGGTCTGAGTCCAGCTTTGCACACCGTCGTGAGAGAGGGGTCTGCAGGTCCAGAGGTGCACAAGGGGGAATAGACAGCAATAACACCAACAGTAATTTGGTCTAGCTATTTCAAGGCGTCACGCCGAGTACTTTGCAAACGTCACGTTCTTCCATCCTCGCAACGACCTCAAGATGAAAGAGCAGGTGTTCCTGTTTCATAGGTGAGAAAGCCCAGGTGTAGGGTGGTGGTTACACTTTCATAAGCCCGTTTCCTTAGCCATGGTGCTGCACAGCCCCCAAAGAAGAATGACCCGGGCATGCGAGGTTTCTGCTGGCGTTCTGCAGAGCAGCTCACGGGCCTTATGCCTTTGATTAGGAGAGACAGGACAGGGAAGGGATGCCTCTGCTCCTGGGCATCTCCACATCTTGGCCTGGGCGTGCAGCCCTTGGCTGTGTCTCCCAGGAAACCCTAGGATTTTTGGGCAAGGGGGCTAAGCAGTATTAGGCACCTGCTGTGTGCTGGGCACTGACAGGGGCTCTCTATGGCTGTGGCTTTGGTTTGCCCACCAGCTCTGTGCACTGGGTGTAGTATTCCAGCTTTAAAAAGAGAGGCCAAGAGAGGCTGGTGGAGTTAGGTCATGCACTAATCATCTGGCTACAGGCTATTGCTTTGTCCCCATGGCATTACACTTGGCACAGGAGAGGGCTTCACAGTCAGCATCTCCAGGCTGGGTGCTCCCTCTGGTCAGTGGTGAGTAGTTATGACTGAGTCTCTTTGTGATGACCTGAGGGAGATGGCTGAAACACTGAGATGTGGAGAGTGGCTCTCATGCCAGAAAGAGCACCGGGGGTGAGGGGCTCTCACCCCACCTGACTGTGGCCGGCTGTCTGCAGGCTCTTCTTGAGGCAGCGGGGTGTGGCTGGTCCAGAGGTGGGGGGCCCTAGTCTGCCCCTCCCCCTCCTTTCTCCTCCTTCCTCCATCCTTCCTTCTTCCTTCCCTCCCACTGTCTCCTCCCTCCCTCCTTCCTTCCGTACCATTAATTTATTTATCTAATAGTCCCTTTTTGAATGTTTTGAGCCTTCTGAGTCTCTGTGTTGGGCCCTAGCACAGGAAGGAAGGGAGGGACGCAGTGACATCTTTGTCCTGGAGGAACCTGTCGGGGAAGTGGACATTTCACAGGAGGGGGATCTGCAGAGCTGCACACCCAGAATGGGCGGTGATGGACGAGGTGGGTGGGTTGCAAGGGTGCAGGTGGAAGTGCCCTCTGAGTTGGGTGGGAAGCACTGGGGCTGAGGGCGTGGCAGTACCCAGGCCGTGAGGCGCCAGAGGGTGGGCATGTGTTAGGATGTCCTTGTGGGAATTAGTTGTCCTGGGAGGTTGAAGCTAGGCGCTGAGGGCTTGGAGGTTTGTGTAGCTTCCTTTTGGGAAATGTTACTGAAGCTCTTTCCAGTGTCCTGAAAACGCAGTGAATCACACCTTGAGGTTAACCCCATAGGAAGGTGAATTGGAGGAATAGGGAGAATGGGGGGAGAGAAGACTTGGTCTCTGAGTGGGAAGAACGAAGTCCTGCAGGTGTACGTGAGCGACAGCAAATTGGGAGTGGTGGTCCTCCCTGAGATTGATGCGGCCCAGGGGCATCACGCAGTGGTGACTGGCCTTGGTCACATGTCTGGGCTCCAGCCAGGTCTACGGCTTAAAGGGTCTGGGTGGCTCAGACAAGTTGCTCTGCCTCTCGGAGTTTAAAGTCTTCCTTCTGCTACTTGAGGACCATACACAGGGTTTGTGAGGATTAGGTGAGCGAGGACAGCTGGCCTGGGGTGAAGCCCACACTGATGTGAGCGCGGCTGACTGTGGCTTGGCCAGGGGATGGCCACTGCCTCCACCCCTGGAAGACCCCTGGCAGGCCCCATCCGATGTTCCCCGCCGCTGTCCCAGCCCCTTGGCAGGCACCAGGGCCTGAGCCACGGAATGCATTTGAGCGGGCGGGGTGGGGTCATTTGGAGGGGACGTGGGCGTTGAGGTTTGGCCTTTGGTAACAGGGAGGCAGGTCCGGGAATGGGGTGGGGCGGGTGGAGAGGAGTGAGGTGGGTGAAGGAGGCGCCGGCAGACGTGCTAGGACTTGGCTCCCACGTGCCCTGGGCATGTGGCGAGCTCATGGAGCTGTGCGCTGCTCCAGCAGGAAGGCTTGGTCCTGTGTGTTTGGGACGCTGCTGCCTGCACTGTCCTTAGATGAAAAATGGTGCCTTCTGGGCATCCACAGCCACATGAAAGGTGCCTGTCTCAGCGAGTTTGTGGCCCACGGATTAGATCCACTGACTACACAGGCCTCTCGCTGGGGCGTCTGGCACTTCCATCTTCCATCTTTGCTGCTGCAGGAAGCCTGTAGGGTGATGATTTGTCCCTTCTCTGAAAATTTTATTTCCAAGTCACACTTGTGAGTCTGTTCAATGCCTGCAGAGGCACTCTGAAAGACGAGCTGCAGATGCGGGTGCTGGGCCAGCGAGCATGCGCTGAGGGCCTGTGGCTAACTCTGGAGATGAGCAGCGCCGAATGGGGAGGTGAAGGACAGACACAGCGGGGCCTGGGGGCTGATGGTCTAGAGCCCTTGGGGTGTTGTGTGGACCCCCGTCTTGCAGCGCTGGGGAGCTCGTGGGGTCCTGAGCTGGGCTGGAGGGTCCTTGAGGCTCTGTGAAGCATGGAGCACAAACAGGGTTGTCGAGGGGAGAGAGGACCCCACAGTCATGGGGAGAACAGAGAAGTGAGTGAAGCAGCAGGCCCTGTGAGGGCTGGCGTGGGCGCTCAACCAGGGACCCTCTGCCTCCTCCTGGTGTCTCCCGCCAGCCTGGCCTGGGACAGATCTCTGGGTCTCCTCTGCCAGCCTAGAGGACGAGCTCCTCCTCCCTGTGGGCACCAGTGTTCCCTCCTGCTCTCTTGTCCAGGTTTCAGGAAAGCATAGTTTTTGCCCAACTGCCCCTCCCTTCTCCTCTCATCCCTCCACCCACCTCACCTCCAGTCACATTCCAGAGACCACATCACTGGAGGCCGCATCACCAAAGGCTGCCTCATTTTGGTCTTCTCTGTGGCATTCACCATCACGTGCACTCTTTCTCTTTGCTGGAGCATCCTCTTCCTCAGTGCCAGCCTGTAGCCCCTTCCTCTTCTCCTGGGCATCCCTGGGAGCCTCACCAGCTCCCTGGCAGCTGTCTCTGAGCTGGTGTCCTCTGGGCTTCCATCTCTTCAGGGTACTTCTCTTCTTGCCTCTCTGCCCCTCCTTGCTGGGTCCAAGACACCCCTTATTCATGTCTGCCACCAGTGCTCCAGCCCCTGGTTCACACGTTGTGTCTTCCAGCCCACTAGCATCCATTATGCTGGTTTCTGGGGCCCTCCCCACCCCTGCCCCATGCTCTACCTGTGAGCTGCGCCCTACTATGTCTTCTCTGTGGCACCACATTTCATTAGTCTTGCAGATTCTCTGCTCGGATGTGTCCTGAATCCTGCTGCTGTGACACGTGAGTTCCCTTCCTCCTGCCAGGGCTGCTGTCCCATGCAGTGTGACCCCCACTGAGCACGGCATTTCCCTACTGCAGACCAGCGTCCTCCCCATGGGGAGTGAGGTCCCAAGCTCCTCCACATGGCATACGAGCCCCTTGTCGTTTATCCCCAGAGAGGCTATATTATCTGTCATGTTCTTCACATGGCCCAAGGGCCCTTTCCTCTGGGTCTTCCTAATGCTGCCCACTCATGTCGCCCACATCAGACGTGGGTGTCTGTGCTGCTATGATTGGGGCACATCGCTGTGCCCTCCTGTGGGCTGGTCCGTATTTGATGCTCCATCATGATAGGTGCCTCCATCTGCCTCCCCAAAGGATGCTGAGCCTTTGAGGCAGGGCCATGTCCTTGTCAAAGCCTCTCCAGAGGTGGCCACTGTGCTTGTCAAGGGTGGTGGCTCAGCTTTGCTACCAGCTGATGGGGCGGGTGCTGTGCCCAGCACACCGTCATTGTCCCCACTTTACAATCCAGAGCCCACAGCTGAGGGAGAATCCTGGACAAGCCCACACCCAGCAAGCTGGCCAACTGGGTCTCCACTAAAAGCTGCCTTGTTAGCCTCTCCTGGGGCTGCTGGCCCCCTGGGTGGGTAGGGACAGCCTGGCTTGATGAGCCATGGGCGATGCTGCAGCCTGTGTATTCCAGGCCCACCTGCGTCAAAGCAGAAGCCAATGTGTGTGAAGAACGGTGGAGAGTTCTGGCATCCAAGCATTTTCTAGCCGTGGCGTCTCTCGGAGTGAATGTTTTGTGCCATGGAGGCACCCTATCTGAATTTTTGTTTCTGTTAGAAATGCTGGCAAATAGGATCTCCAGCTCTTGTCACAGATGCTGGCCTTGATAAAACACTGCCCTTCTTGCCCCTTTATGCCTTCCTAACAGTATTTTCAGGATGTTGTTATTATTTGATTTATACTTACTGTGTTTATGGTGCATTTTTGTACACTCTGCACTTATTTTCTGCAGCATTATCAGATAGGAGGAGGATGATGTGGGTTGCAGCTGAAAAAAAAGGTGTTTTTCCATCACATGGGGCAGTTTTTCCTTATGCCATTCACAGAAATGATTACCTAAGAGGTTTGGTTCATTTATCTATCGCTAAGGAGCCCAGAAGTACTTTTAACCTCTTGTATGAGTTTCCCGGGGCAGCCATAACAAAGTCCCATAGACTGGGTGCCTTAGATGACGGAAATTTATTTCTTCATGGTCCTGGAGGCTGGAAGTCTGAGATCAGTGTGTTGGCAGGACTGGTTCCTCCTGAGGCCTCTCCTTGGCATGTACACAGCTGTCTTCTCCCTGTGTCCTCACTTGGTGGTCCCTCTGTGTGTGTCTGTCCTGATCTCCTCTTCTAATGAGAACACCAGTCACACTGGATTAGGGTCCACACTGATGACCTCATTTTACTTTAATCACCTCTTTAAAGACCCTATCTCCAAATATAGTCACACTCTGAGGTCCGGGTAGTTAGGGTCTCAATGCATGAATTTTGTGGGGACACAATTCAACCCATAACCCATGTGTTCGTTAAATAAACCTATTCCAGAATAAACCTATTCTAGCAAGATTCATAGTGAAGTTGAGCACCATTGTCATCTGGTACCTTTGGCAATGGCTTGTCACCAGCATTCATTCATTCCCTCATTCATTCATTTCTTCACCACAGCAGGTGTCCTAAGCAGGTAGTGTTGGGGATGTGACAGTGAATTACTCGCACATCCTACTCCCAGGTGTTTGGATTCCAGTCATTGAGTGAGGTGAGCAGGTGGGTGACTCTTGTGCAAGGAGAACTTGGTGTGTTTGTGTGCACACAGAGGGAAGAGTTGAAGATTCATGGATGGGAGAGACGATTCCAGCATGTCCGTGTCCAGGGAGGAGAGGCTCTGAGGGGGCGCTGACCCCCCCATCATAATCTGTGGGTCCATGTTGTGCTGCAGCTGGAAATCCCAGGCTCCACCTGAAAATGACCTCAGGGATCAACATGAGGAAAAAGGCCACAGACTGTCCCTTGGTGTTGGCACAGTGTGCCTAGAGTGCAGCGTGGCCATCTCCCCTCCTACTGCGCAGGGGGCTCTGGTTTCCTGAGTCTCTGTGAGGCAGCAGGAGCACCCAGGCCCTCCTCTCCCACCTCTCTCCAGCTCCCCATCACCTGCAGGCGACACAGGCACCTCCGCTGGGCTGGGCCCTGTCCGTGTATTTTGGTGGGTTGTTGTGATGAGCACCTCTGTGTATTCAGCGGGCACTCCTTAAGTCGAGAAAACTTCAGGCAGGCGTTGAGTTCAGGGCCTTTTCTTGTTAAGGTGCACATATGCAGGCATTTCCATTTTTCATCAGGAATTTGGCAACAGTTGTGACTTGGAAAGAATCCGAAGGAGCAGAGGACACTTATAGGTTCACCTCCAACAGCTGCAGGGGTCGGGTGCCTCTCTGTCGGCCGTTTGCCAAGCCCCCTCTATGCTCTGGGAGGTGGAAGGTAGCTCCTAGGTCTGGCTCGCCACCCTTGGTCATGGTCCTTTGAGAATGCATCTTTTCCTCTTTGATTTTCCCTCCTCGGTTTTGGTAAGTGTCAGCTTTGTGCACAGATAAATCTTTCCTCATGAGGGATTCTTCATTGAGACCCACTAACAAAGACAGTACAGGTCAAGGTTACAAGCAGCTGGGCCGAGTCAGCTCTGCTGGGTTGGGACAACTACTGGGGGAGTGGAGGGAGCTCCGAGGGTCATTTCTTCAACTTGGGGGCTAGCAAGCAGGTGGCATTGCTACTGGTGAGGCAGAGGTGACATCCACCAGCCGTGCACAGCCAGCCCACCCCATGCGCCCTCCCACTGCACACCTGAGCCGCCTGTCTTTAGCCACTGTGTGTGCACTAAAGGTCAGATTCTCGAGTCCACCCCTTCTAAAGGGCAGGGCCCCAGGTGTTCAGAAAACACACTTTTGTGAGGTGGGAGGGCAGAGCCTTCGTGAGCGCAGCCGGCTCGTTATGTAACCTTGCTAAGGAATTCGCGTGGGCACAGGCCCATCGGGAGCCTGGCCGGGCTCCAGAACCCCGATATGCTTGTAAACACTTTTCCATCTGGCCTGCCTCATCTTGCCGCCTCAGCTTGTGCCAACCCTGTGGCCACTTACATTTTGTCTTCGTGTTTGCAGGGCTCCGTGACCTGGCTCCGGTGACCTGCCTTCTAAACAGAGGGGACGCCTCCTCAAGGGGCCGTCTGAACAAATAGCACCATAGTTTATTGTTTCTTGCCGAGGGCACTGTGTAAGATCAGGGAAAATAAAAGCGTCCGTAGGTCCCTCCTGGGCTTTGCTCCACGGCAGGTGTTTGTACAGACCTCTCTTGTGCCCGTCGCTGTGTTATTCTGTGACTTTCTGGCACATGTCTTTCTCCCTTACTATGCCGTGGGTCTCCCAGAGCTGGAGCAGGCCTAATCCGGCCTGTGGTCTTAGCACAGTGGACTTGGTTGTGTTTTCATTCACAGCCAATAACTGCTGACCTGTCCGTGGTTTGGGAAATGAGTTACAGCATTGCGCCCCTCTGAAATCACCTCCCGCTCCAAGTGAAGTCGTGGTCAGTGCTGGCCCTGGGTGATGGAAGTCCTTTGGCTTATCAGGGCCAGCCATCAAACTTTTCAAACCTGGAAGAATGCAGTTATAGCTCATTCTCTGAGCACACAGATTCCTTAAGGTCTTGTCTAGCTGGCCACTTGGCCACCAGCAAGGTGCGTTGAAATGGAGTGACTCCCTTTTCCCGCAGGGGGTGTGTTGAGAGTCCTGCTTTTTTTGCTATTTGTATTAACCATATGGAAGCTGAGCTGATTTAGGGGCTGCACTGAGAAGGACTGACATAGAGGGGGACGAGAGCAGGAGCCGTGACACCTAAGGGCTGACCACTGACCCGGGGGCTGGTGCTCAAGCCTTGACCCCTGATCCAAGGTGCTTTTCTCTTGTTGATGGAGAGTTTGAAATAAAAATACACCCCTGAGGCCTAAGGGTTGAGCAGGTCTGTTAGCATATCAGCTGTCTTTAAACACCAGATTGCTCAGTAACTTCTTTGAATCAGCATTCCAGCAGTGTGAAAGCGCGAGCTACGTGCGCAGTGTTCACTCCAGGGGATACTGAGGTCCAGCAGCACCTGGCTCCTGGTCACCAACAACTGAGTCCACTTGAGGGCACGGGCAGTTTTTTATGAAACTACTAGAAAATAAATCTGGGCGAAGGTTTCTGAATCGTTTCATCAGATTGAAAGAAAGTGAGCGTGCATGCAGACCCTCCCACTAAGGTCATTATCCACTCCAGACAACGCTCTCTCTGGAGGTTTGTCACCTTTAGTAATAAATGCATCAGTATAACAGATACTGTGTATATTTGGATTTACATATTGTATTCATAGGTAGTGCTCATTTAATCTTTGTAACAAAATCATGAGGCCAGAGTTTTAATATCAATTGTGCAGCCAGAGATAGCCACATCCAGGCTGAGTATCTCTGCTCAGATCTTCCCGAAGATCTCTACTCCTCTGTGCCTCTGCTGTGGGCTGTGGTGACAGCCTATGACAGGTGGATGTCATTTGATGCAGTGCTCACTGTTTATTTTACTTTCCCATAGTACAAAATTGAGACTGCAACTCTGAATTGTCATTTCAAGGGCAGATATTCTAAAATCTGAAGGAGAGGATTGACGTATTCTAGAATCTCGCTGAGGCGATCTAGGTAAATAAAGCTGCTAATGCCAAAGGGATGAAGGGGAATTTACAGCCTTTAATCACTCTGTCTGTGAAACATCTTTATGTCTTAAAACGGGGCATTTGGGGTGCTCGCGTCAAGCAAACTGTTGATGGTTCTTTCTGTTGAGTGCTAAGAGCACATTCTGATTTCTTGTCTTTGGTGCTAATAAGATGTACTGAGTGGATGATGAATATTTACTGGCACCGGGGATGCTGCCAGAGTACCCCAGGCAGGGCTCCTGGTGGGTGGGTAGATCTCGCCTCATGGTCGGAGCTGCTGTGTAGTGGTGGCTGCCAGGACCCCACGAGAGGGAGTCTCCTGTAGCTCCTGTCTTCAGGAGACAGGTGGAGTTGTTCCTGAGGTGGTCAGGACGACTGGGGGGAGCAGCGGGTGCCACTCCATCAATGGGAAGAGAAGTTCAATGTGAAACAGCAGGAGGGGGTGTGGGGAGTGCCTTGGGTCTCCGCCAGCACCTCTGGTCAGAATGCCGTGAAAACTGCTTAGGAGAGGGTGGGTTCCTCCAGAGGGCACTTGTTCTATGGCAGTGGGATAGGTCACTCTTCCTTCTCTTCTGAGCCCTGGGACTGTCTGAGCCCCTGTCCTATGAAAAACTAGGAGTCTTCAAACACTAGATTCAGGCTTGGCCTGGGGCGGTGCCCGTGGCCGCAGGGCGATTGGGAGCTGGCAGCCTGGGGAGGGCCATCCCCATCTCCTGTCCCTTCCTCGCTCCAGGGCGTGGTGACCTCTGCCCCTGCCCCTGCCTGGTGCATGGAGTGGGCTGGAATTCATGTGTCATGAGTCACGGCTGTGTGTGTGGAACTGCTGCAATGAGCAATGGCGAGACGCAGAGGAAGGGAGCGGATGGAGCACCTTGAGGTGGTGGGGAAGGTGGGGGCCGGGCCTGGGGACTGCGGGGTGCGATGAGCTATCTGTCAGGAGTCAGCCGCAGGAAGAGCCCTTGAACTCAGAGCAGGAGAAAAGCTCCCTGGAGAGGGAGTTGTGGTTGGGGGTGCTTTCTGCGCTGCCCTGAGGCTGTGCATCTTTGCCCAGTGCTTGCGGTGCACTCCGTGTTCACTTGGGGTCCCAGCCCACAGGTTCCTGGTGGGTGCCCACTCTGGAGGGGAGTTGCTCGCTCTCTGTGGTTTGGTCGTTTGAGCTGATCTGGGGCTGCCTCCCTCTCAGGATGTCAGCTTCTGGAGGCCTTTTTGTGTTTTTTAATACATTGGTTCTGGTTGGTATTTATTTGAGAGCAGTAGGGTGTGGGTCTGGACCTCTCTTCCTTGTCTCCATCCTCATCTCCCCTTTTCACTCCCACTTCCAAGGTGCGTGTGGAAAGGAGGCACGCAGGGAGGGGTTCCCATCCTCCTGTAGAGATGGGGGCGCCTGTGGGCTTGCCCCCATCCTGGAGGGCCCCTCTGCTGGGTCCCCCTGCAGTACGACGTGTGGGGCGGGAGCTCTGCTGAGCCCTCAGTGCCGTCAGCGCTACCGGGTGAGTGGTGTGCAGCGTGTTCTGTAAGAAACGCCCAGAGGACGGCCTCTGATGGGGCCCTGCTGAGGATTCAGACCCTCAGACAGAGGCGGGCAGAGACTTGTGGCTGCTGATCCATTTGCTGTTCGAAAGCAAATGGATGTTTCACATGTCCCCAGAATTCTCACTGGCTGGTTGCAGCCGCCCTGGACCCGCTCAGAGGCCAGGCCGGGGTCTGGACGCCCCGCGTGTGCACTATGCGCCCCACCTCCCTAGTGAATGCTCAGTACGTGTTTGTCAACTGGAAACACTCCCCTGACGGTCTGTTTACATTTTTTCATGTATTTATCAGGGTGTTTCCTTGTAGATAGCACGAAGGTAAACAATCCCTGGGTCTGCCCAAAGAGCACAGTTCCTGACAGCACCCTGGCTCCTGGGCCTTTTTTTCCTTTAGTTTCATAGTCTCTCTGGTTAGCGGCACAGACCCTTCACCTGCCGTGTTGTCTGCATTGCTGGTCTGGACCGTACTTGCTGCAGTAGCTTCTCACTGACCTTTGTGATGCACCAAATATTTTAAGTCAAGAAAAGTCTCTTTTGTGAGCATGGCTGCCTCTGAAAGCCCCCAAGCCTCCAGCCTCCCCTCCCTACTGGGCATGTGCAGTGAACGGCGTACCCTTCTCCACTCTGTCTGAGAGCAGAATCCAGCCTGCTTCTGGCCTTGGAGCCCTGGGGATTCGAGAAAGGAGCCCTTGCTCTGCTGTGGGGGGAAGGGAGGATCACTCTCCTGCAGCACACACCCGCTGTTGCCTGCGAGCCCTCCCAAGGGCCAACGCTACCAGCAGACCCCCTCACGCAGGAAGACCCCCATGTAAAGATGGGACATGATGCTCAGGGCCCCTGGTATGCCCACCCTTCACCGATAGAACCGAGTGCCTGCAAGGGGCACTCCCACCCTGTGCTCAGCGGTCACCCCAGAGGCCTGAGCCGCACCCCGGGATGTAATGACTCCTCAGCTCTACAGCCTGAGTTTGAATTGGATCCATGGTAATTCTGGAGGCTGGTCTCAGATGGCCATCCAGGACATCTGGACAACCCGTCACGGGAATTGAAATGCCGAGGACTCTCCCCCCCCAGTCTTCTCCTTCTCACTCTCTCTCTCTCTCTCTCTCTCTCGTTCTTTGTCCTTCTTTCTCTCCCTCTCCTGTCTGTCTCTCTCTCTAAATCATGGCATGCATGTAAGCATTTAGCATATCACAACCGGTAATGACCAGCGGCTGCTTTCGTGACAACAGAAAGGCTTTAAGTTGACACATGGAAAGCTTAGATGAAAGGAAGACTTCCTCACAATCAGTTGTCAAAATTTAGGAAAAAGAGGCCACGGAATTTGGAATTTTGTTCTCCAGAGGTTTTCCAAAGGAGAGCACCTTTAGGTCGGTCTGAGGTTGGGGTCGCCCGTCTAAAGACTGAGGACTGTGGCATTTTGGAACTTGGGTTCCATCGGGACAGCACAGGCGTCCTACGGGAGCAGCAAAGCGGCAGCGATGTTGCAGACTGTCTCTGGGTTGGGGTCCCTCGCCGCGCACACTGCAGCCCCTCCTACAAGGGAGCCTGCTGTGCACACCCACAAACGTTGCCCGTGAACAGGCTCGCCCACGGCTGTCCTTCCCTCTTTGTACCAGGTGAAGTGCTACCACAAGAAGTACCGCTCGGCCACCCGCGACGTCATCTTCCGCCTGCAGTTTCACACCGGAGCGGTTCAGGGCTACGGGCTTGTATTTGGAAAGGAGGATTTGGACAATGCCAGCCAAGGTGAGGTCGCCCGGCCCAGCGTGGACAGGCCGTGGTGGGGAGGCGGCCGCACGAGGCGCCGGTCTTGTTAATTCTTTTTCACTTTTCTGCCTACCCCTCCCGTAAACCAGCCTATTGATAAAATTATTACCAAGCTCATGAGAGATTGACGATTGATCCAGCAAAGAGAAAATTCTAGAGAAACAGTGAAACTACTGATACTTTCTCTGCCGCTGGGTGCACTGATGCAGATTTTGGGATGGTGCTGTCCTGGATGGAACATAAGGACAAAATTCACCCATACTTTTTTGGCTCTCATCTCTCTCTGTTTTAGATGACCGTTTTCCTGACGATGGGAAGATTGAGTTAGTCTTCTCAGCCACTCCAGAGAGGATTCAAGGTGGGTAGAGGGCAGAAGGCCGGGGGCAGGGTGCTCACTGGTTGGGTGATGGTATGTTGTCTGTACAGTCTCCAGCCTTTGCACATATTTGGAAATTTTCATAATAATTTTTTTTTTTTTGAGGAAGATTAGCCCTGAGCTAACTGCTGCCAGTCCTCCTCTTTTTTCTGAGGAAGACTGACCCCGAGCTCACATCCGTGCCCATCCTCCTCTACTTTATATGTGGGATGCCTACCACAGCGTGGCATGCCAACAGTGCCATGTCCCCACCCGGGATCCGAACCAGGGAACCCCGGGCCGCTGAAGTGGAACCTGCACACTTAACTGCTGCGCCACTGGGCCGGCCCAATACATGGTTTTTAATAATAGGATATTAGACAGTGAGGGGGCGGCCTGGAGACCATGGGGCCCAGTGGGTCAGAAAGACCTTAGAGGTAGAGTGACTTGCCCAAGGAAGGGCCTGGAACCTCAGGCCTGGGCCGTGCCTCAGTCTCCTGACGTTCTGTCCCTCCCTCTCCAGGGAGGTTGTGCTGGATATTTACTTCTCCCCTCAACCAACAACCAAATGTTTTTAAAGAAGATTAAAAGAACCATAGACTGCAAATATTTGTGTGTGAAATAGATTCTCCTTTCTTCTAAAAATACATTGGAAGAGGAATCAGTCCCTTTATCATCAAGGTGAATGGTTCATTTCCATCACCGAGACCCATGTGTGTGAAAGGTTTAGTCCGGTTAATACCTGTGCAAATAATCATGCTGCTTCTACGCTCCGTGTCATGGATTGAGGCATGAACAGTTCAATGCCAGGCTTGGGAGGCCAGAATCCCCTTGGCATTCACAGAATGACTCAAGGAAGGAGTGTGGATTTGGGAGCCCAGAAGCCGGGCCCAAACCTGCCTCTCCCGTCCATCTGCCCTGAGGCTGCTCCTCTCGGCGCCTCTGGATCCTGATCTGTGAATTGATCCGGGTGCTCCTGTGTCCAGAAGTAGCACTCAGTGCCCAGAGCCTGACACACGGTGGACAGAGGACCAGTGTTCGCCTTTCCCTCCTGTCACGTGTTTTTAGGTTTTAACTATTATGCAACTTGTCCAAAATATTGCTCACAGCTGTGATTAATGCCTGGCTTGTGGGAGAAGGGGCAGGTCTAGGTGCTTGGTGCCATTACTCAGACCCAGCCGCCCCTCTGCTGCAGCACTGGGGCAGAAGCCTGGAGATGGTGTCTTGGCTGGTACGAACACCCGTGTCCCCCTCCTCCCCATGCAGGGTGTGAGCATTTGCGCAACGACCATGGAGTGATCGTGGACTTCAACACAGCAGACCCGCTGATCCGCTGGGACTCGTACGAGAACCTGAGCGCAGACGGTGAAGGTGCGTCCGGTTACCATGTTCCGAGTTACCAAAGAGAAGGGCCCAGAGGGAGCAGCTTGTTCATGTTTAGATCAGAATTGTCCCTGCTGTCTGCTCAGAGGCTGGAAATCCCACGTCTCTTTGGAGGTCCAGAACCCACGCCGTTGTGAGTTTGAGGATGTTCATGAGAATCATGGTGAATTGGGGTCGGGCTTCTGACGAAGCTGTAGGGGTGGTGGCTGGTGAGTAAGGTCATCCATCTAGGAGTTTTCTTGCCCAAAGTTGCGTGTCAGCACGTTGCCAGGGACTGTCTTCTGCCTTCTTCCTTCCCTTTCCGTTTGCATACGGGGAATGCCAGGTGTCTGGTCATGGGCAACCTTCCTACTATTGTGGCTCCCCACGGGCAGCAGACTTTCTGGTTTCGTTTCTGTTTGCTAGTTACCCTAGTGTCCTGGTTTTATGGCTGTGTCACCTTAATCTCTATTTTTGTGAGTGCGTCTCACTCAAATCTATTCTCGGTTTGCCCACTGAATATACAATTTGGGTCACAGGTAGCATAAGGAAGGAGTGAAGTGAGGGTGTCTGCTAGGTTTACCTGAAAAATCCGCTGGGGGCTGAGTTCAAAGAGGGATCCAGACATCTCCCAGGCTCCTAAGAACACGGGTCTTTCATCTTTTTCAGGCTCTGACTGAGAATCAGATCTGATTTGGGAAAGAACCAAAATACTTTTTGTCCAGTTATTTTCATCCACTTGTGAATAGCTGAAAGTAGGCGTTGTGGACATCACACCTCCAGTGCCATCCTTGTGGATCACTGAGCTTGCAGCGACTGGCAGGGACGCCTGTGGTCCACGCCAGGGGCCACGACTGTGTCGCAGGGGGCACGTGCCCCCTCTACTTGTCCACCTGGAGGACTGGGAAGTCAGTCTGCGGGGCTCATGTCAGTATTTTGGGGATGCAGACTGTCTTGCTATCTAGACACAAAGTGTGCATCAGTCATGTGCTTCAGCGTGGTTCCTAAGTGCCACGGGAATGTTTCACCCAGAACCAGCTCTGCATTGTTTGATGACCTGGCTTTCCCATTTAACACACCTATCTAAGCGTCTGCACACATCTGTAAGCACCTTTTCCCATGCCCAGTTCACTGGCCACACTTGTTCCATCAGAGGGCTCCCCCAGTGCACTTGATCTTGCACGGAGCTCGTGTGGGATCCAAGTCCTCACTGTTGTAATACCACCTCCACGGCCCCTGCCTCCGAAGCCCTGCAGACCCTCAGGATTTGGTCCTCTTGCACAGACATTCCCCAGAAAGCACACACAGCTTCCCTCGGGTGGAAATTTCCTTCTCCTCCCCGACTCTCCAGCACTCCTCGGCGCCTCTTAGGTGGGGAGGCCGATCTGGCTTGGTGAACTCATTCTCTGGCCCTCTGAGCTCTCTCCCAGAACCACAGTCCCTGGCTTGGGTCCCTGAGTGAGGGCATAACTGACCCCTGTTCCCACAAAGCCTGGGGCCCTGGTGGGTGGGAAGCAGGGTCTCAGCCATATTTCCGTCAAGGCAGAGGCTCCATCCGGGGGTAAAGGAGGTTTGCAGCCTGTGGAACGCTATCTTTCTGCTAGAAAGTGATGTGTTACAACACTCTCTTTTCTACCTCCACCCCGTCTCTAGTCCCCACTGGTAAAAAAACCCAGAAGCACTGACTTAAGCTGCATTTATCTCTAGAAATCCCTACCATCCCGGAACGGAGCCCCCCATAGCTGCCTTCAGGCGAGGCCCTTGACCTGTTTTTATCCCTGAGCATAATGTTGTGCTTTCTGTACCAAGAAAGGAACTGGCAGGGAACTTGTTCATGTGCACAAGCGATCCCAGATGTCCTGTCTTCATCATGGAGAGTCACTCCTCTCCCCGGGTCGGGGCCCTGGCCGGGCAGCGGGGGCCAGCTGCTGCATCCACATTTCACGGGGTGCTCACTATCCCAGGGACAGAGAAATGGTGGTGTGGAGGATGCACAGTGTGGCAGCCTGCCAGAAACTTTGCGAATGTCATCTTAGTCCTCACAAGAACCTGTAACCCATTTTGGAGATAAAGAGGAATCAAAAAGTAGCAGTTGCCTTCAGGGTTGCGTACTGTCAGTGATTAAGGTGAAGCCGAGTGAGTTGTTGGGTGCTGGAGATCGTGCAGGACAGAGACTGTGGAAATGGGACTCAAGTCCAGGCCTGTCTGACCCCAGAGCTATTCAGTGCAAACCTCATTTCTCTAGCTAGAAGCCCTCCGCTGGTCCCGGGCCAGGCGAGGCCTGCAGACCGCAGAATCCGCTTTGGCCAGTTTGAGCAGAAAGGGATTTGTTAGGAGGGCACTGGGGCGAGCTGCTGGGCAGGTGGCCGCTCTCCGCCCCTGGGCTGCACAGTCTCAGGGCTGCTCACTGGGCCCCAGCCGCACAGCAGGCCCTCAGCTCATGGCTGGGAAACGGAGTTGGGATGGGCTTGGGGCAGCTGCACACGTGTTGGGTGACATGTGACACAGGCAGGGAGAGCTGTCTGTGCTGGATGCCTTGGGCCGGCCCAGTGTCTCTCCCTCCATCCTTTGCTTCTCTTCGTCTCACTGTCTGCTGTGGCTCCTTCCTCTTTTAACCGGTCGTCAGCCCGGTGCCTTCCTGGGCGCTGGCACACGAGGATGCGTCGAGCAGACGTGGCTTCTCCTAAGGTGCTTGTTCAAGGGGTGGAGACCAGAGCAGGGTGGCAGGCTTCTCAGTGGAGGCACCGGGGCAGAGTAGGGAGGGCAGCATGGGGCATCCAGTCAGGGGGCCTGGCCGGGAGCAGTGGGAGGTGCCGCCGCTGGTGTGGTGCTGTCAGTTGTCATCACTCGAGTGCTGTGCTCCATAAAGTCTCCATGCACTGAGTTAGTGAACTCTGACCCCTGCTTCGGGGAGGGGCGGGTCAGGGTCCTGCAAGCCCCTGTCACAGCATTTTCCTCTGCCGAGCGATACGTAACCTTGTTTCGTGCGCGGTTCTGTCTCGAGACACCTCGTCTAATCTGTGTTTTTGATTCCTTGAGCTCAGCCAGCAGCACTAGAACTCAGGCCCGAACGAGGCTTTGCTCACACATCTTCTCTCCGTCAGGCACATTACGGCCTTCTTGCACGTAGGAACACCTGACAGCGCTTCAGCACTATGCTTGGGGGTCATTTTAAACAGCAAAATCACCAGCAAAAAGCCCCCAAATGTGGCATTAAATAGGCCTGGAGAAGGACCCCTGTTTACGGTGTGGGGGCTGAAATGAAGGTGAGACCCCAGCTATGCGTCAGGCGGTTCTAAATTGTGGCCGCTCTGCACATGTCAGCAAATGACCATGGAAATGCCACATATGTTGGTTTGGGGATTACATATAAATAATTCTTAGTGAGTAGGTGAACTTGCAGATATGGAATCATGAATGAGGGGGGTTGACTGTACTTGCTGTTTTGTTTTCTCAAAACTTATCTTGTTCCTTTCTCTCTTCTGCGAGGCTCAGCCCTTTGGGCCCAGGGACGATGACTGGTCCACCCAGGGAGGTGTGGGAGCCACAGCTCTGCATCAGCCTCCCGGTTTGGTTCCCTGCCTTTCCACTTGTGCTGTGTGGCCTTGGACAGGGTACTTGACCTCTCTGTGCCCTTCCCTCATCTGCACAGTGGGAACAGTCGTAGTACCAGAGCTGCTGAGAGAATGCAGTGATGTGATCAGCGTGAAGTGACAGGGTCCCATAAACAGTGTTATCACTTCCCTGAAGCCTTGGAGCTTGGTGAGGACCTAGTCTAATACGGGGCCAGTGAAGGTTTGTGGAACCCCGAGATGTCTATGGGAGAAGCGTGCGTCTCCCATCTTTCCTGACACCGTTGGGCAAAACTAAGTGGCACTGGGGCCTGTGATGAGGGCCACCTTGCTATAGGCTCTGGTGACTTTTCTGTTCCACCTAGAAAACTTTTCTGCTCCTGTCTGCCTCCCCTTCATGCTAACGATGCTCAGCGATATGGGACCGCCCCAGGCACCAAGTGTTACTGAATGATGCGCAGAGAGGATTGCCCTGGTAGGATGTGCCTGTCCCATCAGGGTCACATCTGCATGATGCCTGAGGAGAGGCCACAGCACCCCATGGATCCCTGGATTCGAATGTCACCCCCGGGGCAGTGAACAGGGCCGCTGAGGAGGGCCTGGAGTGATGGAGGATCTCAGCGCCCGCACATGCGCGTGCCAGCAGCACCCTGCTTCTCCTGTCTACACTAGGCTGTGCCATACTGGGGCCGCTGTCTCCTTTTCCTCTCCTGCTCTTCTGACCCATTCCTTTTTTTTTGAGGAAGATTAGCCCTGGGCTAACATCTACTGCCAATCCTCCTCTTTTTGCTGAGGAAGACTGGCCCTGAGCCAACATCCGTGCTCATCCTCCTCCACTTTATATATGGGATACCTGCCACAGCATGGCTTGATAAGCGGTGTGTAGGTTCACACCCAGGATCTGAACCAGCGAACCCCGGGCCACTGAAGTGGAACGTATGAACTTAACCATTCCACCACTGGACCGACCTCCCAATTCCTTTTTTTTAAAGTAATCTGGGCTGGCTTCCCTTCTCTTCCATTGACCCTCCACCGTCCACACGGTGTCTTCCCTCCGCACTGGGCAGCACAGTGCTCCCTAAAGCCTGCAGGGTCCCAGCCTGCCCAGCCCAGACTACTTCTCTCCTCACCCTGGACATATCTGCCCCATTGGTGGTGTGGCCACCTCTCCATCTCGGTTCGCTCGTGAGCCACATTCTTGTCTGAACCTCAGTTTCCACATCTGCAAAATGGTCTTCTTTAATTAGCTCATCCTGGAGACAGCCTCCGACCTTGTGAGTTTTTTTAATTGTTGTACATACAATTCCTCTTTTTCATGCATCTCACATTTCCTTAGGGCCTGCCGTGTTTCTGACACTGTGATGGGCTCAGGGTGAGAAAAATAAGTAGAACTTCTAATGGGGAAGATGTGTGTGTGTGTATGTATATATGTGTGTATGTTTGTGTGCATGCATATGTACGTGTGTGTGTGTGTATCCATCTGTCTATCTACCTACCTCAACAGTCACCCTAGGATGCGCCCTGTGCTGTAACTAGAGTATGTTCCAGGAATTAGGAAAGTATTGAAGAGAAGCAGCTACTTAGCCTGTCCACTCCAGGGAGACTCACAAAGAAGAAGAGGGCTCTTGCAGGCAGGGGTGCAGGAAGGGAGCATGGGGTGTGCTGGAGGAAGCAGTGGACGCTGGGTGACGGAGGGTGAGGCTGAGCCCCATGAGGAAGCATTGTTGTGCGGAGCCTGCTCTTTGCTGCTTGGCAGTGAGGATCCCTGGAGGGACCTGGCTGGAGAATCTGGGAACATGATACACAGGCTCCCTGGAGGGCGTCGGGCTCTGGAAGGAAGGGAGGCCCTGGCAAGAACTGCTGGGCCTGGACTCGGGCGTGGCTCCGGGTGGACAGTAGGCGCTTCCTGTTGAGGTGGTAGATAAGTCAGACTCCACGCCAGATTCAACCCAAGGGTGAGAGTGAGGGAAGCTTCCAGCATGGCGCGTGGTTGGACAAGAAGCCTTGCTCTGCTCATCCTCTCCTGGATTCCTGGTCTTGACCTACGAGTGAGCTTCTGGCCACAGGTCAAACTGTTGCTGATTCCAGGGTGAGTAGATGGGGCCACTGTACACCCAGGGTTTGGTTCTGCTACTTTAACTCGAGACCTGATCAACATCCCAGAGTTTAGACGTGGCCTCCCAGAGGACCACAGTTGTTTCAGCGCCCGACGGCCTGGCTGCAGCCCCCGCTCTGAAGGGGACTCAAATTCCTCAGCACTTCACAGTGTGATGCGGTCCTGCTGCCTTCCATGCAGGAGGCGCTGCCGAGGTCCCAGCAGTCAGGCTGCTGGTGAGGATGAGTTGGGTCCAGAAGCTTCCTGCCAGGGGTGTGTGCAGAGTTGACTGGGGTTCAGGGCATTAGAAGTGCCGGATCAAGTTGCGACATTCAGGTGATGCCATTTTGAAAATGGATTTGACAGCATTTCTCCCCGGAAATTGTTGGGTTTTACAATTTGGAAAAGTGAAGCAAGCTTTGACAACATGGCAGAAGGGTTCTCCACTGGAGTCTGGCGGGTCAGACCTTAGGTCCTGGCACTGCTCTCTGTCCAGGGCCCAGGTCCTCGTTGGCGGGATGGGCATCTGCCAGCTGAGCTTCCAGAACTGTCGGCTGCTATCAGTGTTTGGCCACCATCACCGCTCACTGAAGGCTTTCCTTCCTTTCCAGACAGGAAAATTTCTTCAGTTCTCCAAAGCCTTTCTAAGCATCGCTTGCTTCGATAGTTCAGTGAAAAGCAGCCGTCATGATGCATCGGACACTGTGGTGGATGCTGACGGCATTTGCCACTTTAGATGGCCTGATGGGCACCTTGTTTACACCTTGGAGAGCACCATCCTTTCACTGTCCCGAGTTACAGGCTGCAGCTCTGCAGCCCTGAAGGTCCCCTCTCAGGTGTGATCCCTGACCCAGAGTTAATCGTCCCTTGATAAGGGATTGCAGGCAACAGTTGGGAAGGAGGGTGACGCGTTCATCTTATCTGAGATACGAGAGTCTCACCCTCTGTGCTAAGAGCCATAAAAAGTCCGTGGGTGTTGACTGTTTAAAACAGCCTGGATCATGTTGGTGTGATGTTGGAGGCAGTTTAATGAGTCATAAGCAGCCCTGAGCTGTCACCTCACTCACAGTCCATTGCTCTTCTAGCTCAAGCCATGTCAGAGAAGTCACCTCAAAATCATGTGGTCCTGGACAAGTTGGCATGGATTACCCCATGTGAGTTCCCCAGGGACGGCCACACACATTCAATAGCATGACCCCTGGGACAGACAGTGGACATGGGAGTGAGAGGTCCTGTCCCACCTGTGCACAACCGTTGGGCTGTGGGACCCACTCCGGGGCCCTGACATCCTGCTGGCCAGTGTGTCCTATGCACATGGACAGGGGTCTGAAAGGTGGTGTCATGTTGGTGTTACTACAGTTCCGGTATCTTCTTAGAGTCCAGCCAGGCACATTTATTCTACTCTTACCTTCCTCCTGCCATTTATGGCCAGTTTCGACCTCACTCCTCTTCTTTGATGGCTGCACCTGCTTAAGCAGCATGCACCCAGAGATTCCCGCATCCTGTGCCCTGCATCCTGTCCCTGGAGTGCCAATCTTTGGCCTCTGTCACTAGTGCTCTGCACTGGGGACTAGCAGCTTAGATCTGACTGCAGGCGGGTTCTCTGGGGGGTGAAGCTGGAAGTGGGCCCAGCCCATGGTCTCCCTGGGACCCAGAGTCCCACAACTTCTACTTGAGTGGGAGCTGCAGAAATTGTGTAAAAATGGTGTGGCGAGGGGTTTGTTTCTTGCCCCTGCTTTAAAAGCTCTTGCAGACATGCTTTTACTGGATGGCGTCTCAAGCGAGCCCCTCCTGCTCGCTCCTCCACCTCTCTCCTAGCAGGACACTTGCATGTTGGCTGCGTGAATTCAGCTCAGATCAAACCTGCGGAGTTTCTTCTGTGTCCTCTGTCGGGAGAACCTTTCTCTCTGTTGCCAGTCACAGGCAGGATTACAATCTTCTCATTTTGTGTCTCTGCACAGCCTTCAGGTGCATTTTTGCCAAGTCTGCTCAGGCATCGTGGCGATGTCACCAACATAGGAATGGGTACTGACTTCAAGTATTTGATAAGTGGAACCCAAGGCCTGAGGGAGAAGGGGCCCCACCTCCAGCAAGCACACACATCCTTGGGACAGCTCCTCTGCCTCTGGCCTGATGTGGTTGCACTGTCGTTCTGCTTCCATCTCTTCAGGCTTAACAAATGTCTAGGGGCCTTTCGGATCACATGCTTCCTTCTTGGGAAAGTGCTGCAAAGCGGAGAGGAGAGGGCTTCTCAGGAGGGAAAGGATGCTGGTTAATTAACGGAAAAGGGAGGTGTTTGTAAAAAGGAGCAGCTGGGAAAATCTCATTGGCTTGGGTCCCTTTATATTGTCCCCATAGGGACAGGCATCGTGGGTCTGTTCCTTTTAAGGAAATTGGTCCGCTTCTGTTATTGTGACACTGTCTTGGCGACGGTGTTGATGGTGGGAACAGTGGTGTTCCTGGGTCGGACGCTGTGTCCTGGAGTTCGAGGGCTCCAAACAGACACCTCAGGAGTGGCCTCACGCCTTCCACCCATTCCCCTGCCAGGACCCCCCTCCCACCATCCCTACTTTATCTTTTATATTTTTCATGTTGGGGTTCTGCATAAAGACTTATTTCAAGACCAAGGTCTGTCATTCAAAAGTTGGAAGTTGCTGCCCTGTGTGCTTGTTTTGGGGACTCTTGATAGGGAAAATCACGTTCAAGTCTCGACCAACAAGATATTTGATGTTAAATGCACACACAATTGCATATATGTGGCCTTTTATTCTCTTTGTAGGTCAAAGGACAGAGGGGAGTGGCTGTGTTACTCTGTCACTGTTCCCTGAGTTGTCATGAGGGCCGGGCTTAGAAGGTGGAAGACGGAAGAGTGAGCAGCCAGTGAGCCTGTGCCCTGGCTGATTTACACCGATTGCAGAGGATGTGTCTTGTAAAGCATCCAGCTATTAGGGTCATTTTAGAGGCAGTGTGTGATGTTATATACCCACAAGCCCAGGGGTTTGGGATTCCGGGGTCAGACAGCTAGTTGGTGAAGCCCGCATGGACGCCAGGCCCGCTGGCTCTGCGGCTCCTTCTCCTGGATGTGCCTGGCGGTCAGGCTGACAAGGCGGGAGGCTGAGAGTGCAGTGGGTGCATGGGGCGGGGGCACTCTCGGACCCAGTGCAGAAGCCAGGATGCAGGAAGTGGGGAAGGAGGACTGGATATGAGTCCTGCTTGATCTTGGCAGTGTCAGGCAGCTTGTGTGCTGGGAGGGGACCCAGTCAGGGCCATGGGGGCTATTGAGACAGGGAAGGCTTGAAGGAGCCCCCACTGGCTATGGACAGGTTGCCGGGGTGGGCAGTAGGGTGTGTCCAGTGATGCTGAGGACCCTGCATTTGTAAGGCCTCCTGTGAGTTTGGAGGGGGCTTGGGCAGTAGCCGAGGTGGCAGTGATGTGCCCTGGGTCTCCACTGGTTAGGAAAGGAAGCACAGAGGAGCTCATCTTGCCCTTGATGTCGTAACTTTGGTGCTGGAGTTACAGACTCCACGGTGCAGGTGGCATGGACCCGTGTTTGTGGAGAACAGCAGGAGCCGAGCTGGGGAGGACGTGTGAGAAGTGAGGGGGCCCAGGTCAGTTCTCTGAGCTCCAGGGTGTGAAGAGCTCACTCAAGCATTAGCAGTTTTACAGGAGAAGCCATGGAAGCGTGATGATGGGGGATATTGAGCCTGGGCCAGTGGATGTCGGCAGAGAGGGAGGTGAGGCGGCAAAGGCAGCCAGGACCGCTGGACAGTGGGGTAGCTGGAGGGCACGGGGTTCTGGAGGAAAACGAGTTTTGGATGGAGGTGGAAGTGGCCTGAGGTGGGGCAGGGACGGAGGCCTCCTGGTGTGCCACTGCCCCTCCAGAGGCACCAGGGGCTGGGCCTGGCCAGGCAGGGCGGCTGGGTCAGCCTTGGGGTAGGCGGGGAAGATGAGCTGGGGAGAGTCAGTCCTGAGAGGGATGGGTGGAGATGAGCGAGAATGGGGCCAGGGGCCAGGGGGCCAGAGGGATGGTGTTTGTTGAAAGTCAGTGGGTTCATGCTTTAACATCAGAACTTTCTACCAGAAGAGGAGTTAATTTAGATGCCACTTCCCTGTGCGCCTTATGAGGAGGCCTCATGGGAGGCGAGCCCGGTGGTGGCTTGCCCTCAGGCCTTCGTAGGGGCTAATGGGGAGCAGCGCCCTGATCCTTCCTGGTGGGGTGGTCTTCTTTTTGCCTGGACCTTGAATGTGAAGGTCACTTCCCATCGCCAGCTTTATCCTGGAGACCTGGAGGGCAGGACGAGTGTCTCCCTCCTTTCATGGGCGCCAATTACCTTGGTTCTTAAATAGACCGTTGTTACCATGTGATTCCCAGGCTTATGATATTCTTAGTTTTTTGTATTGAGACAAAATGTACATAACTTAAATTCACCATTTTAAAGTATGCAATGCATTGGTTTTTGGTACATTCACAAGGTCGTGCAACTATCACCACTTTCTAACTCTAGAACATTTCCGTCACCCCCAAATGAAACCCCGTACCATCAGCAGTCACACCCCGTTCCTCACTCCCCCTGCTCCTGGCAACCACCAGCCTTCCCCTTCTCTCTGGTTTCCCTCTTCCAGACATTTCTCATAAGTGGAGTTACGCATGCGTGGCCTTTTGTGATGGGCTTCTTTCACTTTGCACGGTGATTTCAGGTCCGCCCTGTCATATCAATGCTGTGTTACTTTTATGGCTGGATAGTGTGCCTTTGTGTGGATGCACCACCTTGGGGCTATTCATTCGTCAGCAGGCAGGTGTTTGGGTTGTTTGCACTCTGGCTGTGCTGAGTAATGCTGCTGGGAACACTCTGCACACATTTTGACTTCAGGGTGTTCTTATGTCACTGATCTTTTCTACTAACTTTTGAAATTTCCACTTCTTTCACCATCATCCTAATTGGTTTAACTTTTCTAGTTGGTTCTCCTGTCTTTATGGGGCCCCAAACAGGAATCACACTGAACATTCTGCAGGCCTCTTGTCTCACTTTGCCAACTACTCGCAGAGATTCTGGGGAAACCCACCCAGTCTTTTCTTTATTGGATATGTAACCTCATGCACAAAATTCCAAATTGGTAGGTTAGGAGGTTTGAGGCCTTGCAAACCCTGAGCCGCAGAGCTCCCTGTTGGCCAAATGTCAGCAAAGGCTCTAAGCCCAGTTGTGTCAGGAGAAGTGGATACCAACAGCCTGAATGGGCTCCGTGTAACCAAGCCCACCAGTGAGCACAGATGGAAATGACGGCATTCTGAGCGTACCTTCTCAGAGGTCATCAGCAACATGAACGCAAGATCTGAAGGCCACGTTGGTGCCAGGGGCCATGTGTCCGTGAAGGCTTGTAGCAGCTCATTTGTAAAGCTGTCCTCACCGTGAGGAAACCCACCCTGAGCCACACACACAACAGAAAAATGAGCAGCATGAAAGGAAACGCTCCTTTTGGACACACTACTAATCGTGCAGTTTCTTCCTGCTAGAAGTGGAGAAAGGAGGCCACTGGTCAGCGCAAGGATGTGTTTGTCTCTTTCTAATTATTGGTGCCTTAGCTGTTGTTTTTTGCACAGTTGCCAGCTTTGTGATGCAAAGGTCTGATTTCAGGATTTTGTCCTAGAGAAGGCTGGGACCCCAGCCACATCTGGACATCGAATTGTCAAGGCCCCTGACTTCATAACTTGTCAAGGCCCCGCACGCTCCGAAGAGACACAGGCGTTCGTCTCAGTCCTTAAACCAGATCTTTCAGATTTCCATTTCTAATCTCTTTGCTTTTGACGTGAATTCTTTGAGGAAACAATATTGTATGATGTTAGTCACTTCCTTTATTACAGTGATGATGTTACGCAAAGTGGGCACAACGATGTGGATTTCCTTGATAAGAAGGTGGATCAGCCAAGACCCTTTCCCAATGCCAAATGGAATAGACCTTCTTGCATGGCAAGTGCTTTATGTCCCATAATAAAAGAGATCCTTTCTCCGAAGCACCAACTGCGTGTGCTCTCACTACCCTGCACGTGCCGTGTGCCTCTGTGGCCATTTCACTGACTTAAGGAAGGTGGTACTACTCTGCCCGTGCTGACAATTGGTTGTGTCCTGTCTCCCTTCTCGAGCTGATGGAATTGTGGTGCTTGTAAGGGTTCTGGCTGTGCTGTGGAAACCTGAAGGCATGAGAATGGGCTTTGCTGGTTTGCTCTGGGGTGTTCTGTTCATTTAAAGAGTTGCAAAGCCTGTGGTTGTGCTGTGACCGATATGCAGCCAGGGCAGAGGGTAAACCGTTGGCTGAAGCCCACCTAAATTGAAATTAATGTGGCCTGAGATGCGAAGGAGCTGCTGGATAGAACTCTGAGGTCTGGGGCGGGCAAGGAACTGTGCAAGATATGCCGTGTGCAATCAACACTGATGATGAACTCGGGCACATCGAGTGTGAAAGATTGAGTCCCGGGCGATGGAGGATGTAAGGCAAAGATTTCACAGCTGATATTTTGAAGAGTGCAAGCAGATGCTGAAACTGTGGTTTATAAACTGCAGCAGGTTGGTGCTGGCTCCCAGCGGCAGCTTGGCAGGCTTGGCAGGGAGCTCAGAGGTCTGGCTGAGTGGCTCTGGGAAGGAGCCTTTTCTCCGCCCCCTCAGCCTCCAGAGTTCAAATTTCACTAAACCTGATTGCACAAAGCTCCACCCTCCTGTTTACATTGCACTGGCCTTTTTGGTGGAATCAAAGTCTCCTGTTTGACCAACAAGAGCTTCCACCTTCAGACTAGCTGGAGAGGGAGGCTGGGTGTCTGTGGGGAGGCACACCCCGACCCCAGGATGCTGCTCTTCTGGGGTTGAGGCCTTTCTTCGTGGAAAAGTGGGTCCCACAGGCGTAGACTGAACCAGCTGCTGGGCTGTTTGGAAGGAAGGTAAGCAGGGCGTCTGCACTTGTGTGTGTGTGTGTGTATGGTGGCATGGCTTCTGTAAGGCTACAAAGACCTGCAACAGGGCCGAGCACTTCTCTGAGACTTGCAAACCAGAGGAAACTACCAGAGGGCCCGAGGTGGTTCTCCCCAGGCGGAGTGAGGGCTTCAGGGAGGGAAGGGAGTGAAGTGATGAGCAGAAGAGCAGTTCTCACCTGGCGGGAAGGAATGTCCCGGGGGCTAAGGGAAGAGGTTTATTTGCAGGTTAGAGGAGGCTTACGTAGCTGTTTCTTCTCTTGGGGGCATCAGTGATGGTTTGAGATGGAGCTTGTGTGCTGAAGCTCTTGGCCAGCTCTGTGGCTAGCTGGCCAGGTGGCCACTGAGTCAGCCCACAGGGCGTCCTGTTTTCCTGGCTGCCCGGGTCTCAAATGTGTTTCGCAGCTAGGAGTGCCCGAAAGGGCTGTGCTGTCAGAGGCTGCCAAGATAAGTTTCCTCGGCATGACGAGCCCGAGTTGGTGTGTTGGATAGGACAGATGCCAACCGGCGGGAGTGGTCCTGCCCACCCTCATGTTTGTGTGGGCTGTCTGGGGCACAGTCGCCATGGCCAGGACATGCCTGCCACAGCCCCACACCAAGCCCCAGGGCTCCTTTATCGCAGCATTCCGTAGCCTCGCCCAGGGGACCTACAGGAGCGCTGGAATCCATGTGGCCCCGGCTCCGAGTGCTGGTCCTGGAGTGGGGCGTGTCCTTTTCCCGAGAGGCGGCTTGAGGCTCTGTGCAGAGCCTTCCTGGTTGGAATGCCCCTGCTCCTGCTCTCGCTGTTCTTTTTCCTAGTCTATGTTTCTCAAAGAATTTACAACCTGCCTTGTTTTGAGAAAACATCTGCTCAGATCTCAACTTGGCTCCAAAGGAGCAATTTTCAGCTGCCTCCCTTGGCAGGTGAGGGTCCTGTGCCTTCAGCCACCAAGTCACCATCCTGCTTGGGCGCCTTCCTGCCTGGCAGTGCAGAGTGGGACTGGAGTGGGGGGCGAGGGCAGGCATTTGCTCTCAAGATGGGAAGGCTCACCAGGAGAAGCTACGTGCCAGGATGGAGTTACTTCTGGAACTCCAACTGAGGAGAGAAATGCAGTTTACCTTGTCCAGAGGCCCAAGCCAGAGTTTCACGTCCGTGTGGTTTCTAGCGATTTATTACCATCTTTTGCTTTTTGTTAAAAAAAAATAAGAGGAAAAGGGCACATTTCATCTAACCCTGTAATGTATCAAAGTTACCTTTTCTCTGCTTTTGTAGATTAAAGGTAATATTTTCAAAGGCCCATTCTCAGCTCTCGAGTTTCTCTGGAAAGGGAAATACTTCAGTACAAATGCAGGGGAATATTTACTTAGCGCACAGGCAGAATCCTATGCAATAAAATAAACACAAACCTTGTTTTGCGAGAGGTTATGAATGCTACAGTTAGAAAGGTCCACGTGGGAAAGAGAGCGAGCTCCCTGCGTGTGTGACAGGGTGAGATAGGAGGACCCCCCCCAGCCCCCCCCCCCCCCCCCCCCCCCCGCGCCCACAAGGACACTATCCAGGCTGGCATTTCCCCTGAGTGTGAAGGGCGGGGCCTCTGGGCCTGCACCCCTCACCCTCACACAGCCCCGAGGGAGGAGCTGCCCTTGGGTCACTACCAAAGCCACCCACTGCTCCCCACTCTGCAGAGGAGGCAAGGGGTCAGTCACGCACTCAGCCCCTCTTGATGAGGGACATCTCTCTGTCTCAGAGATCGGAGCCCTGGGGGCCCCCTCTGCACAATACAGTGCACTGACATACACCCCCGCAACGAGACGTCTTGCAGTGCCAGGCTGGTCCCACTGTAGGGTCGACTCTCACAATAGAAGACTACTTGGTCAGAGCTGATGTAGCAAGTCCGAGAGAAATGGTCTCGAGATGACACCCCTGGATGTGTGTTGGAAGGTCCACAGGGGGCCTGTCGTCCTGCCACTGAGCCCTGTGCTATGGGGCACGGCCCCCATGACCTCTGGGTCCACAGAGGCAAGTTTCTGGGCCCTTTCTGGATGGTGTGAGTCTGAGTGAAGTGATGCAGAGGCCATGGGAGTCGCTCAGCCAGCTTATTGCTGCTGCTTTTGTCCCATTGCTATCAGTCTCTGCGGAAACAGAGGCAGAACAAATTATGTAACTTGAACCCTGTTCTGTGGCTAATGAGAGCTTGATGTGGGCTGCTCGGCCACAGGGCCACGCTCTGGAGGGGGACGTTTAGGACAGTGGACTCCTGGACGGTTTGGGTCATGTCAGATGATAACTTATGGAACTTTCTGATAAGTGAAAAAAAAAATAAATCCTTTCACTTCAGATTTCTATTAAAAAGCAATTCCTCAATGTAATTCTCAAATTATAAGGTCAGGTAGGCTGAGTTAAGAATAGTCGTTAATTAGATGCTACAGGACACCATTCTTCAGGCTCTGGCCCAGAGGGAACACAGACATGAATGTGTGTGAATTCTGGAATCCATCACTAGGACAGGAGGGGAGGTGCAGGAGCGTGTTCGCTCCTTTCCAATGGTCTCACTGAATCGCCACAGTGATCCTGGGGCAGCTTTCATTGAACACCCCTTGCCAGGCGACTTCTCTACTGATAAGGAAACCGAGGCACAGAGAGGCTGAGTAACGCACCCAAGGTCACACAGCTGTGGTCAGGATTTTTAATCAGGATTCAAGCCCAGATAGATTATGCCAGAAAGTGAAGATGTGCTCATAAATCACTCCAATGAAAAAGTCAAAACAAGCTTTATGCCACAAGGAGGATGCAAAGGAACCATGACAGCTCTTCTAAGGAGTATAGAGCTCCCACCATCTTATGGAATCTAAGAAGAGGAAGGAATGTCCTGAAAGAGAGGGAGGAAGGTGAGGAGGGGGAGGCGGAGGAGGGAGAGAGCGGGGAGGAGGAGGGGGAGGGAGAGAAAGGAATTAGGGAGGGAGGGAGGACGAGAAGGGAGAGAAGGAAGGGGGCACGGGGAGAGGGGGAGGAGGAGGGGAAGGGGGGAGCCACGGCAGCGTGGCCCCACTGCATTGAGACTCTTATTTCTGTCTTGATTTCATGATCTCTTTTCACATTGAGGGATAATTTACATACAGTAAAATTCACTCTCTAAGATTTAGTGTGAAGTTCTAGGAATTTGACTTTCTGTCCTGAAACTGCCCTACAGCCAGATACAGAACACTTCCTTCACCCCAAATCACTCCTGGTGCTGCTTCGCAGCCTCGCCTCCCGTGGCCCTTTCCTGAGGGCTCTCCCCCAGAATGTCAGGGAGAGCCCCGCGTGGAGCCCGCGGAGGCTGCCGTCACTCGGGGCTGTGGAGGTGGGTGCAGGTGGTGCTGACGCTGGTCCTGGGAAGGCTGCGGTTGTGAAAACCCTGTGTGGGTACTTGTGGGGGGACTGCTATGGAGACGTTTCGACTTGATGAATTGGTTTAGCTGGGTGGCCAGTGACTCATTTGGAGGGTGAGCTGGAGTGCATTCACGCGGGGCTGCCACAGGAGGCAGAAATGACCGTCAGGCCTCAGTGGGCCGTGTCCAGAGAAACGGCCTGTCCCGTGGTGGGTCAGGGAGGCAGGGAGCCGTCTCCTCCTCAGGGCTCCTGACCCCGGGGGCTGTGGGTGCCGTGGGCAGGGTCTGAGGGGTCCCTGGGGGCAGCGCTGGAGCTCCCCAGTCCTAAGGATGGAGGCACACAGCCCTCGGCAGGCACCTGCTGCTTCAGCCTAGGAAACAGACGTAAAACTGCGACCGTCAGCACATCTGTTGAAGACGCAGGATTCTGACCCAGATAATGAGCCATTTCAGGAGTTAGGGAGGAAAACACAGAGGGCTTACGTAGTTTCTGAGAAGTGTGTGTGTGTGTAAGTTGCAGAGAAAACACTGTGGCAAATTCCTTTCCAAAATTAAATTGTAATTTCACGTGAATGTGGTGGGTCAGGTTTAGAATCCCAGCGTTTTAAAAGAACAGAGAGCGTGGACTTGGGAGTGGGAGCAGGTAGGTCTGAATTCCAGATGATCTGTTCAGTCAGCTTTTGGTCTTAAATATTAGCACCACCTCTCTGAGCCTCTGTCTTCTCCTCTGTAAAATGGGCTTTCCGCTCCCTGCTTCCCAGCATTGCTTTGGGCCTGAATCGAGGTGCATCCCTGGAGCTGGGAGGGTCCTGGCACAGAGCAGGGGCTTAGAAGAGCCTTGGTCTTTAGGACGGCAGCCCGACGGCAGGCGAGGGCCCGTCCAGGCATCCCCTGTCTTCCTCTGAGCAGTTGCTGGCATCCTCTGTTCCTCTGAGAACGCAGCCTCCCCGGCTCACCTGTGAGCGGCACACCTGACGCGCCCTTCCTCCAGTCCTGCTCCACCTTTCTGCCTCTGTTGACCCGTCAGCTGTGTGGGGAATGTCCCCGCCGCCCCTCCACCTCCTGCTCCTCTCCCGGTTCCCCAGGCTGGTCCGACCCCAGCACATAGTGGGGCCTCTGCACAGTGCTCCTGTCCAGCTCCCTTAATGCTGGCAGCCGGGGTGAGAGCGGAGGAAGCTCTTGTGCTCTCCTGGAGAGGACTTTTCTGTTGTTCTCCGTGGAAGACTTGCAGGGAGGGTGCTGTTAGCTGGTTGGAAATGCAAAGTTGTTTTTTGCGCAGACCTGTCACAAAAGTAGAAGAGAAGATTCATGGAGTCAGTACAGAGAAGGAAGGAAGGTTCCAGGTGCTTACTAAATCCATCAGGTTTGCCCTTTCTTTGTTTTGAATCGATTTTTTGTTGGGAGCAGCACCAGGGGACCACTGAATATATACAGATCAGTTCTACACTTTTTTGGTGGCCGAATGGGTGGCGCTTGGAAGGAGGTGGAACTGAGATGCAGCCCTTCTTTTGGCTGATCCGCATTGCACCTGTGTGCACACACCTGTGAGCACAGGTGGGCATTGGTTAATCTGTGTTCAGCCGGGAGAGGAAGGTTGTTTTTATCTTGTTTTTTGGGTCTTCCCCATTTCCTTGGATTACTTTTGAAATATTTTCTGAGCGCCTCTTTCCCTCCTGGTAGGAAAGCCCCCCTTCAAAGGTGGGTGGAGGGGGCAGGGAATGGTCACATGGTGGCAGGAGCGGGTGGGGAGTCTGTCCCTGTGGTCTCTACCCTTTAATGAGGCAAGAATGTCCACTCTGTATTTTCTTCCTTCTGGTTCTTTTCCAGATGATAAACCTCCCTGGTGTGTCATTCAGCAGAAGTAATCAGTGCCATATTTATGTTTGTTTGATGTTTAACTAGACCCTAGCCACAGGGAAATCATTGCCAGACAGCGCACACGCTCCTTTTGAAAGGGGCCTTTGGTTCTGGTCGGTAGCGTGGGGGCTGAAGAAGGGGATGCAGAGAGAATGGTTCGTCCTGGGCTGGGACAGGCAAAGGCCGTCTGCGTCAGCAGCTGAAAAGCTGTGGGATGCCAGGCAGGTCACTTCCTCATTCTGGGATCAGGGTCTTAATTTGCAGAATGAGATCCACTCCAACTACCCAAGACATTCCAACTACCCTTTGAGCTGGAAGCACAAAGTTAAAACATGTCCTTTAAATATACAAAAAGATTCAAGGGGCAGATGAAACCAGACTCCACCTTCTAGAATTCTCCGTCCTTGCCCCCACACCCACCCCACAGCAGAGGCATCTTTGACAGCACTCTGAATTCCAGAGGGCGCAGAGCTTTGCAGCCCCAGCCTCCTTCAGCTGAGGGGGCCCACCCTCCCTGCTGGGGGCCGGTGGCCGCAGTGGGACCCCAGCCACAGCCTCACTGGGGACCTCAGACCGGAATTTGGGCTACATCAGTTCTCTGAAAATTCCTTTCTGCATCACCTTTCCAAACCCAGGCGATGTCATAAGGGGCACTCTGCCATCACTGAAATCAGGGAGTCCTTAAGAATTGACCGGAACCTTGGGGGCTTCACACACTGGGGGTGGGGCTCCTGTTTTGTTTTTTGTGGAAGGATCGGCCGTTGGCCATGCAGTGACCCCATGCCCCAAGACCCCCAGATGTTTCGTTCTGGATCGTGGCTCTTTTCCTTGTTCTTGCTGCAGTGTTCACAGGGGTCTCAGAAAACAAATCACCAGCCACGGGTGAGCAAGGTGGCCCTTTTCTACGTGCGTGCTTTAGAGGCAGGTGTGCTCCCGGCCTGCCTCTGCAGCTGTGTGCGTCTGACCAGGGAAGGCCAGCCTCACGTACGGAAGGAGGAGACAGGAAGATGCGGTGTGGTTGGTATGCGCCCGCTGTATGCCAGGGCTCTGCCTCGCTCACTGTTGTACCTCCAGTCCTGGCCCCTGTGGCTGGACGGGCGATATTCAGACTTCCCTCGGGCCTCTGGCCTTGCTGCCTGCCTGATGGACATTGGGTGACCTCAGGTACTTCTCCAGTCTTGTTTTGTGGTGCCAGCGGGAGCATGAGGAGCATCGGCTGTCGCAGAGGCCGGGCTGGTGGTGGGCTGTGTACCCACTTGGGACAGATTGTTTTGATGTCTGAGGAGGAGGCCCCGCAAGTGGCCGAGGGCCCCGGCATCTCCAGCTTCAGACCTTGTTGTTGGTGTGTTTTTGATTGATTGGTTGTTTATAGTTTGTCTCCTGCTATGGCAGCTGGGCACCTTTCCAAAATAGCTCCCCAGGTTTTGTTGTGTGAGAATAAGCTAGGACATTCAGCCTCTCAGTTACTCAGTGCCCACTCAGAGCCAGAGGCTGTTCCCCAATGCTGAGAATCCCACAGGAGCAAAGCGGAGCAAAACCCTGCCCTGCTGGAGCTGCGTCCTTGTGGAGGAGACGGTAGATGCACCTGCAGTGTATCTGAACACAGTTCCCTGCCACAGACAGACACCCAGCAGGGGACACATGGTTGGAGAAGGCCGCTCCAAGAGGTGAGGGAACGAGCCAGGACAGAGAGCAGTGGAGGCAGAGAACAGCACAAACAAAGGTCCAGGGGCAGGTGAGTGCCTGCTGTGGTCAGGGAGCAGCAGAGCGGGCAGGGAGGAAATGGGACCAGAGAGGGAATGCTGGGCCTGGTCCACCACGGAAAGAGCTTTTTGTAATTATGGCTGCCTTTACTAGGAGCCTATGACCTGGGTACTGTATATATAATCTCTCATTCTTATAATTGCATCGAAAGATAAGAATAATTATTCCACTTTATAAATAAAGGACCAGGGGCTTGAACAGTCTAAACGTCATGACCAGGAATGCAAAGAGTAAATGTAGAACGGGGTCCCATCTGGAGGCTACGGGGGAATAACGTGTCTCATTGTCCAAATGACAATCAGTCGAGTCCTTCCTCCTGCGGAGGATGCGGGGTAGGAGCAGTGGGTACCAGAGGCCCCTTCTTGTCCTCCCTCCAAGGCTGTCTTTCCTCCTCCAGAAGGTCACAGAGCATCGGTGCAGAGAGGGTGTCTGTGGAGGCCCCTGGACAGCCCCCCAGAGCCCCTGTGCCTTTGGGAACATCTGTGCTCCTACAAAGTGATTCAGAAGTTTGGACGGGTCTGTCTTGGGCATTCACTGAGTTGGTTCATATTCTTTTCCTAGAGATAGAATATTTTGGGGGGCATTTTCCGATGTAGAGAGTAGTCTGTGTGCGTAGTTTAGAAAAGTCCATGGTGGCATTTGGCTCTATCCCATCGCTGTGCCCCTATGGAAGGTGCCCTGAGCTTGCCCAGGGCTGGGAGTCCAGGTCCTCACCGCTCAGCACTGGGCCTTGCACCGAACCAGCACTGAGTCAATGGTAATTGTGCTGTCTTTAATGCATTTATTATTTTAAGATTTCTACTACTAACAAAAATGATAAGAATAGGATTAGTCATAACTCCCCAGCCAAGGGAATATGCTGTCCTTTACCAATTCATGGAGGCCTTTATGGACCATTCTTAGCATGGGGCTAGCCACGGGACTCTCCCTTGAAATGAGTCACAAGCACTTTTGGGCAATGCCCTAATTTAAATTAGAAAATTTTGGTACAACTCGTTGGCTGTGTTTTTTTAAGTCATGTGCCAGTTCGTTTCGATTCAGATTTGGGGAGAAGGTCATGGAAGTCATCGATGCCCAGTCTTCACAGCATGAACTCTCTAGAATTCATGGATCCCTCCCTGGCTGCGCCGCCCACTGGTCTGTCCTCTGGCCGGAAGGCCACCTGGGACTGGCGCTGCTCCACCCTCCGTTGTGGTGGGGTGTGTGGTTCTCATGGAGCAGACACCATGGGTGAGAGCCGCGCCCTCTCCTTCGCGTGCTCTGCAGAATAAAGAGAAAGATCTGATGCACCAGGTCTGGCAGGGGTTGGGTTTCCCTGTGACAGAGACTCTCTACCAGAAGCGGAGTTAAGCCAGTGTTTCCCCACGGCCGTAAAGACACTCTTCTGTGTGCTGTCTTTTAATCCCCATGTCAAACCTCCACATGGAGCATGCCCACACCCTCATTTTACGTCTGGTGAGTGAAAGTCAGGATGAACATATGGGTTGGTGGCCTGAGGGTGGGTCGGGTACAGGCAGGACTTGAACTGGCACCTGTCTGATGCCTGAGCTGGCCTCCTGCACAAGCCGGCGCCGTCCTAAAGTGTGACCTAGTGACTCGCAGATGTGCGGCATTTTGCACTTTCACACCTGTAGAAGTGGCAGTTGCTGGACCTGTCACTCAGGGCAGTCTTTGCAGGATCCTCCTGTCTGACCTGCCGAGCTCTCCCACAGGCCTTCCACTGCGCCCCTTCTGACCTGGCCCGGGGTCACTCATTGAGCACCTTCAGAGCATCGAGACTCAATGCCACCTTGCTCGCAGGGGGAGCGCTGACACAGGTCACAGGGCGAGTGCCCTCCTGGTGCCCTCTGAGCAGGTCTGCAGTGCTGGGCAGTGGGGCCCGGGTGTCAGAGCCAACTGACCTGGGTTCTGTCCCCACCCCCACTGCCCAGCAGCTGCCTGACCTTGGGCAGGTTACTGAATTCATGAAGCCTCAGTTTTTTTCCTATAAAGAAGGAATAACAACGTCTAGTCTGCTAGGTAGGCCATACTATGAAAATCAGAGAAAATGTGCTAACTGCCTGCCATGTAAGAGGTGCTCAGTAAACCCCAGCTGTCTCAGACACCCTCACTGTGAATTACTCACCTGGCTGAATCCAGCACATACCCTTTGCCTAGCAGCTCAGTCACAGTTGCCTGTCTTGAAGCCTTGGCTTAAATACACTTTTTTGTCTATCAGTTCTCCCCCAGCCCTCCCATTAGGCTCTACTTTAGGATGAGGGTCGATGAGGTGCCATACAGGACTGTACCCCACTGTTGGCCGCTCCCTGTAGCCATTTCTGTTCATGCCTCCCATTGGGTGCAGTTGAAATGAGGAAGCCTAGGGTCGTGCTTGCTCTCTGCACAGCACCCTGGAATACCCCACAGGTCTCTGCCCTGACCTGTCTCCTCAGCATTTTCAAAAAGGCAGGATACTGCTCACCGTGGCAGTGCACCCAGCACACCGGGGCTGGAGCCAGGTGCTCAGGGCAGGTTCCTCTGCTGGGATGCATGGGCTCGGCCAAACAGCGTGGGTCACCTGTCAGCAGCTCCCTTGCTGTGGTATGCCTGCAATTTCACCGTCAGGAAAATAGAGGAAGGCGGGGGAGGCTGGGGCGGTGCTGACTGCAGGCTGCCCCCTGCCCGCCCATTGGTGCCTCTCCCAGCTCTTCACTGTGACCCGGGGGATTGTCGTCTGCCCTCAGCAGTTTGAGGCTCGGGATCCACTGAATGCGCAGTCAGAGCTCTAATTAATAATAGTAGCAGAGGATTCTGCTCTTCCTGCCCACGTTTTTGTTTTCCTGACTGTCCTGACGTATGTAGATCAGTGCACAAAGATCTGCCTCAGGTGTTCAGTGTCCTGCCGTGCAGTCATTGGGTACCTGCTTGGCTCAAAGATGCCGCATTAATGGGGAGGCCCTAGACCAGTTCCTCCGCTTTCTCTTTTCATTGAGTTACATACTTAGATTTTAGCAGGTCTCAGAAGGTTGAGAGGGTGGCAGGCTCGTAAGTCAGATAGTCCCCTTAATAAGAATTTGCTACCGGGGCCTGTAGCAGAGGCCCAGTAGATGTTGACAGGTGTGTGAGTGGAAAGAAGCTCTCCCTTGTCTTATGTGCACAGTCTATTCTTGATTCTTGGGGATTTATGAGCTGAGCTGTGCTCAAATTCAAACTAACGATGAAATGAACAGTGAGCCCTTGGGGCAAGATGACTCCCATTGTGAGAATACTCAAGAGTCTCTAAATGATGATTCTCCTTACATAAGAAGGTAGAAAGGGTTTTGGTGCCTGAAGCTGTTTGATTATTCAAGTTGCATATCATTGGCATTCACTTTGCTGACATATATAGAATTTGGGGTTCTAGAGGAGTGTGTGGCCCTAATTACCATAAGTTATCTGTTACGAATTCATTTATTTGTTTAGACTGATGCACCCACCCACTCCAAGAGCCCGAAGCCCCGTGTCATCCTTGACTTACAGTCTCTCTCCCGTTTTCTCCCCCACCAGTGCTGCACACTCAGGGCCCTGTCGACGGCAGTCTTTATGCCAAGGTGAGGAAGAAAAGCGCCTCGGATCCCAGCGTCCCAGGGGGTGCCCCGGCCATCCCAGCCAGCAGCCCAGACCACGGTGACCACACGCTTTCTGTCAGCAGCGACTCGGGCCACTCCACCGCCTCGGTGAGGACCGACAGGACAGAGGAGCATCTGGCTCCAGGACCCAAGAGGGGTCTGAGCCCCCAGGAGAAGGCTGAGTTGGATCAGCTGCTTAGTGGCTTTGGCCTAGAGGATTCTGGAAGCCCCCTCAAGGATATGACCGATGCTCACAGCAAGTACAGCGGGACACGCCATGTTGTGCCAGCCCAGGTCCATGTGAATGGAGACGCAACGCCGAAGGACCGGGAAACGGACATCCTGGACGACGAGATGCCCAGCCATGACCTGCACAGCGTGGACAGCATTGGGACCCTGTCCTCCTCGGAGGGGCACCAGTCGGCCCACCTGGGCCCCTTCACTTGCCACCAGAGCAGCCAGAATTCCCTCCTGTCTGATGGATTTGGCAGTGGCACTGGTGAAGATCAACACAGCACCCTTGCCCCAGACCTGGGCCTCGGTGTGGACACCCTGTATGAACGGGAGCGTGCTTTTGGGAGCCGCGAGCCCAAGCAGCCACAGCCTGTGCTCAGGAAGCCCTCCGTGTCCCCCCAGATGCCGGCCTATGGGCAGGGCAGCTACTCCACGCAGACCTGGGTGCGCCAGCAGCAGATGGTGGCCGCTCACCATTACAGCTTCACCCCTGATGGGGACGCCAGGCTCAGCAGCCGTGGCCCAGCAGACAGTTCCATCCTAGCGCAGGCCCAGCCCAGGGTCCCAGTCACCCCTACCCGAGGGGCCAGCAGCAAAGTGGCTGTCCAGAGGGGCATAGGCCCCGGGCCACATGCCCCTGACACACAGCGTCCTCCTCCCGGCAAAGTGTTCAAGCCCAGGTTTCCAGATGTCAAAGTCATGAATGGGACTGGCCTGGAGCAGAGCGCAGACCCCTCCCCCGGCTCGCCCACCCTGGACATAGACCAGTCTATTGAGCAGCTCAACAGGCTGATCTTGGAGCTGGACCCCACCTTCGAGCCCATCCCCACCCACATGAACACACTGGGCGGCCAGACCAATGGCCCCGTGCCCCCGGACAGCATGGGAGGCGGGCTCCGCGCAAGTGGCCGCCTTCAGGACACCGGAGAAGGCCCGAGCAGGGCCCCCGCGAGGCAAGGTGAGCTGGCGTTCCACCAGATGCATACTTACCTGCATCTGTGGTTTATGGAACAGGGCTTCATGGGAGAGTGCCGGGCTCTTCTCTGGGTCTAGAGGAGAGAATGAAGAGGACAGTTGGGCCCCTGGGCACAGCTTTGTGGGGACAGGGAAATGACTGAGCATCCCAGTGTATAAGATAGCCGTAATCTGGCCACGCAGGGAGCCCAGAGGCTGTTCATGGGGGCAACAGCTGTGCGAACCACAGGGTGGAGGAGCCTGTGAGTGGTGGAGGGTGGGCAGTAGGTAGGGTTGATCGGAGGAGCAGGTTCCCGTGGTGGGAAGTGCAGCAAGAATCCAGAGCCACAGGCCAGGCTCCAGGGCCCAGCAGTGGCCCCAGCATAGCGGGGTGCAGGCCTGGTGGGGGACCTTGTGTGCACCTCTGCAATAGTAGGGGCCGTGCTGACTCAGGGAGGCCAAGACTTTGAGGACCCTTCTTTCTAGGACTCAGTGGTTTGGAAACCAGGGCTGGGCCTTCCTGCCTGGCTGTGAGGCCTGGGAAGGCTGGAGGTGGCTGTAATAGATGGGCAGTGAGCTCTGGGTATACAGCTGCATGAACGTGGAGGGGTGTGTTGTGATTGGGTCTGTGACATGTTCTCTGTGTTGGGGAGGCATAGGCTGTGGCCCCTGCAGAGCTGGCCAGGTCGACTCGGGAGGACACCCGTCAGGCAGAGGGGGGCAGGAACAGAGTAGGGGTGTCTGGGGCAGGGAGTGGCGTGTAAAGGCTGCAGGGAGAATGTGTATCTAGAAGCTTCTGCAGGAAGAGCATGGGCTAGGCGCGGCATCCAAGTCTGGGTGCCCCTGAGTTCTGGGGAGGTGGAGGCTGCGTTCTGGAGCCTGCGTGCTATCGGTCAGGGAACAGAACCCAGAGGCCACTTCAGGGGTGAGAGTGTGGTGTCCACATGAGGCCAGGCTCTCCTGTATTAGGGTGTCTGCCTCTGGGGCATCAGCTGGCTCCCAGGGCCCTGCTGTAAATGTGAAGACTGGAGAGATAATGAGGGAAGGGGCCCTGTCGCTTCCTCTGTCCTCCTGAGTGGGTGCCCGTTGTGCTAAGCTGGTAGTCTGATGGGAAAGACTGCCATTTGCATTGGCTTGTTCTCTGGGCCCCCTTCATCTACTTAAGCCCCCTTGGCTGCAGCAATGGCTCCACGTCTTGCCGTGGAGTTTCCAGAGCTGTCAGGAGGTGAGGTGGCCCACCCAAGGTTGTGTAGGTCTTATGCAGTAGAGCAGGAATCGGCCCCTGGGGCCTGCTCCCAGAGGCCCCGCCCGCTTTGCAGCCAGATGGGGTGGATTTTAGACCTGCTCAGGTCTGGACGGCTGAGGGTACATGAGCTTTGCAGACTTTGGTCCTGCCATGCTATGTGTTGGCTGCCCTTGTGATTTTGGGTCAAGGACATAATCTCTGAATTTCTGTTCACTCCATCTGCTAAAAGAAACCCTATCACAGTGCCCAGCCGATGGAAGGGTGCAGGAAATGCTGGTCCACACACACCTGTCGTGTACCTGGATCATAAGTGAGCAGTGTGACACTGGCTCCGCTGAATGTCATTAACTGGGAGTTGAAAGCAGCTAAGAGTCTCCCGTGAATAGATGATGACTCTACCAGCTGGCCGCAGACCAGCAATAACAGTAGCAATGAAGCAGTGCTGGGTCGGGGTCTGAGGATTCGGATGAACTCATCAAACACATTCAGGAAATTCTGAGTTTAAAAAAGATTGCGGGGGAATAAACCTGTCCACGTTCTCTCTCTTAGCACATGATTACCTCACCAAATCTACTTAAAAGAAATTACTTAGAATAATTAAAATCAGAAGTTTTTTCTCCTGGATTAAAATGTCCTCTGAGATCTGGAAGAGGTTGGAGGCGTCCGAGTGTATGTGGGAAAAAGGATTGCAAGGCTTGGGTTGCCATCTGATGGCTTCTCTAGGTTAATATGTTTTCCAGTTGGCAGAATTCAATTTTTAGTGATTCCTAGTTCTTGCTGCAGTAAAATGCAAAGCAAGAGGTTTTAGAAAGTCATTGACTGCTTCACCCTCCTGTTGACCATCCTTAAATTACTCGAAAACTCCTCACTTTAATTACTGAAATTAAAGAACTTAAGTACTTCAACAGTAGACTAGCAAAATACAGTGCATGTTTGGTTATTCATCATGCAAATTCAATTAAAGTATTTTTAATCTAATCTTCATTTTTGACAGAAATCATAGGCCTTTTGTCGGATTTTTTTTTTTTTTTTTTTGGTGAGGAAGATTTGCCCTGACCTAACATCTATTGCCAATGCTGCACTTTTTTTGCTTGAGGAACATTATCCCTGAGCCGACATTGTGCCAGTCCTCCTCTATTTTTTGTATGTGGGATGCCTCCAAAGCATAGCTGATTAAGTGGAGTAGATCCGTGCCCGGGATCTGAACCCGTGAATCCCGGACCACCAAAGTAGATCGTGCAAAACTTTAACCACTTGGCCACAGAGCCAACCCCATTTTTGTCGTTTTCTTATATACTGTTAGAATTATAGTGATGTCAAGAGATCAGATATAAGCAAACTGGATACTAATCTTCAGAGACCTTTTTGAAATTTAGAAGTGAGCTTCTGGTAGGAAGCCTGTCCCAGAGCAGTGGTCGGATAATACTGAGGTGACTCGTGCCATTGGGGCTGGGGCAGTGCGAGCCGCGTCCTTCTGTCCTTCTGCCCCGAGCTTGGCTTTCAGTTGCAGAGTGAGCTTCCTGCTTAGGTAAGTGCCAGGCTGAGAAGGCAGCAGGCCTTTGAGACTCCCACCATGTAAAGAATCTGGACAGTGTCAAAGCGTGCCCAGAGCAACCTACAAGCAGGCTTTTGGCTCTTGTTCCAGGACATTTTGTCTTGATAGAAATACCATCAAAAGAATGCTCACGTCTGTAGCTCTTGGCCACTGGAATTGCGGAGGGAAGGGCACTTCCTTCCCTCCCTGGCAGGTATAGGGAACACTGGAACGCATTTGATTTTAAACTGTAAATGTCAGCATTTACATCTCTCAGTTGGAAAAGGCTAGGAAAAAAATCAGTAGATGGCAGGGAAAGTCATAAAAGTGTGGTCGTTATTCAACTGGTTCTGAGTGTGGGAACATTTCAGAAGGTTTGGGGATGCTGGAAACCTGTGCCTTGAAGATGTTCCAGATCCCCAGCACATATCACCCCTTACATGGGGGAGGCCAGGGCTGCCCAGCTAAGCTGGTCCACATGTGGCTGTTAGTCTACTGTGCTGAGCAGGAAGGGCCAGCAGGTCTGAAAGGCACCATGACATGCCCAGGAGAGTGGCTGTCACCCCACAGATGCATTGTCCATGTCTGGGTGCCTGAGGCTTGGGCCCACTGACATGGGGAGTGTCCGACCACAGCCACCTCAAGTCTTGCTCACAAATGAGAAATGAGCTGGAAAGTTCTAAGACATTTGATTTTCTAAGTGAGACTCTCCCTGGCCAGTCTCGCATCTTCTCCCAGATGCAGGCTGCTGCATAGTATCTCAATTCTGGCTGTTGATAAAGATTTGCCACAGAGACCTCAGTTAGTAAAATCCTTCCCTCTTCACAGATTGTGGCCTGATTTTGAGAAAGACCACCAGTTACCTGGTGGTGGGGAGTTGGGAACGGTATTTCCTGGAGCTCCTCCTGGGTACTGCCGCATGTCCTGTGCAGCTCGCATTGCACCAGCTCTGCAGGCAGCAGCATGCCCACCATGGATCTGGTATTTTTGAGATGAAAATGATAGGTGAAGGCTGAGCATTTTCTAAGCACATCTCCTTCATATCAGCATCATAATGATAATGGTGAGGATGGTGGTGGTGATGATGGTGATGGTGGTAGTAATGATGGTGATAGTAGTGATGGTGATGGTAATGATGGTGATAGTGGTGATGGTGATGATGGTAGTGATGGTGGTAATGATGGTGATGACAGTGATGGTAGTGATGCTCACAATGATGGTGATGGTTATGATGATGGTGGTAATGGTGATGATGGTGATGGTGATGATGATGATGGTAGTGATGGTGGTGATGATGGTGATGGTGATGATGATGATGGTATTGATGGTGATGATGGTGTGATAGTGACGATTGTAATGGTGATGATGATGGTGGTGATGATGATGATGAGGGTGATGATGATGTTGGTGATGATGACAGTGACGGCCATGATGATTTTAAGCACTGCCACTCTTAGTGCCCATGCTGTTCCAGGCATCATGTTGGAGCTTGTCCACATCACCCCTGGCCTTCATGCCTACCATGATGTGTAAACAGTGTTTCCGTCTATCTGACTGTACATCTCACGGCTGTGCTATTATTCCACTAAATGCAGGCTCTGCCACCAGCCAGAAAAATCCCTTGAGGGCAGTGCTAGTGACTTATTCATTTTGTTTCCTGGAACATGGTAATGTTTGTAAATAGAGGGGGGCATGGTGCAGGTGGAAGTGCAAATGACTGTCCAGGGACTCATGTTACTTTGTTGAATGGGCACAGGGACCTTAGTGAGTTTTATCACAGGACGGTGTAGGGGGCCCATCCCCACCCACAAGACAAGAGAGAGGCCTTCCAGAAGTGAGCTCTTAGAAAGCTTTGGGCAACCTTATAAAATGGGGTGAGGGGGCATTTTGCTCCCTGCAGGCACTCAGTGCCTTTATGGCTCCTGTGCTCTGGTCCGACACGAGACTGGCCTTCAGCCTGGGGCCTTCTGGGCATTGCTGTGGCCTTATGCTGTCCCCCCACCCCCAGGTCTCCCAGCTGCACTGTGCTAGGGAGAGCCAGGGCCAAGGCGTGTGGAAGTGCAAGTATATTCAAGGACTGGGAATCCAGGTGCAGGGCAGAAGAGGGAAGAAGGGAATGAGATGAGACAGAAGGCTTGCCCTGTAGGATTTCCTTGATTCCCCAAGGCTGCAGACTCGGAAGGTTGAGGCGACCTGAGCATCACCCAGAGCAGCAGGAGCCCAGCCTTCCCTGTACCCCCACTATGTGCTACAAGGCCCCTCCCTCCACCTCTGAGGCTCTGTATTCCTGCTGGGCTGTGCTTCCAGAGGTGCTGGGCAGAGGCACTGGGCTTCACAAAAACACGAGGCTCTGCCAGGTTCGCCTGTGCTCAAGGCACTCCTGCTTCCTCTCCTTGAATGAGAGCAAAGATGATGTCCGTTTCACAGAGAGGAAGCTCGAGGTCAGAGAGGGTGGGTAACTCAGGCTCAGAATCAGTCTGTGGTCTCTTTCTACGGAACCATTCTGTGTTAGTTCTTAGGTATTTTCAGGAGGAGTGTCCACCTCAGAGTCACACTTGCTATAGACCGTGTGGTCTGGGGACATGTTGAGTAGACAGCAAAGGACACAGGGTTGTCATTCAGAGTCAGAGTCCCACACTTATTGTCCCACACTCATTGTCCTTTTTCCCTGCAAAGACAAGATGACCATTTGCAGACCAGTGCCGTTGGTCCTGTGTCCAGGTGGCAGACAGACTTGACACTCCCTGCAGGAGCCAGTGGCAGAGCACACAGGGCCAGCAACTCTGTCCTTCACAGGAGACGACTTTGCAGGCACCATGTATGGCAACTGCCAGTGATCCGAGTAATAAGAGGGTGAAGAATAATTTCCACTGGTTTCTCCTGGAAAACCTGAAATGCTCACTCTTTGGTGATATGTTGTATTTCGGTTTTGGTGTGTTTCAAACAGTGAGGGTGGTATGGGCACTTTCTTTAGATGGGAGGTACTGTGCTCGCCAGTGTAATGCAACCTGTGTTTGGGTTTGTTCACATCCTTTTCAAATCTAACAGAATAGAGCTTAAGGAAATGTGTCAGTACCTCTTTAGTTAGGAGTACATTTTAGTTCTTCATTGGAAGATGAAAAAGTTATAGAGGTCTGTTGCACAACGATGTGAATATACTTACCACTACTGAACAGTATACTTAAAAATGGTCAGGATGGTAATTAGAATGGCATGTGTTTTTTACCACAATAATAAAAAAAAAACGTAGTTTTTTAAAGCCTACAAAAATTTCTTAATTGATCTGTTTTGTATATATATTTGCATCCCTTGGGGTTTATAAAGTCATGGACTCCTGTATGTGCGTCTGTCTACCTGACTCTCTCTCCTCCCTTAAACCTCCCTCTGTCCCCTCATTCCTTCCATTCAGGGGGATCCTGATTACAGTTACAGAAGGGGTTCACAGGCTGTGGTTAGAATTTCTGGCAGCCTGCTCTGCTCATGGTCCCTGAACCCAGCTAATCTAACTCTGACTTCACACTTGACCTCTCACTGTCCACTTAAACCCCCTGTTCCTCTCAGCTGCCCAGCAGCCAGGCCTGTTCCCGCTGAACGAGATGGTGAGCATCTGTGCGTCTGTGAAAGCATGCTGGATCCCATTGGTGTCACCATGGAAACTCTGGATGATGTAATTTTGAACTTGACCAAGAGCACCTGGGTTCAGGCTACATTCAGTGCCATCCAGATGCAGGACACTGAGGTGCTCCGGACGCACAGGAGCAGGTTGCACCTGGCACAGCATCTCCCTCAGAGAGCCCACGGAGGACTGGCCTCTCATTCAGTGGCCTCTGCCTGTCGGGGACTCTCTGGGTGATGGTGGCTCAGCCCAGGGTCCCCTTCTCTCTGAGACGCCTCCCCTGACAACCTGCCCTTCCCCAAAGGCCCAACGCTTCCCGCCACCTCCCTGGACAGCCCAGAACTATGATTGTCCATCCCTCTTCCTTTGTCTCCCAGCCAGCCCTGAGCTCCTGGAAAGCAGGAGGAACCGGGAATTAGAAGAGGGACTTCCTTATACCCAAGACTACAGGAAACCAGGATAAAGGAGGTTGGGGAGTGAGGGCCAGCAAGCCAAGGCCAAGGGCACTGGTGATGCCTCCCTGAAGGACTCCAGCCCTCTGTTCACTGCCACATGCACAACCCGGCTTCCTCCATCAGTGAGCTCCTGGCACTGGAGATTAATGGTGAGGTGGGACGTTCATGTGCCTTGAGAGCTCTAGAAAGAGGTTCCTGCCAGGAGTCAGGACTGGCCATGGTCCACCAGGCCCTGTCAAACTGATGTTTTAAGACCGTGAACAGCGATAGACCGTTCCATATGCAAGTGTGTGTTCAGTAACTGAGCCAGCTCCCTGCACTACAGAGAGCTCTGTGTGCTTCAATTGGGAAGAGATTTCAGAATGAAAAATACACGGTTGCCAGGGGGAACTGTTGTTGCAATCTCTTCCTTTAATTTCATAAAACCAAATTTGAAATTGGGGAGTTGATGAGTCAGTTTCATTTGCTCCAGCAACCCTTACTCCACAAACAGGCAGATTTGGGTTCCCCATGTGGTCACCATGACAGGCACCTCCTGACGTTCCTGAGAGGCCCAGGGGTGCGGACGCGGAGGTGCCATGTGTCCACAGAGGCCACTGCCTGCTGGACTGCGGCCACGGTTCCCACCCTTCTCAGGCCCTAGTCCTGTTTTATAACATATAATTTCAGGCGCTATCTTCACTATCCTGAAACCAAAGTCATGGCTAATATAAACTGCTTAACCACATATTTTTGAGGACAATCTGTATAACATCCTAAAACTAAAATGTTAAAGGAGAAATACAAAGAAAGCAATTTAAGATAACGTTCATTTCAAGGTGAAAACCCTCGGGCAGGCCACTCTAGGAAACAAAAAACACTCCCTCGAATCTTTTTTATTGTGGAAAAAGGCACCTAACGTAAAATTTACCGTTTTAACAATTTTAAGTGTGCAGTTCACTGGCATTAAGTACCTTTACAATGTTGTGCGGCAATCATCACTATCTATTTCCAGATGTTTTCATCTTCCCCGAAGGAAACCTGGCCCCACTAGCAGTAACACCAACCCCCTCTGCTAGCCCCTGGCTGCCCCTAATCTGCTGTCTGTCTTTATGGATTTGACTCTTCTGGGCATTGCACATAAACAGGATCATATGATATGTGGCCTTTTGAGTCTTGCTTCTTTAACTCAGCGTAGTGTTTTCCAGGCTCATCCATGTTGTAGTGAGTGTGGGAGCTTCATTCCTGTTTAAGGCTGAATAGTATCCCACTGTGTGGATAGCTTCCTCTGGGGATGGGACTTGGGCTGCTCCGCCTTTCGTCGTTGTGAATGGTGCTGCTGTGAACATTCATGGGAGCTTATTTGTTTGAACACCTGTTTTCAATTCTTTGGGATATATAGACAGGAGTGGAACTGCTGGGCCGTGTGGCGATTCCTTAACTTGCTGAGGAACCACCCTCTCAGACGTTTGAAAGTCTTCCGAAGGCTTGGGAGACCCGCTGGCCTCTGGCGTGGGTGCATCGTTTCAGGAAGGTCTGCGTTGCGTGCAGTGGAGAACAAGCTGGTCTGCACAGACATGATCCCCCAACGGACACACGCCGTCCTCTCCAGGGGACGTGCTGATCTAATTTAGCTAGTCCAAGGGTGGATGGGGAGAGAGAGGTTACGGCATCTCCGGCCGGGACGGGCTGGCAATCTCGGCTCTCTCAGCTTCTGTCTGGAAGTCTTGTGCGTCATTTCTCCTGTGGCCTCGCCTACCTGCAGCGCCATCCACAAACGGGCCCAGAAGGTGGGCAGCCCTAGTGACCTTCCTGGGTCACATTGTGTAAACACTGCAGTTGCTCAAAGATGACATGTTTGAAGGGAAGGCCAGTAAGATCAAGTGATCTGGGGCGGGGAAGGTAATAAAAAAAAAGGAAAAGAAATTCACATAAGCAAAAAGGAGTGGAAGCCAGGCGCCAGCCCCTGCCGTCGGTGTCTCAGGGTAGTAGTTGTGTGTGAGAGTGGTGGTCTTGCCTCTTGGTTGCCGTGAGGCTTTTTACATCTGTGCTTTAAATTACAGCTTACTTTGAGTAGAATATGGGAACATTACTAAAATTTCTCACATTGGAAGGATATACTTCCTAGCTTTTTGGACATATCAGTCCCCTTTTAAGTTTGTCTTTCTAGAGGAAAGCCTACCTCCTAACCCAGCACTTCACCGTTTCCCAGTGGAAAGGATTTTCAGGTTTGCAGTCCCAAAGATGGGCTTCCCTTGCGTGGCCTCTTGGTGTCCTTCTGCCAGAGCCCTGTTCCCACAGGCTCTCCTGACTTGGATCGGCTCAGAGAGGGCGGAAAGAGAGTGGCCTAGAGGCGAGGTCCCTGCTGCTGAGGGCGGCTCTCACTGAGCTCTTGAGCAGCTGTCAACTCTCAGACTGAGACTTCTCACAGATGTCACCCAGCTCTTCGAGAATATAGCCTGCAGGTGGAAGGGTCTGGAGAATCAATCCCTATTTCAGTTTGGGGGGGAGGAGCTCCTTAAGTCATTCTGGGAACATTTAAGCTGAGCAGAGTGTTTAGACTTGCCGTTTCATTGTCACGCTGTCCTCTCTCCTTTTCCACGCTCTCTTTGGAAGATGTGCATGTTTATCTGAATGAGCTGAAACCAAAAGGCCTCAAACTAACTATGGAGCAGTGTTTGGCGATGGTTTTTGCTCCTAGGAATGCAGGGGAATTTCCAGGACCCACTGTGCATACCTCTGTGACTCAGGACTTCATTCTTATATGATCGTATAAAGATAAATAAATAGCTTAGGGCACTTCACCTTCTAGTGCCCAGAGAGAAGGCAAAGGTCACGTTCTAGGAGGTCATGAGTTTCTGTCTACTCTTCAGAGCGGGTGTTTGCCACCCTGGCTGCACAGTGCAGTCACCTGGGAACTTTACAAAACGCAGATGCCAAACGTGCAGAGCTTCCGCCTCCAGAGGGTCGGGTTGAATTGGCCTGGGTCGCGGCCCGAACGTCAGGATTATTTTAAATGCTCCCCACATGTGTAACTCCAGTGGGAGTCCAGGGTGGAGACCTGCCACGGTTCTCGAGCTTGTTTGTGTGTTGGAAACACCAGGGAGTCTTCAGAAATGCTGCCTCCCGGGCCTCATTCCAACGGGTTCTAACTTCACAGGTAAAAGGTGAGGCCAAGAGTCGAGATTTTTAATGCGATGCTAATGTACAGCCAAGTTTGAGAACCGCTGTCTTATGTTTGTGGGTCTAACTCGTGTGCCCCAGTCACCTGGAGGGCTCACTCATCAGTGGGCACAGCAAACAGAACTCCTGCCCCCCGTGGTTCTGATGCAACTTGAAATTGCGATCCTGCTCAGAACTTGCAAGACAGATGGTGTCGTGCGCCAGGGTCCTGGGTGGAGACTCCTGGTGCGGGCCCCACTGTGGGTCCCGGCTTAATTTCCACAGGCAGAGCAGATGCTGTGACCCACCTCTGGGTCCTCAGTTCTTCATTTGTGAACGGGATCAGATCAGCAGTCACCCCGATGGATCTGAATCCCCCTACTGTAGTACCGGGAGAAACGAATACTCCACTGACCGTGTCACTGCCCACTCTCCATTAGGCCACTTGTTTGGGAGTTTAGTGTATTTAGGAAAAGGTGCAGAGTTGCCACGGAGCTTCTGGGTTTTTTAAATACAGTTTTCTAGTGAGCGATCTGAGAAAGTCACCTCCCACACCTCAGTCAGTTCAGCGGTAAATTGGCGACCACAGTGCTGACCTCCCAGGTCAGGCTGAATTCAGTCATGGGTTCGAAGTGGTTGAGGGGCACCCACAATCTTGGTCTGAGTCCCTCACCCCTCCAGGGCTTATCAGGGCATCTGAGTGCCCCCATAAGAGGACTAGCTGTCCTGCTCTGTCCTCAGAGCACCCTCCAATTTCCCTGTTCTAGCCCTCACTCCATCCTCCCATGTGGCCCCTTTAAGGTCACAGCCACCATAGACTGGGTGTCCTGGGGCCAAGGCCCCGTTCAGTCCTCCTCCTAGCACAGCTGCCCGGCCTGATCACAGCAGGGCTCTGTCCCTACGTGTGGCCTGAATGACCAAATGACTGAGAATTGCTTGTCTCCTGGGCTCAGCGAGCTCCTGCATCCCACAGTGACTCTGAGGCCCCCCAAGGCCTGGCCACGACTGAGGTGACATCTGAATAGCCCACTGGCTGGCTGTACTTAGTGTTAGCAAGTGTCCTTTCTCTGTCCTTGACCTCAGCCCCACGAGTGAATTAACTGAAAGTGTTACAATGAGGAGATGCACTGGTCTCTGGGAGTGGCAGTGAGATGGGCACCTGGGGACAGGTGCCACATTACAACTGGGTAGGCAGGTCTCGAGGCCTCGAGTGAGGGGTGTCTGGTGGTGGGAGGAAAGGAGACCAATCTAAAGACATCTGAATGCCCAGCATAGGGACTGGCCAGGTATGGGCTGCATCTAGTTGTGTGGCCGTTGCAGAGACCATGTCACAGTGTCACATGTTGGTGGAAAAAGCAGGTCACTGGGATGACACTGGCATGCAACATTCTGTAAAGGAAGAGCCGTCCCAGATGGACCCTCCCTGGAGAGCCTGGCAGAAGGTATGAGCTAGGTTTGTATGTGGACATGTGGGTCCCCAGGGGTTTGCTAGCTCAGTGGTCCTAGGTTGCCATGTTTTCTGCACTGACTCTTACAGCCGCTGTGACTGTGAGGGGCAAGGGTCCTGGACCCTCTTCTGCTGACTTGGCAGCAGCGGGAAGCAGGTGCATGCAGCACCTGGACCTTGTGGGGAGCAGTGGATGCACCTGGGGCTCCAGCAGCCCTTTGCCTGCAGAAGGCCCATGGGGAGCCTGGGGCTTTGTGCTCCTTTCCCAGAAGGGAGCCTGCACCGTGGAGCAACTGGGCTGAGAGGGCGGTTTGCTGAGACACCTGCAGGTGCCCCTGAGGGGACGCTGGCCCACTGTCACAGTCACACTGCCTTAGCTCCCTGAGTCTCTGCTGCTTTCATTCCATCTCCTCTTGTCCTAGATTTGGCTTCTTCACTAAAAAGGAGAAATACGGTCATGGCCAGATTGATGGAGCGGTTTTTAAATACAGTTCAGAGAATAGGTTTAAAGTATTTCTTTATTGAAGTCGTCAGGTACTGCGCTGTTCAGATGGCCCGGTCTCGCCAGATTATAGTTGTGTCTTTACTGTAATGGTGAGCCAGTTTTTGGTGTCCCTCAGGTTCTTTTTGGCTCATCTGACTAGAAGTTACTGATAGAGGGCCTTACCTCCCACATGTGTGGGAGAGGGCAGGCATCCTGGGAGGGGGAAGGGTGCACGGGAGGGGAGGGGACTTGTGAGAAAGGGGAGGGGTCTTGTGGGAGGGGAGGGGTGGCAGGAGGCAGAGGTGCTGGCCTTGACCAAGGTGCTAGAAGCCCTGTGGACATGGGTGTGGAACGGCAGGGGTGGTGGGAGAGGCCCCCGGTGGTCCCACCCAGGATGGTGGAGGGGCAGTGGGAGCACAGCCCTGGGGACTATGCAGACTGTGAGGGAAGGGATGGGGCGTCATTGTTGAAGTTAAGTAAAGCTTAACTAACGGCTTTAAACTTTTAAGTTACTCTCTCCAGCAATGCTCACGAGGTAAGCCTGAGTGTGGAGAAAGAGATGTGAACAGTATCTTCATTGGGATCCAGGACTGGTTCTCAGAGCTTCTTTCTAGGCCCTGGGGCTCCAGGCTAGCTTGATTTTCTCCTAAATATTTTTGTGTATTTTCCAAATTTTCGACAATAACATACATTATTTTTACAATCAATCAGAAAAAAGTAGTCCTAAAAACTCCAAACCCATAATAAGTCACTTTGGAGAGAGAGGGTTGGGGATAGCGGTTTAGCAACCGCTATTGTTCCTTCTGGTAGAATTTGGAAGTCAGTGCCTCTCAGCACTGGGCTCCTAGCAGGTGGTTCAGGCTCATCTGTTCTCTCTCACCTCCTCACCTCTCAGCACTGGGCTCAGGCTCACCTGTTCTCTCACCTCCTCACTTCTCAGCACTGGGCTCCTAGCAGGTGGCCCAGGCTCATCTGTTCTCTCTCACCTCCTCACCTCTCAGCACTGGGCTCCTAGCAGGTGGTCCAGGCTCACCTGCTCTCTCACCTCCTCACCTCTCAGCACTGGGCTCCTAGCAGGTGGCCCAGGCTCACCTGTTCTCTCTCACCTCTCAGCACTGGGCTCCTAGCAGGTGGCCCAGGCTCACCTGTTCTCCTGCCTCCTCACCTCTCAAAGCTCTCCGGCTTCACAAAGTGCACTGAGTCCTCAGAGCTCAGTACAGATGAACCTTGGAGCTGAGTGAAACCGATCCTTGCCCTCACCTGGTGGGACTGGTGGCCGCTGCTCAGAAAGGAAACTGCAGAGCCTTCCACGGCAGAAGTGCAGAGATAAGGCACTTGCTGTTTACACAGTCCTTCTCTAGAGGGGTAAACATAGATCTTGGTAGTCAGGGCAACCAGAGATGGCAAATCAGGTGCCACATGGAAACATCTGTGCAGCCACCGGCTCCCACAGGCCACCCCATCTGCTTTTGAGGGGTACCTTTGATCCCACCTGCCTCTGCCTACCTAGAGCCCCCTGGACGAGGAGCACTCGAAGTTCCTGTAGCAGCTTCAGTGTGAGACAGCTCTCAGCGCAGGTGAACTTGTGGTGCCTGGAGACGAAATGTCTGCCTCCCTGCTGTTGGGAGGCTCCGGTCCTTCTGCCCTGCTGCTACGCATGGGGGCCCTGACATCAGTCTGCGAGATGGCAGGGCTTGTGCACACCTGAGGTCCAGCCCAGGGCCCCGCTGCACTGGGCATCTCCACGGGGGTCACCAGCAAGCCTCTTCTTGAGTTCCCTAGAGGTGGGCTGGTTGGAGCCCTGGGCGGGCCCTGTGCAGGGTCCTGTGCCAAATGCAGCTGGAGGTGTCAGCCAGCAGCTCCCGAGGAGAAGAAAGCCTTTGGCAGCACCTGCCTGCTCCCAGCCCCTGCAAATGATCCATGGACCAACTCCCCAAGATCGAGATGCTGGTGATTCCTCCTCAGCTTAGAGGAAGACCAGGATGGAAAGTGACGCCCAAGAACACTCAGGGCCCCTGGTTTTCTGTTAGCGCCTCCTGACCAGTGGGAAAGAGCTTGTTTTACACGGAGGTGAGGTGCTCCAGAAACAGGGCAGTGAGGCTGGTCTGAGAGGTGAGCTGCCTCCCTGGTATCGAGAACACAAGCATAAATGTGTGCGCCATCTGGGGCAGAGTGAGTCGGGGCAGCGTGCAGCTGTGGGCTGTGCTGGAGCACCGAGGGGGTGTGTGAGAGAGTGTTTATGACCTATTGAGAGAGTGTGTGTGAGATAGTGCGTGTAAGTCTTTGTCAGAGGTTGTGCGTGAGAGTGTGAATGTTTGCAAGAGACTTGTGAGAGAGTGGGAGTATTGTGTGAAAGTGTGTGTTTGTGAGAGACTGTGAGTATGAGTGGATGTGTGTGAATGAGTTTGTGATAGTGTAAGAAAGTGTGTTTGTGAGAGACGGAGTATGAGAATGTATGAGAATGTATGAGTGTGTATGAGTTTGTGAATGTTGTGTTAGAGTGTGAAATTATGAGTGTGTGTGAACGAGTGTGTGTGTAAGTGTGTGTAACTTTGCGAGAGGTTGTGTGAGAGTGTGAATGTGTGTGAATGAGTGCATTTGTGTGTTGTGTTAAAGTATGAGAGACTATATGTGTGAGAGACTGTGATGAGAATGTGTGAGTATTGTGGGAAAGTGGGTATGAGTGTGTGTTTGTGAGAGACTGAGAATGTGTGAGAGTGTGTGAGAGATTATATGTGTGAGACAGTGCGAGTGTGAGAGAGAGGGAACTGGGGCAGGTGTTCAATTACTCTCACCCTTGGCCTGTCGAGGGTGCCCTTTGAAATATTGTGTCCTCCTTGTTGCAAAAAGAAGGAAGAACCTTCTGGAATCCCGCTCAGAGCTGCATCTGGAAAGTGGGACCTGTCCTAGCAAACTTTTGCTGCCGGGCCCTCCAGGTCTCCCTTGCTCCTTCTTCTCACACGGGGCAGACGTGGGCGGCTGTGGCCTGGCTGCCGTCGGGGTCTGCCCTGGTGCTGGTGGTGGTTGTGTGGGGCCGCACTGGTGGAATGTTCTGGGTGCTGGACTTGGCATCAGGGACCCGGGTGGAATTCTGGTCACTGCTGCATGTGCTGTTACCTTTTGTAACCTTGGACCCATCCTGGAAGCAGCTCTTAAGGTCCTTTGTCTGAAGAACAGAATCAAGGCCTCGCTGGGCAAGGCCTGCCTTGGGCCTTTGCTGAATGACGAGGAGTGTGAGCGCAGGCAGCGCCGTGCGTGTGTCTCAGCCTCCCCGAGACACAGTCCGGCTCTCCCTAACGACTCCACCCGGCTTGTCTCTGAGCATGCTGGTGCAGAAAAGCGTGTCCCACAGGGCTTCCTCTTATCTCATGAGGCGATCTGGCCACCAGACATGGTGCACTTAGAACGAAAAGTTTGTTGATCAAACTCGTGAGTTTGTGGATCTAAGCATGGAAAGTAATACGAGCACAGAATGAGCGAAGCGTGTAGGGGGATTCGGTACAGGCAGCACAGAGTAACACAATGTAAAGAAACCTTGTTCTTCCTAAAGACAATCCATATCTTATTTCTCTAATATTAAAGGTATTACATATTGTTAGTGAAAACTTTGGAAAATAGAGATAGTTACACAAAATATTAAAAGTACCTAGAATTCCACAAACCCGAGAGAACCTCTTATAAACATTTTGGTTCATTTCTTTATTTTTAAAATAAAAATGAAGTCATACTATAAAGTACACATTCAGCCCTGTGCTCCAGAAGGAAGGTCCCCCTTTCTCAGCCCAGTGTCCCCTCCATCATCCATGTTAATCATTATTAATCCTTTAGGTGCTGACAGGACCACGAGGCTGTGTGGGCAGGCGGTGCCTCCCTGGGCCCGAGGGTGCTGTCTGCTCTGCAGAGTCTTTTTGAGGTGGAAGGGGATGTTGTTGCCTCCCTGGTTGACCCACCCGTTATTTGGCACCGCTGGGTGAGGAAAAGCGACCCAAAGGGGTATGCTTTGCATTTGTGGTTTTTCCGTCAGATGCACGGGGCCACAAGTCCTCACGTCTGTGACTTCCCATGTGGGGTAGGGCAGGTCCAGACCCAAGACCCCGTTTCCCTCGTGTGTAAAAATGACATGGTGCACCACTTTAATTTTGTGACTGCGGGATTTTCTGTGTGCGAGCGCATGCCCAGGCTCGGCCCAGGGCTGTCGTGAGGTAAGCCTCGCTCTCCTTTCTGCTCTCTTCCCTTGTCACTGCCACCGGGCAGCAGCTGGCACATGCTCGCCCCTCCTGGCGCTGTGGCTGCATCTTACACCTGTCTCATCTCTCCAGGAGTTTCACACTGGGATGCAGACAGTGCAGGAAAACTCTGCTGTCCACGACTGTGGTCTGAGAGGAGGGCAGGTCTGTCACCGGAGAGGCCTGGCCTCCTATGACCCTGGTGCCTGTGTCTTTGCCTCTTTGGGAAGGGAAACCGTGTCCTGCGGGGTGAGAGACTTCTGTGCAGGTCACAGCCTGGAAACAGGGCCCCCTGTCTTCTTGTGCATGTGCCCCTGATTCCATTCTCTCAGCAGTGGCCAAGCCCTGTTCTGGGGGCAGACCCTCAGCGCTGTCTGTGACCCCCTGTGACCGTGCTCCTGCAGGCTCTGGAGCCATCCTCCTGCCTGTCCCAGCAGCTGGATTCTAAGTGCTGATCCGCGCAGAGGGTGGACCCTATAGCTGTGCTGGACCAGGTGCCGTGTTACCCAGGTTTCAGTGAGGGCACTTGATAATAAGGACACTTTATAGGAGAGACTTCTAAGGGAAGACATGTCTATCTGTTGTCTTAATTTATGCCTGACAGAGAGAGAAAATCTAGAAACTGCTGAATGGCTGCATTCAGTCGGGACGGTTCGGGGGCCACTCAGGGCGGCTGTTCCAGGGCCTCATCTCGGGGAAGCCTGGGCGGAGGCTACTTGTCCGCTCTGCATCAGCTACAGGACACACCACGTTCCCGCTGCTCTGACGCAGAAGCATTAAAGGAGACTTTGAAGAGAGTTTAAAAAGTCTAGGGCTCCTGCTCAGAACCTCCTTTTTCAGTTCCGCGTATTCCCTTTGGGACCCTGGTCCCATCTGGACGTATTTTTACAGAGGTGCCTCTGCAGAGCATCCACGAGGCCGTGCTGGCTGGTTTTAAACTAATGAGCGACCGCGCACTGCAAGGGGCCTTGGTTCTGAAGCACACTGGTTGAAAGGTCAGGGCTGAGGTCACAGTGCGTTGATGTCTGCGTCCTGGTCCCCTTCCCCAGGCCAGGGGGCAGGGTTTCAGGGAACACATCCTTACCCTCTGCACCTTTCTGGGGCTTCACGTTGTGCAGTGCGTTGGTGTGGTGTCACTGTCATTTGCAGTAAAACACGTTTATTACCTTGCACGTTGAACAGAAGCAATATACATCCCCGTCCCCAAAATCCCTTCTCCAGAAGGAAGGCTTACAAGCAGTGTGGCTTCTGGATTTCTCGAGTGTGATGGCCAAGGTTGTCACTGAGCCCCCAGTGCACAATTACGGGGGGATGCCTTTTGGGTGGGCGATTTCTCTGGATGAAGCGCTCGGGGCTCTGTGTTACCCCACAGCCTTTGTGGAATGGGGCAGGGCTCCAGTCCTCAGGGGTCAGGCTCCACAGCCTCCTCCTTCCTGTCACTGACGCCACGAGTGTCTGCCTCTGCCCCCTGGGCATCTTTAGTGTCCAGATGAAAATGCCCCAGTTGGGGGGCCAGCCTCCATCTGCGGCCTCACCCTCCACCCCTCTGCACACGTGCCCTCCCTAGAGGGCTCAGGTGCATGTGGCGGGCAGGTCTGTGGCGGGCAAGTCCCAGACAAGTAGGGCCTGGTCCCCCCTGCTGGACAGCGCACATCTCCTGGAGGGTGGGAGCCTGAGGAGGGAGAGGGAAGAGGACCACAGGATGGTGGTGGCACTATGGAAGTGTGCTGTTGTGTTATGAGGACTATCGGTGTGCTGTTGTGTTAACAGGCTTGTCTGTGTGCAGTTGTGTTAAAGCTGTTTCATCCTCACCGCAGCTTTTCTCTCCAGGGGAGAAAAGAGAGTAAGCTTTGTGCTCATGCTCATTTTACAGTGAACGGGGCTGGACTCCTCCTGCAACTGGTGAGGGGTGGAGGAGAGCCTGCAAGTCCCAAGTCCTAATGTGCTCTCCCCTCCCGCCTCCAGGCTCTCTCTGTGGGGGCAGCTGTTGGGAACTGGAGGGAGGGAGTCAGGAGGGGAGGAACTAATCTGGGAGGAGACGCACCACTTGGAGACCAGCTTGGATCTTGCTCACTCCGTCACTGGACGTGGCACCAGCTGTGCCCAGCCTGTCTCTGCCCAGGGAGTGGACCAGAGGAGCTGGAGGCTCGAGAAGTGGCACCCTGGAAGGAACCCTGCTCCTCTCCTCACTGGGACAGCAGCTGAGTGTCCTGCCTCCACTGAGTTATCTTCCCCTTAATGTGGCAGCTTTCACATTCCATGCAGCTTCTTAAAGGCCCTGCTCAGGGGGGATGAGGCTTGTCAGGAGTGCCCACATGACAGCGTGGTTCATAACCGGGCACTTGTTTGGGACAGAGTCATTCCAAGGTGAGCCACACGCCTTTAAATGCACCGTCATTGTGACCTTCACAGTTCCAGGGATTGCATATTTTTAGCTTAAATCTGAACTGTAGGGAAAACATGTTTAGGTCTGAATTTTCAGAGTACATCACCAATAGACACATTATCTTACTAATCTGCAGCAGGTTTTCCAAACTGCCTGATCCTAAGATTCCCTGGGAAGAGGTTAAAAATACACAGACTGCAGCCCTCTCCCCCATTTCCCCTCCCCCCGTAAAGCAAGTCTGATTTGAGGGGCTTGGGATCTGTATGGAGAAGAAACGCCTGTGGCGTTTCTTGCACAGGAGAGTTTGGGGGAGTGATGTTGACTGTTCGGTTTGGATTATGCTGTTTTTCCTTCCAGAACTGCTCCTTGTTAAGATTCAAGCTGTCACACGTGGGGCCCTCCCTCCGCTTGAGCCTCTGCAGGCAGGGTGACCCTCACAGGGCTCTGGTCCTGACCTGGGGCACGCACGGCACCTTGCACACAGCCCTGGCATGCGCAGGTCCCTCTGTGCTCAGGTGCCTCAGGTCACACCCAGCACCGTGGGTGCCGCCCTGATGCTGGGTCCTGCCAGGAAGCTGGTTCTGGAAGGACTGGGCTGGCTGGTGGGAGCTGAGGGTCTCTGGGGAGCCCCGTGAGTCTGAGGACACCCCTGGGTTGCATGTTGCCTGCAATAGTGTCAACCAGTGATGAAATAGAAAGCGTCTTCAGGAAGTTTTCAAGTGGAATTTTAGTTAAAGGTCTGCGCACTCCGCGGTGATGAAAGCACCTGCAGCTTGTGTCTCTCTCTGAACAGCCACCTCAGGTGATGAGCCCCTGGGCGTAAGATTCCGGAAGCTGAGCATTGGGCAATATGACAACAGTGCTGAGGGGCAGCCAGCCTTCTCCAAATGCGGATGGGGAAAGGCCACCAGCGCCGACCAGGCTCCAAGCCTGGCACCGTTCCTCTCTACAACAGACACCAAAGAGGTACACACCACCACCCAGGAGCTTGGCCCGAGCTTCTCCCAAGTCCTCGGCCCCCTTCCCCACCGCCCGCCCTCCCCATCTCACAGCCATGGTTCCTCCCTGAAAGGAAAGGGATGTGGGTGGGAGAGCCCAGGTGAGCAGTCAGCCAGCCTGGGGCAAACCTCGCTCTGCTGAGAGCACATGCGGGCCGCGCACCTGGCTGGGTCACCTGAGCCTCTGTGTTCTGATCCATGGAGTGAGGATGAGGTGCGAAGCGGGCAGATGGGTTGTGTGGTTAGAGGTCTCCTGAGCTCACTGGGTGGACAGAGCAGCGAAGGTCAATCAGGTTTCCCCAAAGTCATTGCAGAGGGGCCCCTGAGGGGGAAGCAGGAAGAATGTGGTCTGCGAGGACTGTGACCCTGTGTGACATCAACAGAGCATCTTCCAGGAGGTATAGTCAAGGCTTTTAGTCAGAATTGAAGTAAGACAGGTCGGCGAACCCAAAAATGGTGGCTCCTCTCAAATTAGGGTTTTATTTATTCTCAAGATAGAAAACTAGGAACCCAGAATCGACGAGAAAGGAAAGTCAGTCCTGGCCTTAAAGAAGCAAAACCAGCGGTGCTGCTTGGACATGTCCATCCAGCATTTTCTATCCCGTGGGTTAAATTGATGGGGTTCTGTACATAGCTGTGAGCATAGAGTAGGAAGAGAGGATCTTATCCTGCCTTTTCACAGAATGCTGGAAGACTCACTTTCCCCATGCTATACACGCTTGCCAACTCCGCTTACCAGCTGTGTGACGCAGTAAACAGATGCACCCTAAGATACTTCCCTCTTACTGTTATTGAAGCTTTTTCCACTTTTCTGTGGCTGCAAGAGACGGGGCTGTGCATCCAGAACTTGGCCGCCTGTCCCCACTCTCAGATGATGGCTGGCTCAGTGGGCTGGCTGGGGGCCCTCCTGCTGTCTGCAGCGGCCGTCACCTGACTGCCCCCGTGCTACTTTCAGACGGTGGTCACCGCGTATCCCCCAGACCTCGATGGGATTGATGGCAGGATCTTCTCTCCAACCAAAAGTGGCAGTGAGTCCATTTCTTCCACACCAGCGTTCCCAGTGTCTCCAGAAACACCATACGGTAAGAAAGGGCAAAGCCTGCCATGTTCAGTCCCCCGCTCAGGGAGGAGACTGGAACAGCTTCCGTTCTGCTTTCTCTTCCAGTGACAGCCTCCCCACATCATCCCCCATTCAGCCCACCCAGGCCACAGATGGGCAGCGCCGGCAGTCTATACAAAGGAGCTCATGGTAAGAAACCCACCTACTCTTCTCGCTCTGAGCACCGCCTTGCATGGCCCGCATTTGTACAAATGTGTCCTCTCATGCAGAAATATTTCCATGTATGTCACATCTCAGAAGCTTCAGAAGTGAGGATGGCTCTCGCTGGAGAAGGTGTGGGTGGGCTGTGAAGCCGCTGGGGGCTAGCAACAGTGTTGACTCTACCCGGCCTCCAGCGGGCGTGTTCTGTTCAGCACCTCCGTGAGTCTGTCTGCCGAGATGCGCATTCATGGGAAGGGTGATGCTCTCGGCAGCTGAGCATCAGTGCTTTTCAACTCCTCGTGATGTTCCTTGGAGCTGAAAGAGGAAACTGGAACACCCGTCCCACCCTTTACAGAGAAAGGAAGGCCCCCAGAGGGCAGCGAGCTCCCTGCTCCGTGCTGCATGGCTGCCCTAGACTTGTCCATGGCCTGCTCAGACTTGTCCTGGCTCCTTAGGTCCTTGACACTTGGTCATTGTCCTGGATCTCCCCAGGAGCAACAACTTTTGGGATGGCTCAGCTTCTGGGATGGCTCTGTTGCATCCCTCAGACACTTTCCATACTCGGCATCCTGTCCAAGTATGCACCGCCTGGGAGAGGGAGCGTTAATGGGGTGGGGAAGGGGTTGCTCAGCAGCCTTTCCTTCTGGACATTCCAGCCTCTGGAATCTAGGACGGGCCTGACCTCAGGCAGATGGAGTGGGGGTGTAAAGCCCTACGTACGTTTTAAAATTGCTTTTCTTTGTAATTGTAGATTCTTTAAGCTGTTTCTTTTCTCCCTGGGGAAAGCAAGGGCGGGCTCCCACTGTGGTCGTCAGTCATGCTTCTTGGGAGTAGGACATTGATGTTGTGTTTAAATCCTACCTCTTACCCAAGAGTGGTTTAGTGATGACAGCCAACTCCATGTTCCCTCTTCCTGCAGAGAAAACCAGATCCATGTGTCACTTAGTGGAAGGGCCATCTTTCTTCTAAAGTCTCGTTTATGGTTTTAGGACCTAAATGCTTTTCTTTATACACAGAGCGTAGCAGTTAACCTGCCCGTCTTTCTCAGCAGATGTGACTGAAATACAAGCTAAGAAAACCTGTGCGCACTGTTGTTGCACCTGTCTGTATGTTATGTGAGCATCACAGGAGAAGAGGTGTCTGTGTTCCACTAGGCATTAACAGGCAGGCTTACCCATACGTAGCCACGTGTCTGTTCTTCTGTATTTTAGTAATAGAGGCAAAAGTAAACAAAGGGACGCTGCCTCTGTCTCCTCACAGCCCCCTCCTACTCCCTGAGTCCACCACGATTGATGGCTAATTTGAACGTATTCAATGGGTTTGAACTAGAACCCATCCCTGTGACATGGAATTCAGTCAGATTCTCACAACTCCGAGACCAGGTTCATTGGAAACACACTAGTGACAGCAGTGGAAGGGGGATCATAAGCCCCAGGAAAGAAAATACCAGAAAAACTTTTAAATTCACTAAAAGCCCCTGACGTAGGCTTTTATGGTCATTATGTAGAGCATCAGGGGAATATTGAACCCTCCTAAACTTGAGAAAGGCCTGGGAAGCTGAACAAGGTTGGTGTGCCCAATGTGGGATGCCCAGAGCTGTGCACGTGGATGCTGTGCTGACATTCCAGCCTGGAGCATTGGGGCAGACATGGGCTGACTTGTCTGTATGTGACAATGGGGCCCTGCAAGCCCAGCACGTAGTAGGCTTCAGTGCAGCCCGTACATCCTAAGTATATTCTGTGTGTAAATATCCACATGAAGAAGTAGGGTTTTGATTTCAAATATAAAAAGCAAATTACAGCTATTTAATTTTAAGAAGCTGTATGAGTCTTGTAGATTTTTATTTTGTTGGTCCCCGATGATGTTGGTCTGTGAAGAGCACAGAGACGCACAACATTCACTTCAGAGGTGCGGCAGCCCAGGCAGAGCACAGAGAGCCCAGCTGGTGCCGGGGATCCCGTGCGCTCTGCAACGCCAGGTTGGACGGTCGACCCCTCTGAGACACAACAAGGACAGCGGTAGCTCACAAGTACAGACCACCTGCAGCTACGTATGCCTCGTCTTCCTCTTTACAGCATGATTGCCTTTAATCTTGCGGTCACATTATAGGGGTTGCTCTGCCTGTTATCTCATTGACAGAGGAGGAAATTGACACAGAGAAGTTTAAGCAAGTTGCCTGAGCCACACAGCTGATAAATGGCAAAGCCAGAATTCCAGACCAGTCAGCCTCACTTCACAGCCATGGACTTTTTGTTCCAAATCATCAGATTAGACAGGGCTTGTTTTTCACTTCGTCTCATCTAAACTGGTAGTGATATAAAGTCAGTACTGAAAAAGCACAGGGAAAGTATCAGAGGTTTAGATTTAAGTTCGGTCGTGGAATGACCATGACTTGTATGCTTACTGACCTTCTGACCCTGTTTCCTTATCTACAAATACAGACAATAAAACCTCATCCGTGACCACTGTGCAGTCTCGGGGAGTGTCTGCAGGCATCTAGCATAATGCCTGGTTCTGAATCATTTAGAGCTAGATACTGACGTGTGTATACATGAGAGTATCTGCTTTAAATGACCATTGGGAGAGTGGCTCTAACTTCCTGGAAGGTGGCATGGGCATGCTTTTCCCTCTTCCTCCTGCTAAGTACAACTAAAACTCTGTGCAGTTATGTACAATAAATGCCGTAAGACTGAGAGGCGGAGAGAAGGTGGCAGACTGGCCGTGGGCATTAGGACCACGAAACCTGAGTGGACCACATCCCGGGCCGTGAAACAAACTTCAACAGATTGGAAAGAGTTGACACCACACAGAGCGTGTTCTCCTACCATACTGGAACCAACGGAGAAATCGGTAACAGAAAGATCACAGGCAAATCTCCAGACACCTGGAAACAAAACAACACACTTACAAATAGTCCATAAGTCCAAGAGGAAGTCTCCAGGGAAATAACAAACCATATCAAACTGAAGAAAATGAAGATAAAACATATCAAAATTGATGGGACAGAGCTAAAGCAGTGGTGAAAAGAAAATTTATGGCAGTAAATACATACACTGGAAAAGAAGCAAAGTCTGAAATGAAGAGTTTGGACTCTTGCCTCCAGAACCTCGAAAAAGAAGAGCAAAATAAACGAAAGGCAAGCAGATGGAAGGAAATAGTAAAAATATAAGCAGAAATCAAGGGTATTATAAATAGAGAAACAACAGAGAAAATAAATGAAAGAACGAGCTGCTGCTTTGGAAGGATCAATAAAATTGACAGATCTCCAGCAAGGCTGACAAAAAAGAGGGAAGACACAAATTATTAATATCAGGAATGAAACAGGGCTGTCACTGAAGACCCTGCAGACTCCAAAAGGACAGTAAGGAATGTTAGAAGCACCTCTACACACATAGTGTTTAATGAGAAGCACAGACTGTGACAACTCACCCAATAACAAATAGACAAGTTGAATACCTTGTGACTTTTAAGGAAATTGGACTAGTAATTTACAAACTCCCCAAAAAGAAATCACCAGCCCCAGATGATATCACTGGAGAATTTTACCAAACCTTTAAAAAGAATTAACCCTAATTCTATATAATACCGTCTGGAAAATAGAAGAGCAGGGAACACACTATTTTATTTTCTTATTTTATGAAGCTAGTGTTACCCTGATACCAAAACCAGACAAAGATAACAAAAAAAAGAAAACTGTAGATTAATATCCCTTATGAACATAGACACAGAAATCCCTAACAAAATATAAGCAAATAGAGTTCAGTAAAATATAAAAGAACTACACACCGTGGCCAGCTGAGATTTGTTCCAGGTATGCAAGGCTGGCTCCATATTTGAACATCCACCAATGTGATCCACCATATTAAATTAAGGTGATTTCTTCAGGCTAAAGAAGAAAAATCACATGATTGTATCAATAGAAGCAAAAAAAGCATTTGATGAAATTCACACCTATTGACGATTAATAACTCCCAGCAAAATAACACAGAAGGGAACTTGTCAACCTCATAAGAAGCATCCACAAAAATCCTGTAGCTGACGCCACTCTTATTCAACATCGTGCTGGAAGTTCTCCAGGGGCATAATACAAGAAAAGGCAATAAAACACAGCAGATTGGAATGAAGAAATAAAACTGTCCCTTTTGCAGATGGCATGATTGTTTATGTAGAAAATCCCAAGGAATCTACGAAAAAACCTCCTAGAACAAATAAGTGAATCCAGTAAGGTTGCAGGATACAAGATAAACCACACAAAAACCAAGTGTATTTCTACATGCCATTAATGAACATATGGAAACCTAAATTAAAAATATAATGCCATTTATAATACGTCAGAAAAATGAAATACTTAGGTATAAACCTAACAAAACGTGAACAGAACTTGTAAGCTGAAAACTGTACAATGTTGATGAAAGAAATCAAAGGATATCTAAAAAATAAATGCAGAGATACAATGTTCATGAGTTAGAAAACTCAACCTAGTAAAGATGTTAATTCTTCCCTGATTGATATACAGTTTTAACACAATTCCTATCAAAATCCCAACTAGATATTTTATATACATATATATATATATATATATATATATATATATCTCCTAAAATTTACATGGAAAGGCAAAGGAACTAGAATAGCTAAAATCATTTTGAAAAAGAATAAAGTGGGATGAAGAGGTTTTCCTAATTTCTAGGCTTATTTTACATAGAGCTACTGTAGTCAAGACGTAGGTGGAAGCATAGACATAGAGACTCATGGAACAGAACAGAAGACCCAAAAATAGGCCCATACAAACATGCCCAACTGATTTTTTTTAAAAAGGTGCAAAATCAAGTCAATGAAGGAAGGAAAGCCTTTCAACAATAGTGCTCAAGCCTTTGGGCACCCACAGTAAAAAAATGAACAATGACCAAAGCCTCACATTTTATTAAAAATTTACTTAAAATGGATCACAAACTTAAATGTAAAATGTAAAACTGTTCAATTTTGGGGGAAGAAAATAGGAGAAAATCTTTGAGATCCAGACTAGGCAAGAGTTCTTCGATTAGCACCAAAGGGACAATCCATAAATGTAAAAATTGATAAATCAGACTTCATCAAAATTGAAAACTTTTCCTATGGAAAGAACCTGTTCAGAGGATAAAAGGACAAACTACAGACTGGCAGAAAATACTTGCATTCTAAGTACTCCGCAGTAAAGAAACAAGCAATGCAATTAGAAAACAGACAAAAGAAATGAGGAGACATTACATTAGAGAGGACGTACGGATGGCAGATGGTCACATGGGAAGATGTTCAATATCACTAGCCATCAGTGAAATGCAAATTAAAACTGCGATGAGGTTTCACTACATGCCTATCAGAACGGCTAAAATAAAAAATATTGTCAACACCCGTTGCTGGTGAGGATGTGGAAAAACTGGATTTCTCAGTCATTGCTGGTGGGAATGCAGAATAGTGCAGCTCTCTGGGAAACGGTTTGGCACTTTCTTAAAAAAAACTAAACATACAACTACCATGAGACTCAGCAATTGCACTCCTGGGTTTTTTTTGTTTTTTCTTTTTAAAGATTTTATTTTACTTTTTTTCTCCCCAAAGCCCCCTGGTACATAGTTGTATATTCTTCGTTGTGGGTCCTTCTAGTTGTGGCATGTGGGATGCTGCCTCAGCGTGGTTTGATGAGCAATGCCATGTCCGCGCCCAGGATTCGAACCAACAAAACACTGGGCTGCCTGCAGTGGAGCGCGCGAACTTAACCACTCGGCCACGGGGCCAGCCCCGCACTCCTGGGTTTTTATCTCAAGAAATAGACTTATGTTGACACAAAAGCTACGCACAAATGTTTAGAGCAGCTTTATTTTTAATAGCCCCAAAGTGGAAACAACCTCGATCTCCTTCAACAGCTGAATGGTTAAACAACCTGGAGTCCATCCACACCATGGGACACAGCTCAGCAATGAAAAGGAACAAAATATAGATGCGTGCAGCAACCTGGATGAACCTCCAGAGCAAAGTCATTCCCCAGAGTGACATGGCATTCCATTCATGTAACAGTCTTTAAATGGCAAAATTATAGAAATGGAGAACAGATTGGTATTTTCTACGGTTAGGAGAGGCAAAGGTGGCAGGGAAGTGGGGGTGGCTATAAAGGGCCACGCGAGGGAGCCCCGTGGGGTGGGAATGTTCCGTATCTTGACTGTCAACATACTGGTATAGTTTTGCAAGATATTACCATGGGGGGAAACTGGATAAAGGGTAGAGGGGACATCTGTGTAATTCCTTACAACTGCATGTGAATCTATAATGATCTCAAAATTAAAAGTTTAATTTAGAATTGCATTAGGGAATATGGTGTCGATGTGGTTGAAACAGTATTGGCTATGAGTTGATGATAGTTGAAGCTGGGTGACGTCCACGTGGAGGTTCCTCTTACTATTCTGCTTACTTTTGTATTTGTTTGGAATTTTCTATAATGAAAAGTTAAGGTATAAAGTAAAGGAATACTTGGTGTTGAGTGAATGCATATGAGGTCCACCCATGTGTCTTGAGCACTTCTTCTCATCAGATGCTCTGCCAGGCTGACGTGAGCCCAGAGGGCTCTCCTAGAGGTGCAACGGGTAGAGCAGGGAGGGATCCAGTGATCCCACAATGGGGGAAGACCCCAGAGAGGACAGTAGCACTCTGCCAAATTCTATTGGTTGTTTACCTGGTGAGGGGGTCTGGGAGTTTGAAGGATAGGGAGGGTTAATTAGGAGTTAACCAGGTGAATGGAGGGGGGCATTTGGGATGGAGACACAGCAGCACAGGCCCTGTGGCAGAGGGCACTGCAGATTAGGACAGGCTGGGGACCAGCGGTCTGCAGGGAGTGGAGGTGCGATCTGAGGCTGGGGAGGCAGGGCCGGACCACAGCTGTTCTCTGCAGCCACAGAAGGTGGTGGTGTGGCATCCACAGCAGTGCAAGGTCACTGATGAGACTTAAGATGAGGAGGCGACTGCTCAGATTTCCATTTCACACATCGCTCCAGCTGCTGTATGCAGAACCGCTGTGGGAGCGGGCACTGGGGTGGAGTAGCTCTAGCCAAAATGGTTTCAGAAGAGATGGGAAGAGGTGGGTGCAGTTGTGGGAGATTCAGGGAGTGCAGTCAACTGGCCTTCAGAGGATGGACTTGGCTTGATGACTATTTCTGATTTTGTTGCTATTATTATTGTGTCTACTACATTCTGGCTTCTTTTTAGTTAGTACGAAGTTAGCATAACACACATAAAATCCCTCTGTATGTCTTAGTACGTCAAACTTACCTTAGTACTGGTTTAGTCGGCATAAACCCAGATGTGTGAGGTTATTTCCCAGACAATCAGCAGGACAGGTGTCAAAGAGAAGCAGAGCCGGACACTAGTTAGAGCTGGTGAAGACAGATTTTATTTGGTCCTGTTGCAGTAGGGAAAGAGCTGAGCTAAATTCCAAATGTGGCAGAGACAGCTGGGGATTTATAGCCAAAAAGCAGAGCGACAGAGTCAGCGGGTGGAAATTACCAAGAAGAACATCAAGGGGAGAGGGATTCTTGCTAAACTGGCCTCCAGGTTCCTGCTGAAGACAGGCAAAGGGCATAGACTTCCAGGGTGGGGGTGAGGAACTTGATCAGGTAGCCAGTATGGGTGCTAATTTAGCAGATGCCTGGATGCCCAGATGACCGGGCCCTCCAAAGACAGACAGGGATGGCCAAGGTCGAGGCCTTGTGGAGAAGAGGCTCCCAGGAGCCTGACTCAAGATTTGATCCAGGAGGAGAATTGGTCTCAGGCTGGGCCCACCTTATGCCGTCTAACCCAGCAGTGCGACGCCGAGTGCGCTTGCCTTCATTCCACGTTTCACATGTCCTCTGTTTGTGTCCTTCCTGGTCCTCTGGGCACCCATGTCCCAGGAGCCTGTCTGGGCCACCCCCTGCCACAAGCACCTCACACATACCCCGCACCAGAAACCAACACCTCTGTAGTAAACAAGCAAAGTAAACAAAAAGCAAGCCCAAGTGACAGCTGGGTTTCTTAATAGATGGCTAAATTAGGAGTGGAGAAGGTCCATGTGGGTCAGCCCAGAGTAGCCTGCCCTTCCCAGACACGTGCTCCTGTGGCATACTCGTGTGCCCCAGCGTGTTCCTCTTTTTTAAATGACAGCACCCACTCCAAGAAAGGGAGGGGCATTTAAATATTTGCTCTAATAATTAATAGTTAAATATGAACTCAAATACAGTTTAATTCTCCAAGGAGTGTCTTGGTGGTAACTTGAAGGATTGGGGACACGTCACAGGAGATGACAGAGCAGCTGTAGGCATGGGGAGGACGGCTGGCACCTGGAGGTGGACCATGTTATGAGGGTCCTGTGAGATCTCCTGTCTGACGGAATACTGTGAGCTCCGTGAGGACAGGGACCGACAGGTCTTTCCCACCTGGGACCCTCAAGCAGGAGCCTGGAAGGGCACCCCTCAGGGTGGTCCATCTGTTAAATGCATCTCTGACACGTCCTATGTTACACCCCGGCAAACACATGAATGTGGGGCCACCATCAGACTTTTCAGAAATTTGTGATTTATAATAAGACATATATATTTGGTTTTTCTTCCTTTTCTGGCACAGAGCTCCTAAAAGTCTTGGAATTTCCTAAGTGATGAGAGAAACAAAGGGTCTTTTGTTATGTGAATGAGATGACTTGGAAGGGATGGCAGCCAGGGGAGCCAGCCATGTGATTAGAGGGTTGGAACTCTCAGTCCCACCTTTGACCTCTGGGGAGGACAGTCAGTCACCAATGGCTCATGATTTTATCAGTCGTGCCTAAGTAGTGAAGCCTCCATATAAACCCAAGAGGATGAGCTTCTGGGTTGCTGAACACAAGGAGGTGCTGGGAGAGTGGCATGTCACAGCTCTTCCTGAGTTATATCCTTTTAGAATAAACCTGTGATCTAGCAAGTAAAATGTTTCTCTGAGTTCTGTAAACTGCTGTAGCAAATTAATGGAACCCAAGGAAGGGATTGTGGGAACCTCCGATCTATAGCCTGTCAGAGCACAGGTGACAACCTGGCCTTGTGATTGGCCTCTGAGGTGGAGGCGGTCTTGTGGGACTGAGCCCTTACCCTGTGGGGTGTGACGCTCTCTCCAGGCAGAGAATGACAGAATGGAGTGGAATTGTAGGACGCCCGGCTGGTGTCGGAGCATTGCCTGTTGGTGAGGGGAAACCAAATGGGAACTGGGTGCAGAAGCTTTTAGAGCCTCAGAGGAAATGTGCTTCTGGAAAACAAAACATTTGTGAGAGTTTGAGTGAAGGAGTCACTTAATCCCAGTCCTCCTATACGCCAAAGAGAGAAAATTGTGACGTTCAAGACGTAAATTATTCTGTCATTTATTACCTGATACTTAGCCTCGATGATATTTTCAAAATGGGAAAAAAACATGAGGAAATGTTTCATTAAAAAACTTAGGTTTCTGGCCTGCCTATGGCCGAGTGGTTAAAGTTCTGTGTGCTCTGCTTCTGTGGCCTAGGTTCACAGGTTCAGATCCCGGGTGTGGACCTGCTCCACTCGTCAGCCACACTGTGGAGGCGTCCCACATACAAAGTAGAGGAAGACTGGCACAGATGTCAGCTCAGGGCCAATCCTCCTCACAAAAACAAAACAACTTATGTTTCTGATATATCAGCTTCTAATTTAATCCGTAATAGATTTTTTAATTGAGGTACAATTCACATAACATAAAACTAACCATTTTAAATGAACAATTTGGTGGCATTTGGTACTTTCACGGTGTTGTAGGACCGTTACCTTTATCTGGTTCCAGAACATCGTCATCACAGGGTGATTTTACTTTGGGGACTTTTGGCTTCAGTGAAAATGATGACCAGTTAGTGTGAGTGTGCTGAACGAGAACGCGTTTGTACGTCTGCAGCCTCTCTGCTGTCTTTAGTTGTTCTGGAGAGTGGGGCTGGTCTTTGTAGGGACCTGGCTTTCGAGTGCACAGTCTCCTCCCTCCTGTGACCAGCGGGCAGGATTGCGAGGGCAGAGGGAGGAGGCAGGAGGCATTGATCGAGGGACCGGTGGGAAGGAGGACATGCGGGTTCATCCTTGGCTTAAGGGGGTATGGGGATTTTGTTAGTGCGGTTGGGACCCCTTGGAGTTGGTTTCAAGGGGCAAAAATGGGCGCTGTTTGCCAGAGGGAGGAAGAAAAGGAGTAGCTAGGAACGTCTTGTTGAGAAAGAGAGAGAAAGAAATTACGGTGAATCAGTGCTTTATTTTTCTTTAAAAAAAAAAAGTTATCATTCTTCAAAGCTTGACAAATTGTAAAATGCTTCTACCAGGCCTCCCCTTTCCTTCCTGTACCCGATTCACTTTTCTTTTGAAATTTTTTGAACTTTCCATGAGACTGTTTATAATAAGAATGAACGCAAGGATGGAATGTGAGCATGTGACGTTTATAGATGTCCCTGAAGACTTTGAATTTTGCGGAATCTAAAGAGCCAGGACATGGATATGTGTGTTTCTAATGTATCTATATTTAGGTACATATGTGTATGTAAATATTTTCGGATATCTGTGCCTCTATACATGTGTGATATACTTTGCACTTCGACTTGTGCAAAAGAATCCATACTGGTGAATGGTGACTGCAAATAACTGGCATGGATTAGCAACTTCCACACTGCCCCCACCACCCCAGATTAAGAAAGTGAAAAAAAAAAAAAGTTGACTGCTTCAAAATATCTTTAAAAATAAACATCAGTGGTGGGCTGGTGGAGGTCGCTGGCCTGTGGACGTGTGGTTAGCAGTCGGCTGAGATGAGGACGCTAATTCACTTGAGTGGAATGCAGCTCAAAAAGCACAAGATGTTGGCATTGTGTTCTGACACCTCATCCACAAAACTGGCCGCTTGGAAATGTCCCCGCGAAGCTGACGATTTCCCGACCGTGATGAATGCCATGTTTTCTTTGCTTGCTGTTGGTTGAGAGGAATCTGTGTTGGTCTGAGTTTATTGATCAGCTCATTTCCTCCCTCCCTCTGGTGGGCTGTTCTGGACTCTCAGCTTGCAGAGGTCATTCTGACATGCCGCCACGGGGGTTTTGCTCTTTTCTTGTTTCTGAGCCCCGCAGGCCGAGAGCTTGGTGACAGACACATGTGGATCCAGAGCTGCCACTACATAGCTCTGCGATCTTGCACAAGTTGCAGAGCCTCTGAAGACATCTTTTAAACTTAAGCAAAGATGATAATAGCTGTACTCTGCATGGTGTTGGGGGATAGTCTCTTAGAAACAAAAGTAAATTTCCTCTTATGGATATGATAATGTACCAAAATTTGTCTCAGAATATATTTTTTTAATTCCAAATGCACTTCCTCACTAAGGCATTTCCAAAACCACATCGTTTATCAAAATTGTGGCCTGTCCTGGGGTTAGAGAAGTGGGCCCTGGCGTAGGTGGCAGGCAGGATCTCTCCTGCAGTGGCCTGGGGCAGGCGTGGGATCTGGAATGCACCTCTCGGGCCTGTTCTTGTTTTCTCCTTGCCTCTCTGATGGGGCAGGATGGCCCTCTGACGGGGCAGGACGGTGCGGCAGGTTAGGATACCTCTGAGAGCTGGGAACCACTTGAAAGGAAGGGCATGCTCAGCCCTGGCAGAGAGACTTTGCCGTGTTTCCTTGTGGGAAGCGTCCACGCAGGGCCACCTGCAGTCTTTACCGTCCTTCTGAAGGCCGTCCCGAGGCCCTGCCCGCAAGGACCGCAGACTCCTGACGTGGAGAGAGGACAGTGAAAACTAAACTGAGGAGTTTTCTGGGGAGCACCTGTCACCGCTGTCATCTCAGGCTGCACCCTTGGCCATAAAAAGGCCACATTCTACTGGCTTCGCTTGGGAAGATTTTGGACTGTGAGCCCTGAGAAGGGTCAGCCATCCTGAGTCACCGAGGCACTGGAGGCTTAAACACGCCGTCTGCTGCTTGCCTCTTGTCACAGGCCCAGTCAGAGCCTTTGGGCATGCTCCCAACAGCACCTGTGCCCCCAGTTAGGTGCTTCCTTGACGGAGAGAGGCACTGGCCAAACTGTCCTGATTAGGTAAAGCAGCATCTGTCTTTGGTTTAAATCCTGTCGCATTCAGTGTGTTTTCACTTACGAATTGCATAGCATACACAAATGCGGTGTCTATGTTTATATTCATGGTTACGCCTACATTGAGGGAGTCATCATTTTCTGAGCACTTTTTCAGTGCCACACACTTATATATATGCATATGTGGAGGAACAGCAAGTTTATAAAAATCCCCAAACCCAGGGAAATGAGAATACCATAGTTGGAAAAAAGGAAGACCTTCCTGATGCCCCAGGGCCTGGCACATGCTCGGCGGACATTGTGGGTGAATTTTGTGTGCCCTCGGGTCTTGGTGGGTCACAAGGACAGACGGACGGTGTAACCAGCTGTTGGAGTTTGACTTCCCCAAGGAACGTTGGGTGACCATGAAGTCAGAGGATAACTGAGGTCCTGGGGGTTGTTATCTGTGTTTGTTTTTAATTCCTTCTCTGCAAAAGCAGACGTTTAATTGGATCTTAAGAAGCCCAGAGCGGTGCCTCCCCCAGGTGCTGGCGGGCAGGAATCTCAGGAATCAGGAGGAAGGCCTCAGAGTGACCCTGAGCATCCCTGTCTCACGTGCCGCTAGGATCCCTGTTAGTTCCATTTACTAGGGGAGAGCCCTTGCTGAAGACATATGTGCGGGTCACTAGAAGCCTCCCCTCTGTGGTCCCTGCCCCTCCGCTCCTGCATACACTGGAGAAGCTCACAGTTTGCATGAACCACCCCCTTTCCCTGAAGCGGCTTCCACACAGGGCTTCTGCACTACCTATGCTGCATCATGTACTAAGCCCTGAGAGATTTCCTGCAGATACGCCAGTGTTTGAGTGGAAAGCCTGGATTCCGCTTTATTGAGTGAACACCAGGCGGGGCAGGGGGCTGCGAGGTGACCAGACACAGGCCCCACAGGGACCTGTCAGGCTGGTGGGCACATTGGGCTGGGCGGGCTGGAAGAGTGGGTCAGACTGACCAGGTTGTGCCTTAGGATGGTGCAGGTGAGGGGAAAACCACACATGCCCCCTTCCTGGCGGGCACCCTTTCTGGCCACTTTAGCCCACAATTCGGCATCCTTGATCCCCACTCCCCGTGGTTCTCTGCCCTCTCTCATACCCCACGGACAACCAAGTCTTTTCTGCGTCTTCGTCCTAAAGAGAAACTCTTGTTGCCTCTTTCTGCCTTCCCTCCTCCCTCCCATCTCCCCTCCCTGCCTCATTCAGCTGCTGGCTGCCTCCGCCCTGGCCTCACCTCTCCTGCCCCAGCTGAGCAGCTTTGCACAGCTCCTGGGTCCCCACTGACGCAGCCCTGGCTGTGCAGTGTGTCGCGACAGACATCCAGCCCCACCTGTCAGGTGGAGAGAGGGTCCCCGACTGTCCTTGGGACAGCACTCCCCCGCTGAACGCCCCTGCACGGGGATGTGCCTTCTAGGGGCCAGGAGAGGGTGAGCCTGCTGGGGGCAGAGCCTGGCTGGCTCTCTGAGGGCAGTGTCCTTCCATCTGTGCTTTACTCATCATTACGGTCCTGGCATCTAGCACGGACAAAGGTCTGGATAAAAGTCTGTTTCGTTTTCTAATAAGTTGGTAAATAAGTGAGTGACTAGGAGAGAGACGCCTTTTACTTAAAGGGAGTCAGCAGCATGGCTGGAGCTGGAGGACCCTGAGGGAGGATGCAGGGCTGGTTGGCACGCTGCCCAGGCACCAACACGTGAGGGCGAGAGTGGGTGTTGCTGTGGACAGGTTGTGTCTGCGCTTGTTCCGTGACTCCACTAAGGTGAAGTGGGTGACCTGCTAGGGGCCAGTGAGCTGTGAGTGCCCATGGGTACCCTCTTGCTGCTGATGCAGATCCTAGGTGCTACTCAGGGGCAGCACGGTTTCCGGGGACGAGTTTTCTGAACGTGCCTTTTCATCAGCAGAATCGCTGCCCCATGGAGCACAACCACAAAGTCACCTTAGTCCCTGTTGCTCCAGCCGAGCAGAGGGGAGAAGGAAGAAAAGCAGACAGAGCTCCAGAAGGTTCTTCAGGCTCTATGGAGGCTCTCTCAGAGTGTCCTGGTCATAGAGTGGTTGGACACAGCAGCACAGACAGAGGCAGCATTTCAGAAAGCACGTCCTGCCTTCTTTCCTCCACCTACCCGTGGGCTGCCCCAGACCCACGAGGCCCACAGCATCCGCCGGGCACCAGGGGAAGGACCCACCCTGAGGAGCGCCCACGGGTCACAGCCCTTCCTGGGCCTGGCTGCACGGCCGTCTCCTTCCTCTCTGCTGAGGGAGCAGTGGGCCGCGGGCAAGGCCCATCCATCTGCCGGCTGAGCCTGCTCTGGGCTGTGGTCAGGCATTTCCGACAGATCTTTTGCAGAAGCTGCTTCCCCACAGGCACATAAACAACCTGGAGGAAGCGCCCTGCTCAGACCTCTGGGGCGGAGGGTCCCGGATCTTCCTGGCCCATAGCTCAGAGAGGTGCCTGAGGCATGTACTGTGCGCTTTCACCAGGTTGATGAGTGGGTCAGAGTTCATGCTGGGGCTGGGCAGGCAGCACTGCGGTTGGCAGCATGTTCTGGAAACCTACTGTGTATGCATGCGCCTGGTCCCATTGCGGTGTGCTGAGGGGGTGCTGGCCTATGAGCAAGAAAGGTGCATTCCAGGAGGACCGTAGGACCTTCTCTTCCAGGGAGAACCTTAGGGCAAGTGGCATCAGCGCTGAGGTTTGAGGGATGGTTGGGATTGTGCTCAACCCGTAAGGTGCGAGAGGCAAGGGGTAAGTGCCCATTCTGTGCTGCAGCTGGTAGGTGTAAACCGAGTCCTGTGCATGTCTGCTGCCTGGACTTCAGTCTTGAAGACCACACGTGTGACAAAGCCCCTCTGCTCTGCTATACAGACTTGGTACAGTCAGGCCACAAGGGGTGAAGCACATACTTCCAACTGACTGAGAGGAATAGTGTTCCAAGTCCTATAAAAATGAGAGGTCATTTGAAATGGGCTTTGTAGAGTGTGTAGGAGTTCTTCCCCAGTTGGCTTGGGGGATTAGCCTTTCCCCAAGGCCAGTAAGGGAAGGACATGAAGAGCGAAGAGGGAAGAAAGTGATACAGTGTGTTTAGACCTGGTAACAGCCTGTCGGTGGAGTAGGCTACCAGTCAGGTGAAATGGGCTAAGTGGTTGGAAAAGAGGCTCTGTAGCTAGATCTGGACAGGGTGTGGAGCCCATGGCCAGGAAGAAAACCTGCAGGGTTTGAGCAGGGCTGTGACAGCAGGAAGGTCCCCCAGGCTACCCTGGGCAGGGGATGGAGAGGAGGGCCTCAGTGCTGGTGGCCAGCGGCAGATGAGAGATGAGGCCCCCATGGGGGAAGGGAGAGGTGTGGAGCCAGCCAAGGATGCCCAGGGCAGAGCTGAGCAGGGACTCTGGTTGGTGGTTGCTGGAGGCTTCTCCTCTGAGTATCAGACCCCAGGGAGTCGGGGTTCCCTTTAGGGGAGGTGTGCTTGAGGGGCAGGTCCTGGGTCAGGAGGTCCTTCTCCCAGGGGTCACCACCCCCTTTGTCCTTTGGGTGACGCTGGCCCCAGGGCTGAAGCAAAGCTGTGGAGGGACTCAGCTGGGAGTTTGCAAGAGATTAAAGGGAGGGAAGAGGAAAAAGGGGAAAAGCAATGAAAAGGAAGCAAAGCGCAGCGGAGCGAGGCGGGGCCAGGCCGGCTGGAGGCACTGACTGGGCAGCCCGCCCGCGACAGCCCGCGGCCGCCCAGCGGGCCGGATTCTTTCCTCAGCCGGCGCTCCCGCTGCCCTCTGAATGGGCCTCCGCGGAGGGGGCCGCCCCGCGTCCCGCCCCGACTCCCCGGGGACACCGGAACCCAGAGGCGCCCTGCCGCGGTGGGTGGGGGCCGCGCTCACCACGGGCCGCTGAGGGCAGTCCACGGAGCACCTTCTGCCCGGCCCACGACTCCCGGGGGCTTCTCCAGCGACTGCCCGGCGCCCCGTGGTGCCCAGGTAAGCGGCCACTCCTAGTCACAGGCGGGCTCTGCAGCCTCCAGCCCCTCCGGCTGCCCAGGCTGAAACCTGATCTCCGGCCGGTGGGGGAGGGGACGCACGGGGTGGGATGCGGTGGGATGCGAAGTCCCAGCCAGGAAGCCCCGGGAAGCTGGACTTGGGAGGAGGATGACTCTGCCCGGAGCCTCCTGTCCCTTGACTACAGCCCTCAGGTCCTAAGGGTCTGGAACAAGACGCCGCCGCTCCGGAGCCTGGAGGGGGCCTCCTTTCAGAAGAAAGCAGTGCTTTGTCTTTGCGAGACTCACTGGGGCGGTGGAAAGCCTGGTTTACAGATGTGTGGCTTTCCGGAGCTGGGGCTGCTTCCCAGCACAGCACATTCTTTTGCTTGAAACCAAGAAAGCGTGCCTGCCCTGTTCCACGGCTGTCCCTGTCCACCCCCAGGACCTGTGAGGGCTCTGGGGCTGCCCCAATGAAAGAGGGCCCCCAGCGACCCGGGGCTTCTGCACAGCTTCCTAGGACAAGCAGGGTTTTCACTAAATGCTAAAAGCAAGCGTGAGGCGCAAGTAGGGGTTTCAAAATGAGATTTACTGTTGTCCCATCCACTCTCGGAGCAATCCAAGAGCTGGTTTCTAACTAAGTCCGTGAATTTAAAGCAAGACCGTCACTGAGGGAAGCTGCTCACATTATTATGTTACCAGACCTTCCGGAGGGAAGAGTCTGGGTCCTTCCATTTGTCTTAGCTCTGAAATCTTTGAGGTGAGCAGGGCTGGCGTGTGGGCCCAGGCTCTGGCAGTGCTTTGGGTGGGGCAGGTGCCTAGGGCAGAGTGGCTGAGCTGGGGCATCTATGCCTGAGGATTCTGCTGGTGTTCCACTTTCTCCTGAGCCTGGGCTGACACAGCGCTGTGTGTGTATTTTAACTGGAAGGATGGGGACAATTAAGAGGGAGAGAGAAAGGAAAACTCCGAACACTTCATTGTGAGAAAAGCTATGCAGTGGCTCCAAGACAGACAAGCCCAAGCTGGTCAGTGGTCCGCCTTCTCATTCTTTCCAGCCTGAAAGTCTTGTGTGTTCTCCTTTCCAGGACCGTCCCCAGTTGAGTGGAAGATAAAGTCTGTTCAAATGTTACCTGTCGTTTCAATGCAGTTAATACACAATAGTAATTTCCCATGCATCCATTTGTATATCGATATATTAGAAATGGTCTGCTTAGGATGAAATATTCTCCTAACTCCAAAGGTGAGATTAAGAGAGTTTTGGTTGTTGCTTTATATCAGGAGAGAGAGAGAATTCTTTCCCTCCCTTCAGGATGGTGGCTGGTTAGGATCCTGGGAGCTGGCTTCTGGTGGGACTTCCTGTGGAGGGTCTGGTGGGGGCCACCTTCCCAGGGCTGTAGACTGCCCACACGGGCCTTCCCAGCCTGTGGGGAGCTGTCACAGCGGGCTCCTTGTCCTCTCCGATGTGGGCATTATGTTATCTTTGGGGGAAAGAGGCAGCTACTATAGGGCAGACTTATTTTATTAGATTAAGGCTGCTGACTTTGAGATCTCCCTGATGGGAGGCGAGGATGTCCCGTGGAAAGAACAGAGCTTTCCAAGTCACAGAGATGAGTAGGCCTCCTTTCAACAAGGTTCTTAACCTCACCTTTCGGAGTCGCTGTTTGCTCATCCATAAGACGGGGTCATAATTTGCACATGGAAACCTTATTTGGGGATTGAATCAGAAGGCATCTCTTTGGGGCTCAGCATCGTGCCTGGCATGCAGGAGGCACTCGGCCAAAAGCAGCTATCATTCTGATTTCCGTTATCGTTCTCTTTATAAAGAAATTTGGTAAGCGTGATGTAACCAGGATTTTAAAACATTTTAGAGAAATTTTTGGTTTCAAAGCCACGGACATGAGCAGGGCTCTGGAGGCATGATGAAAGTTAGACGAGTGGAGTTGGGTTCGATGTCAGGATGAGTTCTAGGCAAGCAATTTATGCTTTAGGGACCCTTTATCGATGGGATATGCCCGTATTGTCTCTTCCCTCTCCTACCCTTCAGTTTTCTTTCCCTATATTTTAAGAAAACAGTAAAATAACATCCAAAAGCATTAAGCTGAGTTGAGATGAGGTGGGGATGAGGTTGCGGGATGAAGGATGTTAATAAGTACCATGTGGAAACTGGTCTTATAGCATCAGTGGCCCACCTGGGATTGGCTCCAAGTCCAGGGTCTGTTAAGAATACTTCCCTTTTCACTTTGCCTGAGGCCCACCTGAGACAGTCTTGACTCCAGATGTTCTCTTGTGATTTAAAGTGACTGGATCGGGCCAGTCTGGTGGCACAGCGGTTAAGTGTGCACGTTCCGCTTTGGTGGCCCAGGGTTTGCCAGTTTGAATCCCGGGTGCAGCCATGGCACCGCTTGGCAAGCCATGCTGTGGTAGACGTCCCACATGTGAGGTAGAGGAAGCTGGGCACGGATGTTGGCTCAGGGCCAGTCTTCCTCATCAAAAAAAGAGGAGGATTGGGGGCAGATGTTAGCTCAGGGCTAATCTTCCTCAAAAATAAATAAATAAATAAATAAAGTGACTGGATCACAGTTGACATAAGAGTGGGGTCTACAACACCCTGTTCACAGGCTGTACTCTTTCACTGCCACTGCCCACTGCCATTTTTCCAAGTTTAAGAACGCTAGACTAAGAAATCAGGGAACCAGTTCAACTTCCAGTTTTGCCACTAAGTAACAAGGGGATCTTTGATCTGGAGCAGTGCTCTCTGTCTGATAGCTGATATGTGATTAGCCTCAGGGAGAGCAGGTGGCAAAGGTGGGTGGGTACCAGCTAGACCAGGTAAATAAATGTGACACAGGATTTTACGAACTCAGAGTGGGAGAGAGTAGAGAGTTGGAAGCACTGGGGTTAGAATATGATTAGGACTCAGCTGGGTGGTGGACTGGGGAATCATTGGGACAGCCAGCATTCCTGGCTGACTGAGTGCAGTTGGAAAAGCTTCTAGAATGCTGTGGAGCTCCTCTCAAGACAGCCCTGGGAAGATAAGAAAGAGAAGGGTCCCCCGAAGACAAGATTTGGTCCTGGAAGATGTGGGTCTTGGGGTCCCCTCCTTATATCTCTGTTGGTAAGAGCAGATCAGATGTCACACCACCTGCTGTCCCTTGTACTCCAGAGCAGACTCTGAGGAGAGCACACAGTGTTTCTGGTTGTCTCATCAGTTCTGCCTGTTAACTTTCCGTCGTGAGCACGGTCCTGGTTGCGTTTGTAGCTCCTGCTGCACTTTGGCTGGGGACAATCAAGTCAGGAATATCATGGAGCCATTAAAGGAAGTCTGGAGTAATAAAGTTACTTGTAGATTGTTTAAGATGACACTTTTTTGGTTAATATGGAAACTTTGAAAGGTTTGTTAAGAGACATATAAAAATAAATCAATAAATGGAGAGAAAGGCCATGTTCCTGGATAGGAAGATAACGTCATAAAGATGTGGAATCTTCCCAATGTCATCTATGTATTTAATACAATTTCAATCAAAATACCAACAGATGTTTTTCACGGAACTTGACAAATTAATTAAAAAATGTATACAATAAAGGATCTTGACAGCAAGGATACCACTACCAGATATGAGGACTTACCATGAATCCAGAAAATTAAGCAAGTATGGGCTGGGATAAGGATGGAGAGGTTGATCAATAAAGAGACTGAGATGCAGAACACACCTGCGCACCACTGGAATTTTGGCACAAGACAAAAGGAGGTGTGGTCAGCGAGGGAACAAGGAACTGCTCTACAGATAGAGCTGGAACAGTTTCCACATGGAAGAAGGTAAAATGGATCCCTCTATACCACATATAGACATCAAGTCCAGGTGGATCAAGGACTAAATGCAATTTTAGGAGAAAACATGGATGCAGTGGTTTTCGTTTGTTTCCCTGGTTCTCGTCCCTCCATCTCTCTTTTCTTGCCTTATTTGGGTTGCTTAAACATGTGTGTGTGGGGGGGGGTGTTCCATCTTGATTTATTGATAGGTTTTTGAGTACATCGCTGTGTGTAGTTTTCTTAGTGGTTGCTCTGGGTAACATGACATGCATGGGTAACATGACGTGCATACGTAACTTTGCATGGTCCACTGGGATCCACAGTTTGCCACTTTGCGAGAAGTGTGGTATTCCTACTTCATTTCAGGTCTCTTTACCCTCCTCACTTCTAAACTATAGTTGTCTTGAATATTTCGTCTGTATGCATCAAACACCATGCCTGAAGGTGTTCTAATTTTTACTTCCATCATCAAATATGACTTCAGAGGCTCACAAGAAGAATAGACTATTATATTTATCTTCACTTTTACCCATTCTGACATTCTTAATTTTGGAAGTTCCAAGCCTTCCTTATGATTTTCCTTCTTTTTGGAAAATTTCCCGTGCCATTTTTTTTAAGGATAGGTTTGCAAACAACAAATTCTCTTTGCTCTCTTTCATCTGTGAGTGTCTTTATTTTCCCTTCATTCCTGAAGCATATTTTTACCACATATAGAATTCACAGTTGACAGTCTTTTTCTTTCAGTAGTTCAGGAAGTGGGTGCCACTCCTTTTTGGCTTCCTTGGTTTCTGATGAGAAAGCTGCTATCATTCAGATTGGTGTCCCCTATACATAATCTCTTATTTCTCTCAGGCTGCTTTTAAGAATCGTTCTTCGTTTGTAGCTTTCAGAAGCTTAATCATGATGTGTGAATTTTTTTTCTTGTTGTTTATCCTGTTTGGGATTCATTTGGCTTCTTAAATCCAAAGGTTGTGTTCTTTACCAAATTTGGGGAGTTTTCAGGCATTATTTCTTTCAATTCTTTTTCCGCTCCAGTCTCTTCCTCTTCTCCTTCTGGATCTCCAGTGATACAAAGTTGGATCTTTGTTACTGTCCCACACATCCCTGAGCTTCTGTTTATTTTATTTTCGGTCTGTTTTGCCTCTGCTTTTCAGATTGTGTAAATTGTATTGCTCTGTCCTCAAGTTCACTGATTCCTTCCTCTGTCATCTCCACTCTCCTTCTGATCCCATCCAGTGAGTTTTTTATTTCTGTTATTGTATTTTTCAGTTCTCTGATTTCCACTTTGTAAAATAACTTCCATTTCCTTGCTGAGTTTCTGGGTTTTCATAATTTGTTTCAAGAGAATTCATAGTAGTTTGTTAAAGCATTGTTATGATGGGTGCTTTAAAATCCTTGCCAGATAATTCCAACATCTGATTCATATTGGTGTGGTCATCAGTTAATTGTCTTTTCTCATTCAAGTGCTTTTCCTGGTTCTTGGTATGATGAATGGGAGTTTTAAATTTTACCCTGGACTTTTGGGATATTATGTTTTGAGGTCTGGATTCTTTTTAATCTGGTCTTCCTTTTTTTTTTTTTTTAAAGATTTTATTTTTTCCTTTTTCTCCCCAAAGCCCCCCGGTACATAGTTGTGTATTCTTCGTTGTGGGTTCTTCTAGTTGTGGCATGTGGGACGCTGCCTCAGCGTGGTCTGACGAGCAGTGCCATGTCCGCGCCCAGGATTCGAACTAACGAAACACTGGGCCGCCTGCAGCGGAGCGCGCGAACTTAACCACTCGGCCACGGGGCCAGCCCCAGTCTTCCTTTTTTTTTTAAGCAGGCAGTGCTCCTGCTGAGCTGTGGTTCCAGGGCTACATGGATGATTATGTTAACTTTCCCTCTGGGCCCTGTTGACACCAGGGGGGAGGAGAAAGTGTAGTCCCGGCTTGCCTGACTTGCCCTCTGCATTCACTCATGGTGGTAGGTGTGGGTGGATGCCAGCTCACCCCTGGTTGGGAAATCTAAGTGGCCACCTCCTTCTGTGGGATGGGGGAGGTATGAAAGTTTAACATTGCTTCTTGTCCTCTCTAAACCCCTGGTGGGGGTACGGGTGGGGGTGGGGTGGCTTCTCCCAGTGGCATTTGGTTGGAATAGGGCAAGTATTGCCAAAAACTTTTCTGCTATTAGGCTACTCTTGTTTGTTTGCCTGTTTGTCTGTTTGTTTGTTTTGGTCCTTTGGCTAGGTGAGTAGGCTTTTCCTGGAGCTATTTTTGTCTGTGCTTGTTGATGGTTCCGGGATCTATGGGCTGCAATAAGGAAACCAGGGTGCTCACTGCCATGCCCTCCTCACACCCCGAGGTCCCTGGTAGCCGCCTTCTTTCCGTCTTTCAGAGTATCCTGTGCTGGGGTTGCGTTACGTCCAGGATTCTCATTGTAAGAGGGCAGGCCTGGGAGGAATGTGGCGGCTCCATCGAGGCTGGAACCACAGGTTCCCCACCTTATTATTTTCGGCATTGCTGATTTGGTAAACATTTACTGGACAGATGCCTACTCTGTGTTGGGAAACTATGGAAACCAAGGTGAAGCAAGTATGAGTCCCTACTGCAGGCACTTCACCGGCTGGTTCGAGAAGTCAGCCACGGAGGCCTGAGACGTCCAATAAAATACAACAGATAAAGAACAGTTAGTGAGGAGGGAGGATTTAGTAAAAGGCCTCCCATGGTCAGATCCTGAAGAACGTGAAGCCTTTAGCTTGGGACACTGTCCTGTTTCCTGGAGTAGGTGGGGTTGAGGTAAAATATGGGTACAGTTTTAGGATAAAAAGTATAAAAATGAAAGAGTATCTGTTGCTACCTTACTGCTGAGAGATTTGCTGATAGGGAAGAAGGGAGACACATTCCTAAGGCCATAGCCCCAGAAGGAAAGCAGAAGGTTCTAGAAGACACGGAGCCTTATCTTTCATCTCCTGGGCAGGGAGTAGAAGTGGCACCCGATGGTCATCTTGTGGGTGGCCACGTGGTAGAGACCCCTTGATGACCACCTCTCCAGAGTGTGCTCCACCAGCGGCTTGTGTGGAAAAGGACTGCATCAGCTCTCACAGCTGCAGGCTCAGGGGCGAGACTGATCCGGCTCCAGCCGTGCTATGGAGACCCACTCCCTTTGTACCCATCTCAGCTCTGCCTCCTCTGGGAGGGCTGCTGTCTCTGGAAAGATTTCTGTCCTCTCAGGGAGATGCTGTGCTGCCTGAGGCTCACCCTAGGAATGACAGGGATTCTCTTGCATTCAGTCCAAGGTACATGAGCGTCAGACAAACCATCGTTTTATGTAGTACTGAGAATGAGAAAACAGTGCCAAGTGAACCATAATGCACCGTGCGTTAAAAGATGTGCACAGGGGCCGGCACAGTGGTGCAGGGTCCACTGGTTTGGATCCCAGGTGCCGACATGGCGCCACTCATCAAGCCATGCTGAGTCAGGCATCCCACATATAAAGTGGAGGAAGATGGGCCCAGGGTCCGCTGGTTTGGATCCCAGGTGCCGACATGGCACCACTCATCAAGCTGTGCTGAGGCAGGCATCCCACATAGAAAGTGGAGGAAGATGGGCACGGATGTTAGCTCAGGGCCAGTCTTCCTCGGCAAAAAGAGGATTGTCAGCAGATGTTAGCTCAGGGCTGATCTTTCTCAAAAAAAAAAAAAAAAAAAAGATATGCACAGAGGGGCCAGCGCTGTGGCCGAGTGGTTAAGTTTACACACTCTGCTTCAACTGGCCGAGGGTTTCTCAGGTTTGGATCCTGGACACAGATGTGGCACTGCTCATCAAGCCGTGCTGAGGCACAACCAGAAGGACCTACAACTAGAATATACAACTATGTACTGGGGGCCTTTGGGGAGAAGAAGAAGAAGAAGAAGAAAAAAAAGATTGACAAGAGATGTTAGCTCAGGTGCCAATCTTTAAAAAAACAAAAAGACCTGCACCATTGCAGAAATGTGGCTCTGTGAGAACAGGAACACGCCGGATTGGGGAGGGGAGGCCGTGTGAGCCTCCAGAACTGTGAGAGAGAAATTTTTGTTGTTTAAGCTGCTCAGTCTGTGGTGTTTTGTTATGGCAGCCTGAGCAAACTAATATAGCCAGTACATGGGAACACAGGATTCTGACCCAGGGAGGCTGGGTACAGAGGGAAAAGGAGCAAGGTTGGGAACCTAAGATTGTCATTGTTGGGATCCCGCTCCAGTGGACAAGACATGTGAGCTTCCTTCTTGGGGCAAGTGAGGGCAGGCCCCCAGCCTTAGCTGCCTGGCACATTTAGGCCAGTGACAGCGTACCCTGATAAGCCTTTTTGGTAGCCAAGTAAGCCCCTTAGGTACCACGCAGGTAGTAATTATTAGTAATATATCGATAATTTGTGAAGAAAACCTCCTTTTTTGGGGAAAAAAAAAAGTATATCTGAGTCTCGGCTCAAGCTGTGAAAATCCAGCTTAAAATACTCAGCAATGGCAGTTCCTGCAATGAGCCATCCTAGTGTTAACTAAGAGGTTTAACCTAGGCTGAGATTTCGCCTGGTGACCCAACAAGGGATTTGTGATATGGCGTACCTTGTGTTCTCAGGGCGAGTTACAAGTATTGGGTCAAGACACCACCACCGGGCTAGGGCCCTGGTTTTAGACTCTGAGCAGTGATAATCTCTTGAAAACAGCAGACTTCTGGTTTCTGCAATTATGGGAGAAACCTCCCGTTAGCTGCCTAGGGTCCCAGTTACCTTCTGGGCTGGGGGCATAATGGATGCAGGTCTCTAAGTGCCACAGGAGTTCTGAGAAATGAGGGTCCTGTGTGATGACTTGGATTTATGTCCGTTAAATCTTCCATGGGAAGTAGGGTTTTCCATAACAGTAAGACTTTCTGCAATTACAGCAGCGGTTTTCCCGCTGGGCCCTCTGTTTGCACATGATTGTAAGTGTTCATGGTGTAATCACGATAGCAGGTACTCTCATCCTGGATAAAGACAACTCAGGCTGAAGCAGTCTTTCCTTAGAAGGTTCATGACAAAGTTTAAGATGAGTCCCATGTCCCGTTTCCAAAGGAAAGCCAGATTCGCTGGGAATTCTGCCTGAAGGAAGGAGGCATCCAGACTTCTGGTCCTGTGACTGGCCCACTTATGGGAATGGAGTTATTCTGGGAACCTAAGACTTTTAACCAAACAGAGAGTCATGGGTGCAGCATCTTCTCCCACATAGACTGGGCATCGTCTCGCATGTTCTGTGCCTCTGCTGACAACTCACCCATTCCTGTGTAAATGCCGTGTGCTTATCCCGTAACTCCGCTCGCCATCATCTTCACTATCCCATACCTCCAGCTGAATTACACAGCCTTTCCCTTTGCTTGAAACACACTTTCTCGGGGTAGCACAGGAAGCCTTTCCTGGGGGGACTTTCAGTGCCTCTTTTCTTCTCTCCGGTGCCAACTCTTCCCCGTAGCCTATCGCCACGTCTGCTGTAAGCGTTCTTGTCTACCTTGATTCCTACTGGACTGGAAGCAGCTTCGAGGCAGGCTTTCCTCTGACTGAGGCCACTTTCTGTTGCGAGTAACCAGTCCCAACTCAGACTGGCTAAAGGAATACGAAAGGAGGACGTGGAACTATTCACAGTCGTCAAAAGCTGGAAGCACCCCAAGTGTCTGTCCATGGAAGGGATAAACAAAATATGGTCCAGCCGTTCAATAGAATATTATGTGGCCTTAAAAAGGGAGGAAATTCTGAAACATGCTCCAACATAGATGAGCCTTGAAGACATAGGCCACTCATGAAAGCACAAATACTGTGTGATTCCACTTCTGAGTTATCTGGAGGAGTCAAGTTCATAGGGACAGGCAGTAGAATGGTGCATGCCAGGGGCTGGGGGAGGCGGATGGGGAGTAAATGTGTAATGGGGACACGGTTTCAGTTTTGCAAGATGGACAGAGTTCTGGAGATGGATGGTGATGATGGCTGTAGAACACGTGAGTGCACCTAATGCCGCTGAACTGTACGTTTCAAATGGTTAAGATGGTAAAGTTTACGTTATGTGTATTTTACTGCAAGTTTTAAAAAATGGAAATGTAAGTGAGCCGTAGAGCCGTTCTGGCCTCAGCCTGATGTCTTGAGGCCTCACCCCCACCCCCAATTTCTCAGCTATGTGTGTGGCTCCCTCCGCCTCAGGCTCTGGGTGGTCTCAGGTACCCTCAGGAGCTCCCGCCCCGCTGTCATTCGTCCTTAAAGTCTAGCAGGAAAGGAGGGGTTTATTTTCCTGAGAGCTCACACCAGAGCCCATTTGTGGAAGATGCTCATTCTTTTTACAGGTTGCTAAGGGGTTTGTTAGTTACTTAGAGAAACTGGCCTCCCGTAATGCATCTTAATTATAGAAACTGCTTTGGAAACACTCATTGTGAAGGAAAAAACTGTTTTTACTGTTTCCACATTAGAATTCCCTACACAGCACCCACTAAAGGAGGGGAAAAGAGTTTTCTTTCCAGCATGTTTGAATCAAAACCTCTGAATAGAAGTGGGACATCTTCAAAGAAGAGAAAACAGGGTCCTAAGTGTCGTGAACTATTTTGTCTGCATTTTCTGTTCTTTTGGGTTATTGGGTAAAAGAAAAGTGGTGGCATACTTTTTTTTGAAGGGAATAGCTCCACTTGGCATGAGAATGTCACAGAAGGGTCACCCGTCTGTTAAGGGACAGGAACCCTGACTCCAGCACTGGCTGGGGCTCTCCTAGCCCCGTCGGGGGAATGAGAATGTTGGATGTTTCTAGAAGAGAGAGCCATTCATCCTTTGAAAGTATTCCTTGTAACTTACTGAAAACGGTGACCTTAAGCCATAGAACACATTCATATTATGTGATTTTGACATAAGGATTTACAAAAGAAAAAAAACTCAAGACCAAGAAAGTATGTGTTTATCCATCTGGGGGTCATTCATCATCTCCTTCTGTGTTTATAGAGTATCTGTGGGGCCGGAGAAGCAGGACTTTGATTTTCATCAAAAAACGTGTGCAATGGCATTGCTGTCTCAGTCTTTCAGGGTTTTTCACTAATTAATTCTCATTATATCTGGCTGCCCGCCCATCTTTGCTTTGCTTTCAAGAAGGTTGGTTAAATGGCCTGTTGTTCACAGACAAACAACAGAGGAATTAAAAGATAGGGACTCTCTTTCAAACATCACTACTATCGAACTTTCCATCTAACGTCTTACTTCCTTAAAATTATACTTAAATTTAGAGCTAAATAGACCCTAGAAATCATCTAGTCTGATCCTAATTGATGGGATTCTGTAGCTGAAGAACCTGAAGTTCCTAGAAGTCGAGAATGTGCCTAGGGTTCCCTGACTTGTGACAGAGAACCCGGACTAGATCTTGGACATCTGTGCTCTCCCTCCTGGCAGCCTAAATTTCACGCCAGAAATAGGGTGAAAGAAAGAGACAAAAGATATGTTAATGTTCCATTTTGCAGAACTCTCTCAAACAGTGGAGAAGGGAATTTCCTAGTTAACAAGACAATCCCAGGGTATAACCAGGAGGGAGGGTGGAGGAATGGAGACAGATGATAGATAGATAGATAGGTTAGATAGATAGATAGATATAGATATTTTCACTCATTTCTAAGAGTTTATTGTGAATATGCCTATTTATTATAGGCCAAATGTCAACACTAACTTTTTAAGTAGTTAAATAACAAAACTCAAGTTTCTTCACCTGGATAGGAGAGTATAATCTTGATCTCAGTTAAATTTATTTTGTTTTTCATTAAAGGTCAATTAAAAAGTTTAAAGGCAATTTGTAATTATTAACAGTAATTGATGTATGAGTGAATAATTTTTATACCTTTGTAAGATTTTTTTATGTAACTAAAAAGACAGGGAAATGTTGATTTTTTTTCTTTTTTGACGTCACATGTCCTGACTTGTGTTTAATGAGTGTGGCTCCTGCGTCTAGGATAAGAGTCGTCTCCTGGGATGAACCTGGATGTCTAGGTCCCTCCTTCAGTTTCACTGTCTGGCAGTTCTCTCCACATATGGGTCTTAGGCCTCAGGCCAGGCACCAGGCTCCAGAGGACAGTGAGCCAGTGGCCCAGCCTGTGAGCAGCATGGGTTCCCTTTCTTCCTCTTAACTTATATGTGATGTAAATAGTGGACAGCTTCCCACAGAACCTCCTGCAACAGCTCCAACGACAGCATAAAAATAGACCTTCTGGAAAAGAGCCTGTGACCCTCTCTCACCCTGTGCTGGGCGAAGGGAGCACAGGAAGCGGAAGCAGAGGGGAGCCCAGGCCTAGGCGTCCCAGAGCGCAGAGGGAGAGGGCACGCTCCCTCCTTCCGGCTCACAGTGCCTGCAGGCGCTGGACACCAGCTGGCCTGGGGGAAGCCAGGAAGTGAGAGGGGGTGGGATTTCCAAATAGCAAGGGTGGTATGTGTCCTCCCAGGGTGTCAGCAGGAAAGGGAGAATGTGGGAATATGGTGAGGAAGAACTGAGGTGAGACTTTGAGGGGAGGATGCCAGGGACGTACGAGAGGCGGCTGTTCGGGGTCCAGATCCGCTGGGGCAGCAGGGCTCGGACATGCACAGACCTAAAGCAGCATCCTTGTGTAGGTTTTATCCCCCTTCCCGTGGACACCCATCCTAAAGGGGGCCCTACCCCAGGAACAAGTCTGACGGCCGGAGCCACTCGTATCCTTGGTTTAGGACCGTGTGCTCACTGTGGCATCCAGAGCCGAGATGGAGGAGAGCCTGCCTGGCACACGCTCACACAGAAGGCAGCTGCACGGCAAACGTTCCACAAGTGTCGCCTGGAGGACCTCCCTGGCTGACTGGAAATCTCTGCTCCTGATTGCCCAGAGCTGAGAAGACAGAGGGCTGAGCCCTCGGAACAGGCAGCCCACAGACAGTGGTCCTTTCAGACTTTCCTATAGTTTAACTGTGAACAGCAAATGTGCAAGTTGAGCAGTAAACAGTGACGACCCATTCTGTCTGCTCTTGTAGCGAGCACGTTTCTAGAAGTGAGGTGAATCCATGAGGAAGGGTTTGCAGTCTGCAGGTCTGACTCACATAACTGGTTCATTTGTCTGTTCTTGGACTCATTTCGGTGTCCTTCTCCGGACAGGTGGGGTCCTGTTCCTATGCTCCCAAATCTCTAGGGACAGTGGCCAGTGCCCCACTTCCCTGCTACTGAATCTCCCCCAAGGCCCACTCCTAGTGGATGGAATGCGGGGCCTCCAGACGAGTGGCAGCTGCATTTAACTGCTGCATCTCTGGGCACACTAGGGACCTGGGCTCAGTGGGAGAGGTAGCCAGGAAGTCCTGTCTCTGTGCTGAGGTCCTGGCTGCCTCCCTCCCCGGATAAATGGTAAAGTTCTGTCGCCTGGGGGCAGGGACTGAACTGACCAGAGAGAACAAAACCCAGCCCAGCCGTGTACTTTGGATTTGGGGCTGAGTTATGAACAAAGCCACTTTCAGGGGAAGCACAGGCCTGCTGTTTTCTGGAACAGGCAACGTGGTAACAGAACAGAGCGTGATCTTACTCTCCCTGGGTGGAAATGTCAGGTACACGTGAGTCTGCTGTGGGATTCCCGAGATTGTTGCAGCACTGCGACTCCACACACAGGATGTGCAGCCCCCCCACTGCATGGGGACTGTGTCTGAGCCTTTGCTAACTCATTCATTAAGTCATAGCATGAGTGACCTGGGGCTTCCACCAGCTGCCAGCTCAGTGGTGGGGCCCAGCAATGAACAGTGGGGTCGCTCCTGTGAGCACATTCTGCAGATGGTGCCCGCACTCCTGTTGCACCCGTTTAGTCTATCAGAATTCCACACTTCCTTCCAGACTTCCATCAAATGCCACTTCCTCCGAAGTCTTCCAGCTCTCCCCAGACAGAAAAGATTCTCCCTGCAGTTTTCTCTGAAGCTCACAGACTGCACCTCACATGCTCCTCGATGTGATGTTAATTTGCATCTCATCGTTCTGGCAAAATGCTCACCCAGAGGGCAGGACCCCCAAACACTCGCTCTCCTGCAGCATCCAGCACTGTGTTGATAGTTGATGCTCGGCAAATACATCTTAAGTGGGAAATAAATACAGGCAGATGTAGATGAAGATGTTATTTTATTACCAAGAAGAGAAGTGAGGGTGCGGAGGGATAGTCTGGAACACCATGCACCTTCATTTTTCTACCCCAGTTTCAATTGAAAGGATTGAAGGCTGGGCTTTGAAGACCATCCAATGTGTTAATTAACTCAACAAACATTTATTTTACAACTTTTACTGTGGAAGGTTATGCTGAAGTGAGGGGCAGTCACATAGTTGTGAGTAAGGAGACCGCATCTGCTCTAGGAATTTCCAGGCGAGTCATAGCAGGAGATGGGCATGTGGGTTTGTTAGGATGCAGACATTCACCGAGCCAGCGCTGTCTGGTCATAGAGTGTTTGCCGTTGGATGGAGGGGCACTCCCCGTGCACAGGAGCTAACAGTGTGGCCTGTACAAATAGGACGTTAGCACTGGGCTTTTCTGTAATGAAAAGTTTACTAAATGTTTTAAAAAATTAACATTGAAATTGGCTCCCACCCTCCCCCAAAATTGGACAGGGTGCTGTGTTTAAAAGTTTGTCTTCGATTTTCATAAGTTTTACTATTAGTGAGTATGTGTAGTTTTCTTTTTTATGTACTTATCTTAAGTTTCTTGGATTTTTTTTTTAACTTGTGGCTTGATTTCTTTAGTGTGTTTGGGAAATTCTCAGTAAACATCTTTCCAGTATTGCTTTGGCCTCATCAATTTCTCCACCCCTTCTAGGACTCTAGTTACGTGTCTGTTAGGATTTTTCATCATGTCCGTATGTCTTTATTCTCTTTTCTGTATTTTCCATTCTTTTTCTTCTCTGTGCTTCAGGCTGGATGTTTTCCTCTGACTTATTTCCCAGATCACTCATCATTTCTTATGCTGTGTCTAATCTGCTGATAACATCATTGACTGAATGCTTAACTTCATTAATTTTGTTTTTAAATTCTATGGTTTCCTTTTGATTATTCTTAATGGGCTCTAGTTCTCTGGTGAAATTCTCTGTCTCTTCTATTTTCTGAAACATTTTCAGTTTAGTTATTTTAAAGTCTGTGTCTTAATTCCAATTTTTGTATCAGCTGTCAGTGTTTTTTCTGTCTTTTGTTTTTGTCTTAGTTTTCATTTCTTTGTGCAGTTACTTGGCATGGCTGATCACTTTTTATTTGGTATTGTGTCTAAAAAATTATAGAGAGATGGGTAGATATAAATGGATGGATGGATGGATGGATAGACAGATAGATAGATGGATAGACATATAATAGATGATTGATGAATGGGTGGATAGAGAGGCAGATGATAGATGGATGGATGGATTGATAGATAAATGGATAGATAAGTAATGGATGGAGGGGTGGATGTATGGATAGATAGATGGATGGATAGATGGATGGATGGATAGATAGATGGATGGATAGATGGATGGATGGATGGATAGATGGATGGGTGAATGAATAGATGGATGAATGGATAGATGGATGGATGAATAGATGGGTAGATGGATGGATGGATGGATGGACGGATGGGCGGACAGGCAGGCTCTAGAGGGTGGTGTATTCCCCAGAGAGGAATCCTTTCAATGATTTTCTCTCAGGCAGACTATTTGGATCCAGTCAGGGCTGATCCTGGTGGGAGCTCGTACTCCCAGGCTGTAGTCTTTACGTCCCTCACCTTGAATCCTTACAGTGGTTTCAAGGGCTCCTCTTACTGAGTAAGTGCCTTGAGCTCTTAAGTGTTGTTTTCCAGCCCCCACCATGAAAATGCTCAAATGCCTGCTTGTCTTTTGGTTTCTCAGCAGAGCTTCTGTCTAGGTTACCAGGTGTTTGGTCCTCTGTCTCTGAGCTCAGGAGGCAGAAATGCCTTGAGGGGAAATCGTGCTCTGAATGTTTTACTCACTTCTCTGCAGACCCCTTTTCTGTGAGCTCTTGGTCCTTCAAGACATAGCTGCCTGGGTAGCTCTGAACCCCAATTTTTTTCTCCCTGAAGCTGTGCCCTGACCACAGCCCTGTTTGGCTCTTTTCCACATGCTCCCAAATGGATCTGTGGTGGGGGAGACACAGCCATGGATGTCAAACTTGCCTCAGTGCTGTCCCCTTTCCTGGGACTGAGTAATATGAGTGATGTGGATTTTTTTTTTAACTTTATTATTCTCTTACTGATCCTCTCTTAAAGCAGAAGCAACATGAGCCATAATTCTCACAATATTATTTTATTCGCCATGGTAAATTCATCCAGTTCTTAAAGGTTAGTTTAAAAGGCAAGGTTTTAAAAATACCCGGAAATAATGGAGATGTTTGGCCATAAGCAGAGCAGACCTTTCATTGGTGGGATGTCTGAAATTCCATGCACTATGTGAGCTTGGTGTCAGACAGGCAGGTTTTCATGACTCTTGGCTTCTCACTCCCTGCGTGACAGGGGCGAGGCCAGGGTGGTCTCTGCACCTGGAGGGGCGAGGACACCGGGGGGCAGGGTTGTGCTGGAGGTGGGAGGTGTCAGAGTAAATGTTGTGAGCAGAGCTACCAACTCAGAGACTAGTGGAGGTTAAGTGCCCAGCCAGCCCCAGACATGGGGCTGCGCTTAGTGGAAGGTGGGTCTTTTCTGTGGACTCCCCTGCTGGTTTGCAGAGAGAAGGCCTCACCCTTTCTGAAATGAGAAATGGCATGGATGATCAGGGCCGTGAGTAAATCAGGGAAATGGCCTTCCGGTGGTGACATCGTGCTTACCTCCTCGCTGCAGCGACCTAACCGGCTTGTGTAGTTGACGACACAGCTCACAGTGCCACATTGAAAGCTGAGAGTGGGGACTGGAGTTAGGTGTCTTGCATTTTGGAAATGTGCCGGCCAAGAGAAACCCACACGCGGTGGAATTGGGCCGCCTCCTTCAGCAGCAGAAAGCTTCCAAAGTCCACACTGTCCTTACAGAAAAGAAAAAGGGCTGAGCTTGTGGCTCCTCGAATCCTATAATGGGTCTTTCTGCTCTTGTTTCCTTGCTCCAGAACCACGAGGCTGCCCTGAGCTCCTCAGTCACCCTGTGGGGATGTCAGAGAGCCCCGCCGGACCCAACCCCGCCATGCTCCGGGCCGACATGCCACCGGCACCCTCCTTTCAGCGGGCGTTCCCATCCTCCTGCACCACTGCCAGCAGCAGCCCCGGCCAGCGGAGGGAGAGGTAGGGGGCCTTTGACTTTACACAGGCCGCTCCTACAGACCCCGAATGCTGGGGCGGCAAAGGGAGGGCTGAGGGCTCGCCCTCCATATGACACTGGGCTCCTTTATGGATTGACAGTGACCACCCTTCAAAAATACAATTGTAAATAAAAATGCCCAAGAGTGTCCCCTCACTGTCGACAGGCGGAGTGCTCAAGGAACCAAGGGACGCACCTGCACTTAGTGTCCGGGAGCAGTGGGCAGTTCAGGACTGGCGTCAATGAAACAGTTGTCTGAGCTGAGGCTGGAAGGCGGGTGCTGGGGGGCCAGCAGGGGCCGGCCCGCGGCTGCAGGGTGGGGCATGGGGCGGGCAGGCAGGACACAGCTGCACTCGGGGACGTGGCACTTGTGCTGGTGTTCAGGAAGCATAGGTGGTAGGAAGTCCAGGAACATTCCACAAGTGAGAAACTCATATGCCCAGAGTAAGAATAACTGCTTCGTGTTTTGCTTATGTGTGGGCACATTGCTGTCCAGTTAACTCCCATAATTCTACCTGCTTACTCTTAAAAAAAAAAGCGGGGGGGGGCGGGGTCTCATCTAAGGGCTTGGCATCATACACAGAGTAAATAAGTGTTTGACAGTGAAATACATGTGTGCAATTTGGTGGTTGCTCAGTATCTCTCCATATTCCTAGATGTAGGGTACTTTCCAATATTCTTAATGGTGGAATCTCCAATCTCCAGTATGGTCATTTCCAGTGTTCTTACTGGTATCCCTGAAGTAGCTGGTTCGTCAGCCAGCACTTACTGGAAACTGAGCCAGGCACCGGATTAGGCATCGGGGCATGGGGTTTCGGCCTGGGGCTGTGAGGAGAAGCTGACAGTTAATGCATGTGTGATGCCTGGCTGACACACGTGCCCCATGTGGTGGGACCAGAGGCAGGGACCCTGCTAATCCCTGCACACACACCGACAAGGGCTGGGTGCAGGGCACAGGGCTGGGAGGGCTTCATAGATGGGAACACAGTTGGGCTTCGTCTTGAAGAAAGGGAGGGCTTTGCCAGGTGAGAGCAAGGAAGGACGGGGCATGACAGGCCAAGGAGACAGGATTGGGACTCATGAGCACAAGGGGCCCGCGGGAGGGTCTGTCCGTCCTGGGGCTGGGTGCCCCTGTGCTGCAAGGCAAGACTTGACCCGCGGTCTTCTCATCTCGATCTTCACCGTGCTGGGGAACAGTGGCTAATACTGAGGCGTCTCCTTGGCCTTGGCCTTCTCTTTGACTGGTTTGTCTTTTGAACAGCCCTTCCTCTGCCGAGCACCAGTGGGTGGAGACCAGCCCCAAATCCACGCTGACCCTGCTGGGGAGCGGCCGTCCCGCAGGAGGCCTCCTCAGCGCCAGCGAGTTCCCCGGCCCCGGCAAGGACAGCCCCGCGCGGCCCCATTTCCCACCTGTGGAGCTCCAGGCCTCTTTCCACAGCCACGAGCTGTCCCTGGCGGAGCCACCAGAAGCTCTGGGTCCTCCGAGCGGCCAGGCCTTCCTGAGCTTTGGCGCTGCCCCCATGGGAAGTGGCCTTCCCCCTGGGGAGGACCCAGGGGCCGTGTTGGCCAATTCCCACAGTGCATCCCAGGCCCCCGGCAACCCGCGGACAGCAGCGGCGGCTGCCGACAATGGCTTCCTGTCCCACAACTTTCTCACGGTGGCGCCTGGACACAGCGGCCACCATAGTCCGGTCCTGCAGGGCCAGGGGCTGACCCTGCCTGGGCAGCCGCCCCTTCCTGAGAAGAAGCGCGCCTCGGAGGGAGACCGCTCCTTCGGCTCTGTCTCTCCCTCCTCGAGTGGCTTCTCCAGCCCCCACAGCGGGAGCACCATGAGCATCCCTTTCCCAAATGTCCTTCCGGACTTTTCCAAGGCTTCGGAGGCTGCAGCACCTTCTCCAGGTAGGTGTGTCTCCACCAGGTAGGGGGCCCACCTCTGTGTTTTCTCAGGAAAGGGAGGGCCCCTGGGATTTACCTGTGGGCCTCCAGAGCGGGTGCCATCTCTAGTGCTGGGCTGAGCCCCTTGAAAGAAAAATCCAGAGCCACACTGCCAGCCCAAAGCAGAATGCCGATGCAGAGTTTCTTGATTCACCTCGGCTTCTGCATTTATCCACATTAGATTCATTCATTCCAGCAGCAGAAAGCGAAGACCTCTGCAGTGCTTCCCTTTTTCCTTTCAGGTGGAATTGTAATTCTTCAAAAATAACTTTCTGTTTTGAATTCGATGAATTCATTCAGAATTTAATTACTAAATATTTCAGATACGTAAGAATAAGATTCTGACACTGGTTTAGCAGCACCCCCCTCGCTCTCTTTGGTTCTGTCTTTCTAATTGTGTGTTGTTGACGTGTGTTGTCAAGTGCCCGTCACAGTGTCCTGCTGTCTTTGTGTTTTGGCCCCTGCTCCGCGTCAGTCACCTCCTCTGTGGTTGAATAGTGCGCACTTTCCTCAGAACGCTCCATCCTTGCCCAGAGGCTGGACTTTGAACTTCTAGTTCTCTGGAAGGTGAGAGGTTGCAATAAAACCTTGACAGTTACTGTTTTTGAATTCTGTTTCGCAGATAATCCAGGTGATAAGCATGTGTCCGTGAACTTTGTCCAAGACACATCCAAGTTCTGGTACAAGGCGGATATCTCCAGAGAGCAAGGTGCGTGGACAGAACGAGGGCCCGGAGTCCCTGTGTGAGGCGGCCTGGGGTGGGAAAGGCAGGGAGCCACAGTCCTGGGTGGTGAGTTAGAGCAAGGCCTGTGCTTTGTCACATTCCTTGGGGAAACGCGAGCCCTGTAAGTTTTTATGAGAAGCTCAGTCCTAATGAGGGAGCTGGGAGGAATGGGCACCAACCATGAGTGTTCCAGTGTATGGGGGTAATTTCTGGCAGCTTCCATCAGCCTCAGCCTGGGCAGCATTGCCAGCGACGACTGCAGATTGTGACGAGGAGATGCTCCTCAGTGTCCCTGTCCAGGGGCCAAGGGTCAGGAGGAGGGAGAGGCCGCTCCCTCATGCCATTGCATCTGCACAGCTGTGTTTGTCCGCTTCGGAAAGACAAGTGCTTGATAATAGGATCTGCTGGTGGACTTAGCAGATGGCCGCACACGCACACCACCCAGCATCTGGGTGCGTGGTTCAGCCTCAAGGCAGCTGGTAAAAACTTGAAATCCTTATTTTTGAGCAGCTCAGTCAGATGTCACTTTTTACCAGAAGAGGAATAGAAGAGGCGTCTGAGAGGGAGGCAGGCCAGCTGAGCGAGCAGTGGTCCCTCTGGGGCAGCCCCTCGAGCGAACAGCACTTGGTCCTTCAGCAGAATTAAGGGGGTGTCTGTGCCATACTGATCTCCACTCACGGGGAGCTAGCATTCTCCCCGGTGGCTGTGACACGGCCCATTCGGGGCTCATTACTCCCGGGGCTTCCTTCAGAGAGCGTGTGTGTAACTGGCCCAGGAGGCTGGCAGACGCTGGCCAGGATACCCTGAAATGAAATCCCCCGCAGGGGCTGCTGGGTGGGTGCTGGGCTGGGACAGGGCTGGCCTGGTGTCCAGCCGTGAGGAAGGATAAAGGGCTGAGGCTGCAAGCGGCCCACTGCGCTGCTCTGTGCCCCGTTATCTCAACTCAGGAGGAGAATCGTGAAACCCTCTCCTGAGGATTATTTCTCAAAGGTGCCTGGAGACAAATAGTTAAGTTGCTGTCCAACTTTCTCATTGAAATTGTTCTACTTAATTAAGTAGATAATAAAAATGGTAAGAATGTGCCTTTCTTCCCATGAGCTCAATGAACCTATTGTCATTTTGTTGGGGAGGGTGGTGTGGGGCCCATGCCCTGGAGAGACTTCATTCCCTGAATTGGCTTTTGTGGCCGTGCACTCCCCATGTGTCAGGGCTGTGGTGCAGCTGGATGCTCTGTTCTCACCCCGCCCCCCGCCCCCCCCCCACCCTTGCCCAAAGAATACCGTGACTATGGCCATTAGCTCCAGCACCTCAGGGCCTAGTCCACCCTGACAGGCTCTGAGAGGTGCTTGTTGAACACCATGTTCTAGAAGATTCTGTGCAGACCCTCCTACTTCTTGGTGCAGCCTTCTCAACCAGGGTGATGGGCTGGGCTGGGCTGCCATCTTCTCTGCTGAGCAGCCAGGGCTCCCGTGTCAGAAGCAGGCAGGCCTGGTGGCAGGGCGCCAGGTGACTCCTGCAGGGCAGAGATGACGAGCCTCACGGGCTTGTTGGGCGGGGTTCTGTGTGGGAGGCACCCATTGCTGGCACCTGGTAGGCACACCATAGGCGGCAGGAGTTACTGTTGTCATTCGCCTAATCTTAGCCACACATTTGAAAGGTTTCTCTGGGTGGACCCCATCTCAGAATAGCTCATACGTACACTGGGCGTTGATTTTTCCGGTTGAACTCTGAAAGCCTAACTTCCTGCGTTTTCTAGATATTTTATATAGAAGACAGCTACATGGACTAATGTTCTGTTGGGGGTGGCAACTTCTCCAAGTAGCGGAAAGCCGCCTATGGGTTTTGTTTTAACTGTCAGGATGTGCCCTTTTCTAGAACTGTCAGGATGGCTCCTTCGCTCCCAGGTGGCCCTGGCTTCTGGGGATGGGGCCTGGTAGGGGTGGATGGGCCGGAGCAACGCAGCCTTCCCTGCAGCCCACTAGGCTGGTCACTTCTGCCCACCACAGTGACATAAAATCAGGATTTAACAAAAAGCTCTGGTGAGGTATATCACAGCTGAAAAAGTATAATTTCTGTGAATGATCTTTTCCACTACTTAAAAAAAATAAGACACGTTTAGCTGGAAAATTAGATAACACACTATAAGAGAGAACCTGCTGGTGTCCACGGTGCAGGCCTTGGGTCCCCGGTGCGCCCTGGCCTCCTCCCGCCCCCCCAGTTTTGAGTTGGTGGGGCAGCAGGGGGCTGAGGCTGGCTCTTACTCCACGGTGTCAGGCACCACGCTCCCAAGTCACACCAAACGCTTTCCCCTCCGAGAGAGCGTGTTTTCCTCCCCTCTCTCCCTCTTGCCTCATGGCCTCATCCTGCATGCATGGTTGGGGGTGCAGCTGAGCACAGACGCCCTGCCAGAGGTTGGGGCTGGAGTAGGCTCGGCAGGGGCCTGGGACAGGACTCCCTGAAGTCATTTACTGAAGCCTGATGGGGCTTCCTCTCTGGCTTATGTCCTAATCTACTCCAGACAGAGCCTGGGCTCTATGGAAAGGCAGTGTTCCATGGCTGTAATTTTGTATTACTTTTTACTTGAAATTGCTGGTTTTCTCTTTTTTTTTTTTTTATGAAGGGTAAAAGTCTATAAAAGAAATTCTGAGATGCAATGTGGTTACTAGAGAAAATTCTGGTGGGTGTCTGGGCAGCATCAAGCTTGAGGTTACTATCACCCTAACCCAACCCTCCTCCTTCCCATGTCTTGAGCGTAGGACCTGTGGGTGCCAGATTATGAGTGGGAAGAGGAAGGGGTTTTTTTAAGCAACAATGATTAGCTAAGTTCCCCCAGCCTCACCTAGGGAAGATGGAAGAAGGCCCAGCCCGGGCTCAGCTGGGCCCTGAGTGGTTGATCATGGCCACATCAAGGAGGAATTCACAGCCCTGTCCAGGCCGGACACAATCAGCCATGTCAGCCACAGGGCCATGGGACAGAGGGCTGCCTGTGGCCGCATTTTTGCCATCCCTGGGGCAAATCTTGGAATTTGTATTAAATATTCAGTAACTTTTCTGGGCATATCCTTTCTATCTTCAAAAGTGTGATTGGAAACTTCTTTCCTCTTATTGAAAGTTGAAGTGCACACTCTCTAAAATCCCTAAGAAAAATGCCACACAGGGAGAGAACACCAAAGGAGGCCACAGCAGGGATGGCCCGGCAGCCTCTGCCTCACTGTCTGTTCCGTCACGTGTGTACTGGGACCTGGGCCCCAGTTTCCTGGGCAGTCGGGTGGGGATCCTCATTTGGGCTTCGCAGTGCCGTGGGGTTACCGGGAGTCGTGTGTGCGGTGCAGCGCCGGGAGAGTGCCTGACACCTTTGTGGTGTAAAGGGAGGGGCTTCCTGCACCCTCTGCGTCCTTTACAGTCAGACCCCCCATGAAAACTGCTCATCATCACAGAGACCTCCCGGAGGACCCCACAACGGCATGGACAGAAGCATTTCACTTCGTTCCCTGTTCCTCCAGCCGAGCGGGGACCCTAGCCAGCTCCCAATGACCCAGTTTGCAAAAAGAGTGAGAAGAGACCCTTCTCGCCGTCATAGGTGGAGACAGGATGCTGTCTGTCCTGGCAGGCGCTCATGTCTCTCTGCTCCCCTCCTCTAGCCATCGCCATGCTGAAGGACAAGGAGCCTGGGTCGTTCATCGTCAGGGACAGCCACTCCTTCCGAGGCGCCTACGGCCTGGCCATGAAGGTGGCCACTCCCCCGCCTTCGGTCTTGCAGATGAACAAGAAAGGTAGGCTTCCTGGGAGTGATCCGTTAAACTAATCTGGAAGGGTGCCAGTTTGTGTTTATCTCACGAGATAGCAGATGACTTATAATATGCTTGGCAGGTTTTCTTCTTAGTATTTTCTTCAAGTATGTTTAACTAAGCACCGTCCTTGTTCAAGAAACAACGTTAATTATTTGTAAATTATCTTTTTTTTTATTGCTTCGAATAGGTGATCCATCCCATTGCTCAGGTATGAGAACGATAGAACAAGGCCTCCCTGAGGCATCTTGCTCCCCCTCTCAGCTCGGTCTCCCTCAGTGCCCCCTACTTCCCAAAGGCAACCATCTGCAACAGCCTCCTGTGTGTCTTCTCACTGACTGTCCGGCCAATGCACGCATATGCATTTTTCCTTTTTTCTTACATAAAAGGTGGCCTACTGCACACATGATTCTCGTTCCTATACCCAGCAGAGTATTGTGATGGATTAAAAGCGAGGCTCGTGTTAGCCTGGGGCCATTAGATTAGCCCTTCTCAAGGTAAAGGACCACGTCTTTCTCCTCCTCTGCTCCAGTACACTCTGCACAATGACAATCAGCTGATAGTACTTTATCGTGTGTAGATATACTCCAATCTTCTACTTATTTTTTTTAATGATTTTTGTCATGAAACGTAACCATGTACAGGAGAGTTTGCGATGCCTGCAACCACAGGTAAACATTAGGAAGTGCACACACGTGTCCCCACAACCCGGGAGACTGCCCTGGAGGAAGCCCTTGCATGTCCCTCCTGTGCCGGAATCCATCATCACTGTTATTTTCAGTATTTCAACGATCCCGGATTTGGCTACGCGAGTCCCCTCCAGCGGCCCGTGTCCCTTTGACATACCCCCATTATTCTGCGAGCGCCCCAGCTTTCTGAAACAGCACATGTGCTTTAGGTTCACTTTGCACTTTCCCTGCCCCAGCCATTTCTCCAAAAATCCTGGCTCTGTTTACTGGGGAATGGTGTCTAGAAACCAAGATGCCATCACTGGGTGTGCCTTTGCTATGGGTGTGTCACTGCTTCTCCCTGGTGACCAGAGCTAGGGAAAATATCAGCTTTAAAAATTCATGAGCTCATGCTGATACCGCCAGTTCAAATACAGTATCACAAGGTCCTTTGTCGCCTTCTCCCACAGTGACAAGCTTGGTTACCAAGAACATCAAAATACTTACTCCCTGCTCCATCCTCTAATAGACGCAAAGTGGTTCGAATTACTGTATCAATGCTATTGTGGACAAGCAGCCTACTAAATAAAATGTAGAATTAAAATTTTTTTTATTGACCACTAAAATACAAATCCTTAAACCCTCCAGTTTTGCCTATTTTCAACGTTATGTAAGAAAACCAATACAATATGCATTCTTTTGTGACTCGGTTTGCTCAACGTCGTAAGATTCCTTCCTGCTGCCTCTGAGACTGCTGCAGCCGCTGTTCTGGGTCACTGCTGACTGCCCTCTGTTGTGTGAATGAACTGCAACTCGCTGTTCTGTTGTTGGTGGACGCTGGGTTTTTGGTTTATTCTTTCTTTTTCTTTTTATCTCACCCTGTGCTCTCTGCCTTTTTACCATTATGCCGCAAACTCTAAGGAAAGGGAAGAGATTCTTTCATCCTCTCTTTGTCCCCTAAATGCCGATTGTGGACTGGGACGTCAGCTGGTCGCTCCCACGGCGCAGATTCTGAACCCGTTGTGTTTAAAGCACAAAATGACACTCACCTGCCTTACTCCTGTCTGTGCCCAGGACCAAGTCCTTGGATGAAACCCCTGCTTACAGCTCCCTGGAGAAGATCCCCTTGGGGTTAGGCCTTGAAGAATGCAGGGTTTGGTTGTCAGGGGGCCCGGCCTCAGGCGTGGCTGAGGGGTTTTCAGGAAACAGAGATGGTTCCGTTCACCAAGGTAGCAGTTGTGTGAATGGAACGGGCGAGGGTGAGTTTGGGAAGGAACACGTGATCCGGAGCACAGAGCCCAAAGCTGTGGATACTGGTATTGTCTCCAAGCGGAGGAGGAAAAGGCTTGTGTGTAGAAAGGCTTTGTATAGAACAGATGGAACTGGTAAGCTTTGAAAGGTAGGGTCCCAGAGCACCCAAAATTCCAGCAGGAGATGCTCCACCAAACTCCTCACTCACTTTTGAGGGGAAATAGGGTCTTATGTAGTTGGAGAACTGCATCAGGCCTGGTTGCGGAGGATCGAGGGCATTCGGCCTTATTTGGAAACGTGGTGGATGATGATTTTAGCAGGAGGAGGTCTCCGGGCGGGAGCTGCTGTGGTCTGTGGACTCAGGGATGGTGTGGGAGAGCAGGAATGAGTGCATGGCAGCTGTCAGGCTCCTCGGTTTCAGTTGGAGGGTTTAAAGCAAGGCCAAAACATTTTTCTCTGCATGCATTCTCTTTTGGGAAATACAGATGGTGGTGTAGAACTCTTACCTCCAGGTGTGCATGCCACCTCTCAGGCCAACTTTGACTCAATGTTAAGACGAAGGTAGCAAAATAGAGGATATTACAGGATAGCAGGAAACCCAACGTTGCCAGCCTCCCCTGTGTGAAATCTTACCTGACTACCTTGTCTTCACCTGGCCCCTGGATTTGGCATTTGGATTTCACAGGAAAGAGCCCAGCAAGTCAACACCCCCACTCTGGTACCCTGGACAATGTGTGGGATGCTATTCTCCAGCTCCCTCGAGGCTGGATTTCCTTCTGAGTCACCCCCACTGGCATCCAGACCACACTTTGTGTCTCCCTTCAGTTTGGAAGTTTCAGTTTGGATCATTTTCTTCCCACAACTGAGTGGCAAAGTGTTCTTTTTTCCACTTTTATTCGATACAGCCTTTTATGGAATCTGATCATTCCTTTTCTGCCAGCAATACTGGCCCTGCTAAATGCTGACACTAATATTGTTGATATTTGTCACAGTTGGTTATAAACATCTTTGGGGAGCCTACTGTGGACAAGGTGTGGGGACCAAACCTGACTCCAGCAGATCGGGCCATGAGGCAGTTTCCAAAATCAGAAACATTGGAAGTTAGGGCAGACACGTTCCCATGGAGGCGCTGCAGGAAGCTACAGGAGGCAGGACAAAAACACAGCATGGTGTCAACGTCTGCAGGACTCACCAGCACGCAGCAGTAACTTCTTTTTCTTCTGTTTGTTATTTGTACTTTTTTACCATCAGACAGTTTGCTGCTCAGTGGTTTTCCGTGATGCACCTTCCCTTGGGTTCATGGGTTGGCAGGAGCACAAATGTTCCGTTTAATGGCAGTATGACAGATGGCTTCCTTTCTGAGGGGTTTGTGTACTTGGCTCCCGGCTAAGCCTCACCTGGAAGACCGGCATCCTTGCAGCAATTTTCAGAGATTCGGTCCTGGGCATCTGCTGTGCCTGGGTCTTCCTAATCTCCTCTTGAGGGGGAGGGGCTGCAGATCATGTTCCTATTTCTTAGCTGTGGACTTGTTCCCTTCACCAGGAAGTCTTGCCGAATGCTTGAGGCTCTCTCCCAGGGACCCCTCCACTCCCAGGCCTGGTCACTGTGGGGGCTTTGGCCATCTTCCCTGCTTGTGCTCAGCCAGCTGTCCTGCAGCGCAGCTCCCTTTCCCAGGCTGGTCCTTGGCAGCCCACCTGCTGTCTCGGCCAGAGCAGCGCCTCCCCTTGACTGCAATTCTCTCTCGCCCGCCCCTCATTCTCCTGTGCTCTCATTTTTTTTAAAATTCTCTTTTCTTTCTTTTAAATCTCTTACCACAGCTGGAGATTTGGCCAATGAACTTGTTCGGCACTTTTTGATTGAGTGTACCCCAAAGGGTGTGCGGTTGAAAGGGTGCTCAAATGAACCGTATTTCGGTAAGTGACCGAGAGCCTGTGCTCTGTACAAATGGGGTACAGGTTTCTTCTGCTTGCTACCCTCAGAGTTGGGGCCGTCACTGGGGGTGGGGGGATTGGGGGGTGCTTTGCTCATGGCTTGTACTTTTCATCTCCGATTCTGAGATCCCTCTCACCTGAATTATCATCTCTAAAATACACTGGATATGAAATTGTTCTGAAAAGCTTTCTCAAAACCAAATAACAGGCATAGTTTGGGACTGTCAGCATAGTTGGAGCTGTCAACACAGCACCATCCTGGCAGCGGGCACACCAGTGTGGGCTGGTTGGAGCCTGGGTGTGGCCCCATTGTACAGGTGGAAGAGAGACTCAGTGCTCCCCAGTTCCGCATTCTTCCTCCCCAGTGGGATAAGAACCCTCCTGGCCTCACAGGCATGTCAGAAAGACTCTGTGAGCTTCCTGGGGAGCACATGCCAACTGAAGCATCGCATTATTGTCACCTTTTAGAGGCACCTTATGTAGACTGTGTGGGTGTTAACAGTTGCTGCTATCTCAGATTCAGCAAACTGTGTGATTTATTCTTTATAAATTGGTAGTGGTGTGTCCTTGCTAATTATCATCCATAGTTGCCTTCACCTACCCCTTTGCTGTTTTGTTGAACTTTTTGCTTCACTGACGTTTTGTACAAAGTCCTACAGTAATGGAGGATGTTCGTTGCTAAAACTATCAGCGCTCACCCTTTGCAGCAGCTTCCTTTCAGCAGATGAATTGGCTGAGCAAGGTAGTGTTTAGGGCCGTGTTAACTGTTGTTTGCTTTCTTCCACTTTACAGGGAGCTTGACGGCTCTGGTGTGTCAGCATTCCATCACGCCCTTGGCCTTGCCCTGCAAGCTGCTCATTCCAGACAGAGGTATGCCATCAGGTCCTCCGTGCCACTGGCTCTCGGTGGGATCCCTGCAGTGTGTCAGGCACACCGTGTCAGGGATCCATAAAAACCCATTGAGAACAATCAGACATGAATTTTTTCTCTTTCACGTACTCTGTGCGTAAACCCTAAGAAGGTTGACTAGCTTACCCAAGTCAAGGAAAGAAGAGGGGCCCCATTGCGCCTGCGGTGAAAGCTTTCCATGAAGCAAAGATTCCTACCTCAAACATGTAGAATGCCTAAACTAAGACACCTTCAAGGTCATTTACGTTTAATTTTTTTGATTCTACAGAATCAGCAAAATGTTGATACTATTGAGGTTAGGTGCTGGGTGAACTGTTCTCTTTCTGTTTATGTTTGTTTGAAAATACGCGTAATGAAATAACACCATAGCATAGTGGTGTGATCTGACCGTGTGTCCCCAGTTTCCCTGATGATCATTCATTTAAATTCATTCAGAGTCAGTGAGCCATTTTGTGGGACCATATCGTCTCAACTTTGGCTCAGAATGTGGTGATAGTTTCTCTGGCTGGACGGTTGTCACAGACCAGTCCTGTCACCGCCTGGAAATTCAGTCGTGAGTGTCTGACATTGTCGTGCAGATTCTTTGCCCATGAACAGGATTCATTCGTGCGTTTTTTTTGCTCCTTCCTGCAGATCCGTTGGAGGAAATAGCCGAAAGTTCTCCCCAAACGGCGGCCAACTCAGCGGCCGAGCTGCTGAAGCAGGGGGCAGGTCAGTCACTGGCTGTACTTCCCACCCCTCCTAGTTATGGCAGAAATGGGAGTCAGACACAGCTTCCTCTCCCACCTTCGCTCTGGGGTTCCCTTGCTGTGTGTTGGAAGGAGGTTTCCTCTTATAGAAAGCTGCCACAGGGGCTGGGTGGGGTACCAAGAGTCAGCCACAGACCAGGACTCCACAGGCAGGAAATAGCCTTCTGACTCGAACCAGACCAGACTCAGTGGAATAAATGTCAAGTCCTCTGTGTAGTTTGAGGGAAATGTAGTAAGACAGGGCGTGGGTGACCTGTCCCGCCAGCTGTACGTGTAAAAGTCTTCCGGAGATGTGACTCAGTACATCGCTGGAAATGAGCCGACAGTTTGACCCATGCTGCCAGCAGCCCAGGGTGACACAGACGCCCAGGCAGTGAGCTCTCCAGGGCACTGCGTTGTTTTTTATTAATAGACTTTATTTCTTAGAGCAGTTTTAGGATCACTTCAAAATTGAGGGGGAAGTACAGAGATTTCCCATATAACCCCTGCCCCACGCATGAGCAACCTCCCCCATTATCAACATCCACCATCGGAGAGGTACATTTGTACCACAGAGTGATGAACCTACGTTGACACGTCTTAGTCACCCCAAGTCCGTGGTTTACATTAGGGTTCACTCTTGGTGTTGTACATTCTGTGGGTTTGGACGAACGTATAATGACTATGTGTCCGCCATTACAGTATCTTAGTATTTTCACTGCCCAAAATATCCTCTGTGCTCTGCCTGTTCATCCCAGCTCCCACCCCCTGGCAACTACTGGTGTTTTTACTGCCTGCATAGTTTTGCCTTTTCCAGAATGTCATACACTTGGAATCACACAGCACGTAGCCTTTACAGACTGGCTTCTTTCACTTAGTAATATGCATTTTAGATTCCTCCATGTCTTTTCATGGTTTAATAGCTTATTCCTTTTTAGTGCCAAATAATATTCCATTATCTGGATTTACTACACTTTATTTATCCACTCACGTACTGAAGCCCATGTTGGCTGCTTCCAAGTTTTGGCAATTATGAGTAAAGCTGCTGTAAGCATCCGTGTGCAGGTTTTTGTGTGGACATAAGTTTTCAGCTCCTTTGGATAAATACCAAGGAGCACGATTACTGGATTGTGTGGTCAGAGTGTGTTTAGTTTTATAAGAAATTGGCAAACTGCCTTCCAAGGGGCTGTCCCATTGTGCATTCTCACCAGCATTGGATGAGAGTTCCTGCTGCTCCACATCCTCATTAGCATTCGGTGTCGTCAGTGTTCTGGATTTTGGCCATCCTAATGGGTGCATAGTGGTATCTCATTGCCATTTTAATTTGTATTTCCCTGATGACACTATGTGAAGCATCTCTTCATAGGCTTATTTGCCATCTATATATCTTCCTTGGTGCTGTCTGTTAAGGTCTTTGGCTCAGTTTTTTAAATTGGGTTTTTTTGGTGTTTGGTTTTTACTTTTTGTTTGGTGAGGAAGAGTGTCCTTGAGCTAACATCTGTTGCCAGTCCTCCTCCTTTTGCTTGAGGAAGAGTGTCCCTGAGCTAACTTCTGTGCCAATCTTCCTCTATTTTGTATGTGGCCCACCACCACAGCATATCTTGATGAGCAGTGTGTAGGTCCACACCCGGGATCCTAACCCACGGACCCCAGGCCACCAACGTGGAATGTGCAGACCCAACCACTGTGCCCCCAGGCCAGCCCCTTAATTGGGTTTTTTATTTTTTTCTTACTGAGTTTTAAGAATTCTTTGTATATTTTGGGTAACAGTCCTTTATTAGGTGTCTTTTGCAAATATTTTTTCCCAGTCTGTGGCTTGCCTTTTCATTCTCTTGAGAGAGTTTCCCACAGAGCAGAACTTTTTAATTTTAAATTTAGTTTTGAAATCCAATTTATCAATTCTTTCTTTCATGGATTATACCTTTTGTATTGTATCTAAAAACTTATCACTAAACCCAAGGTCATCTAGATTTTCTCCTCTATTGTGTTCTAGAGTTTTATTACAGTTTTTGTTTTACATTCGGTATCCATTTTGAGTTAATTTTTGTGAAGGGTGTAAGGTCTCTGTCTAGATTCGCTTTTTTATATGTGGACGTCCAGCTCCATTTGTTGAAGAGATCATCTTTGCTCCATTTTATTTCCTTTGCTCCTTTGTCAAAGACCAATTGACAATATACATGGGTGGTCCTATTTCTGGGCTCTCTATTCTCTTCCGTTGATCTATTTATCTGTTCTTTCACCAATACCACACTGTCTTGATTACTGTAGCTTTAAAGTGAGTTTTGAAGTAGGGTAGCATCAGTCCTCCAACGTTGTTTTTCTCCTTCAATATTGTGTTGGCTATTCTGGGTCTTTTGCCTCTCCATAAAAACTTTAGAATTAGTTTGCTGATATCCATAAAATAACTTGCCAGGATTTTAATTGGGATTGCATTGGATCTACAGATAAATTGGGAAGAACTGACGTCTTGACAACATTGAGTCTTCTTGTCCATGAACATAGAATGTCTCTCCATTTATTTAGTTCTTTGATATTTTTCATCAGAGTTTTGTAGTTTTCTTCATATATATATATCTTGTACATATTTTATTAGATTTATACCTAGGCATTTCATTTTTGGGGGTGCTAATGTAGATGGTATTGTGTTTTTAATTTCAAATTCCACTTGTTCTCTGCTAGTAATTTGGAAAGTGATTGGCTTTTGTATATTAACCTTGTATCCTGCAACTTTGCTATAATTGCTTAGTAGTTTTAGACCATGTCACTTTTGCAGCATTAGATGCTGTCCTAGTGGCCCCAGTTTAAGAGGGTTATGGAAAAGCTAGAGACCACAGGGCTCTTGTGGGCCTGCAGCTGTGAGGGAGAGCCATAGCTAGAGAGGACAATAGGGCCCCCTGACTTCAAAACCCTGAATTTCCCCCATTGGAGATCTTTCATCAAAAGTAGATGTTTACTGTCAGAAATGTTGGAATGGGAATTTCTGAGTCTGGGGGAGGATTGGACAGAAACACCTCCATCTGTACCTCATATGTGTAGACTACTTTAGAGTTGTGACTCTGTGATGGAGGTATATGCAATATATAGGTATTTTCTTGTAATTTCCTCCATACAGTCTGCATTATTCTGTGCAGTTTTTCTCTGTAAAACTACACATCACTATGCCTATCACCCAGCTGATGTAAAATCTCTCTGGTTTCAAAAGGAATGTTTTAGAGTTTAACTCACTTTAGACCATCCTTGAAGGATAAGTTATCTGTGGTCAGAAGAAAGGTGACAGGAGTTTGTGCAAGTCTGCTAGAACTTGAAGCTCCAAACGAACAATGTAGCTATGCCAGTCCTGGGTTCAAGTCCAGGCTTTTTGACTTGAGGGTTTTGACCTCTGGTAAATCACTTAGCCCTGCAGCCCTCAACATGGTAAAAATAGTAATCTCTCCCCAACACAGATGACTAGGACTTTGAAAAATGCCTTGGGAACTATAACCTGGTCACATAAGCTATTGTTGTATTCCTGCCGCCCCACTTTCATGTAAAAACCCTTTCTCTGGCCCGAGAGGAATGGCTTCTCCTGTGCCCTTATCCTTTCCCTGCGTGGGCCCAGCTGGAAGGGCTGATCCTGAGCGACAGTCCCCACACCAGAGACGAGCTCACAGGCCCCAGGTGGTTTTCGGTCGTCCATGCAGCCCACGAGGGCTCGTAGCCTCCTCATGTCAAAGCAGTAGCTTTCAGGGTTTCTCTCTAAGCTTCAATGTTACGTAACATTTTTGCAATAGATGTTGAATTAGTGGGTCAGTGGATTAGTTGATTATAATCAGGTACCTAGTAACGCTTATTTTTAGATATTAAAGACTTTTCTTCTGTTCTGGCTTATCACTTTGAAGTACTCTATCATCTTTTTAAATAACATATGGCACGTGTCAGTAACTCTAGATGTTCTGTTTGTGGGAGAGGTGGGTCTTCCTAGGGACAGGACTTTCGCCAGAACCTGGAGCCCATCTGAGTCGGGCATTTACATGTGAGGGTTCAATTATGACTGCATTGAGCTTGTGTCTTTATAAAATCTGTCGTTTCTAAAACACATCAAGAGGTTTACATTTCTGTCCAGCTACCTTCACAGCTGATGAGGCACAGACTCGAGTCAGGACACAGAACTGTGGCTGGAGGAGTGAGGACGCTGCCAGGAGCATCCAGTGCCGTCCTCCTCCGGGAGGGTCTCAGGGTTTTGGGAACAAGTGCAGACACTGTGGTCGGAAGCCAGTCAGACTGCTGGTCTCTGATCTCCTCAGGGACTTTGAGTGGGTTTTTTTTCCTTAAACTAAATTTCATTTGTTGCCCTAATTCACTTAGAATCCCGGGCTCCTGGCCTTGCAACAGCTCTTCGAGATCCTCTGGTCCCATTTCCTCATTGTAAAGCTGAGGAAGCCGAGACTCAGAGTGTGAGCGGAGTTGAACGGCGCCGCACGAGGGGCGCAGACTTTCAGTTCTCGTGGGTTTAATCCTTTCCATCTGATACCAAGGCTGTTATGGGTCATTCCAGTATCCAAAACAACTTCTGCTTCTGTTTTCAGCCCCGCTCTTACTGGGTTCTTGTTGAAGCAGCAGAATGCAGTATAATTCTGAAAAGAAGGGCCTTTTTCCAGACTTCTGGCGGATTTCCCATACGTGTTAGGGTTGTGTTTTTACCTTGCCACATTGTAAAGTATATTCTCTCTATTAAAGTACTATGTGTTCTTTAAATTAAAAAAAGGAAGCTAGATAGAGAAAAGAAAGAGAAAAATGAATTACTCAAAGACCTGTTACCCTGTCCAGCCACTGGATGTTTCTCCTTTTCTCATTGCATAAGAAGTTCACCCACAGATTTTGCAAACACAACATCAGTCTCATTTTGCGTGGCCGTGTAACGGTCTGTCGTGTGAGTCAGCTCTGTCCGGCTCCTCATTCTGCTTCTTTCTAACTTCTCAGTACTGTAGAGGATGCAAGGCTGCCTTTCCACATTCCTTCTTTTTTCTGAATTCTGGAATGTTGCCTTAGGACACATTCCCAGAAGTGGTAGGACGGGGTGAGAACGGGTTGGGTGAGAACCGGTGGACCGGAGACTCTCCTTGCTCACTGTGGGTGTGACAGCTGCTTTCCTGGACGGTGTCACACGAGACACCACAGCTCCTCAGCCGCACCCCGGCGTGAGCGCTGGTCAGGAGAATTGGGCAGTCTTGGGCCAGGCCCAGTGGGACAAGCGCAGCAGTGGCCCCGCAGGCCCACCTGTCCTCTACTGGAGAGAGCAGGGGCTCTGGGGACAGGTATGTGCACTCAGAGCTGCCCCCGATGTGCCTTGGTGGGTGGCAGTGCCCCTTCTCTGCTCTGAGGAATGACACCATAGTTCCGCACTGGAGAGATGTCCCCAAACACCAGGCTCCCGCTGCTCCTTACCAAAGGGCCATTTGTGATGCTGCGAGGAAGCACAGGGGTCTGGGTCATGGCCGCCTGCGGTTGTAAATGTGCCCCCGATCCAGCTGGTGCCCATTTTGTGGGATTTCATTGTAGTTAGATCAAAATTTTCTTTTTTTTCTCTTTTTGTAACTGAATGACTAGCATAACAGTGATAGTAATGGAATCAAAGACAGCATATTCACCCTCCTAAAATCAGCTGTCTTAACTTTTCCAGGCATCCTTCCAACTCCTTTTCATACACACACATGCTTTTTATTATATAGTTCTAATCATAGCACAGATACAGTTTTCATTCTGCTTTTCCCATTAACCTCTAACGTTTTTCACGTTGCTATACAATTTTCATGATTACTATTTGCTGGTTGCTTGCTATTTCATTGAAGGGCTAATTTAACCATTCCCCTATTTTGGGACATAATTTGTTTCCAGCTTTTCCCACCATGGTGAGTATGTGGCTCAAATATCTTGACCTTTGGGTTATTGTCTCACGTGGAGATATTTCCTTTCTCAGTCTTCCCAGAAGTGGGCCATCTAGGTTACCGAGTGCAGGCATTTCTTCTGATCCTCCTGATAAATATTGCCAGGTTACCATCCAGAATGGCTGTCCTGGTTGACACCGTCATTCCATAAAAGCACCTCTCTCATCAAAGCTTTGGAGGCACTGAGCATTGGGCAGTTGCAATATTAAGGACTTTTACTACCTTGCTCTGTTTCCCAAGGTGACACAAGTAAACCCCTCAAGTCCAGTCAGGAGCTGAAGGGCAGGTCAGCCACCAGCCGGGCAGCTCTGCTCTTCTCACCTGGCACCGGCAGATGAGGGCAGTGTGGCCAGCTGGAAGGAGGGGAGCTGTAGAGAAGGGCAGCGCTAGCCATGGAAACTCAGCCATTCAGGAGGGGCCTCTCTGATTTCTAGCTGCCTCTCAGTGTCTCCCTGGGCGAAAATGTGCAGAGGTGACAGTGACCTTCTAAAAGATGCCTCTGCTGCCAGGACAGTCCCATGGGACTGTTAGGAGGCACTGTCTATGGCTGAGGAAAATCACACTCAGATGCCTCACAGTAACATTAACAGCTCACCCTCAGGAATGTGATAGGAAATTTCTCACTGAGCGCGTGTCCTCCTCTCGGTGCCTGGTACCTGGTAGGTTCTGGTAAACACGGCAGGAGTCAGCATGAAGGTGCCTGGACACCCAGGAGCTGCAAGGCTTCTGGCATATTTCTTACTGTCTCTAGGCCTCCATTTCCTCATCTCTAAATCGGGGATGATAGAATCTTCCTCATAAGACTGAGGTGTGGATTTATGAGGTAATCTCTGTAAAATGTTTAGCCGAGACTGATACAGAAGTGTTATAATGAGCAGCATTACGTGAAGCTCCAAGAAACGAATGCAATTATGTTTGAGGTAGAAACTTCTCTTTACATTTTGATAATGGCACAATGCCCTTCTAATAATTATGGGGGTGCAGCATCAAGCCCTTTTTCGTGAGAGAAAGTGAACTGTCGACTAAACTTCATAGGAGAAAGTTGGTGTCTCAGGTGAGACTCGCTGGTGATCCTGAGTGTGGGGAGCCCTGTTCAGAGGAAGGGGCACGCCTTTCAGTCTTTCTCTTGCGAGTGCTGGGCATGCAGTGACACCTGCTCCGGAAACATCGTCACCCGTCTTTGGGCTGCTTGCTTCTTGGGGGTTTTCTGGTATTGGCTGCCTTTCCTCAAGACTCGGCCTTTCCAGTTGGGCTTCTTCTGGTGAATCCAGATTCTGGAGAGCTTTTCACCGCTGCCCTCAGTGAGGCACCCCTGGACCCGCCCTCACACTCACCCCCGGACAGAGGAGGGGCTTCGCTCCTCTGCTGAACTTGCTGGTGCAGACCCCGGGTCTTGCTGTCTCCCCATCACAGTTACTCTGTGTGCTCACTGAGCAGGGCCTTCTGAATCCTCAGAGCTTCTCAAACTTTAAAAACTAGCTATGAATTGTAGCATCTGCCGTGGAGAGAATGCATGGTTAGCGGCTCAGCACAGTCCTGCGTCTTGCGTGGGGCCGGCCTATGCCGTTTCTGTTCATCTGAACCCATCCATGTGGGGGCGCTGGCAGCGCACGTGGCGACAGGCATGTTTTCTTCTGGGTCTCAGAAGTCGGGGTTATGGGGACCTGCTCCACGGCCGTGCCTCCCAGAGACCCTCCCAAAAGAGAGCAGCGCAGTGAGGTCACAGCAGTCATTTGATTGCTCGGGTCCCAGGAATCATTTTCTTTTCTGTCTGGTGAAAATCTAGAGGCCTTTAAACATGGAGTTACAACGTCTGAGACAGTCACATGCAGAGACTGGCATCCAGCAGGCCAGGAGAACGGATCTGTTCCTGGAGAGGACGCAGTCGAGGTGGTGGTCCGGGCCAGGTCAGGGCTCCACTTCAGGCAGAGTCCAAGTGTCTTGTGGGTCACACTGAAGTCCCATGTTGGCTTCGGCTTGATCTGCAGGGATCCAGGCTTAGAGGGCCATCTGGCTGTTTACAAAGCCCTGTTCACTCTCAGCTGTTTGCTTCCCCCAGGAACAGACCACCGATGACAAGCCCCTAGCCCCTCGGCAGCGTGGGGAGCAGGGGTGGGACACAGACAGAACTGGCTGTCCTGGGTTTTTCACAGGCTGTGATCTGAGTTACCACAAATCGCTCACTCTCAGCAGCTCTTTCTGGACGCCCACCACTTTCAGAACTCTGAGCAGGGTGGTTGTTTGGGGTACAAGACTGCATGCTCCCCTCTCAGACACTTCCTTAGCTACAGTTGTGGTTGGGCTCTAATCCCTCCCAGACCCCTACTGAGGCTGCGGAGGTGCCTCCAGCACCAGCTGGGGACACCAGGTGTAAATAATGCAGCAGGGGTGAAAGCTCATCCTGGGGCCAGTGGGAGGGGTGACCTGTTTATCCTCCTTATCTGCCTTGGGACAAGTGTGTCTCTGGGTCACTCACTCTCTACGCCTTTGGAATTAGGCAAAGGGCGTTTGCCTTAAATGCATCCAGCACAAGCTATATGTGCGAGTCATTCATCAACCCCAGGGACACTGCTGGTGACTGCCCATGTGTCTGACAGATGGGTTAACAAGCTGCCCCTTGGTGTCTTGCAGCCTGCAATGTGTGGTACCTGAACTCTGTGGAGATGGAGTCCCTTACCGGCCACCAAGCTGTCCAGAAGGCCCTGAGCATCACCCTTGTCCAGGAGCCGCCTCCCTTGTCCACAGTCGTGCACTTCAAGGTGTCAGCCCAGGGCATCACCCTGACGGACAATCAGAGGAAGTGAGTGTGCCCAGGCAGCCAAGGCTGCGTGCGGGGGTAGGGTTTATGTCTCACCTGGGCATTAGACTCTGCCAGCTCTGCTCATCACCTAGATGGTGCTTCTGGGCGGGTTAGTGGTCATCAGGCAAAAGTAGTCAGTAACCCATGGGGCCAGCCCTGTGGCCTAGTGATCAAGTTTGGTGTGCTCTGCTTCAATGGCCCGGGTTTGTTGGTTTGGATCCTGGGTGCAGACCTATACCACTTGTCAGCTATGCTGTGGCAGTGACCCACATATAAAATCGAGGAAGACTAGCAACAGATGTTAGCTCAGGGCTAATCTTCCTCAGCAAAAAAAAAAAAGTAGTAACCCAACGTCCATCCAGGCTTTCCTCTGTCATCAAATTTGTCCCACAAGCCACATATAAACTATTAATATTTGGTCCAAATGCTTTTTTCTTAGGAATCAGTAAAATATATATATATATTTGGACCTTTGAGTGTCACACACATGTCTAATGTGCAAATGCAAAAATCTTTGAAATCTTTTCTGTCAAAACACTTGGAGATTATGATCGAATCCACTTGTCTTTGATTCAGTATCATTACTTCTGTGTGGTCATCCCATTTCAGATGAGAGTGTGACCTTGACAGATATTATTTCTGTATCTAAATAATATTAATTATTATTTAATGACAGTAGAAGAATATATAAGAACAATTAATATTAAAAATTAAACATTATCTAGATATTATGTTATAATTTAAATGTGATCTAGATAGTATTTGAATATCCATATAACAATACTATTTCAGTCTCAAGTGACTTTCATGAGAGTTGTCACTGAGTCGGTTCTCCTTGAGCAGATGTTCCAACAGGAGCATTTTTGGAGCCCCGGCCTGAGCAAGGAGCAGCGTCGGGTATACGGACAGAACATCTCAGGATCAAAGGCATCTCAGATGCAGTTATTACTTATTAGTTGTGGAAACAGCCTGGTGTGATTGATAAGGGAGCCAGGTCGTCAACCATGAAACCAGAGTGACGGCAGGAGCTTTAAGGGGCTGCAGCCACTCCCCTCGTGTCAGCCAGGGGACAGAGCTCAGACCAGGTACTCCTGGCACCACGGAGCCCTTCATGCCTGCCCCAGAGCTGGTCCCGAGCGTGGGGAGGTCTCCGGCCCCCTGCTCTCAGGGTGAAGCATTTTGGGGGGTTTCACTCATAAGCCTTCACCAGCTGAGGAAAGGCGTGTTGGGGGACGTGGGCTCTGCTGCTCAGATCTGGTCCCCTTGCCCCCCACCTCTTACTAGCAGCGTGACTGTGGGCAGGTCCTTCACCCCGTGACACTCAGTTTCTTCGCCTTTCCAACTGCACTGAAGTAACGGTCTCGGGATTTTAGTGACTCGAATGAAATGTCTGGCAGGTGCCCACACGGCCGAAGGGTGGGCCCACCGTCTGGTCAGGAAGCACAGCTTCTTTGTTCACAGCATCTCTGTTCCCTCCTGCCAGCCCCATGCTTTTTCTATATCTCATTTCACTGTGGCCTTATAAATCCTAGGGGTAGGGCATGTCCACGGCATTTAGGGGCTGTTCTATTGCAAGAGACAGAATCTGGATTCGGCCTGGCTGGTGCCGACAAAGGGGCTCTGTCCTCCCCTACCACCATCGTTAGCAGGCAGCAGGGAGGGTGCTGCCAGCCTCAGGAGTCCCTGACCGAAAGATGTCCAGGCCCTGCCCAACCCTTTCCCATGTGCTGGCCTCTCTTTCTTCCTGATGAGCTGTCTCCCTGCACCAGGAGCAAAGCCACTAGTGTGAGGGGACACTGCCCCTTCCCCAGGAGGAGGAGGGGCCAGCCAAGCAGGGCACCGGGCACGGGGCCTCGTGCCCACATGGGCCTGGGGCAGGCGGTGCTCACAAGAGTGGGGAAGGCTGGCAGGTGAAACAAAGGACTCTGTGCTGTGAGCCAGGACGAGCAAGGAGGGGTCCTCTGGTAGTGCCACCAGGACCGTGGTGGCCCGGCGTTACCGGTACCTCCTGGTGGGATGAATGTGCACAGAGCTTGACGGCTCACCATGCGCCATCAGATTCGCTGTGGTGCCTGATTTAGATTCCTGTCCTGGAGAGGGCAGGCCACTCCCGGTGCCCTTGCCACAGGCGGGGAAAGGAAGGCTGGAGACACTGGTGGTTCCCCGAGATGCTGGTGGGAAGGTCAGGTGTCACTCACCGTCCTCCTCCGTCTGTCGGACTCTTCATTCTGACTCTGTCCACCGGGCGGCTGACCACTCACGATTTCACTGCAAGGCTCCCCGTCATCTGCAGCTTGCTTCTGTCCCGAGAACCGCTCTGCCCGGCTTCCTGGGTCTGCCGACTAATGAGCAGACTCTCTGCTCTTCTCTCCAGACGACTAGTAAAGCGTAGAGTAGGCTCTGCCCCGGATCTCCTCATGGGGGCCCTGCCCGGTGCCTCATGGACACCTTGAAGCCCCAGTAACAGATTCTTCCTCCCCGTGTCCCTCCCCACAGGCTCTTCTTCCGGAGGCACTACCCCGTGAGCAGCGTGATCTTCTGTGCATTGGATCCGCAAGACAGGAAGTAAGAAATGTGTATTTTTATTAAGCAACACATATACTTTCTTTTCTCCTGTGAGTTAATTTTTAAAATAACATAAATCTTATCTTTTTTCCTTTCCTTCACAAGGTGGATCGCAGACGGCCCGAGCTCGAGGTGAGTTGCCCGCCCGTCTCAGTCACACCCCAAAGGTGGATCCTGATCCAAACTTCCAAAGGGCCTGGCGGGGAAGTGACTGACTGGTGCCAGCGGGTTTGGGTTTTGCTTTAAACAAAGATGGAAGTGTTCTCCTTGTGAAGAAGGGGCCTGTGGAGGGTTAGCTTTGGTGCTTTCTCCTCCCTGAATGTGAGCTGTTTACCACTGGCCCATGAAGTGTGGTGTAAATAGTGGGAAGCAGATGGCGCCATTCTGGCCGTTCAGGAACCGGTGTGGATGGCAGTGATGTTGCGGTCAGGGCGTTAGGAGGCCGGCCTGTCTGTGTGTGAGCAGGAAGGAACAAATGTTCGGGGTTTAGCAGACATAGGGAGCACCGTCTCATCCTGCCCTCCCTCCGTGGCGGGCCGGGCCGGGCCAGTCCGGGGCAGTGTGGCCTCAGAACCCTCGAGACTGTCCGCGCTCCCACGGGCGACCGCTTCTGTGTAACCTAAATTGGAGAACCATGGATGTTGAGTCACAGGTGTCCTTTCCTAGGATTCTTCTCTCACATTCCTTGTTTGTCTCGGGATCTGATCAAGTGCCTGGAGGCCTCCCCAGTCCCCAGGTGGGGCCGTGCCCTGCTGCCCTGACCTCTGGCGCACAGGGCTCACTGCCCTTCCAGCAGTCTGGAATGTGCGACCTCGTCGGGGTACTGAGTGCCGCCAGCCAAATCCCTCCCATGGTGTGGAAACCACTGAGCTTAAACAAAAAATTCCTTCATTTTCCTAAGAAGGAGAAGAAAGGACTCTGCCAGGGGTTTGGATACGGACAATGGCAGCTATTGTGTAAGTTCGGGGCTCATGAGAGCTATTCAGATAAAGGCTTCAATTCTTCTGAGAAAAATAATTAGACACACTGTTCTCTTAAGAGTTTCCTTAACTGCTGTAGTTTGTAACTCAGGCGTACGAGGCTGAGAAGGGAGCCCCTGGCGTGTTTTCCCTCCCGTGGCCCCAGTGGGTGGGAGCATCGACATCCAGGCAGGGCTGGCTGCATCCCGCTGCATCTTGCAACCAGGCTGGGGTGTTGGTAGCCCCGCAGGCTGCGCTCCCATCTGCTCTGACTGCTTGGAGCTCAGGGATCTGCACTGACAAGCCTGTGGAGAATTCGGGACGGGCAGGGAGAAGTGGCTTTGGTGCGAGTCCCAGACCACTCACCTGCCGTCACCCTCAGGTTCTTCACCTGCAAAGTGGGAGCAACAGCATCCTGCCTGCAGGGTTGTGAAGTGGGGAGAGAAGGTGTGGACAGGTGTCTGGCAGGTGTGTGGCCCCTGGCAGGTTTCAGATAAGTGGCAGGCTGAGGTGGTAGGAGCAAGCGAGGTTCGCGCCCACACCCGGGCCTTGCAGGTTGGGACACTGGCCTCTGACCTCAGCTTTCTTTTTGCAGAGTCTTTGGATTTGTGGCCCGGAAGCAAGGCAGTGCCACAGACAACGTGTGCCACCTGTTTGCAGAGCATGACCCTGAGCAGCCCGCCAGCGCCATCGTCAACTTTGTGTCAAAGGTCATGATCGGCTCCCCTAAGAAGGTCTGAGCCCTTTACAGCCCAGTGACTCCTGAGGGCTAGGGCGGCCCCCACTGTGTAGCCAACTGTGACCCTGACATCCCCAGCCCAGGAGGGGACGGGGCTCCTCCAACTTTACAAACACAAGAATAAATAGCCCCGCCGTTACTGGCCTCTCCCAAAAGAAACTGCTCCCCGACACTTTTCTGTCACCGAGCGCTTTCTGAGTGGAAGAAGGCAGCACCAGGTGCACCCTCCCAGGCTCCATGCTGGAAAGGACCATTCAAGAAGACGGGGTCCCTGTGTCACTTGCACGACGGTCTTTGTGGCAAGGAGGGGCACCCAGTGGTGCTGTGCTCTGCTATGGCCCTGAGTGACCAGCGGCGCCTCACCGTCACCGTCGCCATCACAGAGTGCTCCTGTCCATCTGACGCCCCAGAGGGAGGCCTCTGTCCTCCCACGATGAAGATGCTGATGAAATTGAGAGGGAGTGCATGTTTGATGAAGGTTCGTGCAGGTCAGGCCCTTCCGGAATGCTGGCGTCATGAGCAAGGGGACAACATGATGGGCTGTGAGGACGAGGGAGATCACCTGATCACTCAGGGAGGGGCTCTGTGATGCCAAAGAGCCTCACCCTCGTGTGGCGACAGCTCCGGCCTCCCGCTCACACTCCTGGTCTGCGTGGTGCGCTGGGCCGTGAGAGGAAAAAGTAAGAAGATGGAAGTAAAACGCCATTTCCAAATAATTTATATTTTACTTATGCCAAATTATTTATGATAACAATTTGCCATTGCTCTCCTCTACTGGTGTCTAAATGCTGCAGCTGCCAGGCTGGGGTTTTAGGAGGAGCATCCGTCCCGTGTCAGATGCACCCGAGATAGAGGGTGCATCACTCGTCAACGATGCTGTGGACCATCTCCCACGTGCAGCTACCAAAAGGCGGTTTTGCCTCAGGCATCCTACCCCAACATTGATCATCGATATGTCATCTCCAGGCTGCAGATGCCGTCTTTTCTGGGGAGGAAGGTTCTGGAAGGGTGGGACACACTTCGGTGTACACTCAGCTGTTCTTGGTCATCTTGGGGCCAGGTAGAGATTGCCCAGAGCACTGCTGCCTTTTGGAAGCTCTCGTCTGTCTCGTCCACACCTATTGACTCCTGTTGGGATCTTGTGTGTCTCTGGCATCCTGAGCAGGGAGAGGAAGATGAGAATGAACCTCAGTCCTTCCAGGCTATTTTTGAAGGCCACTTTTCTGCACCACCTTAGCCCGGCATCGGGTGCGCTGTATACGCTGACACGAGTATTGTAGTGCCGTGGTCTGTCTGCCTGAATCCATCCATGGTCAGAGGTTTGGGAGAAGCCAATGGTCCTATAAATCCCCTGGAGCGACAGATGGAGCTGGGCAGCATCGTGATAATGTCCTGGTCTCCCTCCCCATAACCCAGGGCACGCCACAGGCCCTCGATCCACCATGAACAGGCCACTCGGCTCTGTTTTCCACGTTAGGCACCAGCTCTCCCATCGCCCAGGAATCACTGGCGTTGGGATCGTGCTGGAGTTTGGAAATGTGCTTTGTGAATTCTCTGTTTTGAAGTGGGGCAGAGACAGACTTGGCGATGAGCAGAGTTGCAGTCGCCGAATTGCAGTGGGCATTGTGTGCGTGCGTGTGTGTGTGTATAAAAGTAGGTGAATGAACGAGTCCACTGTTTAGCTCCTATTGATGCACCAAACGCAAGTGCCTCATTTCTGTGCCAAATGTTTGCCTTGGTCTTTGAGGACCTTCTTTCCTGACACGTGTTGGCGTGGCTGTTAAAGGGAACGTGCTGACATCTCCCAGGGCCCTGAGGTCTTGGTCCTTGGTGGAGGCATCTAGCATTTTCGTTTTTCACTCACTGCAGGAATCCGGCCCAGGGGACTAAGGTTTGTGCTGTCCCCAAGAGGTGCCTCATCCTGAGATGGCTTATACCCAAGTTTGACCCAAAGACTGTAGGCTGGGTCCCTTATCCTCCTGATGAGGGAAGAGAGGGCTCATGTAGAAATCAGAGCGAGGGAGGAGCATGGGACTCAGGAGCCTGAGCTGCCGGAATCACAGACATCAGGGCCTCCTGCAGCAGTCCTCGTCAGAGCGTTCGAGAGGCCACGCACATTTGCCTTTTAAACCGACCTTTACTCTCAGTGGTCAAGGGTGTCCGGAAGTTTGCTCCAAGCAAATGGCTCCCCCTGAGGAGCCAAAGGAAGCCGATACCCCAGTTTCTGACGAGCTGGTACGACAGGTCTCTTCGTGTGTTACATGTGCGTTAAACGGAACAAGATGAGTCCATGAACTTTGTGCTCAGACTGCGGCGAGCCCCACCGCCAGTTCTGGCTCCTGGGCACACAGGGGAAGGAAGCTTTGCCAGGCATCTAGCCTCTGGGACACCAGTGGGCACAGGGGTGCTGTCCCGGGGAGTTCGCGAGAACAGCACCCCACGAGGGTCGCAGCCAGGGTCCTGTTAACCTGCTCATTAACCATGCGCTGTACTCCTCCAGTGTTAGCCTATAACCATGTTAAGTCCTACCGCATTTAAGGGTCTCCGTGTGTATCCTCAGCATCAAAGACCTCGTCGTGTCTCCTAATCTGCCTTACCTATTAGTGGGTATTTTTACTTTTCTTATATTGTAAAAAATATATCCAGTATGTAAATGAATGTCCTATAAATCCTTTGTATAGTCATTTTCTCTGCTCTTTAAATATCATCTCTATTCAGAGTATAATAAAATTATAAACTTGGTAAGCCTCAGTGAGGCGGGCCATTTGTTTGTTGTGTTGGATGGAAGCGCCCCGAAGGGTGTGTGCAGGTGTGTGTGTGTGTGTGTGTGTGTGTGTTTGTGTGTGTGTGCAGGTATGTATGTGTGTGCATGCACGTCTGCCTGTGTGTGTTTATCTGGGAGCTTGAAGGGGATTGTTTATGGATTAGTGGATTCAGTTATAAATTCATCTGTGTTTGCCATCAGGAACATATTTTAAGATTTCTGCCCAGAAACTTTTGAAAAATTGTGTTAGGAGGTTTTAAGAATTTATAACGTGGCACTGATCATAGTTACTGATAGGTTTTAATGTTCAGTCCCTGATGGAACTTTTCAGGTGTCTACCGAGTTGGGCACTGAACTTGAATATAAAAAGTCTAGTGGGTTCACCTATTTTCTGAATAGGTGCTGGTGGCAGGCCCAGTGCCCTTCTGGCTCTCCTGGGCTAGTGGGGTTTGTCCCTCCAACCAGGTGGGGGCCCATAGTGCTGGCTTTCTGCTCCCTTGGGACTGGGCCCCTCTGTGGGTTGACCTCACTCCTGAGTTAGGTGATGTGGATACAAGACCCCACTGCCCTCATTTCCTCTGTGTCCTAAAGCCCAGAGCAGCTCTGTCACAGCAGGACGCAGAGTGGCTGCCAGACGTACCGGGGCCCACGTCTGTGTCACACCCAGGTGCCAGTGGGTGGACGGTCAGTGGGCCAGATGGGGCCCCACCTTCCTCTCTCACTGTAGGCTCTGGCACAGATGCAGTTACCGTCGTCCTCAGGCTCAGGGCTGAGGTATGGCCCTTTACGTAGCTTAACTCCCGTGACCGTTTCCTCTCCAAGTCAGGAAAGAAGAGTACCTGGGCTCGTTTTGCTCACAGACAGATGGTGAAGATTTCACTTAACTGTCCGCTGCCCACCCTGTGGCTGGTGCAGGGCTGCTACTTTCCCATCTGGTGAGTGGCAGAGGCAGCGTGTTTCATCTGCGTGTACTGGGAAGGTGGACTTGCAGTGGTCCCAGTGTTGATGCTAAGAGTGGAAGGCAGAGTGGGTGAAGGTGGGTTGTCTTGTCTGACAGGAGGCTCCCGCTGAGCCCTTGAAACCCTTGACCAGCATCACAGCAGGGAGTAAGGTGGGCAGGGAACCCTTTTGTTATGGTGTACTTTCCAAGAACACAGTCTGGATTTGTCATGATGGTCCCGAGCTGCCCAGAGGCCTGTTGGAGACCCAGTGACCACCAGGCCTTCCTGGAGAAGCTTCTGCCCTGTGCAGGAGTGTCATGCTTCATATTAATCACTTAGCGATTAATTAGTGCTGGGCATCTGGACCTTGTCCCCTTGGGGTCATGCATCTATTAGTGATGGGCACCTCGACCCCACCCACTCAGGGTCATGCATCTATTAGTGATGGGTACCTGGGTCCTTCCCACTTGGGGGTCATACATCTATTAGTGATGGGCATTTGGACCCTGCCCACTTGGGGTCATGCATCTATTAGTGATGGCCCCTCAGCCCTATCCACTTGGGGTCATCTATTAGTGGTGGGTGGCTGGGCCCTGCCCACTCAGGGTCATGGATTTATTAGTGGTGGGACCCTCAGCCACTCACCATCTGATCCTCCATCATGGTTTCTCATCTTCCTGTATAGATTTGTATGTGGTCAGCATGGTCATGGGTTGAGCTGCCCATGGCTGTGGGGGCCACATTTCACAGAGCAAGGGAATGGAGCAGGGCTCAGAGTTGAAATGAAGTTTCCAGGTGGGTTAGGGGGCCTGGGGTGGTGCTGGGGAGGGACATTTCATGACATGGGATTGGCTGTATCTGGACGCATTTGGACAGCAGAGCTGCTGAATTGGTAACAAGAAAAATGGTCCAAGAGCAAATGGCCTTAAAATTCCTAAAGAATCAGAGGCTACAGTGCCAAGCCCAGGCTGGGCGAACAGTGGGGGTGGGAGTGTCACTTTGGGGGGCTCCCAGCAAAAGGGATTCAGCCTCAACAGTTGGCCTGGCTCATGAAGCCTCTTTGTTTCCATGGATCTGAGATTTTCCTCCCCATTCCAGAGAGACCAGGTTGGTGGTAGAGCACCAGCAGGGTGTCCTGCCTGTCGACGAAAATAATCCATAACCAATCTATAAATGAAAATTTGGGAGAGTTTATTCTGAGCTAAAATGTGAGGACCATGGCCCGGGGCCTTTCTTCCCGAAGGAAGAAAGGGCACCGAAGAAGTGGGGTGCACAGAGTGGTTATATACCCCCAAACAGGGTGTTTCACATATGATTGAAATGTCGCTTTTACAATAGTTGCGAAACTGCTCTGTCAACACAGCAATTGATGGACACAGCAGGTAGGTTTGCTGTCTCGGTGAACACAGCAGGGTGGCAGGTCTGATGTCTCGAGCTGGGTGGTCACAGGTGAGCTGGGTGGTCATAGGTGAGTGCAGCAATCAGTTCCTAGCCTAAGGAAAGATGCTTATCCTTAAGGAAATGCCAATGTGGGGGTAAGTTGCACCTTTATCTTATGGCCATTTGTTCTTGCCATAGTAAATGTTTAAAGCAGATATATAATGCATGCTCAATGGCCATGGTCAGGCCCTTTTGGGGGAAAAAAACAAAGTCAGGCTGAATTAGGTTTACACCAAATGGCTTCCTCATGCACTCCAATATATCCTATTGCTTGCCATTTCTATTTGTCATGCTCCACTTAGGAAGCACACTGTGTCTGCCACAGGCAGAGGATCCCCCACAGCAAATGCTAGGCCAGGGACGCCTCTCAGGGCCATGGGCCTGCAGCCCCCTCCCTCACTGAGACACCCTCGACTTTCAGGAAACAGCATCAGGGACCAGCCAAGCCTCAGGGCACCAGGTAAGCCACGCAGACCGAAACTGCATGTAACGACTGTGATGGCTGAACTGTCAATGAGACTGCAGCCCAGCAGCCAGGATCTGGCACTACAACTAACCAGGGCCAGGCCCACTGACAAATAAGATTCAAATAGGACCCAGAGTCTCCTAACATAACTGCCACAATAGCGTGGATACAACAGAAAATTACCTATCCTACCAAGAACCAAGAAATTTGCAACATAGATGAGCAAAGACCATTAGTCAACGATGCCAACGTGACGATGAGTCAAGTGCTGGAATTACCTGGCAAGGATTTAAAGCAGACACTGAAACAATGCTTCAGTTAGCAAGTCTAAATTCTCTTCAAACAAATGAAGAAACAGAAACAGAAAACCACAGCAAAGAAATAGAAGTTATGAAAAAGAACCAAGCAGAAACTACAGAACTAAAACATACAAAACAAATTAAAAACCCACTGGAGGCTCAGTCGTAGATCGGAGACAACAGAGGAGGGGATTAGTGAACTTGAGGACAGAGCAGGAGAATGTCTGATCTGAACAGCAGAGACAAATAGACTTTAAAAAATGGGGGGTCCTGTGGACAATAACGAAAGATCCAAGATTTGTACCAAGTCCCAGAAGGAGAGGAGAAGAAGAGTGGGGCTGAGGAGTGCTTGAAGAAATGGCCCAAAACTCCCCAAATTCAGCAAAAGACACGAACTTGTAGATTCAAGAAGCTGAGTGGACCCCAAACAGAAGAAACAAGAACAACAAAACTATGTACAAGATTCAAATTAAACTTCTGACAAGTGAAGACAAAAAATCTTGGGAGCAGCTAGAAAGAAATGGGGGGTTATGTATAGGGACAAGCCAGTTTGAATAATGGGGGACTTCTCGTATTAAATCATGGAGGCCAGGAAGAAGTGAGACATTTTTCAAGGTTGAGAGAAATGGAACATCAACTGTGAATTCTATAGTCAGTGAAACTATCCTTCAGGAGTGAAGGAAAAACAAAGACATTCTCAGGCAAAGGAAAACTAAAAGAATTAGTTGCTTCAGGCCTACTCTTAAAGATTGGCTGAAGGAAGCACTTCAGATGGAAAGGAAATGATAAAAGAATCTTGTAGCATCGGGAAGGAAGAAGGAACAACAGAGAAAACAACTGACTGTTCTTCCTCACAAGTTTTGTAAATCAAATATGATTGGAATAAAAATAGCACCATGTGATAAGAAAAGGATGTTTCAAAGTGAGGAAGGTGCAGGAACCCAAATGGAGGTGACATTTCCACACTCTAACCCAAGTGGTGAAATGCTGATGCCAGCAGACAGTGATAAATCAAATATATGCAGTCCTGCGCTGCTTAACAATGTTTCAGTCAACGACCTCGCCTACGACGGTGGCCCCCTAAGATCAGTACCCTGGAGCCTAGTTGTGTGGTAGGCTGCACCATCCAGGTTTGTGAAGTACACTATGATGTTCGAACAACGACGAAGTCTCCTAATGACTCATTTCTCAAAACATGTCCCTGTCATTTAGCATGACTATATTGTAATAGCCAGATTACATTAAATTAGTGATTAAAGAAGTGATTTAACAACCACCACAGAAACTACACAGAAACATATACTCAATAGCACTAAATACATCAAAATGGAATCTTAAAAAATAAGCAATAGGTCTGAACAAAATGAGTGAGAACGCACTACCGTCGTTCTCATCGAAACTGAGGTCCGGCACGTTAGAAAGAAAAAAATAAGCAATAGGAAGGCAAGAAAACAGAAACAAAACGAAATTATATGCTGTTTACATGACACTTCAAATTGAGTAACATAGGTAAGTTGAAATTGGATGTAAAAAGATCTACCTTGCAAACATTAAAAAGGCAGAAGTTACTGTATTAATATCGAATAAAGTATCAGATATTTCTTTAGAGCAAAAATTGCTAGACACAAGGGGGGCATTATACAGGCATCAAAGTCAGTCCCAGAGAGACATGCCCATCCCATGTGTGCACTCATCACACAGCAGAGTCTCCATACAAGAGGCCACAGCTGGTGGAGCTAAAGGAGGCAGACAAGCCCACAGCCATAGCTGGGGACCCAGCACGCCCTTCTCAAGCTGACGGAACTTCCAGACAGAAGATCAGAAAGGACGTGGAAAATCGGAACAACACAAGCTGCCGACAGGATCTAGCTGACAAATACTGAACCTGACACGACAGCAAGGTACACCTTTTCTCAAGCGCTCATAGATCATACTCTGAGGCATAAAGCAAATCCCAACGATTGTAAAAGGACCGGTCCCCTACAGAGCATGTTCTCTGATCATAATGGAATCAAACTTGAAATCCATAACAATGTCCACAGTGAAAACAAATCTCTAAACACATGAAAATTAAACATCACACTTCTGGATAATCCATGGTCTCAAAGGAAATTTAAAAAGACATAGAACTGATCAAAATAAAACATCAAAACCGTGAGATGTAGCTGAAACAGTGCTCAGACGGAATGAGCATTCGCAGCACCCAGTGCTCACACGAGAGCTGAGGAGAGGGCTCAGTCCATGATGGGATGGGGCGTGGAGCGGCCTGGGGGGCAGTGGGCCTCGGCGCCTCCGCTGCCCCGTGCACTGGAAGCACCGTGAGCCCTCGATGCCGCATGGAGCCGTGGACAGGCATCCTGTTTGTAGGGAGACTGAGGGCTGAGAGCTGCCGGGCGGGGTGCTATCAATTGGGCAAACTACGCGCAACAACACAGGTGAAACTTACGGCTATAAGCATGGGCAAAGCAGGCAGACGCTAAGGAAGAGCACTTCCTACGTGATTTCATTTACATAAACAGCACTATGGAGCACAGCCAGCCTATGGCAGGAGAAGGCAGAATGGTGGTCTTTGGGGAGGAGAAGGGCGGTGCTGAGTGGGAGGGGGCTGCAGAGGGACTTCTGGAGTCCTGGCACTGTTCTGTTTCTTCATTTGAGTGTGTCCCCCTGAAAATTAACCGAGCTGATCACATAATTTGTGCACCTATCTCCGTGTCCATCTTACTTCAAAGTAGTCTTTTTGAAGTTAACGTAGAGTCATTCTCTCCTCAAAGGCTGGTGAAGTTCAGGCCATCACTTTGTGCAGGGAACGTCTGCGGTCCTCAGGACCCACATAAAAGGCACCCAGGGTTCCAGGGACACCTGCGCAGGGTCACACCCCACACCCATCGCCTGCCCCCCAGCTCTACTGCATGGTCAGCCCGAGCCTGTGTCCCTACAGGGGCTGCGTCGGCCACTGACGTGGAGCCGACTGCCTGACCAGCTTGGGGCAGGGAAGACGGAGGTAGGAAAGAGCTGCTCGAAGTGTCTCCTTTTCTGCAGAGAGCAGTCGGAGTCCTGAGTCAGCGGAGGGTGGATCCTGGGAAAGGACGTGCATCCGCTCTGGGGAGACACTTCACAGTTTCACAAACCATGTCCAGTTGCCTGGATTCAGGCATGACAGACAGCAAGTTGATAGCAGACATTGCTAGCAGACCACCAACAAAGCAGACATTGATTAAGTACCTACTGTTTGCCAGGTACAGTCAAGCACTTGTCTGTTAGCTCTGGTTTATAGATCCAAGCTCTCCTTTGCTGAAGAGCCTACGAAATCTCCCTCCTGGCACAAACCCAAGTGGGACTAGTGGGCGCATGCTTCCTGCCATCTGGCCAGGATGGGCCCTGCATGGATCACCCGAGTGGCACAGGTTGATGTGTCTGCAAAAAGCCTGAGCCGGGAGCCATGGAGCTGGCTTCTGGTCACCTTGTAGGAGCTGCACCTGAGGACAGAGATGAGTGAGGTGATCTTAGCTGCTTGCACATGAACAGTTGCAGGGGGCGAGTGGCAGGTGGCCCCTCCACATTTACAGATAATGAAGCTCAAAGTCAGAAAAGTTTAGTGACTTCGGCCACAGTCAGGGCACAGGCCTGGAAAAAAAATGAAGAATTAGTTGTCTATGGTTGCCCTTTTTTTGCTTTAATTTCTTTCTGCCAGGCAGCATGGAAGGCTTCGAGAACTCAGCCTAATGTTCCAGAGCCTGTGTCCTCCCTAAGCCCCTGAGGGGCAGTCCCTGTACACTCTCCCACTGTGGGCAATTTCTCCCCCAGTGAACTGGTTCCCTCATGGTGCACTTTGCCCTCCACTTGGACAGGAAGACTCTAGCTGAATTGCTATCTGCAGTATCCCAGGATTTGTGCTAAATCCCATGGTGGCTGCGAGCGTCGTGGGCGGCATCGCCCCCTGGTGGACAACATTGCTCACTACAGCCGGGCATAAAGCAAAGACCCGTGTTGTGTGTTAGCTGCCAGCTTGCAGATAGAAAGAGTGTGTGCAATGGCAAACACATTGAGTTGTTTTAATGTTAAGAGCGTGGATGCTGAGGCTGAGTGGTCCGGCTTCCAAACTTGGCTCTGCTTCGTACTCACTCTGTGACTTTGACAAGTAACTTGACTTCTCCAGACCTCCATTTTCCCCTTGGCCAGATGGAACAGTAATGGTGGTTACAATGACAAGGTCGTCATGACAGTTCAATGAGTAAATACACATTAAAGGATTAGAGCAGGACTTGATAGGGAATTGGTACTTAATAATTTCTAGCTATAGTTATCTTCTAAAAGTATTATAGAGTCTATAATCCCCATGAGGTCAGTTGATGGTATTTGTGGATGTCCAGCATTTCAAACCCTGAAGAGTTGAGAGCATTGTACAAAAGTGATGAGTTATCTTTGGTAGCAGGATCCCCTGGAACAGGGCTCAGAACACTTTCCCAAGTGAGGGCAGATGTGTGGCACTGGCTGAAACAGAGAGGGTTGGGATGCGCCTCACACCGCGGGGTGAAGAAAGTTCCCTCCCTCCCAGCGTGGCCAACCCGTTGGTCTGGTCATCTCCCTGTCTGGATGGACAGGAGCTGATCTAGCACGCCTGGTAAGCTCCTACAGGCAGGAGGGCGCACCGTGTTCCCTTTCCTCTGCTCACCTCCCGCCCCCCCACCCCCCACCCCACCTGCCGCCTTTCCGTGCCCACCCAGCTCCCAGCCATCCCTGTGATCTGATTATAGGCATAAGGAAATACCAGGACATAAAAGGCAAGAAGCTTCCTTTAGGAGGGGATGGAAATGTTCTAAAATTGATTGTGGTGATGATGAATTGTGGGGAATAGACCGAAAACCATCAAATCTAACACTTCAAATGGGTGCGCTGTATCTCAATAAAGCTGTTATAAAAGTAAAAACAGAAAAAGACTCTAAAAGAAGACTAAAGACAAACGAGAGAGCGCTAGGTAACATGGGCAGCGAGCGGAGCGTCACTGTGTGGAGCGAGCCGGGGAGTCTCCTGACGTCACAGGAGCGAGCGGGCCTGGCCACGTCACCAAGGCAGCTGCCTGGGAGGCCGAGACCTGCGAACCAAGTGAAAAGGAACGTTCTCTGTCAAATGATCTCCTAGCTGGTGTTGATTTTGAGAAATACGACCCCCCCCCCCCGCCCCCACCGAGGCTGAGCCTGGGTAGCTGACGGCCAGGCTCCTTCTCTGTGTCGTGGAAGCCCTTGGACAGCCTCCGCAGCAAAGCGAGCTGGAAGATGCCTGGGCAAGAGGAAGGGGAAGCTGTGAGACTGGAGGAGGATTTGGGGACAGGCAGACCTTCCTAGACATGATGGGGGCTCTGAATGGGGTGGCCTTTCCTTCTAAAGACCTGGGTTTAGCTTTCTAACTTCACCTTAGGTTGAGAAATTCAATCCAGCAGGTCAGAATTCCCAGGGGTGCATAGGTGGACACCACTGCTCCAAGCCAGGCAAGGAGGAGCCTGGTTCATTTTTGGCTATTATTCAGTCTTTGTCTGGGAACCTGGGGCAGCAGAACTTGATCACAGACAAAGGAGACCGGTGTGAACTTGGCAGAGACTCAGGACTTGACCAAATGCTTGGGTGGGGCTCAGGCCTGGGCTGCAGCCTCTGTCACAGGAGAACACCTGTAGCCCAGAGAGAGCCAGGTGGGGTGGCTTCAATGTTGGATCTATCTCATACGGCCAATCGGCAGGATAAACACGTCTGAGCAGGCACAAGCTAGAGGTGGCCACGATTTATCGGAGCTAAGGAGGGAGGCAGTGATTTTCAAGAGAGAGAATTTTTACCCAGGTCCAGGTAGGCACAGGGCAATGGGGCATAGGCAGAGAAGCCCCCAGAGAAAGGTCAGCCTTTGCTGTGGTCCTGGAAAGCTCATAGCTTACACTTTTCCACTCTCTTCCCTCTTCCTTCCCCAGGCCCCTCCTGGGGACCTGGCAGTAAACCGAGGGGAGGCGAACAACTCAGAGTCAAGCTGGAAACTTGAATTCTTACGGGGGCCTGCACACCCTCAACACCAAGTTGGACTGTTTCCCACAGTCGAGAGTGACTGTGGGACATTTTATTATATAAAAGTCACCAGAGAAGTTATGGGGCCTGCCTGAGGTCTCAGCCAGTGACTGTTCCCCCTGAGCAGTCATAAAGGGAAAGGAGGGACAAAACCAAGGCAGCTTTGCAATGACCCCACGAGTCCTGCGTGCTCCGTGTCTGCTTAGCCTCGGTGGGCAGCTGATGGGCAGGAAAAGCGGTCTATTCCAGCAGGTGTGCTGCACGTGCGGGGCCCAGGGCCCGCCCTCCTTGGAGGCAGAGGAGGAGGGCGGTGGTGGTGGGAGGGTTTTCCTCCTCTATAAAATGGAAATACCGGGAAAATCACCTCTCTGGGGTGTGGAGAGGAGCCAACTAAATAAGGGCTGTGAAGGCACAGTTTCTGTTCCTGTTGCATTTAAGAACAAAGAGAAAGCAAAGCAAGGAAATCCTTTCAAAGTGTTTTCACGTCAGTTTAAAAAGGAATGGCTGCTCTGGTCGGTAGAGCACAGCAGTGTGTTTCAGAGGTGTGTGCTGATGAGTCTCCTCCCCTGCTCTGCACCTGGGTGGGGTTGGGCTGGTCAGTCCCCACGGTGTGATAATGGGCCTCGGACTCCATTTCTTCAGAGTTGCAGTGAAGATGGAATGAGGTTATGTATAAGAAGAACCAGTGCAAAGCCTAAGACATAGTGAGCTTTCCATGGTGCTACCGTATCATCATCATCATCATCCTCATTATGATCACCATCATGGTCATCGTCATCCTCATCATTATCAGTCCTCTTATCAACATCATCACCCTCATCATCATCATCAACATCAACATCATCATCACCATCACCATTACCATTACCATTACTATCATTATCATCACTACCATCATCATCATCATCATCATGACCATCACCATCATCACCATCATAATCACTGTCCCTATCATCATCGTTATGACCATCACCATTATAATCATCTTCATCATCACCATCACTATCCCTATCATCATCATCACCACCACTATCACTATCACTATCATCATCATCATCATTCCTGTTAGTAGATGTCAGGTATAACCAGTCTTTGGCAACACAGATCCATGGAAGGTGTATGAGGTTGGGGAAGCCTCTCACTCTGGTGGGTGTGCTGCGTTTGTGTGTTTATTTCTCTGTGTGCCTGTGCCATGTGGCACTCCCATGTGAACACACACGCGTATGTCGTTGACTTCTAAAAAGCCATTGAAAAGTATAGAAGCCTAAAGTAGGAAACATCTACCACTTTCTGAGGGGAATGAGTAATTCCCAGGAGAGTGAGAAGCAAGCTCCCCCTTTCTTCCTCTCCCTGCTCTGCAGCCTCAGATGGCAGCTTCTGTTTCTTTCCTTTCTTTGGCAATTCACAATGGGGTTCAACCCACAGGTCTCTCGAGGTAATTTCTTTGTGTCCTGGGTACTAGCAGTAGCATCTTAGGTGGAGACTCCAGGCTGGCTGACATTGTTCTGGCTGTTCAGTGCTGTGGGATTGTCTCTGAGGAGCTCCCTCTCAAGTGCATTTAAAGGGGTGGCTTTCCCCTAAGCCTTCTGATGCTAAATTCTGCAGCATAATTATTTTACATTAAAGCTGCTGACTTTTTCCTCGACCAAGCATCCTCTGGGGGCTCCAATAGTCAGGGAGATGACTGGGAAGCCACTGCCCTGAGGTGGGGGGTCTCATCAATCTTGGAGGGACTCTCCAAAGTTCTGACTGCCTGAGATTCCCTAGGGGCAAAGCTGGTCCCGGGAAGGAGGGTAAGGAGCGCCAGGAAGTCTGGAAGGAGCGGCAGGAGCCAGGAGTCTGCCTGGGTCAGCAGAAAACACATCCCTAAACCCTGCTTCCTGAGATGTGGAGTGTGAGAGCACTTGGCTCCTGCCATCAGGCCCAGTTGAACGGAAAGACAAAGATGACCGCAGTGAAATTACTGAGGAGAATTGACAAGCTGTATGAGGGAAGCTCGAGGATGTCTGCCCCCACCCAGGCAAAGATGCAGAATTACTAGTTCTTTTGACATATGGTCAGACAAGAACATGTGTGTATCTTACATATGTTTAGTCTCTTACACGGGCCTATTATCTCTCCAGTTATCAAAGGAAAGCAAGATTCCTCTGAGGCAGTGGAGTGGCTGGAACTCCTACACAACTGCTGGTGGGGATGCAAAGTTGTGCAACCACTTAGGAAACATTTTGGCACTTTCTTATAAAGTTAAGCATACCCTTACCATACAAACCAGCAATCCTACCCTTAGGTATTTACCCAACGGAAACGAAAGCTTATGTTCACATAAATCTTAGGCATGAATGTTTATAGCAGCTTTATTCATAATTGCTCTGAACTGGAAACAACCCAATATCTTTTGACTGGTGATGGATAACAAATCCATGTGACAGAATATTCACATGGGTTTCTGCAAAATTCTACATTCTGCAAAAATGTAACAGTTACCAGAACACTCAACAACTTGAATGAATCTCAAAATAGTTAGGGCAGGTGAAAGAAGCTGGACTCCAAAGGCTGCATACTATGTGATTATATTGTTCTGGGAAAGGCAAGACCATAGGATGGAGACGACCCTAGGTTAGGGATGGGGGACGGCTGGACCTCAAAGGGTGAGGAGGCAGGTTTTGTAGGGTGGTGGAACCGTTCCGTATCTTGTGGTTACAGACTCTATGCACATGTCGAAACTCATAGAACTGTACACCAAAAAACTAAGACAGTGATTTCACTGTATGTAAGCTATCCCACTGCTGGGTATTTATCCATATCCAAAGAACTTGAAAACGCAAAGGCATGAAGATACTTGCACCCCTATGTTCATTGCAGCATTATACACAACAGCCAAGACTTGGAAGCAACCTGGGTGCCCATCAAGGGATGAATGGATAAAGAAGATGTGGTATTTATACACGATGGACTACTACTCAGCCATAAGAAATGATGAAATACGGCCATTTGTGACAACATGGATGGTCCTTGAGGGTATTATGCTAAGCGAAATTAGTCAGATGGAGAAAGTCAAACACCATATGATCTCACTCATAAGTAGAAGATAAAAACAATGACAAACAAACACATAGCAATGGAGATTGGATTGGTGGTTATCACAGGGGAAGGGGGGGAGGGCAAAAGGGGTGATTACGCTCACATGTGAGAGAATGGACTATAATTAGTTTTTGGGTGGTGAACATGATGTAATCTACACAGAATTCGAAATATATTATGATGTACATCTGAAAGCTATATAATGCTGCAATCCAATGTTACTGCAATTAAAAAAAATTTTAAAAATACAAAATATTAGGGCTGGTTTCTGAATAGAGACCCAATAAGTTATCTGAGCAATATTAGTCTTTAAACTTTATTGAGATTTACTCTGTGCTAGACATTGTCTCATATAATCCTCAAGCAGCCCATTGAGGTGGATATCAGGAGGTAAGTGCCCTGCAGAGCTGAGGACACTGAAGTGGCTCAAAGAGGCAGGTGCCAGCAGAGCCCACATCACCCTTGAAGATGCGGGAGGTGGGTGATGAGCACCCCTGCCGGGGCTGCCCTGACGTCTCCCCCTCTCTTCTCTCCTTCCTGCTCTGTGGGGCACCCTCACCCAGTGATTCTGGCTAAGGGGGTCTGCTCTACAGAGTGTGCATCTGCGTGTGTGAACATGCATGTGTGCATATGTGTGCACTTGTGTCTGGGGTCTTCCTTATCACCCCCAAACCCCAGCAGGTTAGTGACAGTGGCAGGCCAGGAGCGACAGGGACCATAGAGCTTCAGGGGCCTCCTGGCTCCTCAGCAGCCTGCAGGGCCCCGGTGGGGAGGGACACCCGGGACTCCAGGACGTCCCACGGCTTAGGCAGGAGGGTGATAGGAACAGCTAACAGCCCCTGCCCCTCACAACGACCGGGGGCTTGTGGGGTTGAAGTCACATTAACCTCGATTTAGAGAAGATAAAACGGGCAGTGTCTTTGCCAAAGCGGACTGGGGGTTGCAAATTCCCGTCAGCCCCAGGGGTTGGCTGCACCTGCTGACCGTTGGCCGTGGGCGCTTTCTGGTCTGGCTGATGGTCATTGCCATCAATACGTGGAAGTGCAAATACCGTGGAAGGAAGACTTGAGAGAAAAACACAAAATAGTAACTGTACTTGTGCCAGAGTGGTGGGAATTTTTCTTTCTTTTTCATATTTTCAGAAATGTCCATACTGCTAAAATCCTTTGTCTTAAGGAAAACGCCTGTCCAGAAGCCCCTCTGTGCCGGGGCTGCGCAGGGACCCGGCACGGCCGGCAGGGGGCGCGCGCGCCATCCCGGAGTCTCGTCGCGGAGGGTTGGGAGCCGGGCGCGAAGGACGCGGGCGGGGCGGGAGTCCCCAAGGACGAGTAAGAAAAGTCGTTTGGAGGAAAAGAGGAAAGAAGAGGAAAAGAAGGAAGGAACAGAAATACAGTAGAGTGAAAAAAGTAAGACGTGAGCAGGGTTCCCTCAGTGATGACATTTCTCAGCGGTCGCCTGGCTCTGGTCCCGCCCCCGCACTCCCGTAGCCCTCAGCCCCACCTGAGTTGCTTTGGACCAATGGCTTAATTTCTCTCTGTCTCCAGGCAGGAAGGGAGGGAAGAAAGAAAGGAGAAAGGGAGGGGAGGGGAGCAGGGAGGAAAAGGGAATGAGAGGAGGGAAAGGCCTCCATTAGTTGTCAGACAACCTCTCAGGTGCCAGAGGTCCTGGTCCCCTGGGGACAGTCATTGCGACAGGTGCTGGATGAGAGCACAGGCCCTGGGAGAAGGAACGCACAGCCAGTCACCGTCACAGGGGTTTGCAGGGCTCACCGAAAGGTGGCATTTTTGTTCCAGGCAGGGTGCAGGAATGAAATCCTCAAGTTGGGAACAAGCTGGCGTGTCCACGGACCCCCAGGGACTCCCGGGATCCGGGGAACCTTCCCGGGGTCGCTGTGGCCGCAGCAAAGCTTTGCGGACGGTGGTGTTTTCTAAGCCGGTCTCCCGCTTCTGCCCCTTGTGCACCCAGCTGGCCTGGAGCCCCAGCACCCCGAGATCTGCACGTCTGTCCTTGACCCGCTGCCCCAGCTCCAGGTGGCGGCTTTCTCTCCTGGGAGAGAGGCTGGGCCAGGGTAGAGTGTCTGAAGCTTGACGCTGTCAAATGGAAGGAAGCAAAGACGGATCCTCCTCAGATGGAAACGCTGGAGTCTAGTTATTTGAGCAGTAGGACAGTGGAGGAAAGTGCTTGCTGGCTGTTAGCACGAGAGGGTGTCTGGAGGGGATGGGAGAGGGCCTGACACAGGCACCCTGGCTCGGCCATGCCTGCTTCACGCGTGTGGTCCTGGCATAAGTGTTAATGGTGTCCTTTTGTGCTTGAAGGATGCCTGGCCTGGAGGATGATTAGTGACTGCCCTGCTCAGAGTGAGGGGAGGAATAAGTCATTTTTGTTGCCTTCCACTGACATCATATTAAATGTCCCTGGAACCATAGGCTGCCTCGGGGGACTGGTTACTGGGGAAAGCCTTGCACCAGCTGGCGGAGACCCTGAACCTCTGCATGTGGAGGGGGAGGGGGAGGCTGTCACTCTGTCCCTCCTCGTGCCATGGGGGCCTGCCTGAGTCTTTGTCCTCCCTGGCCCTCTCCACAGGCCGCTGTTCCTCCGAACCAGGGCGGGGGTCCCTTGGGTGGTGCTGTCAGGTCCTCTCACACTTGCTCCAGGATGGAGCCCTCCTCCCGCCTCCTTTGCCCATTCACACCTGCTTTGAGCCGGTGCTGGGAACACAGTGAGGACGACATGGGGCGGTGGCCTGTGAGGGCAGCCGTGTGCCAGTGACTGATGGGAGGAACTTTCTCTCCTCTTTCTTCTCTTCTACAAATGTTGCTACAGAGTTGGTGCCTCTCCTACCCCCGTGGCCGCCCTTCTCCTTCTCTGTGACATCTGTCTACCTGTGCTGTCCTTCCCGGTTTGTTTCCAGTCCATCAGTCCTCTCATAGACGGAGTCTGCTCCACTGTCTTCATGCCGTCAATTACATTTTTCTCCAGTGTCTGAGTGTGACACTTTGTCAGCTCTGCTTGATTCGGTTCTCCAGCCCCTGGTCCTGTCTTGTCGTCCTGCTCCTTCCTGGGAATCCTTGGCCCTGGGCCTGCGCTTGCTTTAGGCCTGTTCCCTGCTGCTCTCTTATCTCTGCTTCCTCAGGCCTGGTCTCTCCAGCTCCCTGGGCCTGAGGCTGCTTCTCTCCTTGCACTTCCTGAGTGTCATCTCTGAGTCTGTTCTGGTGGAGCGCTCTCCCAGGTGAGCCTGGGCCTGGTGGCCTCCTGGTAGGCTGGTGTCATGGGGCCTCCACTTGGGTGATATGCCTGTTCATCGGCTCCGAATCAAGTTTTGCTTTGGTGGGGGTCTGTGCACCGTGGAGAGGGTGAGAATTTGGACCCTGCTCCTAGGTGCCGGCCAGCTATGGGTTAAGTTCTTGGGAGGGTGTCTCTTCTCCTATGGGCTGAATGGGGACTTCCAGATGGCAGCTCCTCCCAGCTCCTATGCTGGGCCATGGATCCTGCACCAGGAACGCTCTCCAGTGCCAGCTCCCGTGGGCTGGGAGCCACTGGCCCTGCCAGCTGCTCGGTTTTTCTCTTCATTTCTCTCATATGAGATCGCCCTGTCTTGTTCTCAACTAAGGTAGTACTTTTAATACCAAAAAGATTTGTTCTTCTCCAAGCTCTCTGTGACTTTGGAGTGAGTGGGCTGGGGAATATGCTTACATGCTCAGTCCTCCATTTGGCCCTGGGAGCCGTGAAATCAGGCAGCGGAGGAGCAAAGGGATCAAAGGGGTAATTTAGGAACGGGCTGTGCTGGTGGAGTGGACCTGGACGTTCAGGGACTGGAGTGCTCAGTCTGACCCCTCCCGGGGCAGGCAAGCTGTCCCAACCCATGTCAGGAACCTCGGTCACAGCTCGGTAGCGGTTTTAACTCCAGAACCATGTGGCCTGAATTAGATGCGAATTTTCCCCTGGATTCCTGCGGCTCCCTAGGGATTCGGCTCCACAGTGACCTTCCAGAGGAGAGGCTGAAGAGCAAAGAGCCTGGCAGGACTTCTGAGGCACGCTTACATAATGCGACTGCTCTGTTTGGGCTGGTTGTTGATCCTAGGTCCCTTTTTATCCGCTCCTGGTGGGCTCAGGACCACAGAGAACTCAATTCTGGACAGATAACTGTATACAAATGCTTCTGGAAATGTGCACCAATGGGGGCACTGTGGAGGGGTGGCAGTGAAGGAGGAGAGAAACGAGGGTGAAACTCTGCCCCGCTCCTGGGTCTGGCTCCCAAAGGATGGCCTCTGCCCCGTGGCCCCAGCCCCTCCTTTCTGACCTGCGGATCCTTGATGTCCTTCATCTCGAGGTTGCCTCACAGCCCCCTCTTAGATTTCGTATGGTTTTAACCAGGTCCTTCGATGATTGCCCTCTCAGGAAGTACCTGGAGCGGCTCAGTTTTCCCGGCTGTGCCGACTTGTGCCAGCTGTCAGCGATATTTTCCAGGCCAGCTTCATACCAACTCTCCCTCCAGCCACCTGCCAATAGATCGTGTTTATTCTGGATTTCGTTGTCATCAGAGACTGAGCTACTCAAGTATGTATGATCAATAAACACTGTTCATGTTGATTTGAATAAATAATTCACTTATCTCATTGTCCAGAACATGAGATGAGTCAGATAGTAGTCGGCTCCGTGGCAGGGCTGTGTATGGGAAGGTGCTGGAAGGGCTGTCACCATATTGGGCCTGTGGTAAGACACAAGGGGGAGCGTGTATCCAGCTATTACTGTGCTTTGTTCTCTCTGCTAGAAACCCTTTTTTTCTCTTTGAGCAAATTAGCCAAACATTTGTGTTCCTGTGCTTGCAGGCATTTTGGATGGTGGAGTAGAAAGAAGAATTTGCCAGAATGTGCTCCCTCTGCTGATTTGTTTTTTAAGCCTGGGATCTTTGGAGGGATGATGTTGAGTGGTCCTAGACATGTGAGGGGCAAGGAGGGCACAGCTGAGGGGGCCTGCCCCAATCAAAGGCTTGGTGGAGAGTCTCCACTTTTCCCAGATGAACATGAGGTTGGGAACTGGGAAGTTTCCTTGCAGGGCAAAGAGCCAGGCTCCCCTACCAGCCCTCAGAAGATGCTGTGGGATGCCCAGTGGTCCTCAGCCCCGTGGCGATGGCCTGGGAGACGTGCCTATGCCCTGGGGCCTAGGAAGTGCATTTGGTATTGTCTGCTTATGGGCTATGGCCAACAGCCCTTCCTCAGCCCTTCCAACCCACCTAAGGCCGTGAGATACCTGCAGTGCCCATGGGGAGTGATCCGCAATAACAGTGATGGGTTTCTGCATGTCTTGGTACCTGTGAGATTTGATTTAGAGATAGAAAGGATCACGTCACCTCATACATGCGGAGTTGTGAAGTGGACTGGACACCAGCTGCATGCAGGCTCCTCTTCCTGAGCAGGGTCTTCCCATCACCATGCTTTTCCCCAGAGACTCTCTGAAGTTGCCCAGGGGCTCCGGTGCCCCCTGGATGCCTCCTTCCATCTGCCGTCCTGGCTAAGCCCTCTAGGACCACCCCCAGGTTCATCAGGTGAACGGAACTAGCTAACAAAGCAGTCCCCTGGGGGGCAAGTTTGAGACAGAGCCCTGAGCTGGGTCCACACGCATCTGGTGCTCAGTGAGGCGGCGCACTAGGACTTCTCTGGCGACCTCCTGGGAGTGGGCCAAGGGAGAAGGGGGCAGATGTGGCAAGGTGTCCCCAGAGGAAAGGCCTCCCTGGGCAGTGGTGGGAGGTGCTGGGTATGCAAGGGGACTGTCTCCAGGATTTGTCCCCTGGCCCACGCAAAGATGCGTGGCAGATTCTGGGGGTGGGCAGGACCATGAGTGAGATCAAAGCTCTGTGGCAGGAAGCACTGGCCTGGGGCCCAGATGACCAAGTGTCATATGCAGGGAGGAAAGCGTCACCCTTTTCTACACTGGCCATGAAGGAGCATTTCAGGGGTTCGGAGATTTAGAACAGTGGCCTTAGTGTCTCCGGGGATGTCCGTGCCCAGGAAGCATGGGGCGCCTAGACGAGGCTGCTGTGAGGCTGGGCAGGAGCGATGGGCCCAGCATGAGCGAGCCACAGACTTGTGGACAAGAAGCTGGCTGCCCACGTGGCGGACTCAGTGCAGACGTGTTCCAGGTGTGCCTGGATACAGGGAACACTTGCAGGGACTCGGAGGAGAACTGGGCCCCCAGCCACTGAAGGAGAACAAGTGCCGGGAAACCTGATAATAGAAAGTGGAAGCGTTCTGCATTGTGTGTGGGGACGAGCAATCAACCGAGTTGCTACCCCTTTTGGACCTGAGACCCAGGAATGGGGCAGGGGTGTGGCTTCTGTCAGCACAGGCTCCGCCTTCTCCTCCCTTTGCCTTAAAATCATCACCCTGCGCAGTGGGCTCTGTGCAGAAGCAGATGCTTATTGGGCGCCCCCACCTCTCACATGACCATGTTCCCTGGCCCAAAACCCCAGAAGCCCCTTAACCAGTTGGGCCCAGGAAGCTCTCCAGACCACAGGCTTCTCCAGGCTGGCCTCCAGGATTTCACATAAGGATGCTTAGGGAAGAGAGCACCAAGAAGCTGGTTGAGAAGCTGAATTTACATGGAAGATTTTTAATTGGCTTATGTGGGGTGAGTTGCGGCTACAGGTGATCATGAGGAAGGGGCTAAAACCCTCAATCCCCCTCCTGGAGTTGCTGTCTATTTCAGCAGCTCCCACCAGGGCATTCCCCAGCCAGCAGGATGCGACTGGACTCACTCCCCAAAACCCAGCGAGAACACCACCTCCCTGTGGGCACAGCACCAGTTCCAGGGGGAATGGTGTTGGCTGGCCACCTCACAGGAAAACGATGGGGTTTTTGAAGTCACTGTGTGTAGGGTTGCAGCTCCAGTTGGACCCCTGACCTAATGAGGGAGCATAGACACTCCTTTTCCTCATCGGAGGATGAAGCTTGGACTAATGGATCTGGGAAGCGCTCCTCTCCTATCCCATGATGCAAAAGGAGACTTTACGTGCAGGTGCGCCTGGCAACTTAAAGTTCGAAACCCAATTCCGATGTTTGTGTGGGGGGTGGGTTCCCACACCAGGTAATTCTGACACCAGCTGGGTGTCCTATACTTGAACTCGATTCTGACACTATCTACCTGGAGATAATGTCAGATCCCACAGGCTAAAGGCTCAGTCCCACAAGACTGCCTCCCCCCAACCACACACACACTTCGGACATCAATCGCAAGTCCAGGTTGTCACCTGTGCTTCTGGCAGATGGGTTATAGATGGGAGGTTCCCACAGCCTCCTCCTTGGGTTTGATTAATTTGCTAGAGCAGCTCACAGAACTCAGAGAAACATTTTACTTACTAGATCATCAGTTTATTATAGAAGCCTATAACTCAGGAACAGCCAGATGGTGGAGATAGATAGGTATGGAGGTATGGGGAAAGGGTGTGGAGCTTCCATGCTTTCTTCCCAAATCTCCACTTGTTCACCAACACCGAAGTTCTCTGAACCCCGTCGTTTTGGGTTTCTATAGAAGCTTCATTACAGAGGCAAGATTGATTAACTCATTGGTCATTGGCAATTGATTCAACCTTCCTCCTCTCTCTCCTCCCAGGAGGTCAGGGGTGGAACTGAAAGTCCCAACCCTCAAGTCACATGGTTGGTTCTCCGGGCAGCTAGCCCCCATCCTTACATGCTTCTAAAGTCAGCTCATTCACATAACAGAAGACACCTTTATCACGCTTAACACTTGGGAAATTCCAAGAGTTTTGAGAGCTGTGAGTCAGTCACTGTGGACAAGGACCAAATATATATGAGAAATGTGTTTTGGCCCTCTGACTGACCAAATGCATGCTTTTCATAAATCACAATATTGCCGTCCACCACCTGGTCTTCAAACACAAATTCCTTTGAGCAAAACAACAATAAAAGCCAAAAGAAGCTGACACCTTACTAGAAACACATTCAGTCATTAATAACTATCTAATCCATTGCCACATCATGTGAAAATCTCTTCCAGGGTGAGGACACTCACGTTGCAGGCGTCCATTCCATTGCAGTGACATGGAGGACTTCCTTAACATCGGCCTCCAGTGGTTTGGCCAAAAGGTTTACAAATCGAAGGCATCCTCTGAATCGGAGGTGAGGTCCACCTTAACAAATGCCGTGGCTGGGGGTGTGCGGTGGGAGACAGGAATTGGTTTATCACCCTGCTGGTATGTGATTTGTGTGTTTCCATGGAAAGTGAAGATACTTTCTTTTTTTTTAACCTTATCCCCTCCTCAATGTCTTATGCTGAGAGTTTCAAACCTTCATGAACGGTGTAGAATGACATGCTTTACCTAGAGTGACTCATCAGTGGTTACCATTTGCTTTATCTCCCCCTTGTCCATTTATTTATTTATTCAACCACTTGAGAGTGAGTTGCAGACAGTGTGACACTTCATCCCTAAAAACTTAACCTTGTAAACAGCCCCCAAGTAAAAGGTGCCGTAGAGTAACCCAATCATCCCACTTGGAGAATTTGACTGCTGTACAATTCTGTTAATTCATATGCCATCCATGTTTAAATTTTTCCAATTATCTTTTTTATAAGACTTTTTATTTTTTTTTAATTCAGAATCCTATCAAAGGAAGACATTGCATTTTGTTGTCTTGCTTCTCTCTCCCCAGCTTTTTCTCTTTTGGTTCCCTGCTACAAACCCAACGTTTCATCATGAACACTCTACATACAGTAATATTCAAAGAGTTCTACAGTGAGTGGTTGCGTACCCATGTCAACTGATGAAGGAATTTATTCAATGGAACTTGAGTCCCAGGAAGCAGTCCAACAGAGGATTCTGAGGAACTGCTTGAAGTCTACAGATTTGAGCATAATTTATATACCTTTTAACAAAGCGGTGTCCGTGCAGGAAAGGGCTCAGACATCCAACAGTCATCTGCTCCAAGGATAACATGAACTTTTTGGTTATACGTCAAACAAGGCCTGTACTGTTGATGTTATCTATGTGTGGAGGGAGGCAAGGACCGGGGTGGTCTCTTTCCCCCTCAATCTCTAAGAAGTGCAGCTGGGAAAGGTGAGAGTGAGGTACCCATGATCTCTTCCTGTTACTGATTCACCCTCCACTCATGACGTGAGGCATTGCAAGGTCATTCTGGCACAGGCTCATGAGGCCCACATGGCTGCTTCACAATACAGCTTGGATTTGTATTGTCCTCACTTTAAGCCTGTGCTAGATTCGCCTGTTAGACCAGGGAGAAGGGTCCCAGTTGCGTTCACATCCAGCACCTAGATTCTGCCACTAACATTGTAATATAATTTTTGTTACGTATCTATCCACCCCTTTCTTTACCCACCAAGTCAACTTTTTTTTTTAATGTATTTGAAGTAAATTGCAGGCATCTGTACGCTTTCCTGTGTTTACTTCAGCAATGCATATCATTAACTGGAGCTCAATATTATTTTTATAAAATTTTTCTTTTGTTGAAAAATTTCCATACAATAAAACACATAAATCTTGATGTGCATTTGTTGAGTTTTGAGAAATGGATACATGTCCAGGTGGAGAACATTGCTTTCATTCTAGAAAGTTCCATCAAGCCCTTTCCTGATCAATCCCTTACCCATCCCCACCTTAGAAGCAGCTACTCTTCTGATTTTTTTCCCACCAAAGATTAGTTTCGCCTGTTCTGGAACTTACTGTCAATGGATCATAAAGCACATGCTCTTTTGTGCAAGATTTCTTTCTCTCAGCATGATGCTTTCAAGACGTGTCCATGCTGTTGTGAGAATCAATGGTTATTTCCATAGGATTTGTTATTATTCAGGTATGGTGAGGCCAACAGGTGAAGAGATGACTGCCATTGAAGAGACAGTTTGACATACTCACAGATCCCAAGAGGAGGGGCGTGCCACGCCATAGGGGGCCACAACATGGGGGCAGTCAGGAGTCAGTCAGGAGGCAATGGTGGCTAACTGTACGGAGAGCCTTTGGTGTGGTTTCTGCAGGAAGGAGCAGGTGAGGTGGTGCCAACAGGCTTAGGATTAGCAAATTTGAATAATGTTAGTAGGCTCTGGGGCACAGAGACTGTCCCTAGGGAGCAGGTCCCTGGCCCTGGGATAATTAGGGCAGGGGAGAGTGGCCCATAGTGTGAGAGCCTGAGAAGGGAGGTGGTTGGGGTGTGGGCTCTGCCGTGGAGGTTTGTATTTGAAAAGTCGTTTCCTATCTCTAGGGATTGGCTAACTCTTGGAGGGGCTGTCTCTCCAGGGTCAGCAAGGCCCCAGATGTCAAGGAAATCAGAGCACAGAAAACAAAAGACACAGTTCATACAGCGGTTCCTTTGCATTGCTGAATAGTATTCCATTGTATGACTATACCATCATCTGCGCATCTAGTCACCTGCTGAGACACACCTGCATTGTCTCCAGTTTGGGGCTATAATGAAGAAAGCTGCTATGAATATTCTTGTAAAAGTCTTTTTTTTGAACATATGTTTCCATTGCTCCTGGATGAATACTTATAGAGATTAAATAATCTACAATGGAGATTGAGTGTACTGGAGTTGTATTTAATTTTGTTAAAAATTTGCCAGAACTTTTTCCAAAGTGGTGTATCATTTAACGTTCCCACCAACAGTATACGAGAGTTCTGGTTGCCTCACACAGTGTTGCCAGCCTTTAATTTTAGCCATTTTGGTGGTTGTGTAGTGATATCTCATTGTGATCATAATTCACAATTTCTGGAAGACTAAAAACATTGAACATTCTTTCATGAGCTGCTTAGTCGCTATCTGTATGTCTTTTGTGAAGCATCTGTTAGAATCTTTAGCCTTTTTAAAAACTGGACTGTTTGTAATGTTTACAAGATGGTAGAAAATATCTACGTTGGTCGCTGTCCCTGGTTCTTGGCACGGAGCTTCTAAAACCCTTGTAATTTCATAAGTGATAAGAACACTAGAAGCATCTTTTGTTCTGATATTTGGTCTTTGATCCCCAGGCTTGACACAGAGCTCCTAAATCTCTTGGAATTTCTTGCGTGATAGGAGTGTCTTTTGTTCTAATGAGGTGAATCTTGGTGGGCTCCTCGGGGGGAACTGGTCACCACAGAAACCAACCCATGATTAGAAGCTTGAAACTCTTAACCCCACCCACATCCTCTGGGAGAGAAGCTGGAAATGGAGTTAGTGATGGATCACGCCTAGTGATGAAGGCCCATAAAAATCCCCAAAAGTCTGGGGTTCAGAGAGCTTCCAGGTTGGTGAACAGGTGGAGGTGCTGGGAGAGTGGAGCCCTTGGAGAAGGCAAGGAGGCTCCATGCCCCTTCCCACAGGCCTTGCCCTAGGCATCTCTTCCACCTGGCTGTTCATCTGTATTCGTTTTCATATCCTTTCATAATAAACTGGTGAACAGTAAGTCCAGTTTTCCTGAGTCCTCTGAGCCACTCTAGCAAATTAATTAAACCTGAGGGGGGGGGTCAAGGGAACATGCGATTTATAGCTGGTGGTGCATAGGTGACAACCTGGACTTATGATTGGCATCTGAAGTGGGGTAGGGGTGGGGGGCAGTCCTGTGGGACCAAGCCCCTAACCTGTGGGTTCAGCGCTATTGCCAGGAGGCTAGTGTCAAAATTGAGTTACATTGTAGGACACTGAGCAATGGGTGTCTCAGAGAATTTCTGGGTGTGGGAAAAAGCCCCACACATCTGGTATCAGAAGTGTTGTGAGTCGTGTGAGGTAAAAGAGACAGAGGAGGAGAAGTGAGGTTTTCTTTGCAATGTTAAATATACATTTATATTTTAATCATGAGTTTATGCTGATGCATTTAATTTCAATCTGATGATGCAAGCTTTTTTCTTCTTCCCCCATTCTATATTTGCATCTCCCTTTTCCCACATTGAGAACACATCAATACAGTGTATTTTTTCAATCTCGTAATACCAAGTATTTAGCGGGGCTATATATCCATTCTAATAAAACAAACCGATCAAGTAGATTTCAGGATTTCTTTGTAATGGGTTTCTTATTTCTCTCTCTTTGTCTATCCCACTGAGGAGGGAGCAGTTAAAAACACGTAGTTTAAAGTACTTGGATTATTATTTTTTTCTTTTGGTGTGCTTTGTTAGCACTCTGATATACGGTTAGGTAAAGTGTTTCTGTTTGCATTTAGTTTTTTATTTATTTCCCTCCTTGTTGATACTTATGTACCAAGAAGCAAATGTTTGTTATGAGAACTGGTGGTAGATTATTACAGTATAAAAATTAAGGAAGCAAATATTCAAAAACAATTACCGCTGACTGAGAAGTTTTTAGCGTGCAGGGCAAACCGTGCTCACGTTCTCCATTTTTCTGCCGTGGTGCTCTTTCCTGTGAGCCTGTGAAACGGCTTTGTGCAGTCAGCATCAGAGTTATGCATCTCAATAGCGCTTTCCAGTTGGCAGCAAGGTTTTAAAATCTGATGGCTTCGCTCAAGCACCACATGTAATGGTACTAGTGAAAGTTTTTCTATTTTGATCCTCATGGGTTTGTTTGAAATCACTAAAACTACCGGGTGGTGTTTTCACATAATGCTAAAATGAACGTAGTATTTAAATTGTGTGGGGATTACATTAATAGTGCATGCATTGCCATCCGTTCCTGTCTGCTGCATCTTGCCCGCTGGCTCGCACTCGCCTCATCTCCCAGGCGAGCTCCAATGCCAGGCTCCACATCGTGAGGGTCCCAGCCTGTCATCAGAAGGGGCTGCACTCTGCTCTGGCTTTGGGAGTCCTGTACTTCGTAAGCTCCTCTTGCCTGGAATCTGACCCTGTGACTGGTGTCTCAGTCAGGGTCCAGACACCCACTAGAGCCCCTGATGATGTGCCAGGCACCACTGACTGCCCCGCTCAGTTCAGCTCGGATCACGTCAGGATCTGACCAAGACAGAAGCCCAGGGAGGCGGCAGCATTGAGCAGTGGACAGAACACAGGGCAGGCAGTCAGACGTGCCTGGTTGCTCCTTCTAGGACCCACCAACCCCACTGATGGGCCCTGATCTTTCTTGGTAACTCACTCTTGGTTCTCTCATCTGCTCATCTGTAAAACAAAACAAATACCCTGTACCTGATTGGATAATTCTGAGGGCCAAACGAAATAATGAATATGAATTCATTTAGTAAATGACAGGGTATTTATAATTATTCTAGAGTCAGGTTTAAGCATCAAGAATTTTGATGAACGTTACTCATAATTCTGTTCTGTAACTTTCTCTGCATTTTCATGTCCACAGGACAAAGGGGAGCTGATGAAGAACCGTTATATGAAGAGGATCCTGGAGGAATCTTCTCCACAGTCAAGGAGTGAAATAAGGTGTATTTTGAATATCCTTTAGTTGAAATGATTCCTGGCTTACGGCTCCCAAACGCCTAGAATTCCCTGAATTTTGTGTGATCATTAGGACTCAGGATGGGGAGCTCTAGATAGTTTCACATGAAAAATCTGTATCACATATATAGAGAAAGTGTATTAAAATTGGTTTTCTGAGACTCAGTTTCCATCATGGAGAGGGGAGCCTCCCCCGCAACACCAACCAACAATTCTCAGACACCAGGAGAGTGGCCAGGAATTCACCTCAATTTGGACACCATCCACCCAGAGATATCATCAGAGTCCACAGGTGAAGGACTCAGTCCTACAGACTTCAGACTCCAGTCAAAAGCCCAAGCTGTTACCTGTGCTTCTGACCAACTGTCTATAAATCAGGGATTCCGGATACCAGCCCAACACAAAGTTGACATAAGGGAAGCCATATTGTAGAAAAGAAACCATGCTGTGACTTTGAATGACCTCTGGTTAACTAACCCAGCTGGATGTGCACCCTCCAGGAGATCCACCTGCTCTGCAGATTTTATGGCCCCTGCTTGTGTGTGTACCTTCCAGCTTCGATAAGTGGATAACTTTGTTCTTTTGAGTTCCTTAGGAATGTGATGGCCACCCAAACAGAGAGTCTGTGCTGATAGCCATCATCAATGACAACTGAAGGATCAGGTGTGGCGACTCCCAGTCTGTAAAATCAGAGAGTCGACATTCCTAACCCCCTCCCCTATAACCCACTGGCCCATATAACTGCTTCAAGATTCTGTGCTCCCTTAAGATGGTTCTTTAGGACGCCTGTCCACCATCTTCTGATTTGCTACCTTATTGCTTAAAGCCCTTTCTCTGCCAACATCTTGCCTCTTGACGATTGACATGAGCAGATCGTGCCCTTTGCACGGTAACATTTCCACGACCCCCCCCCTCGCCCCCCTGGGTTCGATTAATTCGCTAGAGCAGCTCACAGAACTCAGAGAAACATTTTACTTACTTGATTACCAGTTTTTTAATAAAAGGATATAACTCAGGAACTGTCCGATGGAAGAGATGCATAGGGCAAGTATGGGGAAAGGGTGTAGAGCTTCCATGACCTCTTTACCCACTCTCTCCAAATCTCCACGTGTTCACCAGCCCAGAAGCTCCCTGAGCCCTGTCCTCTTGAGTTTTTACCGTGGTTTCATTACATAAATCATTGGCTGTTGGCGATTGATTCAAACTCCAGCACCTCTCTCTTCCCAGGAGGTCACGGAGGTGGGACTGAAAGTTTCATCTGAAATCACATGGTTGGTTCCCCTGGCAACCAGCTCCATCCTTAGGTTTGGTCCAAAAGTCACCTTATTTACATAACAAAGGACACCTTGATTGCTCTCAACAGTAAGGAAATGCCAAGGGTTTGGGGAGCTGTGAGTTCCAAATTATTTTAGGGCAAATTATTTCTCTCCTTTATCCATGAGCCATATTTCCCCTAATGAACCAAATTCCAGTAAACATGGTTGCTTATCTCCATGGAACTTGACAGCTCTTCAAAATCATGTCATTCGCCAGCAAGCTATAAAAAGGGAGGAATTCTACTTTCTCTCACCCTATAGTTTAGTAACAGGCTTTTCTTGTTTCTTGCCCTTTCTTCTCTTTCTCGGAAAACAGATATTTCTTAAAAGCTACCAGTCTGTGGTATTTTCCCGAATAATTGCACGTTTTAAGATGGTAGAACTCTCTGTCATGTGATGAAGACAGTGAGTTGGATGTAGCAAAGGAAAATATTTTACTAGTTTCAATTATGTGGTTTTTAAGACCTGTTTCTGGAAAGGGTTGGCTGGTTATGCAGCCAGTGAGGTCGGTTCTGAAGTTTACTTCTTCCAGGAACATGGCAGCCTGCCAAGACCAGGGAGCCTTCCAAGGAGACTCAGGGTGGCTGGCTGTCTAAGTGGCTGTAACCAGTGCCCAAGTGGACAGTCCTGGACAGGGCACGGGCTTCTTGGAGCTGGGGTTCACCAGTGCTGGGTTAGGATTCTGTGTTTCTCAGCTGCCATTGGCATATGCAACAGAAGCCAACCAAGGCCTCTGCTCAATAGAGGTCAGCTTCCCCCTCACGCTTAACATCCCTCAGGGTGGCCTGTCGCTCTGTCCTGCCAGCTGCAGGTCAGCTGTGACAGTGGCCCCACTCCTCATGCTGGCTCCACACCAATTTTGCATCCTGAGTCAGGGACCAAGGGGCCTACGTCTTTACTCTGGTCTGGGACATCCCAGGCTCACAGCAGAGAGAAAAGAAAGCAGAGGAACATCAAGGCCAGCCCCTCTGACAGCCTCTGCCTGGGTTGGTCATGAGTCACATGTGCTCCCATGCCGTGGTTCAGGTACCAGGGCCAGGAAGCATGCTTTGTCCAAGAGGCAGGACGCTGGCTGGCACATGACCATGGGCAGTGGTTAGAGTCAGCTTGCAGGAGCAGGGCTGATTAACTGAGACGGAAATTCCAGCTCCCACACACTCCTTCGAGTGCCGCTGGCAGAAACCCCACCTTGACCAGCCTGAAGAAAGGAAAAGCAGAGAAAAGAAAGCAGAAGGAAAGAAAAGAAGAGTAAATAGAGTCTCCCCTAGCTCACAAGTCATTTTGCTTTTTTTGCATCGGCTGACCAGGAAGGAGTTCATCACCCAGCCCTCCTGTTGGGCCTCTGGGGCTTCACTTCCTCTGCGCTGACACTGATACTGTTTCCACTCAGGCCTCCTGCTGTGAGCATGACAGCCACAGCTGCCCTGCGGGCATCCTCTCAGCTTGGAGCTTCCCAAGAATGAGAATCCCTTCTTCTGGAGCCCACAGTCTACTTCTCAGTGATTCTGGTCAGGTCGCTTTTTTCTGGTCCCTTCTGTGGTCAGGGGAATGCTGTTTTTCGCCACGTATGAGGCTGCACTATTGGTATCAGAATTGAGGGTGGGTGGTGGTCTCCCAGAGGAATACGAGAAGCAGGGAGAACGAATGGGTGCCCAGGCAGAAGGCAAACCTGTCTTCTTTGTCCCTGGCGTCAACTGACCCATTCAAAACGAGGTGGGTCACTCCGGGTGCATTTTGTAACTGATTATGTATATATTTGCGTTGGCTACTAAGACACTCAGAGCTAATATTTTTCTTCCAATTTTATTTGGAATATATTCTCATTGTAAAACATCTGTGCAATTGTTATAGAGCTGATTCCACATGACCACTGCCCATTTCCGTTGGTTGTCCCAATGGTTACCATTGTCACCAGTTTGGTGTGCCTCTTTTGAAGACTTTTTCTATTTGGAAACAAATATGCATCTACTTCACTCACCGCTCAGGAGGGAAATTGGAAAATGATCATGAAAAACTTGCAGATCTCACATGGTGCGCAGTTTCCTCACATGGATTTTGCACTAGTGATTGGAAGTAAAATGCTTTAAGAGAGAGAAGAGGAGAGAGAAAGATTGAGAGAGCCAGCTGCCTTCACGGGCTTATTTCTAGCAACTGTGCAGAAGTTGGAATCTGGGGAAATTGTCTTCTTGTGAAGCCCATCTTGGGAGAGGAAAGGGCAGAGTAAGTCTTGTGGCCTTGCGAAGACAAATGGAAGGGCTCCTTCCTCATGGTGTTTAGGAGCATGGAGGAAATACTTTACCCATTTTTTTTTTTTTGAGGAAGATTAGCCCTGAGCTAACATCCGCCACCAATCCTCCTCTTTTTGCTGAGGAAGACTGGCTCTGAGCTAACATCCGTGCCCATCTTCCTCTATTTTATATGTAGGACACCTGCCACAGCACAGCTTGACCAGCGATGCATAGGTCCACACCTGGGATCCGAACTGGTGAACCCCCGGCCACCAAAGCAGAACATGTGAACTTAACCACCACACCACTGGGCCAGCCCCTGTTTGAATTTTTTTTGAAAAGCCAAAAAGACTGCATCTGACTACTGCCTGAGCACTGCCGAGGGTTCACCCAGTATCTGAGTGAAATGTCAGGCCTGGTGGGTCACGGTCAAGATTCATACGGCTTTGAAAATTAAATTGAGAATACGTTTGAAATACTTTTACTTTTTTCCTTTGACTATAGCAAAGGATATTTTTTTACGTTAGTTCTGTGCCCTAAGACAAATAAAAGGGAGACAAGTGTCTGTGGGATATAGAGAATTCTCTGTCTTAGATTTAATTCCTCTGCTTTAGAAAAGTGGTGGGGAAATTGATATTTCTTCCGTCCTGTTTCTGCAGCCCTAATCCTGAATATTGTCAAGAGAACAGAGGGCTGAGGACACTGTGGAAAAGATTTAGTTGTGGAGGAAGAAAGAGGAAAGGAAAATAAAAAATCGAACACAACAATGCTGTCAGTTTAATCAAGGTTCGTGAGTACCGCGGTTAGCCTCAGACAGCCCTGTGTGTGGTCGTGTCCAGAATTTCTGGAATGATTGAGGGTGGGAACAGGAACTCCTCCTCCCCTCTTGATGGCCATCTCTCTGAGAGAAGCCGTTGGTTCGTCTTTGTTTTCCCAACACCCACCTTGATCCCTGGCACTTGGTAGGTGTCCAATAAATGTTGGAATAAATGCGTCTAAAATAGCACCCACATCACTCCATCTCTGAGTCCTGCTCGTTTTCCTTTCTAGTGCTTCCCACTCCCTAAGATCCTGATTATAGTCATTTGTTTGTTGGGTCCTTGTGTGAGTGTTGGGTTCTGTCTGCTCTTGTCTTGTCTGCCCCCACAAGAAAGTAGGATGAGTTGGCTTTCTCCTTACTGGGCTTCCTTCTGTCTGCACAGTGCTGCCTGCTCTAGGCCCTTGTGGACCTTTGTTGACTGAATGAACAACGAGAAGAATGTCTCGTCCTGCTGCAGATGCCCCTGGGTAGGGATGGGGGTCCGTGTGTTCTTAAAGGGGAGCATTTACATTCATTGAGCACCTGCTATCCGGCCAGCTGTGTGCTTTTTCACATCACTCTGGTTGTTGACTCTCACACCAACTCAGTTCCCTGCAGTCCATTTGTTCTTTAAATCCATTTCCGCTCTTAGGCAGTGTTGAGTAAGATGTCGGGCAATTACTTGGGGCGTTGGAAGAGAACCTTGGGAAGCACATTTCTTACTGGAGATGAAGAAGCTCTTATTTTCCTGCCTGATGGCACTAATGAGGAAGAGGGCAAGCAGAGCTGATGCCTCTATTAGCATCACCATCACTATGGAGGGAGTGCTGATTGAGGACCAAATGCTGTGCCGATCACTTGAAATGATGGCCTCTTCTGGCGTGAGGAGGGGTCACTATGGAGGAAAGAGTTGGACAGCTGTTGTGTTGGTCTACTGGGGCTGCCATCATAAGGTATCACAGGTCGGGGCTTAAACAACAGGCATTTGTCTTCTCCTGGTTCTGGAAGCTGGAAGTTTGAGATCAAGGTGTCTGCAGGGCTGGTTCCTCCTGAGGCCTCTCTCAGTGGCTGTAGATGGCATCCTCTCCCTGTCCTCACATGGTCGTCCTTCTGTGTGTGTCTGTCCTGTGTGTGTCTTATAAGGACACCAGTCAGATTGGATCAGGGCCCACCCTAGTGACTTCATTTTACTGAATTACCTCTTTAAAGGTGGTATCTTTAAACACAGGCACACTGGGGCTTAGGGTTTTGCCCTGTGAATTTTATGGGGACATAATTCCATCCAGAGCAGTTATCAAGCAATGGGGTACCTGCTGTAGGGGTGGAGTGCAGGGCTCCAGCTGACCCTAGGGGAGGTGACCGAAGGGAAGACTAGTGACCCACCGGTGGAAAGGGCAGGGGATAATTTCAGCAGCATAGCCACGGGTATCAGAGCACAGGGGCTGAGCCAGTGTTGCAGGACTGTGGCTGAGATGGGATGAAGCCCGGGAGGTAGGAGAGCATGGGTTCCACCTGTGGAGTGTGGGGACTCCCCAAAGTGTTGTAACTAGAGAAGAAACACCCTGTGGGGTTGCTCAGACTTAGGGTTCAGTCCAATGCAGCGACATCTGCCACACCCCTCTGCCTGAGATGGATGGCTGAAAACAATCAGCCTAATGGCCTGTGGAAGCTGCTAAGGTTTCTCCAGCGCCTAATCTCCCAGTCTCTTCTGCCAGGCAACACCCCAGAGCGCGCCCAGAGCCCGGGGAAGAGCCCAGCACTGGGTCTTCACGCGGCCCCAGGACACCAGCTCCTGACAACTCACCAGCTGGAGCCGAGGCCTTGGTTCCCTAGTAGCTTTTCTAAGAAGTTGCAAAACATTGTGAGTGCTTGTGGGAACCCAGGCCTCTCCCACCTTCCCTTCTTTGTAAACAAAGAAACTGCCAAATGGTAACTCTCTTGTCCTTCCTTCAAAGAGCGATAGTGTGGACTATCCATCATTTTTATTTCAGTGCAATGAGCAATCACAGAAGGACTGAATCTCCTTTTCCCACTGACTCATGCACTTTTGTCCCCATCAACAGCTGGATCTGGCATCTACTGATGTTTATTTCAAATTTATAATTAAAGTGGAATGTTAACTGTGCATCTCAACTCTAGTCCAAATGCTGGACAGATCTGGAACAATGTAACCCCTCGAGAAAAGCTTCGGAAGGAAAAAAAAATTTTAAAAACCACATTTACAAATAGCGAATGTGAAAATAACAGATCGTCTTAGTTTGGGGCACATGCAACTTTCCTAGAATTTTTTTTTTTTTTTTTTTAGTGAGGATCCTCTGAAAATCAACAAAAAGAGGTCAATTGTAATATCAATTTCCGAATAACCATTAGGAACCAAACAAAGAGGAACATTTGGAGACAATGAACAAGGAGGTGACAATCTGTGTAATGATTGTTTTATAAAAGTGACTGATGAGTAAATACAAAAATGCAACTACACAGCTATCCCTGTATATGCATTTGTGCCAAATTACAGAATTTTGGCACAGTATTTTATAGAGGGAGTGATATTTGTTGCCTTGCTGATGTGCCCAACATCACCTCATTAAACGGCAACGACCCAGGAAGTGTGTATCTTCTAGTATTGCTGATAAGGAGGCTGAGAGCACAGGCTTGGTGGGTCTGGAGGTTGCTTTGGAATCTGTCTCTCTTGCTGCAAAGCAGGTGCCTCCACCAGCCCGTTCTGCCCTGGAAAGCCCAGCCCTGCTGGGGAGGGAGGCAGATAGCATGCTGACAGGGTAGCGTCCGGCCCCTAGTGACTTGTGAAAGGGGATACCTTGGGCCTGCGTGCTGGCCCACCCTGTGGAGTTGCTCAGACATAGGGTTCAGTCTGATGCATCAGCCACACCACTCTGCCCGCGCCTTGGTGAGGGCTGACCAGGGTCTGCCTGGAGGCCATCTGTTATGATGAGGTTACGGGCGTGGAAGGTGAGGCATGGCTCCTAAAGCTGTTATTCTCCGTGCATTTCTCTGTGCATTTTTTTTTTTTTTTTTTGAGGAAGATTAGCTCTGAGCTAACAACGGCCAGTCCTCATCTTTTTTGCTGAGGAAGCCTGGCCCTGAGCTAACATCCGTGCCCATCTTCCTCTACTTTTTATATGTGGGATGCCTACCACAGCATGGCGTGCCAAGTGGTGCCATGTTCGTACCCAGGATTGGAACCGGCGAATCCCTGGCTGCCGAGAAGCGGAATGTGCGAACTTAACGGCTGCACCACTGTGCCAGCCCCTCTGTGCATGTTCTATTTCAGAATATTAGCTTCCTGAAGCAAGATGAGGAAGGACAATTCAAATATTCACGGCATCTTCACAAAGCCAAGGCACATTTTCCTCAAGTGAGTGCACAGACACATTCATATTTTAACAAACATGAGAGGGATCCTGGTCAGCCTGGGCCTTCGGGTGGGTGCCAGTGCCAGAATTCCCCTCCCCCAACTGATGTTAATGGGATGATCCTCATGGGGACAAAAGCCCAGCATCCCTGAGGCAGCTTACCAGACCCACACTGCCATGCACAGCCCTCCCCTGCCTCGCCGCCTTCTATTTCAGAGGTTGGAGAGCTGGCATAGCTGTCTTCTCAGCATCCCTTGCTACTGCAGATGACATGTGACTCAGTTCTGGGCCATGGGATGTAAGGGAAAACCTGCAGATGGGATCCAGGAAAGCTTTCTAGTGGGGCTTCCTGGGCTGCCTCTGCCTGTGGCTTTGTGCCTGTCTACCCCTCCCAGCCTGTAAGGGGGCGTGATGCCTGGAGGAACCGTTTAAAGAAGGATGTAAAAATAAATTGCCCTGCACACACAGGTAGTCCTGTGCCCACGGGTGGTGCTGTGGCAGGAGAGAGAGAGGCCCTGCCTTCTGTACTTCTGCAAACCCCTAGCTTCCTTAAGCTTCTGTAGTTGGAATTTTCTGTTATTTGCAGCACAATAAAAATCCCCAGTGGGGCAGATGATACATTAAAAAAGAAAAGACTAAATGGGGAGCCCCAGGAGAAAATTCATTGAAAGAGAAACGGGTGTGGCAGTGCTAGAGGATTCAGGCTGTTGGGGTCTAGACCTCTGAACCCCCTTTCCCCATTTCGCAGCACCTGGAAGAGAAAGACGTGAATCTGAAGTGCTGTCTCCACAAAGAAGGAGACTACTTGGGGCCCAAGCAAGCTTGCTACGGGACCTGACCCCAGCCTTGGGACCTGACCCCAGCCTCGGACAATGGATGTGGGAAGGCAAAGGCTCCGGGCGCTTCTCTGAGGACCGAAAGACTGGCCTCAACAGCAGGCAGCATCTGGCAGCAATCTGCATGTGGGAACAGTCTGAGCTAAGGGGGAAGTGGCAGCAGAGGTTGAGCGGCCGGGGTGAGAAGTATCTGCAGCCAGCACTTGGATGGCGTCCTGATGACAACCTGTACTGACCTCCTGTCACTTTAAGGGCAGCCCCATTCCTCAGCTCAGGACATCTGTGTCTCTGTGTTTGGCCCATGCACATCTTCCTAATTTCTCCCACCCCTCCCTCATAGACTACAATCTATTTTTGCCAAATTCCTAGCTGTTCTGTGCATGTCTTATGCCGTCATGAGCTAACATCTGCTGCTGATCCTCCTCTTTTTTGCTGAGGAAGATTGGCCCTGAGCTAACATCCATGCCCATCTTTCTCTATTTTATATGTGGGATGCCTGCCACAGCATGGCTTGATAAGCAGTGTGTAGGTCCATGCCCAGGACTGGAACCGGCAAACCCCAGGCCACCAAAGCAGAGCATGCAAACTTAACCACTGTGCCACTGAGTTAGCCTCTGTTGTCCCTCTTCTTGCACCACGATTTCCACCATGGGGTCAGCTTCCTTTACTCTCTAAGACTCCTGTCTCCTTTGGTCCATCACGCTTTACCTCCCAGTTCATTTGGGGTGCCCTTACCCTGTCTGCAAACAACGTTGCATTTAACAGGAGCCGGTGAGAGATCTTTTTTTGAACTGTTAATCTTTAGAAGAGTTAAGATGCTCCTTTTCTGATATAAGTAAATTGTGAATGACTTGGCAAAAGTGAGTATCAATTATATACCATGTTGTAGAAAGATGCAGCCAAGGGTGTTGAAGGGCTTTGCTCTGAAGTTAACAAAAGATCTGCAAAGGGGGTCCCAGTGTGAGCCTGTGAGGGGCTGGAGGAGTCATTCTGCATAAAACAGTGAGGGAATCATGAGCCTCCAGGAAGGAGGAAGCTGGAGATGGATGCTCGCAGGATAGCAGGGAGGCCCTGCAGGGCGGCTGGCCTGGGGAATGGCACGAGGCATGGCATCAGCCATGTCATGTTCAGCTGTTTGTAGTGCCCTGAGGGGCGAGGCCTCCTCCATGACGTCACTCCCTTAGGGAAAAGTGTGTCCCATGAAACAGCCTCTTGTGGGTGGCTGTTTGGAAGCAAAAGGTTAGAGTTGACAGGGGCAGAGCAGAAGACACCAGGAGCAGCGTATGTCTTCAGAGAGCCCCCAGGTTTGTCCCTGGACGGGGAGGGATCGAGTTTCCCAGTGCACATGGGATATTGGTGTTAAGCCGTTTTCATTTCCGTGCCCAAGGACTACGACCCCACAGAGTTGGGGAATTCGGAGAAATACAGTTATTTGTAAAAGACAGCTTCTCAGGCTTTCCTCCTTTCTCAAGATCTTGACAGTTTGAAGAGTATGGTCAGGTATTTTATAGAATGTCCTTCAGTTTGAATTTGGCTGATGTTTTTCCCATGATTAATCTGGGCTGATGGACTCCAGCTTCTTCATGATTAGCGCTGCTTATAGCATTGCATTTAAAATGGGTTTCTGTGCTCTGTGCTTCCCCTCTTGGCTCTCTCTGCCTCAGCTCACCCTGTTGCTTCCCCCAGAATGACCCTCACTCCCAGGCCTTACTGTGAGAGAACAGCCCCTCTCCTCGCAAGCTCAGCTCCAGAGCCTCCTTACTGAGGTTTTTCTCTACCTCCATGGCCCCAGAAGGCTTGAGGTTTCCTGCAGAGTCTGACATTCTGGTGGATGTATTTGTCCTGTTCATCTTCTTCTACTACAGTTGTAGTACCCTAAGGTCAAGAATCGTGTCTTACTCAGTTTTGTATTTTCTTTGGCCTCGCAAGGGCTGGCCAGCTAGCTCTTACCTCTCAAAGTGTGGCCTGTGCACCAGGAACATTGGCATCACCTGGGAGCTTGTTAAATGCAAATGGCCAGGCCCCACCCAGACCTGCTGAATCAGGATCTCCTCTGCAGCCACTGCCCCAGGTGGTTCACATGCACACCACAGTTTGGGAATCCCCGCTTTTATCAGGACCTCACTAAATTTGTATTGAATTACTTAATAAATGAATGATGGCAGCTGGCCTTTTCTTGTCCCAAGCGATGCAATGGGTTGATCCCATCTGTGCTCTCCAGGTCTCCCAGAAGCCAAAGGCACGCATTTGCAGTTGAGCTAATAACAGATGTGCCACCTGAGCCAATGGGATGTTTCTAGTTTCTTCTGCTTCCTATATTGAATGAAAATAGTGTCCTTACCTTGCTGGGCTATCATGAGTATCCAATTAGATAATGTGTGTGAAGCACCTAGCACAACTTGCTTGGCATGTGGCATGGACTAACAATGTATTTAGTTTCATTTCTTCAAGGCACAGGATAGCCTTGTTTATTCCTAGTGAGCAGATGCACTTTCTGTTATAATCAGTACGTTCAGTTCTTGTTTTTAAGCCATTGCCTCCTGGATAGAAATATATCTGAAAGGATGATAGAAAGCCTTCCAGGGGAATTTCTCTCACCACATCGTGACAGAAACTGCACGAGCATCTGACTGCCCGTGAAACAATGTTCACCTAGAATAGTTCTAATCTGCCCCAGATAATCCCAATTTTGCATGTATTGGAATAGGCTGGGAATCTGTTCAGATCTCTCTCTTTCTCAAGAGTTGGCGTTTGTTATTCCGGAGGGAAATGGTACAAATAGAGCCTCTCCTGACATTTCGACACCTCAGGTCACAATAACCACTTGGTTTGTGGAAAAATAAACATCTCCAATTCTCTTGATACCTCTGGCCTTGTTCTTTGGACTCTTAGATGAGTGGAAAGCAGAGAACAAAGGTCAAACGACCATACTGGTCTTTTCTTGCTGCCCGGAGTCCCTACTGGAACAGCCGACCTCCAGTTTTGTTGAGTGGCTTAGGTAGGGTGAGAGACACAGTTTCATCGCAGTTCGATGATCACTCATCTGAGTGTGGCTTTGAGTAATTTCTCATTCTCCTGATGGCCTTCTCTTTGGAATGCCATCGTGCCACTGTTTGAAGCTTTCTCTGGAGGACAAATGTGGTGTTTGTCCACATTTGGACAAGCGTGAAGAAGTTACAGCGAAGGAAATAACAAAGATCAGAGCAGAAATAATAAAGATCAGATCATCAATATAAATATTATAGAGAAACAAAATCTTACATGTATGAAATAATGGAGCTGGATGGCTATTCAATCTTCAATATTCCAGCTTTGCCTGAAGTTACAAAGCTTGTTTGTGGACAAGTCAAGACCAGATCAGTTATCTTGCTATCAGTTTGGTTCACATTTTTAGATATTTCTTACCTTAAAGTTACTGCCATCAGAGCAATCTTCTGCCTCCTCCTCACCACTTTCTGCAGCCTTTTGTAGTAAGTAGTTATTGTGGCAGTAATTGTAGGACACTGTCTGCCTCATGAAATCTTGGGAAATTTTGTTCATATCATAGCGTATGTGGGAACCATGGGAGCAGGATATGTGTACCTTAAGCATCACTCAAAAGGATGTATTCGACTAAGTCTTTCCTAAGAGAAAATTCCCGTCTCCTATTACAAGAATCTGTATTATCTTTCTAATTCAGCTCCTTTCCCATCAACCTCGTGATAGCCCACAGCCCATAACAGAACATGGCAGCATTTCAGGAAGCTGTAAGTCTGCCTATAGACCGTTGTTCTCAATTCAGACAACTGGGCTGGCCCTGTGGTCGAGTGGTTAAGATCACGCGCTCCACTGCAGGTGGCCCAGTGTTTCGTTGGTTCGAATCCTGGCCGCGGACATGGCACTGCTCATCAGACCACGCTGAGGCAGCGTCCCACATGCCACAACTAGAAGGACCCACAACTAAGAATATACAACTACGTACCGGGGGGCTTTGGGGAGAAAAAGGAAAAAAATAAAATCTTTAAAAAAAAAATAAATTCAGACAACTGCCTTTAATAACTTTAATGTCGAAGATATTTCTTGGGTCTTTCCCCCTGTCGGGTTTAACAGATCAGACAAATGTCAACATTGTGTAATTTGCATGTCATCTAGGAAAATTGTTGCTTAATTCATTTATTTACTCAGCGTGTTTACTAACCTAGTGCCAGGTTCTCTGCTAAGTGCTAGGGACAAAATAGTGAGCAAAAGAAGACAAGACACCATTTATGCCCTCATGGACGGTTATGGACTGCATCTTTGTGTCCCTCCAAAATTCATATTTATAGCGTTGAAGTCCTAACCCCATGGAGGTATTTGGAGATGAGGCCTCTCAGGAAGTAATTAAGGTTAAACGAGGTCATAAGGGTGGAGTCCTGACCTGATAGGGTTAGTGTCCTAATGAAAGGAGATACCAGAGAGCCCAGTCTCTCTCTCTCTGCCATGAGAGGACGTATCTAGAAGGAGGTCACCCCTCAGCCAGGAAGAGGTTCTCACCGGACACAGACCCTGCTGGCAGCTTGATCTCAGACTTTGAAGCCTCCATAACTGCAAGAAAAATAACACCTGTAGTTTAAGCCACTCAGTCTGTGGTATTTTGCTCTGGAAGCCTGAGCTGACTAATTCAAGTGCAGAGGATGGACGTTACTCTTAGAGTCACAATATGAGAATAACTTCTACCTACAAGTGCTGTGGAGGATGCTAAGCATGTGACTCGGCTGAGAGGCCGGGGAGGCTTCGCTGGGGAACCGTGCCTGGGCTGAGCCCAGAAGGAAGGGGAGGCATTACCTTGCCCAAGGCGATGGCGCCCATGGGAAGAGCTGCCTGGGCAAGTTCAGTGATGGCAGGGACAGCGGTGTGTCCAAGGCCCAGAAAAGGGCCATGTGGCCAGGATACAGAGAACAAGGGTGGCTGAGGCCCAAGAGGATGCTGTGGGATTGACTTCAGTGAGATAGTGGCAGCTCTATCGTGGGTATTTGTGTTTACTCAAGAGGGATTCCAAGCTGCTCGAGTGTTTAGAATAGGCAGTCACCTGATTGGGTTTCTTTTCAACTTGCTCCGGCTGCATAGTGCCTGGAAGGGTGGTGAGAGCCAATGTGGGAACCAGAGAGAAGGGTAACGCTGAAGCCCAGCAGGCGTCCTGGGGAATGTCACAGCATGCGGGGGCCCATCAGCACTCAGGATGGCCGGGCAGGGACTGGCATGGCTGGTGTCCCAGGGCTGGTGGCCTCTGGCTTCAAGCAGTCCCATCTTTGGCTTCTCAGAGGGAGCCTTAAGAGGGTAGATCGTGTAGAGTGCTCATCCATGGTTTCTGCCGGTTACGAGCAGCATGAGGGACCCGTCACTCTGATCCACCACATCACACCAAGGATGGCCTAGAAGGACCTCTTCCGCATGGGCCTCGGTGCAGCTGCCAGCTACAAACACATTCACTGGGCTCCCGCTGCCCAAGGAGCAGATGTGCAGCCCTGCATGTGGCCTGGGGCAGCCAGGAAGGGATCCTGTGGGGGCGGCCTAGGCAGTGACCTGGAATCTGTCCCCATCTAGAGCAGACACTTCTGTCTATGTGCTGCTGGTTTGGCTTTGCAGCAGCTTCCAGGTTGGCAGTAGAGCGACTTCAACTTTGAGTTTCATCATGACGCTGAAGCAGTTGAGCGAAATTGCCTGCTTGGACTAAAAATACATCCACTTTATTACAAGAGGTTTCAACATTACGTTTTTTTAGTAAAAGAGAAAAACCATGGTTTAAACATAATTTTCAATAATTGCTGTTGATTTTACTTATCCTTGAGTGGTGTTGAAAAAAGTTCTTTATCGACAGTGTCTTTCACGAATTTGAGGCGATCATCATTGGAATGTCATGATCGGGAGACGCATACAGCATTGCAAGCAAAATCCTGAAGAAAAAATTTACGATATTGGAAGGAAGCTCAAGCTTCTTATTAAAATATTTGAAACACCCTTATTTTGAAGTTTTATACAAATTAAAGATTTAATGTCTTTCTTAATACTTTGTTTCTTATTCCAGGGATATAATGTTAAGGGAGTGTAAAGAATTTCCTCCCAAGCCCCCGTCAGATGCCAACAAGTCCTTTCTGGTTTCCCTGGGGGTCCTACAAGGACTGCTGTTTAAAAATACACCAAGCTGCGAGAATGTCTGAAATATTGTGGGAACAACATTGTTGGGATTCAGGACTGCATTGGACGTGGGGGTGGGAGTGAGGAGATCTTAGTGCTGACTCCTGGAGGTGGGTGTCTGGTGCCCATTCCTGGCACCAAGAGCACGTGATGAGAGACAAGTGGACATGACTGGGCAAGCTGAAGACAGAATTTCTAAGAAAACAGGTGCCCTCAGGTTTAATAGGTGAGGGAACATGGGGCACTCAGGTCTGTGACAGCGCCTAATGCTTGAGAACAAAGACGAAGTGATGCTACTCAGAGAGATGCCATTCCAGACCCATCAGTGGCCTGGCTGTCTTGGCCTGACTCCTGGGAGGCGGGGCTCAGCTGAACCAGTGGTAGTGGCAGAAAGTGGGGCTGGTGAGGAGGAGCGTGGGTGGTGGGGGGCCTTCGGCTCAGACATTGTCTTAAAGCCAATGGAGACTCCCTGGAGAGTTTGAGGAAGTGTAGATCTTTGTCTTTTTTTGTGTTGCAGGAAAAGTTACGGTAGCCACATGGCGAGGAGAATGGACAAGGAGAGTTAGGAGGTGGATACAAAAGTTCTATAGCTATCACTGTCATTTAGAAAAGAGGCCATCAGGACAAATACACCTGGGCTACTTCTGAGATAGAGGCTATTTTTCCCCTTAACCCACAGGTGGGGAAACCGAGGCCCAAATCACAGCAGCAAGTGGTGCGGTTCCAAGCTCTTTGCATCTTCCTGCCCTGACACCGTGGTTCCTGGAGGGAAGTCATTGCACTTTGGTTAACTCAGGCAGTCAGGCCCACCACTTCTGCTGCTTTTCACTCTCCAATTCCATTATATAATTTTCATTACATTTGTGAGAGTTCGCATTTCCAAAAATCTTTGCAACAGTCTTTCCCTGAATGTCTCTCATTATTAGTATTCTTTTACTTTAGCAGAAATATATGAATGTTTATTTAAACTAGTAAAAATAGTTGACACTTTGATATAGTCAACAGCTCAAAGTAACAAGGGGTTCTAAAATCAATGCACTCTATACACAAAGAAAATCAGACAGAAAGATTGAATGTAAAAAGCAAACACCATTGAAATTGTGCATTTTGACACAAAAATGATCCTTGCTGAGATTTCTTTAAATTCATTTCACTTGCAAAGCTGATTCAGTTGCTGAATGCAACATCTCCTGAAGAGATGCTTACTTACATGGGTAGATGCAGAGGTGGGGAATTTTCCGATACAATTTTATCATATTAATGGAAACTTGGATGTTTAAAATCATTCACCTGTCATTTAAATCTATTTTACTTTTTAAAGCGAGGCCCATCGTTTGCTACATGTCGAGTACTTCTTTGCTTTCTCCAATTAGTATTTTAAGTCTACTCAGTTTCCTGTTCTACATCCAAAGTGCTTAACAATGATCACAAGACATCAAGGTGGTCTTGCCCCATCTCAATGAAATATGCATCGTTTATATTCGTAATTAAATTTAAAATCCTCATAGCCAAACCTGTTTAATAGGTCTTCTAATTCGGGGACCAGCAGTCTATGGCCCAGAGCCCCGATGGAGCTCCCTCCCTGTTTTGTGAATGGCATTTTCATGGCACACAGCCAGGCCCATTCGTCCTGTCTTGTCTAGGGCTGCTTTGGCGCTACACGGCCACGTTGACTAGTTGTGGTAGAACCATACAGCCCACAAAGCCGAAAATGTTTACTATCTAACCTTTTACAGAAAAAAGTTTGCTATACTTTATTCTAACTAGAACAATTTGAGAAGAATCTGGAGACTTTGAAGGCTTCATAAGAGCAGCCGCTCTTTATAAATGCCTACCGTTATCGTCCAGGGTCTTTGCATATTTCAGGTCATTTAATTGCTCTTTAGAAGAGTTCTGTTGAGTGGTGGTTCTTACTCTCATTTTACAGATGAGCAGACTGAGGCATAGGATGGGAACCAGCCAACAGTTCTCTATCTAGTGCGTGGCAAAATCAAACCAGGTTCTTCTGGCTTCAACCCCATAGCCATGGACATACTAGTATATAGCACAGCATTCCATGCATATCAAATAGACTTATTCTGCAGTTTTCTATGGGAAGAGAAAGAGAAACAAATATCTTCCAGACAAATTTCAGTGGAACAAATGTGCACCAGGAGATGTCAATAGTCTCCCATAATAGGAAAATAGTTCATGAACATGAAGTGCTGATGTATGCGTGACATTCATTAGTGAAGTATTAAATTTTGACTATACCATAATTTGTGTTTCAGAATTTTAACTCATACTTGTATTAATTTGCCAGGACCGCCATAACAAAGAACCACAACCTGGGTGACATACAAAATAAATGTATTGTCTCCTAATTCTAGAGTCTAAAATTCTGAAATGAACGTGTTGTCAGTAGGACCGGCTCCTTCTGAGAGCTGTGAAGGAGAATCTGTCCCAGGCCTCTCCTCCGGCTTCTGGGGGTCGGCCAGCAATCTTTGGTGTTTCTTGGCTCATGGCAGCATCTCTCCAACCTTCACATGGTGCTTTTCCTGTCTTTATCTCTGTGTCCAAATTCCCCCTTTTTGTAAGGACACAGTCTATTGGATTAGGGTGCACCCTCATGACCTCATCTGAACTGGACCATCTGCAGACTAAGGTCATGTTCACAGGTACTGGGAATAGGACATAGTGTCCTTTGGGGGGACTTAATTCAACTCATAACACTTACTATTATATGTAATTTAAAAATCTTATCAAACAACTACATTCCAGTGATTTCTTGTGACCATTCCTTCATGTGAGGCCCTTTAGGTGACTGTTTGGAGAGCTCCTTCTATCTCTTGGGCTACTGTTGGGGTTCTGTGCCCACTCCTTGTCACGAAATAAAGAAGTGCCCTGGAATTGATTTTGGAAGCACTGCTCTAGGAGAAGCAGCCCAGCCTCCCCTTTGGTCTAGCCTTGCTCCTCCTCAGCCTCTCCCACATGTTTTCTGTTTGTTCAGAGCATTTGGGGTAGCCCAGCCCATCTCTCAAGGCCTTTGGTGACTTGGAGCTCACCTTGTTGCTCACCTTGGATCCACAGCATGTCTGAAGGCCCGAGTGCCTCCTGCTTCCTTCCAGCCAAGGCGTGCGTATCAGAATGAGGGTCAGCCTGTGATTCCTGCAGAGCGTCCACTCAGCTAGTGCCTGCCCTGCCCCGTCCTGGGAGTGTGGAGTGGTGAAGGTTTCTGTTTGCTGTCTCTGCTAATCCTCAAGTTGGCACCATCTAGCCCGTGCTCGCATGGATTCTGGCTAGTCTCCCTGGAACTCTGCCCCTTGGCCTATGCTCCTGACATGAGATCCTGGAGGGCATTAACTCTGTGCCTTTGGCTAGCTGAAGCTCAGCTGTCTGGAGCAGTCTTCCATGCTGGAAAGAAGGTGGGCCTTGTAGTCAGAGGAGCTGCTTTCAAATTCCAGTTCTGCAAATGCATTCTCTTAACCTCTCTGACTCTCAGTTTGCTCATCTGCAAAATGGGCTTTGCAGGTGTTAGTAACTACTCGGCTGAAGTTAATATCTGAAAGCACCTAGCACCATTTTGAGTCAAAGCAGACACTCGGTAAGTGCAAGGCATGCTGCTGCCAGCCATGACCTCATCACTTTCTCTCTTGGGAGACATCCTCAGGCCTCACAGCTTCTGTTTCTGGAAACCTGCTAAGGTCAGCTAGATTTTCCTGCTTGGTTTGATATTGCCAATTTTTAGGCAACCCTTTCTGATGCTGAGCTAAAACATGCTTTTCCCACCTCACTGGTGCTGTGCTTGGAAAGACATATAATAAATCTAATTTATTTTTTGGATGGCAATGTGTCTCCTTTGAAATCTCTTCTCCAGGTTAATCGTCTCGAGCCACTCAACTGCTTGTGTTCATGACAAAGTGCAAATATTCTCATTATGGTAATCCCTTTCCTCACACACTATTTGACAGTGTCCTCTTCCTCCTGTGATGCTCCCAAATCAGTGTGATCTAATGGGAGCACAAGAGAGCGGGTTCTGGACCATATGCATCCATCAGGGCACCCGGGGAGCCACATCGCAATGCCAGGACACTCTGACACCCCCACCCACCTTCTCCTCCGCTTCTTCTCAGCTGCAGTGGCAACCCCCATGAACACAGGGAACTGTGGTGGACCTTCTCATGAATGTCTTGTGTTTCAGTGTGATTAAAAGCCAACAGTATGGGGGCTGGCCTGGTGGTGCCATAGTTAAGTTTGCACGTCCCACTTCTGTGGCCTGGGTTTCGCTGGTTTGGATCCTGGGTGCAGACCTATGCACCACTTGACAAACCATGATGTGGCAGGCGTCCCACATATAAAGTAGAGGAAGATGGGCACGGATATTGGCTCAGGGTCAGTCTTCCTCAGTGAAAAGAGGAGGATTGGCAGTAGATGTTAGTTCAAAGCTAATCTTCCTCCAAAAGGAAAAAAAAAAAGAAAAAACTCAGTAGTGAGGGGCCGGCTCTGTGGCCGAGTAGTTAAGTTCGTGCATACCACTTTCAGGGATCCAGGGTTTTGTTGGTTCAGATCCTGGGCACGGACCTAGTACTACTCATCAAGCCATTCTAAGGCGGCGTCCCACATAGCAGAACCAGAGGACCTACAACTAGAATATACAGCTGTGTACTGGGGGGCTTTGGGGAGAAGAAGAAGAAGAAGAAAAGGAAGATTGGCAACAGGTGTTAGCTCAGGTGCCAGTCTTTAAAAGAAAAAAAGAAATGAAAGTGTGGAGAAACGCTATTGATTTTTGTATACTGATCTTATATCCAGAAACCTTGTTAAATTCTCTTACTTTTTTTTCAATTATTTTATTGAGGCAATAATGGTTTACAACATTGTGTAATTTCAAGTGTACATCATTATTTATCAGTTCCCGTGTAGACTGCATTGCACTCACCACAAGTAGTCTAATTTTTATCCATCACTGTACGCATGTGCACCTGTACCCCTTTCTCCCACTCCCAGCCCCCTTCCCCTCTGGTAACCACTAATCTGTTCTCTTTATCCATGTATTTGTTTATCTTCCACATATGAGTGAAATCATGCTGTATTTGTCTTTCTCTGTCTCGCTTATTTTGCTTAACATTATACTCTCAAGGTCCATCCGTGTTCTCGCAAATGGGATGATTTTGTCTTTTTTTACAGCTGAGCAGTATTTCATTGAATGTATATATGACATCTTCTTTATCCATTCATGTGTAGCAGGGCACTTGGGTTGCTTCCATGTCTTGGCTATCGTGAATAATGCTGCAATGAACATAAGGGTGCATAAATCTCCTTGAATTGTTAATTTCAAGTTCTTTGGATAAATACCCAGTAGTGGGATAGTTGGATCGTATGATATTTCTCTTTTTAATTTTTTGAGAAATCGTCTTACTATTTTCCATAGTGGCTGCACCAGTTTGCACTCATACCAGCAGTGTATGAGGGTTCCCCTTTCTCCACATCCTCTCCAACATTTGCTATTTTTTGTCTTGGTAATTATAGGAATTCTGACAGGTGTATGGTGATATCTCATTGTAGTGTTGATTTCCATTTCCCTAATAATTAGTGATGTTGAACATCTTTTTATGTGTCTGTTGGGCGTCTGTATATCTTCTTTGGGGAAATGTCTGTTCATATCCTCTGCCCATTTTTTGATCAGGTTGTTTGTTGTTGAGTTGTATGTGTTCTTTCTATATTTTGGAAATTAATCCCTTGTCTGATATATGATTTGAAATATTTTCTCCCAGTTGGCGCATTGTCTTTTCATTTTGTTTATGGTTTCCTTTGCCTTGCAGAAGCATTTCAGTCTGATGTAGTCCCATTTGTTAATTTTTTCTTTTGTTTCCCTTGCCTGAGTAGGCATGGTATTCAAACAGATGCTGCTAAGACTGATGTCAAAGAGTGTATGCCTATATTTTGTTCAAGGAGTTTTATAGTTTCAGGTCTTACATTCAAGTCTTTAATCCATTTAGAGTTAATTTTTGTGTGTGGTCCAAGATAACGGTCTACTTTTATTCTTTTGCATGTGGCTGTCCAGTTTCCCAACACCATTTATTGAAGAGACTTGCCTTTCTCCATTGTATGTTCTTGGCTCCTTTGTCCAAGATTAGCTGTATATAGATGTTTGGTTTTATTTCTGAGCTTTGAATTCTGTTCCATTGATCTGTGTGTATGTTTTTGTACCAGTACCATGCTGGTTTGATTGCCATAGCTTTGTAGTATATTTTGAAGTCAGGGATAATGATGCCTCCAGCTTTGTTCTTTTTTCTCAGGATTGCTTTGCTATTTGGGGTCTTTTCTTGTTCCATATAAATTTTAGGATTCTTTGTTCTATTTCCTGCAGAATGTCATTGGGATTCTGATTGGGATTGCATCGAATTTGTAGAGTGCTTTAGACAATATGGACATTTTAACTATGTTTATTCTTCCAATCCATGAGCATGGAATATCTGTCCTTTTTTTATATCTTGTTTAATTTCTTTTGATAAAATCTTATAGTTGTTAGTGCATGGGTCTTTCACCACTTTGGTTAACTATATTCTCAGAAATTTTATTCTTTTTGTTGCAGTTGTAAATGGGATTGTATTCTTGACTTTTCTTTCTGCTAGTTCATTATTAGTGTATAAAAATGCAACTGGTTTTTGTAAGTTGATTTGTGCCCTGCAACTTTGTTGTAGTTTTTGATTATTTCTGGTGGTTTTCTAGTGGCTTCTTTGGGATTTTCTATATATAGTGTCATGTCATCTGCAAACAGTGAAAGTTTCACTTCTTCCTTTCCAATTTGGATTCCTTTTATTTCTTTTTCTTGCTTAATTTCTCTGGCCCAAACCTCCAGTACTATGTTGAACAGGAGTGGCAAGAGTGGGCACCCTTGTCTTGCTCCTGTTCTCAGAGGCATGGCTTTTAGTTTTTCACCATTAATTATGATGTTGGCTGTGGTTTTGTCATGTGTGACCTTTATTATGCTGAGATACTTTCCTTCTATACCCATTGTATTGAGAGTTTTTATCATAAATGGATGTTGGATCTTGCCAAATGCTTTCTCTGCATCTATTGAGATGATCATGTGGTTTTTATTCCTCATTTTGTTAATGTGGTGTATCACATTGTTTGATTTGTGGATGTTGAACCATCCCTGCATCCCTGGTATAAATCTCACTTGATCATGGTGTATGATTCTTTTGATGTATTGCTGTATTCGGTTTGCCAATATTTTCTTGATGATTTTTGCATCTATGTTCATCACCAATATGGGCCTGTAATTTTCCTTCTCTGTGTTGCTTTGTCTGCTTTTAGTATCAAGGTAATGATGGTCTCATAGAATGAGTTAGGAAGCATTCTTCTTCCATTTTTTGGAATAGTTTGAGAAGGATAGATAGTAAATCTTCTTTGAATGTTTGGTACAATTCTCCAGAGAAGCCATCTGGTCCTGGGCTTTTGTTTTTTGGGAGGTTTTTTTATTACTGTTTCAATTTCTTTCCTTGTGATTAGTCTATTCAGATTCTCTGTTTCTTCTTAATTCAGTTTTGGGAGGTTGTATGAGTCTAAGAATTTATCTCTTTCTTCTATGTTATCCAATTTCTTGTCATATAGTTTTTCATCATATTCTCTTATAAGCCTTTGTAATTCTGAGGTGTCCATTGTAATTTCTCCTCTTTCATTTCTAATTTTATTTATTTGAGACTTCTCTCTTTTTTTCTTAGTGAGTCTGGCTAAGGATTTGTCAATTTTGTTTATCTTCTCGAAGAATCAGCTCTTAGTTTCATTGATCCCTTCTACTGTTTTTTTAGTCTCTATTTAATTTATTTCTGCTCTAATTTTTATTATTTTCCTCCTGCTGACTTTGGATGTTGTTTGTTATTCTTTTTCCAGTTCTGTTACATGTACTTTAAGATTACTTGTTTGAGGTTTTTCTTGTTTGTTGAGGTGGGCCTGTATTGCTATGAATTTTCCTCTTCTAACCAGTTTGCTGCACCCCATAAGAATTCGTATGCTGTGTTTTCATTTTCATTTGTCTCCACATATTTATTAATTTCTCGTTTGATTTCTTCAGTGACCCAATGGTTCTTCAGTAGCATGTTGTTTAGTTTCCACATATTTGTGACTTTCCCAGCTTTTTTCTTGTAGTTGATTTCTAGTTTCATAGCATTGTGGTCAGAAAAGACATTTGATGTGATTTCAATCTTCTTAAATTTATTGAGGCTTGCCTTGTTTCCCAACATATGGTCCATCTTTGAGACTGTTCCATGGATGCTTGAGAAAAATGTGTATTCTGCCATTTTTGGATGGAATGCTCTCTATATATCTATTAAGTCCATCTGATCAAGTGTTTCATTTAAATCTACTATTTCCTTGTTGATCTTCTGTCTGGATGATCTATCCATTGATGTAAGTGAGGTGTTGAGGTTCCCTACTATTATTGTGTTCTATTAATTTCTCCTTTTAGGTCTGTTAATAGTTGCTTTACACATTTTAGTGCTCCAGTGTTAGCTGCATGTATATTTATAAGTGTTATTTTCTCTTGGTGGAAAGTCTCTTTTATCAATATACACTGCCCCTCTTTGTCTCTCATTGTCTTTTTTATCTGGAAGTCTGTTTTGTCTGATATAAGTATGGCAACAGCTGCCTTCTTTTGTTTGCCATTTGCTTGTAGTATCCTCTTTTATCCCTTCACTCTGAGCCTATGTTTGTCTTTAGAGCTGAGATGTGTCTCCTGGAGGCAACATATTGTTGGATCTTCTTTTTTAATCCATCCAGCTACTCTGTGTCTTTTGATTGGAGAATTCAATCCATTTACATTTAGAGTGATTATTGATATATGAGGGCTCAACACTGCCATTTTGTCTCTTGTTTTCTGGTTATTCTATGTTTCCATTGTTTCTCTTGCTTTGTATTTCTGACTACCATTTCAGTTTGGTGGTTTTCTCAGTTTTATTTTTATTTGTGAATTGTGGCTCTGATTTTTTGTTTAGTGGTTACCAGGAGGTTTGTATAAAAGATTTTGTAGATGAGTTAGTCCATTTTATGATAACCTTTTATCTCAATTAGCCTGAGAGGTTCCATCCCTTTCCTCTTCCCCTTCTGAGTTATCATTGTCACAAATTAATCTGTTTTGTGTTGTGAATTTGTGATGAAGTTGAAGTGTTTATAATTACTTTTGATGCCTTTCTTCCCTTTATCTTTTAAGTTATAATTTGCTATTGCTACTTTGTTCTGAAAGGCAGCTGCAGTTTTCTGATTTTGTCTGTCTATTTATCTCCTTGCTCAAAGCTTTGTAGACCTTTGCCTTTTTGTTTCAGTTATGAGGGCATCCGTGATCAATTCTTGTAGGGGAGGTCTAGTGACAATGAATTCCCTTAGCTTTTGTTTATCTGGGAAAGCTTTTATTTCTCCATCGTATCAGAAGGATAGTTTTGCTGGATAGAGTATTCTTGGTTGAAAGTTTTTGACTTTCAGTATTTTGACTATATCATTCCATTCTCTCCTAGCCTGTAAGATTTCTGCTGAGAAATCTGCTGAAAGCCTTATAGGGGTTTCTTTGTAGATTATTTTCTTTTGTCTTGCTGATATTAATATTTTTTCTTTGTTGTTGACTTTTGCCAGTTTTACTATTATATGCCTTGGAGAAGATCTTTTCACATTGATGTAATTAGAAGTTCTATTGTCTTCAAGAATGTGTAAGTCCAGTTGCTTCCCCAGGTTTGGGAAGTTCTCAGCTAGTATTTCTTTGAACAAGCTCTTTGCTCCTTTCTCCTTTTCTTCTCCCTCTTGAGTACCTGTAATCCTTATGTTGCTTTTCCTAATTAAATCGGATACTTCTTAAAGAATTCCTTCATTTTCTAAAAATCTTATTTCTCTCTCCCCTTCCACTTGAAGCATTTTTATATTTATATCCTCTAAGTCACTAATTCTTTCCTCTATAATGTCAGATTTATATTTTAAAGATTCTAGATTATTTATTATCTCATTAATTGTGTCCTTGTATCCAGAATTTCTACTTTTTTTTTTTTTTAATAGTTTCAATCTCTTTGATGAAGTATTTCTTCTTCTGGCTAATTTTATTTCTGAGCTCATTGAACTGTCTTTCTCAGTTTTCTTGTAACTCATTGAGTTTCTTTATGACAACTATTTTGAATTCTCTGTTATTTAGATTGAAAATTTCTGTGAATATTAGGGTTAATTTCTGGACACTTGTCCTTTTCCTTCTGCTCTGAATTGTTACTGTAGTTTATCATGGTGTTTGATGAACTAGTCCTTTGCCGGCACATTTATGGTAGTATCAGATCACAAATTCCAACTACCGCTGCAGGGGTAGTGGCAGCTGTGTTTCTGATCCCACCCCATCTACTGGAAATTGTGCAGATACAGTGGGCACTCCTGCAGGTGAGGAAAGCATTTTTGTGTGGGTGCAGGGCAGCCACCACCTTTTCTTGCAGTCATGCCAAGGTGCATTCCCACTTGTGAGGTTGGAGTCACACTGTGGGCACTCCCTCCAGCCAGGAAAACACTCATGCACACACGGATATCTGCTGCACCCTCTTTTTATGGTTGCACCAGCCACTGTGCTTGGTTGGCAAGGCTTCTTTGTGGGGTCCAAGCTGGGGCCATTTCTTGGGACCACAACAGCATGGTGGGTGCTCCCATCTGCTGGGAACACATTCACACATGGGCTCAGGGCTGCTGCTGCCTCTTCTTATAGTCACACCAAAGTGTGTTCCCATTTGAGGGGCCACATGGCACTAGGGACACTCCTGCTATCTGAGAAAGTGTTAGTGGGCATGCACCTATCTGCCACCACCTCTCCTTATGGTTGCGCCAGCTGCTGTGCTTGGGCTGGGAGGGCTTCTTCACTGGGTCTGATTTGGGGCCATTCATTGGGACTGCAGTGGCATGATGGGCAATTTTGCTGGCTGGGAAAGCATCCGCTCACACGTACACGGCTGCCAGGGAAGGGTAGGGGAGCACTCACCTATCTCCACTACTTCCAGGGGACATGGTCCATCTACCTTCAGATGTATTGCCATGTGAGTCTCTCAGGTGTCCTGTTGTGCTGTATCAGTATCCTCCATTGGTCAATGAATGTCCATGTAGTTGTAATTCAAAGGAGGAGAGATAAAGGGAACAGCTCACTCTGCCATGTTGCTGATGTTACTTCTAAACTCTCTTACTTTTTTCAATCTTTTGTTTATTGATCCTTTTGTGTTTTCTAAGTAAATGATCATATTGTCTTCAAATACTGGCAGTTTTAACTTTTCTTTTTTAAAGAAACTATTTTCATTTCACACTTTCTCTTCTCTTCTTCCCACTGGCTGAGAAGTGGAGATAAATGGACTCAGATTGAAGCCACATGCTGAGAATTGCAGAGCTGCCCCATCAAACCTGGGCATTCAGCTCAGGAGAGAGAGGGAAGTGAACTATATTCACAGGCTTTGTATGTATTGGTTAACCATCATTCCAGTGTGCCTATTAATACTAATAACACTAATGTAAACTGCAAAGACAGATCAGTGGAAGCAATATGTTCAGGGCTGTTGAGGACATTAAGTGAGATAAAGTGTTTAAGCAGTATTTGGCAAACGGTGCTCAAAAAGTATTTTTTAAAATAATAATAACAGCAACTAATATTAGTAAGTGTTACTGACTATAGAACACTTAATAAATCTTAGCTAATACAAACTCATCTGAGACAGAAAGGGGCTAATGTTGGTTTCTGATAACAATCACCAGTTGATCTTAAATCCACCAGTTAGCTAGGGAGAACAAATCTAAACCTTTTGCTTGTGGTTGATCTTTAGATGTTCAAATACATCTATGCTGTCCTTTCTGAGACTTCTCTGCTCCAGGTTAAATTGCCTCAGTTTGTCAACTGCTCCTTATGACAGGCACCACATGCAGGTGGAAAATGGAAAGAAGCTCCTCTGCATTATTATGATGAGTACCTTTCTCACTAAATTAAGTATCACTGGGGTTATCTGTTTCAGGATGTGAAGGGGCATGGGTTTTTCTGTGGTGTGGATAACAGTCTTTGTTTTAGGATCAGAACTCTATATTTGATTCCATTACCTGCCACTTATTAGTGGTGTGGCCTTGAAAAGCCGCAACTTCTCTGAGTGCCTGAATCCTCAGAAGAGGAGATGTAACTTGTGAGAATTAAATGAGATCTATAAAGATGCTTTCTACAAAGCGTGGACAAAGACTAGATATGATGATCTATGCTGATGGTGTTCTAGGGGTTCCTAGAGCTATAAGCCACCAGAACCAGTCCCTGGGCTTCCCCACTAGGCAAGTGTGTCTCACTCCAAGACACTTTAGGCAGGAGGAGTCCCTACTGCCAGATGTTTAGTGTTAGGAAAGCAAATATTGACATGGCTTAAGATGCAGCAATAGTTGTTTGTCTGGCTCTCTGTGTGTTGATCTTTTCCCTGTATCCTATTGTGAGCGAGAGGGGGATTCCCACTCTAGGATTATGATGATGGCCTAACACAGAACACCAGATACTGGACAGATGAGATGGACAGAAGTTTATTAGTCACATGTACTCACAACCCAGGGAGGAAGACACCACACACCACACAGGGCCACATGGAGTTTCCATACGGGAACAACATCAACACCCAGGGTCTGTGGGTGTGATCCTGTAGGATCAAGAGGGTGAGATGCCCCTTGCTTCCCACAGGAAGATGTGATTGAATTGCTTGAATAATTGAAGACTTGCTTGAATAATTTCAGGACCTGGCAGGGAATTGAAACTTGCTGCTCAAGGATAAGCAGGCACTGTGCCTGGTCCCTGTGTTAGGAGTGTTGTTTGGCCAGTGAGTCTTGTTCGCAGGAGCACAGTGGGTAGGCTTGTGATTAGCCCATTTGAGTCTCTTCTAATTTCACCAGAAGTTTTATGTCTTGCACTACAGTCTCCACATATGATTATAATCAATACTTAGAAAGTACTTCCTGCGGGATACAAATGTTCAAATTTAATGTGGAAAGGTAGCTAGTAATTCTCTCTTCTCTTCCTCCTTCTCCTTTTGCTGTTCCAGAACGATGAAATGCAAATGTTTCATCAAATCCTGAGATTATTTGAAAATTAAACCCTCTCTTTCCTCCAGAAAAAGATAACTAGTCTCTTTAGATGCTGATGATTCCATGTCTGTGTTTATCAGACTGCAAAACTGTGTGAAAGACCTGAAAGGGTGATGGGCTTATGGAAAGTCTCAGGGCCTGGGAGAAGCAGGTGGCAGAGGAAGACATTGTCCCAGAGGGTAGGTCCCAGAGAAATAACCTCCTGGTTTTGTTCCCTGTCAGCAGATCTTTGGTGACAACACCTCGGGGAGGTAGGATGACATGTGCATTTAGAGAGGTGAGGCCATAGGTTCTAAACCACACACAAGATTCAAGTGCCTTTTGCTTTTGCAAAATTGTTTTGGCTATTCCAATTCTTTTTTCCATGTGAATTTTAGAATCAGCTTGTTGATATCTATAAAAATTCTTACTGAAATTTTGGCTGGGATTGTGTTGAAGCTAAAGACTAATTTGAGAAATGTTGCTTTCTTAAAATATGAAATCTTCCAATCTATGAACACAAGATAGATCTACATTTAATTATATTTTATTTGATTTATTTCATCAATGTTTTGTAGTTTTCAGTATGCAGATCTTGCACATAATTTGTTAGATTTGTATCTAACTATTTTATTTTTCCTGCAATTGTAAATGACATTGTTTTTTACATTTGGAATTCCAATTGTTCATTGCTAACACATCAACCTAGAATATTGACCTTGTGTGCTGTGACCTTTGTAAATTCACTCTAAGGAGGGCTTTATGTTTCGTAAATTCTTGGAAGATTGCTACATAGTCAATCTTGTCATCTGCAAATCTGAAAATAGGAGCAGTTTTAATTTACATGCCTTAAAAATACCCCTCCTAAACCACAGACTTTATTTGGATTCTACTGATTTTATAACAAATGGCCTTTTTTTATTCCCACAATCTAATTTGCATTTAGTCATCATGTCTCCTCCAGTGAGTGACAGTTTCTCAGTCTTTTCTTGTTTTTCATAACCTTGAAAGTTTTGAGGCATACTGCTCTGGTATTTTATAGAATGCCCTTTAAGGTGAGTTTGTCTGTTATTTTCTCATGATTACACAGAGGTTCTGGATTTTTGGCAAGAACATCATAGAGGTGAAGTGCCCTTCTCATCACGTAATAACAAGAGTATGTGATGACATGAATTACTACTGGCAATGTTCATTTTTATCCCTTGGTTAAGACATCATCTGCTAGTTTTGTTTTTTCTACTGTTAAGTTACCATTTTTCTCCTTCCATGTGCTATTCTTTGAAAGTAGATCGCTAAGTCCAGCCCACACTCAAGAGGATGGAAATTAAGCTATTCCTCATGGAGGGGGAGTAGCTACATATGCTATTTGTAATTCTTCTGTATGTGAGATTTTTATTTCTTTTTCTTGTCTTATTTCACAGGCTAAGACTTCCATATGATAGTGAACAAGAGTGATGAGAATGGACTTCCACAGCCACTGGAAAAGCATTTATTTTTTTTCTTTTGCCATTTTCATTAAGTATGATGTTAGCCGTAAGTTTTTTGTAAATGCTCTTTGTGAGTTTGAGAGATTTCTCTCCTATTTTTAGTTTACTGATTTTTTTATCCTGATGTATTTTGAATTTAGTCAAATGCTTTTTCTGCATCAATTGAAATGATTATGTGATTTTCCTCTTTAGTCTGTTAATATGATGAATTACATTGATTGATTTTCAAATGTTGAACCAGCCTTGCGTTCCCAAGATCTACCTTTCTTGGTTTGGGAGTATTATTCTTTTTTACATATCACTGGAATTTAGTTACTAATATTTCCTCAGTTACTTTGCAACCATGCATACTGGTCTATTATTTCCTTGTGAAGTCTTTTTGTCTACTTTTGGTATCATTGTAATGTTGGGCCTCATAAAATAAGTTGGGTTGTGTTCTTTCCTCTTCTATTTTCTGGAAAAGATTGCATAAGATTGATATAATTTCTTCTTTAAATATTTAGCAGCCTATATCAATAAGTATATCTGGGCCTGGCGTTTTCTTTGTTTGAAGGATTTTACCTACAAATTCAATTTCTTAATAGATATGAGGCTTTTCAGGTTACCTATTTCTTTTAGCGTGGTTTGATGAGCAGTGCGATGTCCGCACCCAGGATTTGAACCAATGAAACACTGGGCCGCTTGCAGTGGAGTGCACGGACTTAACCACTCGGCCATGGGGCCAGCCCCTTGCCTCATGTATTTTGACTCTGCTATTAGGTACAAATACATAGTTAAGATTTTTTTGTGTTTTCGTGGTAAAATGTCCCTTATCATTATGTGATATCTTAGTCTATACTCTATTAAACTTCCCTTGTTCTGAAGTCTAGTTTGTCTGATATTAATATAGCCACTCTAGAGTTTCAAACATTCAATTATTCAAATAGAGTTTGCATGGTATATCTCTGTCTTCTCTTGTTTTAACTTAACGTCATTCTATTTAAAGATGGTTTCCTGCAGACAGTGTATGGTTGCGTCTTGTTTTTCTCCTCATTCTGGCAATCTCTACCTTCGTAATCTTCTTTTAGGCTTTGGTATCTTTGTGTACACTATTCTCTTTTCTAGAAGACGTTTTCCTCTCTCCTCTTACTGATGAACTCTTTCTGAATGCCCAGATTCTTTGCCTTCTCCAGCCCCTGGGGAATTAGGATAACTCTACTCTAGGCTCTATCTGCACTCCTTGTGAATCTGTACTACAGCATCTATCTCATTTTATAGCAACCATTCTTTTCCCTCTCTAGTGGAAACTGCTTAGAGTTTCTTACTGAGAATCAAGAGCTCTCATTTCCAAAAAAGTTTTTCTTGTTCTTCTGCCTGTAGCATTTCTCCTTTTCTCTCTACTCTAGTTAACTCCTAAATATACTTCTTGTTGCAAAGTAAGTTTTATTTCCTTAATGAAACTGTCTCTAGACACCCTCCCAACCCAAATTAGGTTAGGTGCCCTTGCATGTCCTTTTGCTATTATCTCTTCTGTAGGGGCAGGTACTAGGTAGGTTTTGTCCTACCCTGTGGGTTTCTGTCCTAGAGTAGCATTTGCACATATGTACAACTGTGTCCATTCTAGTATATTTTTAATCACAAAAAAATTGGAAACAGTATAGATTTCTAACAAATAAATGAAGAAGGAACTATAGAATTAGATGGATGGATCAAGTGGCTATTAAAACTATTAGGTGGGGGCCAGCCCCATGGCCTAATGGCTAAGTTTGGCACGCCCTGCTTCAGTAGCCCAGGTTTGGTTCCCAGGCTTGGACCTACACCACTCATTGGTGGCCATGCTGTGGCAGGGCCCACCTTCAAAATAGAGGAAGGTTGGCACAGATGTTAGCTCAGGGCAAATCTTCCACAGGAAAAAAAAATTAGGTGAAAAGCTGATAAGAAATGCATTAGGTTGATAATACTCTTCAATCGTAACATAGAAACTGACAGGCAACCTGAATTGTGTGCTGCCTGCCCTGGTACAACAGGAAGCCAACAGTACAACGCATGAAACCCTCATGCCCAAATTTAACACTGTATGTATGTGTTCCAGCATCTAGAACTTGTTTGCCTGTCAGCTTACAGGAAATCAGAGGACAGAGGGACATATTCCATGACACCAAGGGGGATGACCTCAGCCAAAACCATAAAGTAGAAACAAAACCACAAAACAACACAAGCACAAAAGCCTGGGGTTCTTCGCAAACAAATGACATGGATTAAAAGGCAGGAGGGGGCACTACAGATTAAACGGGAGCTAGGAGATGTCTCGGCTAAGTCACTGTGTGTCTGTTCTTTACATCCTGATTCATACAAACAGTACAAAAATGGTTACAAGACAATCAGAACAATTTGAACACTGTGGCATCATGATCTCAAAAAGTGTTAATTTGTATTAGATGTGATAATGACACTATGGTTATATTTAAAGAGTTCTTAATTTTACAGACATATGCTGAAGCATTTAAAGATGAAGCTATGTGATGTCTTGGGTTTGCTTTAAATAAATTCATAAGGAGGAGAAGGTGGGTTGTAGTATGGATGGAACAAGACCAGGTGTTGGCAGCTGCTTAATGGGTCCACGGAGTTTATCATGCTTCTCTCTCTTTTTTTTGTATATGTTGAAAAATTTCATAGCAACGAGTTTAAAAAGAAAAAACTGGAGCTAACACAATAGGATAAAGCTGCATTATGCTGTGGATCTTTATGTATTACTAAAAAAGACCAAGGGAGATCTATATATTCTAATGTAGCTAAATCTCTAAGACATAGCCTTATGAAAAAAACAAATGGAAGAATAATACACATGAAGCCTCTGAGGTTAGCAACATGTGCGTACAGAGTTCATCTGGGTTTACAGACATGAAGAAAAACATCTGTAAGAGTACATACTAAACTGTTTCCACTGATTACCCCTGGGGGTGAGGATTTAGAGAGAAGGTAAATGGGACAAAGAGTGATGATCATTTGGCTTTATCAACACTATTTTATATTTAAATAAGGAGAATGAGTGAATTAGTTGTGAAATTGCAATTGACCATAAGAACAATAAAAAAGGAAAGATGTTAGGATGAGAGAAGATCTGTACTAAGCAAGAGATCCCTCTTGCCAGGAACATGGGTGGTGAAGGTAGTAAAGGGGATAGTGGTTGTGGAGCCAGTCAGTTAGGATGCATTTTTCTGCGATTAACAGAAATATGGCTTAAAGTGGCTTTAACTATACGAGAATCTGTGACGTCCCCTACAAAGAAGTCCAGAAGTGGGTAGGTGGTTCCAGGGATGGTTCACTCACAATGATGCCAGGGCTCCTAGCTGATTCTCCAGGATTTCTTTGGAATACTCTTCATGGGTGCAAGATAGCTGCCATTGCACCACCATTGCCTCTCATAGTGCCATTGTCTGAGATGAGAAAGGATGAAGGGAAGTTCTCTGCATATCTCTCCATTTTGCCTCTGATCTTTCTGGCTAGACTGTGTCACATTCCCATGTCCTGACTGAAAGCTGAGAAAGAGATTGTCTGCCAAGCAGTAAGAAAGTGGAGCACGGCTGCTGTTTAGGTAATTGACAGTGTGCCTGACAAGTGTATATGTGTGCGTGTGTGTGTGTGTGCAGATTCCAGTATTGTAGGACAGACCCTGAATTAGTCTGGTGTGTTATTGTTAATTTGCTCCCAGCTTGCTTGTAACTTGCGTGTCTTTGGAAAGAAGCTTTGATTTCAAGCAGTGGTGTTTCTAGAAGAACAGCTACTAAATAACATGAGATTGGCATGTAGTTTTTCATCCAGTCCCCTCTGAGCCAGCCCAGAGGTCAGGAACTTTGTGTGCCTCAATTTGACCACAAATGCTGCATTCACTTTTTGGTTCAGTCACTTGTGGGCATCTCCTCAGCTGTCCTCATTCCTATTGGTTCATTTGAGAAAGTTTTAGTAGTACAGTGAATGAGAAAGGGAAAGAGAAAAAAAGCACGCCTAATCCCGCCCCTTTCAGAGACAACTCTCAACATTTTTGCATAGTTTGTTCCACAGTATTTGTATTATTTATAATATAATTTCATGATTTAAAAAATATTGCAAGTTCACTGTTGATGCTTTAGAAACTATTTTTAAAAATTTGCTTGAAATCTCATCGCTGAGAGAAAGCCATGGTTGACAGGCTGGTGTAATTATTCGGGTGGTTCTCAGTGTGAGTGTGTGTTGGACTAGAAGGCAAATGCTGAGCAACTTCTCATCATTCATTGGCTGCCAGAAAACTTACGGCGGAGTTTGTTGCCTACCCCTTACTTTTTTTCATATGAACTTTTTTCTCCTCATGCTATTTGTTTTTCTTTTTTCTTTTGGCTCACTTTTAATTCTTATAGTTTTGTTTGATTTATGGACTTGCATAATCCAGAAATGCTTCCTAGAACTAAGCAAGGTACGAGCAAATGTTACAGACACCTACACGCAGAAAGACTGGGACCTTCCTAGTTGTAAAATGTTGTATCTAATTTTTACAAATTAGTAATATTATGAATCCTCCTATTATCACATTTTCTTTAAAATTCAATAAATCAGCTGAATGTCATAACATTTTTTGATTACTCTTTTGATATTTAACTGTTGTTGTCTCCAGATGTTTCACAATTTTAAGTAATGCTGTAAGAACCTACACATACTTGCATCTTTTTCTGTATCTCTGATTATTCCTTAGAATATGTTTTGAAAGGTGAATCTAGTGTGTCAAAGGACCTGAACACTCAAAATCTCTTGAAACCTATTGCTAAGTGAATTTCTAGAAAGAACATCTTGACATGCAATGGTGCATTTTATTGAAACAATCCCTTATCGACATTGAGAATATCATAAAAGATCTCTGCTATTTTGGGTGCTATAAACAGCAGCCATTGTTCATCTCCTTTGCATTTCTTCGAGTTCTAGGGACCCTAGATAGCCCTCTCAGCTTCTTGGAGTTTGGGATTCAGCAGTCATATTTTGGGCTGATTCCTCCATCACTGGTAAACGAATGTAATCTGAGGAAACAGAGAGGTTGGGTGACCATTTCTATGGCTGCCAAGTGGAGGGTTAAGCATCAGCATGCCCACTTTCTGACGAGTCCTTATATTGTGTCTACCTGATGGGCTAGGAGTGGGGATGAAGACACCTGCTAATGGTCGTCTAAGAAAATCTGGGAGTGGTGAGTGAGAAATTGGGAAAAGAAAAAGTGCTCAAATGTCCCGGTCCTGTGCAGAATGGTGCCACTCGAACTGTGCTGAGAGCCTGAAGTTGGGATTCTGAGCAGGAGCCGAAGAACATTTTGTCTTTATGAAGAAGATGGATGGACTGCTTCCTCAACCACTGCTCTATCTTCCAGATATGATTTCTCTTCTAGAAAACTGGATTTTGGGAGACTCAATCAGCTTCTGCAAATTACATAGCGTCTATCTGATGGGGCACACTAGGGTCATATTTTTTGAGCTACAGTCCTTCCTGTGGCCTTTTCATGATACCATGAACTTCCTGGTTGACACATGGTGATGACACTTGTGCAAGTTCCTTCTTTGGTCTTGAGGATAAGCCTTTCATCATGGCCATGCTAGCACGGAAAGCCAGGTCAACATGATGAGAAAGCATAAGAAGTCCCGTAAAACCTGGGGTGAATCTCATCAAAACTGTAATCAAGCAGCCTTCTCGAGCATGCTACTGACTTCCACATAATCTTGTGTCATAATTCCTGTGTACATTCTAGGCTGGAACAAGACTGTGAGGCCATTGAAAGAAATTATTGTGTCAGAATTTTCAAATCCTATCAAGTTCATTCTGTTCTGTTCCTGAAGAGTTGGGAAATCTCTAAGAGAAAAAAGGAACATGGGAGAGATCCAAAATAATTACAGAGTCTGCTAAAGAACCCAAACAGGTATTTGGATCTGACTTTAGAAAATCCCTTGCTAGTTAACAGACTTTTTTTGTTTTGTTTTGTTACAAATATTAGGGAGAAGTTAATGTGTGCTGTGTTAGGGTCTGGGATAGAGATAAACACACATGGTCCCAACCCCGAAAGCACTCACATTAGTTGCAACATGAAAAGTAAGCCCACAGTGAGAACTCAGTGTGGAAAGTAACGTGACAGGCGGTAGACAGCAAAAATCAGCAGAGATTGTCCCCCCACACAGAGCAGTTAGTTCTGCCTTGAAGAATGAATAAGAAGTTTCCAGAGTCAAGAGGAGGGCTGGCATTCCAGGAGACAGGGAATACAAGTGCAAGCCATGGAATTATGGGAGCCTGTTGCCACTGCAGAGGGGCGAGGAGATTGATTGTGCATAAAGTACAAGGCGCCAGTCAAGGTGTGAGAAAAAGTGAGACTGGACAGGCGGGCTGGAACAAGAACACTCCACCAGCTGCGATCCTCTAATTTCTTTTTATAAAAATCAAATAGTCCCAGCTTAAGCACAACAGGCTAATTTACGCCAAGAGAGGATGTCCAAAAAGCTCAAGGACAGAACTTCAAGCTAGCGCTTAGTCTGATCAGAGAGCGAATCACACGGAACGAACATGGTCACGTAGTGGAAGAGGGCATTTCTCTGAGGCAGAAGGACAGCTGACTTTGGGTGGGGCGGACACCTGAATACTCATCCATTACAGTTAGAAAAGTTCTTTTTTTTTCTTCTAGAAGTGGATGTGAGGACGCTAGGTAAGTAGCAGAGCCCTACTTTCCCCCCAACTTTTCTCTCTCTCTTTTTTTTTTCCGGGAAAGATTCACCCTAAGCTAACATCTGTTGCCAATCTTCTTCTCTCTCTTTTTTTCCTCCCAAAACCCCAGTGCATAGGTGTATATTCTAATTGTAAGTCCCTCTAGTTTGTCTATGCGAGCCGTCACTGCAGCATGGCAACTGACAGGCAGGTGATGTGGTTCCATGCCCGGAACCGGCCCAGGCTGCCCAAGCAGAGTGCCCTGAACTTTAACTGCTAGGCCATCAGGGCTGGCCCATAAAAGTTCTTTCAGACAAAGATGAAGTGGGTGAACTCTGTTGTGAAGCTTAAGGGAAATTACTGAAAGGTTCCAGTCCTCTTAAAGGGCGGGAAGATTACATGATTCTATCAACACCTCATTGCGTTTTAACATTTTAATTGTAAAATAAAACACAAATACATAAACCACTAAAATATAACCCCAAATATATGGATTCATAAGCTATTGTACAGCAAATGCCCTTATAGTCACCACCCAGCCCTATAAATAGCCCTGTTCCAGCGCCCCAGACACCATCTGCATGTCCATCCCAATTACAACTCACCCCACAAAAAAGTAACCACCGTCCGCCATTTTGTTATAGTTTTATTCCCCAAATGTGCATCCCCAGACACTGTTAGTTAGTCTGGTACGTTTTTAAAAATTTTATATGTGTTTAAAGTGTCTTCTAATGTGCAGCTTCCCCTCCACTCCTTTCTTATTCCTGTAGTTCACTGGTAGACGACTCAGAGTTGTTGGAGTGGCAGAGTTTCACGTGGTCTCTGTTTCACTGATTGCAAACTCATGGTGCGGCTCGACAGTCCTCTGTAGCTCCTGCTTTAGGAATGGATCCAGGGGCTTTGTGATCAGGTTCAGGTTTGGCAAGACAAGATGGTGTTCTATTCTTTAGTCACAAAGCTCATAAGTTTGGCTTATCTCATTTGTGATGTTATCAGACATTGTTGGGAGTTACAAATTGGGCATAGTCTAATTCTACCACTTGTTTTTTCCTTTCTTAGTTGGAATACTTTTATAGAGGTATTTCCTTTTATCTACAATTTGCTTACCTAGAGGTTATCTAGTTCATAAAGGGAATGTAGGAAAAATGCTTAATTTTTCCCTGTATTTACCAATTTTCAAGATAATGAAAGGCCTTTCAATCTTTGAAGGTAATCAATTACTTTTAAAAAATATTAGAATAAACTCTTGGATTTAACATATATGACAGGCTTCTATCTAATGGCAGCTATTCAATTCACTGACTTCAACAATCTCCATAGGCATCCAGCCCCACGGCCTAGTGGTTAAGTTTGGCACATTCTACTTCGGTGGCCCTGGTTCAGTTCCTGGGCACGGACCTATTCTACTCATTGGTGGCCATGCTGTGGTGGCAACCCACATACAAAATAGAGGGAGATTGGCACAGATGTTAGCTTAGGGTGAATCTTCCTCAAGTGAAAAGGGGAGGATTGGCAACAGGTGTTAGGTCAGGGCCAATCTTCCTCACCAAAAAGGAAAAGGAGACAGGAGTCCAAATCATGTTGCATGAGGCCAGCCTGGAGGGGATTGGTCTTCTCACCACATGTGGTAACACACCTGCTAGTTTTGCAAGTTTATGAAAGGATTTGTGGAAAGTGACTCAGCTCACACTATGGGAGGAATGCTAGATTTGGCTTATTATATATGAAGATTTAATGTGTGTTGCAAAATCACAAATGTTGTTCACTGGATTGTGAAACCAAATTCCAGGTTCTCCTCACTAAGAAATGAGTCAGAACTATTGAATTGTGTTGATTGCAGTCCATCTCCCGTGTCCACAGCATGGATAAAGTGGGAACAGATATAAAGGAGGGGACAGAATATTCCAGGGTGTTTGATCCCCATGCAGTTTGGAACTGGACAAAGTGGAGGTGAGGGAGGTGGCTCCAGGCCAAAGTGGTATCCTGGGCATGGGTGGAGCTTGGCGGCTGGTGTGATTCCCAGGGAGAGGGAAGAGGAGGGTCATGAATGCTGGGCTTTGCAGGGGACACTGAGGGGTCCCAGAGAAATGTAGGGGGAAAAAGCCAATGTTTATGTAAATTGGGAGGTGTGGCTGCAGCACAGGGTATGCAGGCCATAACCTACCTGATACCTACACCTGCCACCTGATACCTACAGCCTTTCCTTAGGGAGGCCTTAGCCAAGTAGAGTTGTGCAAAGTTGAAAACACATGTGCACATATAGACACACACAATGCATGCATGCACATATACGCATGCGCACATGCATGCACACACATTTGCACAGGCACATGTGGGCACACACATACATATTTGCACGTACAGGGCACACACATGACACTCACTTGCACATATGCACATACATACCCACTCCCACACACATGCACGTGACAGCATGTGGGGCCCACGTTGAACTGGTCTGAAGCTGTTCCTTTCTTCTCCCTGAGCTGATATGAGGAAGTGATAAAACTTTAATCTCTAGGGAGGCAAGGCTCATTCAGGGCACTTTTTCAAGGGCCGGGGTCCCATCCTGCGGCCAGTGGAAGCCCAAAGATTTTGTCCCATGGGTGGCATGGAAGGGTGGCAGGCGCTGGCAGTTCCAGCTGTCAGATCTAGTCTCCATCAGGGAAGCTGGCCTTTCCCTGGATGCTCCTCTGCCCATGGAAGGCCAATGGCTTTGACAACATCTCTTCACTCCTGAGTGAGATAAGCTGCCTGACACTTTCAGGGGGATGTTTTCTCCCTGAGGGTGCTGTTGCCCACTTCATTGTCTAACTTCGTGGCACTCACCACAGACTGGGTCCCTGTTCCACACCTGCCACGTTTTCTGCATCTCTGACATCTGTATGCCTCATGGGCCCGTGTGAGGAGGAGGAATTTGCAAGAGTCATGTTCTGGGGACTTGGGAGGCACAGGCTGTGCCAAGAGATTCCTGAGTTTGTCCTGTACGCCAAACTCTGCACACACCTCACCTTGTTCAACACTGACAACAGTCCTAAGTGGTGGTGGCAAGTGTAGGACCCCAGAGAACCAGCCAGGTTTGCCGGAGAGATAAGCTCACCGCAGAGGGCTGTCCTCAACAAGCCAGTGATGGAGAGGGGAGGAAGGATGCTGCCGATCAGGCTCCTGCTGGTGGCTTTCAGGGCGTTCTCTCTGTCTCCTAAGGTACCTGGAGCCATCGGCACTGCTCTCCTGTACAAGGGGAGAATCAGGGCTCTTGGAGAGGGACTTGATGGCCTAGAGAGGAGGGCGGGAAGAGGCCTCCACTCCACAAACCTGCTGAGAAGTGGCATTGATGGGGCTACACAGAAGGCAAAGTTGGCCGGCGGGCTGCCAGGACCCGCTCCCCTTCCCAAGTGCTGACCCCAGATGGGGGAGGAGATTCAAGACAGAGGGCCCGGGGTGGAGGAGAGTCTTGTCTTCAGCATCCCTGAGACCCAGAAGCAGGTGACAAAGAAGGAGCGGGAGAAGAGGGGAAGGAGGGCTGGGCTGGAGGCGGGCGGTCCTGGTGCTCAGGGAGCGGGACAGGGTGGTCTCTGGGTCACTCCTCAATCACCCACTGGGACATGTTAAATGCACAACAAATACTTCTAAAGCTTCTTCTTTGGAAAAGTTACTTTTCTGATTTTAAAGGTAATACATGCAAATTTTAAAACCTCAGAAAATATAAAAAAGTAAAGATCTCCTATAAACCCACTTACCAGAGATTATCCACTGTTAATATTTGATGTCAATACATTAAGTATGTATATATATACTTTTTAGGAATGATTTATTTTTCTCTCTGATTGGATTTCCATCAAGATTTCCTTCCTCTTCAAGGCTGCATACTACTCCACACCCCTGATGTCTTGTAAGCAAACACTGGGTCATTCTCCATGCACCCTGTTTTCTTTTAACTCATTTACTTTTAACTTTCAAGTTGACTTGGCAGACTTCCCAACCTATACCTCACAGCACGGGAAGGCTGATGAAAAGGTAAGAAGAAAAGTGACAGGAAAAGGAATAATATCAAATACCCAATGCCCCCTGCCAGCTCTCCATCCTGTCTTGGGCAAACTGGCCCAAGGGAACCACCCACTGCCACTCTCGGCTGACCAGTTCCAGCTGCTCACAGCTGCCCAAGGCTGCCCGCCTCCTCCCCACCAGCAGACCAGTGGGGGATGAGTCATCCCAGCAGTCAGGACTGGAAACACCCTCCTCATCAGTATCCCCGGAGATGGAGCCTCTGCCGGCGCCTGGCGTCCCTGCCAGGAGCTGGGAGCGGGCGTGTTGTGGTTGGGTTATTTATGGTGGTGATTGTTGAGCAACTGCAGTGTGCTCTCGAGGAGAACATCCCCTGATGGGTCACGGCCAGGGGCTCAGTGGCCGAAGCTGGCTTCCAGCCATTGTTTGTTCTGGGCTCAGAGCCGCAGTGGCTTTTCAGGACCAAGGGCATTGCCTCATCTCCTTCTAGCTCCTTCTCCTCATCTCAGGATAGGCAGCAGTGTCTGGTTAGGGAACATCATGCTAAGGAAAGAGGAACCCAGGTGGACTGGGCTGGCCTGGGGCAGGGCAGTTCTGAGTAGAGCATGGCACCTGTCCCTAGCGTTGGTCTCCCAGCTGGGGTCCTGAACACTGCTACCAGGACCCTGGGGGTGAGAAGGCCATGAGGAGAAAATGCAGAGTGCTGTGTTCCTGAAACCTCTGCATGGGGTCGGGATCATGCATCAAGGTGCCACCTAGGGTGGGGAAGTGGCACTGTCTCCCCCTCTGTAGGGACCGGGCTGGCCTGGTGTTGTACAGCATCATCTTGGCACACGCTTCAGCTGAGCCCTGTGTCCTTTGGAGATGCCCCTGGGAGGTCAGTGTGCCTAACAGGACAGCAGTGAGGGCAGGAAGCAGCTCAGCTGCAGCCTGGATGGGGTGGGAGGACTCTGATTTGAATTTGTAAAGGAGAATGGTGGATGCCCCCACCAGGGATATTGTGTGTGTATGGAGTGGGGGAAGTTCTCCAGTACCCCCGGGAGCACAGTCAGGGACATGCACGTTATGCTGCCTGTGCAGCTGGAGGTCTGGGAAACTTGGGCTGTTCTCCCAGTAAACCAGCAAAGTAGGTCTTTTTTTTATTTTTTTAAGATTTTATTTTTTCCTTTTTCTCCCCAAAGCCCCCAGGTACATAGTTGTGTATTCTTCGTTGTGGGTCCTTCTAGTTGCGGCATGTGGGATGCTGCCTCAGCGTGGCTTGATGAGCAGTGCCATGTCCACACCCAGGATTTGAACTAACGAAACACTGGGCCGCCTGCAGCGGAGCGCACGAACTCAACCACTCGGCCACAGGGCCAGCCCCGCAAAGTAGGTCTTCTGACGCCCACTTGTCGATGGGGAAGTGGAGTCTAGGGGAGGGAAGTGACTTGCCCAGATTTGCTGGGCCAATAAGAGGCAGAGCTAGGAGTGGCCCTCATGGCTATTTGCTCTGAGCCCACACTGTCCTCACTGGACTCTATCTGTATATTTTAGGTTCATCGTTTGGTTCCTGAAAGGAGTGGCTCATTTTCAGTTGACTGGACATCATGATTTGATTCCTTGGCTAGAGACCAGAGATGACAGCCGATAGGCAGCGCCTTGACATACTACACGCAAAGCAACTTCCTGAGCTCTAAGTTTCATTTCATTTAACATTTTGGAAAGCATTTGCTAGTATTACTTACCTTGGGCAGGTCACTCCTAGGGGTATAATGAGGAAAACCCAGGTTGAGGAGCCAGGTGGGTGTGAGGAGAGAATTTATTTAGTTTTCAACCAAGATCTGCGATTTTGAGCAAGTTGTTTAAAAACCATCAATCTCAGTTTCCCTACCTATAAAAGGATACAACTCTACCTCCCATGTATTAACTAAATGAGATAAAGTGTGGAAAAGCAACTCACTCTAAATAGGTGTTCAACTCCTTTTGGATCCCTCCCCCTTTCCTCTGCTTTCTTCTCCTTGAAATGTTTTCCAGACATGTGGAATTTCCCCTCCCCGTTTCCACTGTACAGTCTACTCTCTCTTGCTTTGGGATGGCCCCGGGAAGGCTGGCTTCTGACCTGAGGAGGAGACCCAGCAGAGAGCAAGTACATCATGAGAACAGCTCAGCTCTTAATGTGAGAATGATTGGGTCTGAGTCTGAGTCCTGCCATGACCAAAGGTGTGGGTGGCGCTGAGGAAGTAACTTGACATCTCTGACTACGTAAGTGGAGTCTGTGGCCCTGGAAAATCTGAATACAGCAGGAAACCACCCAGCAGGTACAAGGACCATGGCCCCCTCCAGCCTATTCTCTCCAGAGGCTGAGGCCAGGCATCTGCTGAGCTGCAAGACAGAGGCCCAATCTTAAGTCTTAAATGGGAAGAGGACCAGCCAAGAAGCCCAATCTATAAATGAGAGTTGGAGAATAGGCTGGGGATGCAATGGCTCAGGATCGAAGGTGTGTTTGTACCTCGTGATTGTGACTTGTCCAGACTCCCATGAGTGGAATATGGCTTCACAACAAGTTCTATAATTTGGAGGATGTTCTTGTTTCAATCAGGAATGACTAAAGCATCAGGATTAAACTCTGCTCATAAAAGATAACAACACAAAAGGCATCCAGATTAGAAATAAAGAAGAAAAACTATATTTTCAGATGACATGATCTTATATGTAGAGTATCTGGAGACACACATAAAAACAATTAGAGCTAATAAACAAGTTCAGGAAGGTAGCAAGATACAAGATAAATATACAAAAATAAATTGTATTTTTATATTATCAATAAATACTCCAAAATTTGATTTAAGAAAACAATTCCATTTATAATAACTAAACAGGAATAAAATACTTCTGAATAAATCTAACAAAAAAGTGCAAGACTTGAACACCAAACACTGCAAAATATCATTAAAAGAAATTAAAGGAGATCTAAATAAATGGAAAGACATCCTGTTTTTGTGGATTGGGAGGCTTAGTATTGTAAGATGGCAAAACTTCCCAAATTGATCTACTCATTCAACACAACCCACATGAAAATCACAGCTGATTTTGTTTTAAAGCAGAAATTGACAGGCTGATCCAAAAATTCAGAAGGAAATGCAGGCAACCCAGAATAGCCAAAACAACCTTGAAAAGGATGAATTAAGTTAGGGGGTTCACACTTCTCAATTTCAAAACTTACTACAAAGGTACAGTGATCAAGACTGCTTGGTACTGGCATACGGACAGATATATAGATCAATGAAATAGACATGAGATTCCAGAAATAAACTCATACAATTGATTTTCAACAACAGTGCCGATACAATTCAATGGAGAAAAGACAGCCTTTCAGCAAATGGTGCTGGGACAACTGGACATCACATGCAAAAGAATTAAGTTGGGTTTCTACCTCATGCAAAAGTTAACTCAAAAAGGATCAAAGACCTGAATACAAGAGATAAAACTATAAAACTCTTAGAAGAAAACATAAGCATAAATCTTGGTAACCTTGGGTTAGGAAATGAATTTTTAGATATGACACCAAGAACACGAGCAACAATAACAACAAAAGTAAATAAATTGGACTTCATCAAAATTAAAAATTTTTGTGCTTCAAATGACACTATCAAGAAGGTGAAAAGGTAGCTCATATAATGGGAGAAAATATTTCCACATCATATATCTGATAGGGGTCTAGTGTCCAGAATAGATAAAGAACTCTTCAATGGTAAAAAGACAAATAGCCCAATTAAAAAATGGGCAAAGGATTTGAATAGACACTTCTCTAAAGAAGAAATGCAAATGGCCAATAAACACATGAAAACTTGCTCAACACCATTAGTCATTAAGAAAGTGCAAATCTAAACCATGATGAGATACCACCTCACACCCTCTAGGATGGCTAGAATAAAAAAGATACGCAATAAGTGGTGTTAATGAGAATGTGAAGAAATTGGAGGCCTCATTCACTGCTGGTGAGAATGTAAAATGGTGCAGCCACTTTGGAAAACAGTCTGGCAGGTCCTCAAAAAGTCAAAATACAGTTACTGTATGACCCAGCAATTCCACTCCTAGGTATATATGCAAGAAAATTGAGGTGGGCCAGCCCAGTGGTTAAGTTTGCACGTTCTGCTTTGGTGGCCCAGGGTTCACCGGTTCAGATCCCGGGTCTGGACCTATGCACCCCTTGTCAAGCCATGCTGTGGCAGGCATCCCAAATGTAAAGTAGAGGAAGATTGGTATGGATGTTAGCTCAGGGCCCGTCTTCCTCAGCAAAAAGAGGAGGATTGGTGGCAGATGTTAGCTCAGGGCTAATCTTCCTCAAAAAAAAAAAAGAAAAGAAAAGAAAAAGAAAATTGAAAACATGTGTCCATGCAAAATCTTGTGCATGAATGGTCATAGCAGCATCATTTATAATAGCCCAAAGTAGAAGCAACCTGAATGTCTATCAATTAATAAGTGGATTAAAAATGATATACCCATAAAATGGAATATTATTCAGCCATAAAAAAGGAATGAAATACTTATACATTCTCCAACATATGTGAACCTTGAAAGCATTGTGTTAAATGAAAGAAGCCGGACACAAAAAGCCAAATCTTGTATGATTCCATTTACATGAAACGTTCAGAGTCCATTAAGAGAGAACTTAGGTTAGTGGGTCCAGGTTCAGGGGTGGGGATGAGGAGTGACTGTAATGGGCATGGTGTTTCTTTTTGGGATGATAAAACTGTTCTGGAATTAGATGGTGGAGCTGGTTGTACAACTTTGTAAATATATGAAAATTGCTACATTGTATACTTTCAAAGGGTGAATTTTATGGTACATGAATTATATGTTGGTTAAATACAAAAGAATTTCAAGGCAAGGAAGATGGAAATATTTGAGAAAAGACTTAGAAGTTAAACTTGAGCCAAATTCTTTTCTGATTTGGGTAGAAACTAATCTGTTTAGTGTAGAACAAAAAGAAATATATTGGACATAACCTTAAGAAAATAAAACACCTTTATTCAGCACAAAGTACTGCCCATTAACACAGATGTAAGGAAGATCGTGGCCCTCTCTTCTGTGACAACTTTTAGCAACAAAGATGATGATTCTTTGACATTTAGGACCCAAACATGTAAAGCCAGAAATATTTCTTTAAGTCATTGACTCTGTATTGGAAAGAAAGCTCTTGTTTGTTTTTTTTCTCCTGTCTTACTAATGCAATTTATGCTAACTGTATAAAGGTTAAGAAACACAAAATATGAAATAAAGTAGAACATAAGTCACTCATAATTTCACTACCTAAAGACAATCATTGTTAAGCTGATAGCAAGTTTTCTTCCAATATTTTTCTATTTTTTCTTTACAAGTTGAGATCATATTGAATATGCAATAATGCTTTGCTTACGTGGCTTACTAGTATACCATAAATGTTTTCTAGGCATTTGAAAACTCATTGTAGCCATTATTTAAGTGGCTATATGCTATACTATCTGGTAGATGGATATTGTTCTGATTTTGTATTACTACGTAACAACCCAACGTGTAGTGACTTAAAAGAAAAAAAAACTCTCATAGTTTTGTGGGATGACTGCATTCAGGTGGGTGAGTTCTTCCTTGAGATCTCATGTGGTTGCTCAGCTGACGGCTGGGGCTGGCATCATCCGAGGGTTCAGCTGGGCTTGGTGTTGAAGGAGATTCACCCTGATGTCTGGCACCTCAGTGGGGCTGGCTTGAACAGCTGAGGGATGGCCAGGCATCATACTCTCTCCATCCAGCCTTTCATGTGGCTGCTTGGGCTTCCTCACATCATGGCAGTCTCAGGATAGTCAGACTTTGGATATGACAGCTGGATTCTCCAAGAATCCACATTCCAGGAGACTGAGGCGGGAGCTCCAGTGCTCTTTATGATTTAGCTTGGGGATTCACACACATCACTTCAATCTTGTTTGTTTGGGAGATGAGTACACAGGGATGTAAAAACAGCGAGGCATGACATTGGTGACTGTCTTTGGAAACTAAATGTCATGTCCCTTTAGGTTGTTGCCATTATTTTACTGTTACTAATAAGCTGGAACAAAGTCTTTGTATGTCTTAGTTTATACTTCTGCTTAGAAACATATTTACTTATAGGGCAGTGCTCTAGCTTTGAATTAACTCATCAGAAATGTACTATTCATGATCTCTCAGGTAGTGTGTAGGCACTAAGGATGTGAAGACAAAGATGAAGCAGATGGGATGCAGGTCCTCAAAAGATTCAGGCTAGACAATCACACATGCCTATATTTTTACTAAAATATAAAAAGTATGCTCCAAGAAGCTAGGGGTCACACCTCTCGGATTTACGCCTGAAACTCTTTCCTAAAGAACTTCACCTAGTATGCCCTCATTAAATCTTTGCTCAATAACCAAATATGATTGCTGTAGCTTGTGTGAAGCTCTGGGGCCCCAGAGGGAAGGCTGAGGAATCCTCACAAGAAGATAACTTTCCTGAAGTCCTTGAAGTTGAGCAGAAGTTCAGTGGAGAAAGCTGAGGTGGAGTGTCACATGCAAGGGGAAGTAGCCGCAAGACAATTTTCTCCATGTTTCTATTACCCTTTATATTTTCTCCTCTGCTGTCAGTTCATATATAATCCTTGTGGGTTGTATTTTTTTGGGAGTATTAGGCTGTAATAAATTTTATTTGCGATTTCTCTACATGATTAGTGCCTTATTTTCTGATATATGAGTAACAATTTTTCAATAATTTTTTGTATTTTATTCATAGTACATAAAGATGCTCAAAATTCTTATAATGTCCAATCTATCATTTGGTTTCCTCTTTAATTTATTTTAGTGTTTTATGCTTAGCAAGCCCTTTGCCCACCAGAAAAATAATCACTTCTATAGCATGTTTTAGATTTAATTCTTGAATCTATTGGGAATTCATTTTGATAGATGGTATGAGATACAAATTTATTATTTTTTGGTTACAAATTATGAGTCATTTTCATAATACACATTGGCTCATGCCCCACTTTTTTTCTAGTGGATCTTTTATATATACTAAATTTTCACATATTTTCAGGTCCACTTTGCTCATTATCACAGTCTATTAAAATCTGCTAGAACAATGGAAGGGGCTGAATCTTCTCTCTGTTCATCTTTAACTCTGCAGAGCCAGCAGAAAGCCTGGAGAAGGAAGTATGTAATACATATTTGTTGAGTAAATGTGTTAATATGCATGTGTATGCTTGACTCTTGCTCTTGATGGCAAGACTACATAAGGAAAGCTCAAATAATGGCACTTGCCCTGTGATTTTAAGATGAAAAACACCAGGTATGAGACCCAAGTGATGTCTCCTCCTTCGCTCCAGTCCTGTAGACATGACTGGGCCCTGATGAAAGCAGATTCACTTTCCTATCCCTAGACAATCCATCTTTGCTAAGGTGGCTCATAGAAAGTGGAGGCTGGGGATGTCAGCTCAGCTTCTGGCTTGTGCTGGAGGGAGAGCTAGAATTAGAGAAGGAGTATTTTTCCAGAGGACAGCCAGCTCTGACACTCACCATAAAAATAATTTGCTAAATGGTAAAGGTGCCTGAGCCTAATTAGGGACAGTGTGCAGAAACCTCAGCACTGCCTCGTGAGCTGCAGAGCAACGCAGCTTCCAGAGATGGTGGCATCGTCATGGTGTCTGCCACAAATGTTATTCCTGGAATCAAGACTGAGGTTCCTAGAAATCAGCGGTTTGGGGCAGGTTTCTTGCTACAAATAACCATAATGCGTTGCAGCTGCCTGTGGTCAAGTTGACTCATGGATGTCAGGGTGGAGAGGCAGGGCTGTGCATGAGGGACACAGAGTAACAGCCTCGTTGTGGCTCCACACTGTCATGTGAGGACCTGAAGTGTCCTGTACCAAGAGTGGGTGCTCATACAATGTAAGCCTCTGGGGGCCGGGGCTGGCTTTGCAGACCGTGAGGGTTCAGTTGACAGCTATGTACTGTAACTGGGTCAGGCGTGGTGCTAGGCATGCTGGGACTTTGGCAACACTGGAGGAACAAGGAATAGAAGTGGGAAGAAGGAAGGAGGCTGACCTAGTTAGAGAGAAAGCCCCTGGAAGAAGCAAGCCCAGAGCCTGGAGTCATGCAGCCATCTCTCTCTCTCTCTTAAATTTTATGATTTTGCGGTAAAAACCCTTAACACGAGATCTACCCCATTAACAATTTTTAAGTGTACAATACAGTATTGTTGACTATTGGCATAATTCCTTGAGCTATTCATCTTGCTTGACTAAAACTTTATGCCCGATGATTAGTATTTCTCCATTTTCCCTTCCTGCAGCTCCTGGTAGCTACCACTCTGCTCTTTGATTCTCTGAATTTGACTATTTTAGATTCCTCATATAAGTGGAATTATGCAATATGTCTTTCTGTGACTGATTTATTTCACTTAATGTAACGTCCTCCAGGTTAATCCGTGTTTTCACATGTGGCAGAATTCCCTTCTTGTTTAAGGCTGAGTGGTATTCCACGGTATGCACAGGCCATGTCTTCTTTACCTGAAACCATCTCTCCTTTGAAATTGGTTGTGGGATGAGGAGATTAATGAGCAGCTGCAATGTGAAGATTCTGTGCTGGACACTTGTACGCTTTCACCTCTCCCCCCGAAATCATGAGACAGAGGCTATTATGAACACATCGTTGGGGAGAGCGAGGCTCAGAGAGGTTAAGCAACAAGGTGACACAGCGGGGAGGCAGGGAAGGTTCTCCCAGGTGCCTGACCCCAGAGCTGGAAGGCCACCTCATCTGGACCATGCCACCTCCACCAGATGGATGCTCAGGATTTCCTCGATCCTGACTGCTGCTCTACAGCCCTCCCCATCAACACATATGAGATGTCTGATCTCAGCAAGTAGTGAATCTTCTTTGCTGCAGATACCCTAGTGCTTGGAGGTGTCAAAATGATTGACAAAGGGGTTTGCATCGCGACGGAACCTTGAGAAGGGATCCCTAAATGGTAAGCATTCTTGTTGTTGCTCTTGCTATTTCGGAAAACAACAAACAAATCTGAGTGGCCTTGTGCAGTGATGCCCTGGGCCTGGAACACGAGAATATGCTTCCATTGCTGCTCTGTCCTCCCCTCTCTCACTGGCATCCAGCCCACCAGAGCACCCCATGGCCACGCTTGCTGTGGGTTAGGATAAGCATTGAAGACCAGTGAAATCACGGTGGTTCTGGAGAACCACAGGGGGTGAGGCGACAGGAATGGAAGACATTTCCCACCACCCAGAAATAAGAAACTTTTGAAAAGAAGCTCTAATACTGAATTTCTGAAATGTCAACATTATTCTTGTTCTCTTCAGGAAAAGGCTGGAGGGAATGAATTTCCAGATACATACCATATGCAAAAATGTCTTAGCATAACACACCAGATGTGACACTTTTGGCTACCACATATGCACCTGGGGTTGGACTTCAAGACTGCTTTGAGTTTCAGTTAACATGTGTTCAGATGTTTTCCCATGCAAAATTGTTTTGTTCATTTGGGAAAAGGGACCTCGTCATTTTTGTTTTATTTTCATTCGTGGTCACTCAGTGAGAAACTCAAATTGAGATTTACTGGAAAAAGTATTTTTTGCCTAATGATCACTTCCTCACGGGGTGACTGAATGCTTTATGCTTTTTTGCCAGGGTTCCTGGTTAGGGATAATTTTTTACTTTAGGTTCTTAGCTTGGAACCTAAAGACAACGTGGAAGCAGAAACAAGCACTGCTAAGATTATCATGAGAAGGAATGATGAGGCCAGTGCTGCAGGAAAGGCTGACAGCTTATTAGCCAAAGGAAAGGAGGCAAAGAACCAAGAGACAATGGTACAGGGGGCACTGGGCAGAGTGTCAGGACAGACTCTCTCTCGGGGCCTCCCAGGACTGAGCGTGGCACCTGCTCAGGGTAGGTCCTTGACATGCTCACAGAATTGCAGTCAGACTGAAGTGACAGAGAGCGAATTCCGTGACTTTGTGTTTGGCAATTGCTATGGGCTGGATTGTGTCCTCCTTACAAATTCATATGTTGCAGTCATAACCCCTAGGACCTCAGAATCTGACTGTATTTGGAGATAGGGTCTTTAAAGAGGTAATTAAAGTAAAATGAGGTCACTAGGGTGGGCCTTAATCCAATGTGACTGGTGTCCTCATAAGAAGAAGAGGTCAGGACACAGACACACAGAGAGGGAAGACCATATGAGGACACAGGGAGAAGACAGCAGTCTACACACCACAGAGAGGGGCCTCAGGAGAAACCAACCCTGCAGACACCTTGATCTTGGACTTCCAGCCTCTAGAGCTGTGAGAGAATGCATTTCTGCTGTGTAAGCTGTCCAGTCTGTGGTATTTGTTATGGCAGCCCTAGCAAACTAACATAGTAATATAAGGTCATTAATAATCTTTGAGAGAGGTCAACTTTGACAGAGGCTGGGTTGTGACAGCCAGATTATAGAGAATTAACGATATTCCTCACCTCACAGTTTCTTACGAAGGTTAAAAGTTGAGGAAGAAAGGTCTCTTCCTGGGTATTTTGTCTTACCTCCTCTTCCTTTATCAAATAGTACATTCTTGGCACACATTTTATATCATTCAGCTCCTCGTGAGGAAGCCGGTATGCATCAGACTCAGGGTATGCAATTGTTGCAGGATCTGCTCACAGGTTCTAGAAACTCTTCAGGCCTGGGCTGCCCATGCATCTGCATTAAGTTCTGGGGTCATCTTGGCTGCCCATCTTCACTCGCCCACCTTGCTCATTTGGGGCTTGGTAACATGGCCACAGCATATGTAGCACAATTCTTACCCTGCCGAGGGCGCCGTCAAATTCCAGTCTCAGCTTCCACATGAGGGGGACAGATGACAGACACGTGAACATAAACAGTAAAGAGAAATGTCAACGAAGTAATGAAAGATGGAGAACAGAACCATTAAAGCAAAAATGCTTCAAAAATCAAGGAGATAAAATGAAAACACTAAAACAAGTGATAAAGAGGAAGGATAGTTAAAATAACAAAATTAAAATAAGAATCAGCTAAATAAACATCTCCGCAAAAGCAAGGAAAGATGACTAAAGCTAGTGAAATAGAAAACAGCCGAGAAACCAGTCGTGAAAGAGAAGGAATTCGGGATCAGAGGGAAGAGAAAAATACCTGGGGAGCCTAAAAGGAACTAAATGAATATAAAATAATTATAACAAAGTCTAATAAACACGAACAGACCACTTGTCGTGAACAGACAGGAAAAAAATGGAAAAAGATAAAAAGAGCAAACGAAGATTAGGAAGATGGTTGGTAAAAGCATTCGAATGCACAGGACAGCCATTACAACCAGCTCAATCAGAAACACGGAACACTCTGTAAAGCACGGCGGAGTTACAGGGTCTAAGTGTCTTTCAAACAGAATAAATACATCCTCAAAGATTAGGAAACAAAAACAAACAAATTGAAAGAAAAAAAACCCCGGAGTTGAAAGCCAGCAAGTGGAGGGTGTCCTTCAGCAGGTCCTTGAGCGGGGACAGCTGGCCAGAGCCTGGCCTGGAGCCGGAGCCGTCTGGAGGGCCTCGCCTCGAGGCTTCCCCTGGCACCTGGCACTGAGCTGATAATCCAGATGGGGCCTGCATTTGTCAGGGAAAACCACCTGAGCAGAAAAACACTTTCAACCCTACATTGCACTGTCCTCTGAGCACAGGGACTGTGACGGTTAAGTGTATGTGTCAGCTTGGCCAGGCCATGGTGCCCAGTTGCTCGCTCAACTCCGTTCTAGATGTTGCTGGGAAGGTATTGCTTAGATGTGATGGACATTCACCCTCAGTTGACCTTAGGTAAAGCGGTTCACCCTCCATGATGTGGGTGGGCCTCATGCAATCAGTTTGAAGGCCTTCGGAGCAAAGACCAAAGTTTCCCAAAGAAGCAGTTCTGCCTCAAGACTGCAAGAGAAAAACCTTGCCTCAGGTTCTTTCCGGCTGGCCTGCCCTGTGGAATTCAGAATCAAGACAGCAACCTCAACTTACCGCAATTTCCAACCTGCAGGCCTACGTGCAGATCTCAGCCTCGCCAGTCCCCGCACGCGCCAGTTCCTTAAAATAAATCTCTCTCTCTCTATGTATGTGTATCCTACTGGTTCTGTTTCTCTGGAGGATCTGACTAATACAGCGATTATTATCTGCATTTTTGTAGCAAGAAAGTGAGGCTCTGAGAACTTCTTTTCTCAGGTAGGTGCTGCTGGGCGGCGGGTCCCAGTATCTCAGGCGATGAGACCCTTTGTGGTGGGGAGGCCTGACTGTGGGTCTTGGATCAGGACACACGTGCAAAGGGCTCTTCCCCTGACTCAGCTGCTTTTTTCTTATCTGTGAAATGGGAATGGCAGCATTCCTGGCTTTTAGGGCATTTATGAAGATTCCAGATATCATGCCCCATAAACGTGTTTGATGCATAAAAGGTGCTCAGTGAAAGGCACTGAGTCTTGTCGTTTTAGTCCTTTTCCTGGTACAGGGGAATGAGATGGGATGGTGAGAAATGAAAGCAGGAGGACATACAAACTCAAGCAATATTTTCACAGTCTCTTCCTTTAGAAGCAGACCGCTAGCCATCACTAGTGGCATGTGAGACCTGCTACTCCATTTCTCCATTTTCCAGGTCTATAGGGTCCTTCAGGGAATTAAGAAGGATCCAATCAGAGGAGGCCAGACACTGGGCAGGTGGGCTCACCTGGACAGGAGAGGAAAGAGCGAGGTGAGCTCCACAGTCCTGGAGTTCCACCTCTTCTTCCCTGGACTTTGCCCAGAGAATGCCTGTGGCATCTGTCACGAAGCGTAGGGGCTCTGAGAACGGTGTCAATGCATCTGATTGGGTCTTTTTTCAGGCTACCTGGACAGCAAGTAGTCCAAGGATGAGGGGCTGATTTTGAGCAAGGATATGTGGCATCTAAAGATCCCATGATCATTTGGGAAGGTCCACCCCCATTCAGAAGCATGTGAACCTGGGGTTCTTGAACCATCCAATGGGAATCTCAAGGGAGATCTAAGAGTGACATGGGTATTCTTGCCAACCTTGGTAAGGGGAGCACAGAGCTGAGTTCCCGTAGAATAACAGAGATGAGTCATGCATTAGAAGACCACCTGGCCCTGGTCACTGGACTTGGACTTCGGTTCTTCTCCTCCAGTTTCTCAGCAGCATTGACTGTCAACAGGAACTCTACACACTGACCTAGAGTCTGTTGATGAATATAGATAAAACTGGCTTCCAAACGTACTCGGTTTGGGAATCAGGTGACCAGACTGGGGGTAGAATCTTTGGGAACTGGCAGATCCTTTGAAAATTTGGGAGCATAGGTAAAGCAAACCCGTGGACTGGAGAGGCAGCCATGGATGCTGGATTGGACTGCTGAGCAGCTAAATGCACGTTCTGGGCTCCAGTAGGATGGGGCACCAAGGAACAGGACCACCAGCTGGAGAAGGAAAGAAGCAGCAGGGGCATTTGCCACTCATCTTTACAGACAGGTGAATGTGTGGTACAGGAGCATATAGACTGAATTAAAGGCGGACGCGGCAGAGGTACAGGGGCTGGGTTCTCTGTGCGGAGGGTCTCTGTGCAGAGCAGCTGGAATTTGGAGGCTGGACTCTGCAATCAACACCACATGGCAAGATCTTTTTCAGAACTTTTGAATTTTTTAATTTAACAGTGTAACTACTAAATCAACATAAATAATTACAATTTAAAAATGCTCTTTTTCTTCCAAGTGAATATTAAATGAAGGCCACTCTCTAGCCCAAATAAATTGTAAAATATGGGAAAAGCAGGATTTTTTCTGAAACCAAAACCACAAATTAAAATTATAAGGAAAGAAGTGTTAGATAAATGTTTGACAGTGCAGCATTGTCAGCAGTGACTAAGCCAAATAAAAATTTAACTCCTCAATGTTTGTGGTACAGATTCCTAAGGCTCCCTTGTATTCTGCTCTTCACTCCTTGCTGGGCACATGGAAGATTCTACCTCCCAGCTCCCTTGAAGGTAGGTGGTGCCACGTGACTGCTTCTAACCAATAAACTGTGAGCAGAATTACCAGGTGTCACTCCTGGCCTTCTGTAGTCAAGAGCTCTTGCCTGCTGTGACAGCCATGGGAGTCCCGTGTTGGAGTGACAGACCCATACTTTGGAAGCTGCTAAAATCTCAGAGTCGCTGCATGGAAGGTAGCTGCCCAGACCTGCAGCACACTTTTATGGAAGTGATTAGTGAATTTTTGTTGTATTTAGCCACAGAGATATTTGGGCTTATTTGTTATCAAGCACAAACTAGCCTATCCTGACTAATGCAGTGTTTGTTGAAATGTCAGGGGTGTGTGTAATCATCTCCACTAATTAGTTAGTTGAAACCTTGTCTGTTCACATTCCTTATTCTTCATCTCCTCTTTATTGAACGAACTCCTTAGCAAGACATTCAGGATACTCTATGCTTTGCTCCCAACCTACTTTCCCTCTGGTCACTCCCAACACTAAGACTTCCCAACCTCGCATGGCGACACACCCTCTCCTTTAGTTGCACATTCTGCTGAACAGTCTTTGAAGATCATCTCTGTAGATTTTCTCCTGCACCCTTGCGCATGCTATACCTTGTGTTTAGAATTCTGTCAATGCACGCTGCATTCTTTACTGTGTTTACTGAAAGGATATTTCACCTTCGAAGCCAAGTTGAGACATCTCCTTTCATCTTGGAGGCGGACTTGTGTGTTGTTTTGTGGAAAGTGAAGATGATCAAGATGTCTTCAGACTGTCATGGCAGAGAGCCATACTACCTCTGGGCAGCCACCCTTGGAGTCACCACTTGATGACATTTATGACAATGGATGTTCTCCAAGATCCCCAGGACTCTGCGCAGGTCTAATTGGTGGGTTAAGTGCGGTGTTATGGGTCTTGCCACCCCTGCTTCCTTCGAGTGCTGTAGAGTGACATTAGGCTCTGCAGTTTCTCCAGGGAGGTGATACAGCTTCTGGATGACTCTCTCGGAAGGGAGTGGAAAATTCATGCCTTGCAATATACCCAAGTAAAATGAGTAAATATTTCCTCCCAAAGTCATCTACATAAATGTTCATAGACGCTTTACTGATAATTTCCCAAGACTAAAAACAACTCAAATGGCCATCAAGAAGGGAAGGGAGAAGTAAGTAGTGATATAATTGTGGTATAGACTATTGACATATCTCACACATTGATGAATCTGGCAGTCTTTATTTTGAGAGAAAGGAACCAGGTAGAAAAAAGTACGTACTCTGTGATTCCAGTGATGTGACGTTCAAAAAAGACAAAACTAATTAATGGTGGTGGATGCCAGAAAAATGGTTACCCCATTTTTGGTAGGGATGAGGCATATGGCAAGTTTCTGGGGTGCTGTTCTAAATTTTGGTTTGAGTAGATGTATATAAAGTTGTACATGTGTAAAAGTTTATAGAGCTACACTGAGAATAGTTCACTTTATGCACTTTATGTTAAATATCCATAAAAAAGAAAATGAGAGAGAAATAGGGGGCAGGGCGAGGGGAGAGAAGAAGAGAGAGAAGGAGATTAAAAAGAATAGGAGGAGAGAAATTAGAGAAAATGAAAGATAATTTTTCCTTTACATTGTCATTATTCATTAGGTTCTATTTCTTCCATATTAAAAACAATTCTTTAGCACAACCAGAAGGACCTACAGCTAGAATATACAGCTATGTTCCGGTGGGGCTTTGGGGAGAAAAAGACGAAGAAAAAGATTGGCAGCAGATGTTAGCTCAGGTGCCAATCTTTAAAAAAAATTCTAAATGAAAGAAATTAGACAAATGATCTTATTCCAGTGGGAAATGCCTAAAAAGAAATTGGAGACTTAAGTTCTTACATGGAAAGCCTGAGCGCTATTGAAATGCCAGGGGCTGCTAATCTCTTTACCTTCAACTCGGTCAAGTGTATATTCTGCTTTTCCACAGGGACCCAGGAAGTAATGACAGAACTCATGCTTTCCACTTTTCCATTTATTGACATCCTTTCTCTCACATGATGTAATCTGCTCAGACCTGGAGGCAGCCCAGACATTATAGTATATGGTGCTAGGATCTACATGAGTGTAGGCCGTTCTGTGGTTGATTTTCCATACCCACACCCGGGGAAGCGTGTATTGGGCAAGTCCTGCAACCCTGGCTGAAGGGCTGTGCTCTCACCAGGCGTCCTGTGCGGATTACCCTCTTGTTGACCAATTAGGAAAATCTCAGTCAAAAGACACAATGACACCTTTCTCTGAAACTGATCTTTCTGTAAAATCAAAGTACTACATAAATAGCAAAAACAATTCAACAAGGTCTTCAAAGTAAGTACAATATTTCAGTATTGTTTTTCTCTCACCCACTTTTTAGTTGACTGAATGGAATGTGAAATATGTCACGTTTCTCCCAAAGAGAGTATACAGAACATAATGGAAAGGGAGAGCTTTCCGTGGGAGCAAAAGCCAGGTAGCCCTGGTAAAAAGGCAAAGAAATAGAAAAATACACTTACTGGCCTCAAGGAGCCAAGCTGGGAGGCCCCTGGGAGCCTCTGCTGCAGCTCAGGTTAGAGGCAGTGGCAGGCTTCTGGTCTCTGAGTCCTGGGCCAGCGCTAGGCACATGGCAGCTCTGCGAAATGTCACGCAGAGTCCTGCCAGAAGACAAGTTGTTCATCTTGCTGATTCACAACTCCTACTCCAAAGTCATCCAGATTTTTATTTCATGACTCGAGATGGCTTTTGTGTTTTTAATTCCCACCTACTGCCAGAGCTTTCCAGAGCTGATACATGCCCTGAGGACAAGATCAGACAAGCATGCACTTTGTATTGCTCATGAGGCTTTGGCCTCAAATCCTAGTACAGTTCTCTGGTTTAACTCTGTGAGCCACCGGGAGCTAAGGGCACCTGTGTTGCCAGGAAACAGAAGAGTCTACGGATCCCCCTGTGGAAACCAGGCCTGACAGCCCTCGGAGCACCCACTCCTCCTGTGCTTACTGCCCAACGTTAGCATTCCAGATTTTAATACGACGACTTTGAAAAAGGCAAACCCAAGACAGCAAAGAGAATCACATATGTCTCTAAGGTTTAAAAATAACTCGTTCTTCATGGTCTAGTACATCTCAGAAAATGTGCCACCTTCTACAGCAAAGAAGGCTTGTGCCACCTCTAACAAACCAGCTGAAGAGGTTGAGAGAAGACACGCAGGAACAATCCAAACAGAAGAATCCCGAAAGATGGTCAGCGAATACAGGCAGATTGTGAGTGCACCGCGGGAGCACTGAGCTTCGGTGCAGCCCCTGTTTACAGCAAATCCCCGCTGCCTAGTACTTTAACACTATAAATATACTTGCCTTCCATCTGCTTCACCATCTGGAGAGGCTTCTCAGAATTTATCAGATAGGTGACTAGATAGATAGGTAGAAAGGTAGGTAGGTAGGTAGAGAGATAGACAGAATAAATAGATAGATAGAATGAATTCTTAGGTCACTAATTACATCAAACTGTAAAAGGCAGCATATAAAAATGATGCTATGGACTGAATTGTGTTCCCCCAAATTCATATGTTGAAAGCCTAACCCTCTATGTGATGGTTGGGTCTGGGGGGCGCTTTGGGAGGTGATTAGGGTCAGATGAAGTCATGAGGGTGGGGCCCTCATGATGGGATTAGTGTCCTTATAAGAAGAGGAAGAGACACTGGAGCTTTCTCTCTCTCTCTCTCGATCTGTCTGTCTCTCTCTTTCTACCATATGAGGACACAGACAGAAGACAGATGTCTGCAGGCCAGAAAGAAAGTCCTCACCAGAAGCTGACAGTACTGGCATCCTGCCCTCAGACTTCCAGCCTCCAGAACTGTGAGAAATCAATGTCTGTTGTTGAAGCTGCGGCATCTGTGGGGACTTGTTACAGTAGCCTGTAACACAGATAATCCTGGTAAGACAGATGATAATAACAATAGTAACATCAGTAAAAATGACAGCAATGTACACTTATTGAGCGCATAGGTGCCAGGCACTAGAATAACCCACTGTTTTGTGGATTACCCCATGTAAGCCTTGCCACATGCTCCTATAGGTTGAATTGCTATTCCTGTCCTGCTGGTGGGGAAGCTGGGCCCCAGAGAGTCCCACTGACTTAGGTAGAGAGAGAATCAAATGCAGCTTCCCAGAAAGAATCCTGAAACACAGCTTCGAGTTGATTAGATGACAATTGAATCAAGAAGGGGCCCAGTTCGGTTTAAGAGCAGAATGTAAGAAGCCAAGAACAAAGAGAGGATAAATCACCCCCTGGGATGGAGAGATGCAAAATTGGGAAAGGTGAGGCTGGAGATGAGTCACCGAGGCCAAATCTGAAGGGCCTGAGGAGCTGGTGGATTTTACCTGAAATTAAACAGCACCAAGCCAAGGGTGGGGTAACTGGAGCAGCATTGTAGATGCTGCGTGGGGAGTGAATTAGAGCACGGAGTAAGACTAGCTAGAGGCCATCATAATTGTCCACCAATAGAGAGAGTGCACGTGGGGCCAGGAATAGGGCAGGACCAGAGACATTAAGGAAACATTGTAAATACAATGTGCTGATGCTCAGGGATGGTCTGGACGCTCTCGGCCTGCTTCACTAGCGGTGTGGTGGTGCCAAGGGCAGAGCTGGCAATCAGCCTGAGGGGACAGCACTTTTGTGAGTCTAGAGGCAATGCATTTTGTCCTGGATGTGTTGACTGTTCAATACCTAGGGACTCCTAGGAAGGAGTTGGAAACACTGGCTTAGTGTCCTGGAAAGAGGGCTGTACTTGAGTCACAGATGGCTAGTCATTAGCATGCGGTGGGAAATAATGAGGTCATCAAGGGAGCATGTGTAGACTGTGCGGAAGGAGGCAAGAAGAAGATCAAAGGTGAATCCCATTTGGGAGTAGAAGGAGAGACGCTAGCCAAGGATACTGGAAGGGAATTGTTGCAGACTTAGGAGAAAGGAGAAGAATGCACGTGATCCTCTATAGCTGGGTTCTCCCGTGCTGCAGAGCAGTCCGTCTCTTCAGCTAGAACGGAATTTCTTTCTTAACCCCCATTGGAGGTATCCCAACTTTTTACGTTCTTCTCACACTCCCCATCTATACTAGTCAGCTCAGGCTGCCGTAACAGGCTACCACAGACCGGGTGGCTTAAACAGCAGATTTTTTTTCTCAGTCCTGGAGGCTGGAAGGCCAAGATCAAGGTGCATCAATTTTGTTTTCTGGTGAGGTCTCTCTTCCTAGCTTGTAGACAGCCACCTGCCTGCTGTGTCTTCACATGGCCTTTCCTCTGTGCACGCATGGAGAGAGAGAGAAAGAGAGAGAGAGAGCGAGAGCTCTGGTGTCTCTTCCTGTTTTTATAAGGACACCTGTCCTATTGGATAATGGACCCTCTTATGTCCTCATTTAACCCTGTCTCCACATACTCCACTGCGGGTTAAAGCTTCAACATATAAATGTTAGAGGAACTTAAATCAGTCTTTAACACCATCCACCTCACTTCATTTTTGTAGATAGTCTCACCAAGAGACTGATTGAAAGAAACATCCTGCAGATATGAGAGAAAATAATACCAACCGCACACATGAGTGAGATTGGCCTTGAAAACCAAGGTCCCTTTCTCCCTGAGATAGGAGAGAGAAGGAGTGGATGAGAACAGGGACCGCTGATGAGAGTAGTGAGGAAGGAATTTCACATGGACCACTCTCAACCATGACAACTTTGCAAATGACTTCCTCTATTTGAATGAATCTTTAAAAATGAATTGCCTAAATATGGAGTTTGCAGCCCTTCCCCAGCTCTATATCCACCCGTCCACCCCTTTAGATCATTTATCCCCTTGAAAGTCTATTTTGTGCCAAGTTCTATGATTGGAGCTTGGGGAGTGATACATATGCCTTAGACCCAGCTGGGAAGGGGCTCAGACATGCAAAATAAATTACGATATGACACGAACAGCCCTGTAACATACGTGTGCTTTGAGAACTAATGTGAACAATTGTTCGAAGTCTAATACTACCTAATATGAGATCTAAAAACCCAATCAGGAAGAAAACTTTCCGGCTGCCTCCTCCCGCTGTCCACCATTGTGGTGAAGTTTAACAGGTTTGCACAAAGGGGCCCTTGTCCTCCTCATCTGCTTCGGGAAGATTAGAATACTTCTTCTTGGGTTTGGAGATATGTCTGTCTATTGTCTGCTGTTGTTGTCTTATGACTTCATCATCACTTTGAAAATCAGCGAAGGCAGGAGAGCTGAAGAATAGATGTCTCCCCCATCTGGTACTCAGACCCCAGGTAGTGTGGATCTAGAAGTTTGACACGGGCAGTCATGGCCTGTTGGGAATATCAAAGAGGCAAAGCCCTGGACTGGTTCTTCAGAAGCCTCCTGTGTGTAGAAACTGGAGCCATGCAGCTTTTATAAAAGCTCCAGGGGAGCTTTCCGGAGAGCTTGTTTGACTCTCATGGGCTCTGGCTGTCATCTGCTAGGGAAATTTCTGAAGACCATGAAAGATAAAGATCCCTGTCTTATGTTAAGTCCCCCAGGTCCCCCCAAAAGCCAGCTGCTGAGGGTGAGGTGGATTGGTGCTCTGAACACAGAGAAGAAAGAGAGAGTGGAGGGGGTAAGCATGGCAGGCTGCCTACATTTTACCTGTGTCATCAGGCATGTGTATTTTACTAAGGCTGAGCTTTGAAACCAAGTGTACTTGGCATATGGACCTCGGCACAAATGGGATCACACTCCCTCAAGTCCACTCCATTTTCAAAATTCCCTGAGCCAGGGGCTGGCCCAGTGGAGTAGTGGTTAAGTTCGCACACTCTGCTTCAGTTGCCCAGGGTTTGCTGGTTAGGATGCCAGGTGCGGACCTACACACCACTCATCAAGCCATGCTGTGGCAGGTGTCCCACATATAAAGTATAGGACGATGGGCACGGATGTTAGCTCAGGGCCATCTTCCTCAGCAAAAAGAAGAGGATTGGTGGCAGATTTTGGCTCAGGGCTATTCTTCCTCAAAAAAAAAAAAAATTCCATGAGCCATAATGAAATATTAATGGGAATTTACCTATTCTGGAAGTTTCTCCATGCTTGGTATGCCCACTATGAGTGTAGACCAATAAATATAAATGACAAACTTGGACCGAGGTTTCTGAATTCCCTCTTTTTAACAAAACCCCCATTTTTTAAAAAAATCAGGACTTAAAGAGACAAGCAAATGAAGAAACAAACAACAAAGTGGAAGACTGATAATCATAGCACCTTCTCCATTGGAATTAAATACATAAAGTTCTGTCTAAAGTGGTCCCCAAGCCCAGAGCTGAGTGGACCACTACAGGGGCTCTCCTGGAGTCCTGTGGGTCCTTGGCCTTCTAGATCCCAAGCTCTCGCCACAAGAACAGGGAGCATGTCTCCTTTGTCCTCCACCCCTGGAAGAGACAATAACCACTTGTACAATAAATGGATGAATTAGTGGATTAATCAATGGGTGAAGCCAAAACGTGGTTCCGTCTCGCTGTCTCTGTGCAAATCAGAAACTGAGGCGTGGTGCTCTTCTTGGTTCTCTGAAACCAAAGAGCCTCATTTCTCCCATCCCCCTTTCACTTCTACTACCCAGATGCCACTGACCACGTCTGTTCCTTAACCTTTGGGTCTCATAGGTCTCATCTCTAAAACAGGATGATAAACACATTCTCTCCAAGTTGTTGTGAATATTAGAAGTGACATGTGAAATCCCCAACCCAAGGGGACACATGGCAGGTGCTCAGGGATGCAAAAGAGGAGTATGAACCCTCAGACATCAGGAAAAGTACAAGTTAGAACATGGAACATTTCCGTTCTTTCACCCTTCAGCATCCTTATTGTGGAAGGTTTCAGACTAGAGGAATGAAAAAGCATTTTGGAGGGCCCAGGTATCCGTATCGGTGCATTTCCAAGGGTGCTGCATTCCTCTTATTTTTACAAAGAAGAGGTGGCACACGCAGACAGCAGTGGCTATGTTGAGTTGTTTTCTGGCGAGTGTGTGACATGCAGTTCCACTTTCTGAGATCTTATTCCTGCCCCATTGTCAGAGACTTGCTTGCAGAGGGTCCTTCCGTGGCAAGACGAAGGGCAGACCATTTTGAATAGCTTCTGTCCTACCTTCCTGTCTTTAGCTCGGTGAAAACCCTTCACACTTCAGGGAGAATGTAAGCTACGTCCTGTTAGAAGACCGGCCAGCACCCTGCATGTCACTGACCAAGGGAGGCCTGGGGACGGGGTCATTGTGGCTGTGCCTCAGGCATTTGGAAGGCATGGCCACTGACTCTGGGGCTGCTTGGCTCAGTGCCTGAAATCTGTCAGACACTGGGGGACACCTGCTTGCTCTCATCTTTCCCAGGAAACTTCCAGGCCATCTGAAATGGTCAAAATGTGGATCAAGAGGGCCTTGCCACATCTGTTCATCCAGACAGCTGAAAGATTAGCTGCCAATGCTATTCCCACTTTTCCAACATATGCGATAAAAAGAAACCACAATGGAATGTTAGTTTTCATGAACAATAACTTTTATAGAAACAGAATGCAGACTCTGGTTTAGTGGGAATGTGAAAAGTCTTCTGGGCTGTTCAGCTGCTCCAAATGTAAAACGCACGGAGAGCAAATTTCATAGTTTATTTCCTAAAGTCCAGGAATTCACTTAGACTTGTCTGCCATTACACAGCTACAAAGTGTCAGAGCAGGAAGTTAAATCCCAATACTGACCCTCATGGGCTTTGGGTTTTTTCTTTTTCTCTACTCATGTTGCCTTTGGGGATTAGAACTCTAATTCTTTGAAGACTTCCAGCGTGAAAGAAGGCAGGATGCTAGTCAAGGAGAAAAGGACCAAAAGTAATCTCTGACCTCTGCTGCACGGTGGTTCATGTCTCCTCACCTGAGGACAGAGCCCCTGGACTCTGAGCACCTTGGGAACTGTGGACACATCTGGCCTCAGACTTCGTAGGAGCATGGCACTCGAGGGAACCAGCACTACGATGTGCGTCAGCCCCAGATCAGGACCAGCTCCCCAGGCCCCACCTCCAGGCCAACCTCCCTTTCTGTAGAAGAGGACAGTGCTTGACAGACCTCAGGGCGCTGGGCCCTTGGCCCAGCCCTCTCTTTGCTACGAGGAGTTGCCCAGTGGAGGTGACTCTTGACCACAGCTGGCCAACTGCCTTGAGGCTGAGACCTCATCTCCATCCATTCACCAAGAGGCTTTTTAGTGGTGCGTCCCCTGTGAAATGTCCCCATACAGCATGCAGCTCATGCTTGCTGCACCATCTCACACCAACAGCTTCGTGCCAGCCCCAGTCTGGGAAAGGAAAAGCTGCTCATACGGATGTCAGTGGCTGTGGATTGACCGGCTAGAAAGCCAGCGTGGTGAAGAGCTTGAAACCAGAGCAATGAGGGAGTGTGACTCTTGGAGGGAGTGGAGAGAAGTGATCCTAGGTGTCTGACACACAGAAAACCAACCCCTCCTGAACCTGGGACCCTGATAGCAGTGCCAGGAGCAGAGGGGGTCCCACAGCAGTGGGGCCAACAGGATCCACTGTAGGAGAAACCTGCCAGGAGCTGGAGGAAAGTCATGCCGTTTCTCTTCAGGGCTGTGTGAGCAGAGCTGAGAGCACTTGGGGTCATGCCGAGGGGATGGGCCCTGCGTCCCTGTCCGCCAGAGACATAGGTCTTCCTTTTCATTTCCTTTTCCCACTGCTGTGAGGGAAGGAGTTTGGGGAGGCTGTGCTGTGTGTTGTGGTGGGCTGGCAGCTTGCACCTATTAGGGCACAGCTAATCCCCTCGGTCCACGGCTTTTATGGTTAATGCAATGCTCCATTCCCAATTATTCAGAGATGAGTGTGAGTGACCAGGGGCCAAAAACAGATGTGTCCACCTAGGTCAAGGCTATGCTGATGACCATGGGACAGCTGTGGGGGCTTACCACTCTAGGAAGCAAAGCCAAGCCAATAGGCTAGGGGTCGGCTGATGGGCAAGGGATCTCTTTCAAACCTGGTGAGTCACTGGATATGCTTGAAGGATCTCTGTGAGGAAAACCAAGCAGCTCCATAGGAAACTGAGGGAATGTGAATCCACAGGAAGGAGAACCATCTAGAAGCCTGATGATGAGTTCTGCGCAAAGGTGTCACAATCCAGTTGAAATCGTTGATTATAGAAGGTGGTAGTAATCATAGTGATAGTGTCAATAACAGCCCTAGGCAGTATTTAGGCAGGCTCGCCATTTGGTCAAAGTCTCAGCACACAAGGGTTGGATTTGTCTGGTCGACCTTTGAACCCAAATTCTTAAGCAATATGACAGGAACCAAATTCCAAAAAAACTTCTGTGTGAGGTCGACATGAAACCTTCTTTCCAAATTTCACTGTAGTCATTAAACTGATGATGAATGAGGGACAAAGTCTAACTCACTACGAGTAAATTTCCCCTTACATATGATGTGAAAGATAACCTTTGTGCTGCTTCTCAGTGCAAGATGTAATATAGAAGATACAATTTAGATGTAAGATCCTAAAATTCAGGAGAGATCCCTGGTGCTAAGGGCACAAGTTGGGAGATTGCCCAAGAGAAGAGGCAAGTCCTCTGTATAAATTACTGGAGGCAGCATTCCTGAGATGCCAGCCATGGAGCCGGCTCAGGGCCTGGGCTGGAATCCAGTCATCAGGCAGGTCTCTCTTGGGCATCCAGAGATGGGCTGAGGCCCTGGAACACACACAAGGAGGGAGGCAGGGACAGAAGCCCTGGGTTTGAAAACGAGCTAAGATCTCGGTCAGTGATTCAATCCATTACGCAGAGCAGAATTCCCAGTGACAGGTGCATGGGCACGAAACCAGGCCCAGTGGGACCCCCAGTCTTTTAGGCCAGCTCCTGGGTGGAGGGAGGAAAAGTGAGGAGTTACACAGCTCACCCGTAGTGTCAGCCTTCTCACCTCTGATTTCCACTCCTGCTGCAAATCGAGAGTGAGATTTAATTGTGTGAAAAGATGAGTCTGCACAGATTTCAGTTTTATAACACGTCCCCTTTGCCCTTCTAACCCACATTGTCTCCCCTATAGCTCTTCCTATCTTTCTCTCTCTCTCCCTTTCTCTCTCTCTGTCTCTCCCCCTATCTGTATCTATGGATATTCTTCTCTGGCGTGTGTTACTCACGGCTGTACCCCAGTGTTAGACGAGGCACCCCTCTTGCTTCTGGAAGGAAAGCCTCTGGGATTGGGGGTCCTGGACTGTACAGCACACCCACAGGTATTTTGGTGCAAATTATCTACTTCTTCTTCCGTTTCCTTCTGGAGGTTTTTTTGTTTTTTGTTTGTGGTGAGGAAGATTGGCCCTGAGCTAACATCTGTTACCAATCTTCCTCTTTTTGCTTGAGGAAGATGGTCCCTGAGCGAACATCTATGCCAATCTTCCTCTACTTTGTATACAGGATGCTGCCACAGCGTGGCTTGATGAGTGGTGTGTAGGTATACACCCGGGATCTGAACCCACAAATCCTGGGCTACCGAAGCAAAGGATGTGAACTTAACCACTACACCACCAGGCCAGGCCCTCCTTTATGACATTTTTATGATTACTCTTCTTCTCTGGGGTCTGCTGAGAAACAAAGAGATGACAGATGCTTTCCCAAGTGATGAACACAGCCACCTTGAGTGTGGTACCTGCTAATACTTGCCTGCTTGGAGTGTCCTTCCCTTGGGGATGCATTGGAGAAGGAAAGAAAACATGAAGAATATGGCAGAAAGACTTCCCGGGTTCACGGAAGAGCGTGGGTCATGCCCGACACACTGCCTGGTGAGGCCAGAGAGGAAACCGCACAGCCAAGGTCCAGCACTGATTGTGGGCAGTAGACCTGGAAACTGGGGCTCTGATTTTTCATCAGGGGTCTTTCTCCCATTCAACTGGGCTTTTCCCCACAGCCCAGGGTGGACATAGTGTGTAGGAAGAGGAGCTAATGATCAGTATGGCTCCAGAGACACTGCTAGGGTTGCCGTGGTAGGTCACTCACCTGTCCCTTCTCTTCTTCACTCATTCACTGATCCACTCAGCGCCTTCTCTGTGCTAGGTGTTGGGGCACAAGCACGTGTGGTTCCTCAGGAAGGGCTCTGGCTCTCAGGGAGCAGACAGAGATGCAGCCCGCCAATGGCAGCAGATGAGGAGGGATCGCCCACGGCAGGTGTGCAAGAAGACGCTCATGTTCCACGGGGAGGGGGCTACGCATGCTTTGGGGGCTTGGAGGTGATTTTTGCAAACAGCCTTGAGGTCTGCCATGTGAGAAATCTGGGGAAGAGAAGATAGCCTGTCTAAAAATCAGACATGCCAGAGGTGATTTTAGGGAGGGTATGTGGTTCACTGAGGCCAGAGTCACGGAAGGTCGGGGGTGTCGGGCCAGGAGGGAGACACGCAGACGGAGAGTGCAGTGCTTGAAGATCCACAGTGAGATTTTCTTCCTTCGGCTTCAGGCTGTTTCCTGCATTAAAAAACATCAAGTATGTGGTGTGCAACCCTGAGCGATTCATATCTCGGGGGAAGCTGTCCATCAGTCCTATTCGGAAGCTAGAGTAGACTGACTTAGGGTTGAGCGGAGCTGAAGGAGGGGGTTGCAGTTGGGCCCTTCTGGAACAGCCATGACAGACAGCATCAGCTGGTGTTGCGACCCCAACAGCCCTGCGGCTGATGTCGCCCACCTGCCTGCTGGGGGAGCGAGTGGGCAGGCCAGGCCCCGTTCGGCTGCCTGTCTCTGTCTCGGCCATGAGTGGGGATGCTGACGAGGACTTCAAGCGCAAACAGCAGAGTCTCTAGGGTGGCCACGTTTTTTGCAGCTGGGCCATGGTCCTTCCTCCAGGAGGCATCTGAGCGGCGCATCTCTCCAGGGCCACATATGGGATGCGACCAGGTGAGCATGGAAGATCGTGAAGCAGAAGAAAAGGCAGATGTCGGTCTGCCCCTGCTTCCCTGTAGGAGTCGATGTTGCCTTTGACGTCCTATCTGTGCAGAGCATCCCCTGTCAGGTTTCTCTGAGAGTCTGTCACCACAAGTTTTCAGGAAACCTAGTCGTGTGATAAATTATGTGCTTCAGGAGCTTCTGTCTGAATGAGAACTCACAGTAGATGCCGTTGAAATACAGAATCGACGAGGAATCTGAGAGCTGAGGCCCGGAGGGAAGCATTAATGGTGATGGAGAAACCAAGTGACAGGTGACAACCTCTCCCAGCAGCTCAGGAGGTGCTGAGCATGATCCTCAGGCTCGGAAATGGACAGTTTTGTTCATTAAAAAAATGAGGAGTTTTATGTGTGCCTCCTCATTTTTGTATAATGCAGGAGAGAGGGAATGAGGTGGACATGATTTGGAAGTTGATATAATAAGTCCTAATGAGACTCTCCTTGGCCAGAATGTCCGTCCTCTGAGAGGAGCCCTTCCAAATGCATCTCAAGAACACATGCTCCAGGAAGCCTGGTCCTGCCTCAGCGTCCCGTAGCCCTGCGCCTCTCCCAGACGGACCTGGCTAGCTGCTGTCAGGCTATGCTATGGATTGTTGTCCATGGCTTCCTTCCTCTACTCATGCAGGTCTCTTCCCAGGACCTGCACAGAGTAACAGCTAACCATCAATAAAATGAGATGAGCAAGCAGCAGCCATAGGAGTAGCTGTTCGTAACCACGGTGGATAATTTTAAAAGTCCTGGCAGTTCAGTGAAGCGTGTCAGGTGCAGGCAGCGCTCTGAAAGGTGACCCCAGTTTTCCCAGTTTGCCGGCCAAGAAACATTCTGGATGCCAAAAATACGAAAGCAAACACAGCCACACAAATACTAAGTGAGAAATGGCAAATGGGGCCATAAAATAAAACGGCCTCGGTCTGACAGTAATAAAGCAAGGTCAGGAGTAGAGCTCATCCTGCCCTCTCAGTCTTGGTTTCCTATTTTCCTTCTTCTGCAGGGAAAAGTTACCAGCGAGTCCACAGGGCTACGGATAGTGTGTTATGCTTGTGTCAGAGATGTTTCAATGACGAAAGACTCTTATTATTTTCATTTTTTAACTCTTTATAGTTGTGAAATATTTTCTAAATAGAAATGAGTATATAAATCTCTATGTATATTAAAAACATTAATAGAAACAATGAGTAAATATCACCTCTATGGAAATGCCCACAAGCCCTCTGTGTGTCTCCCCCAGGGCATTCCTGTCGCCCTTCCTCCCCGCAGAGGACCAGCATCCTGGATTCCCTGTCAATCATATTTCTTTGCTTTATAGCTAAATCTCACATGTACACCCCTCCAGCCAGACACTGCTCAGTTTAGCCTGCTGTGCTCCAGTTAGATGGAATGAAGCCATGTCCATTCTCCTGCAACTTGCCTTTTTCACTCAATAGGATGTTTGTGACACTTTCCCTTGCGAGGTAACTATATTTCATTTATTTTTATGCATCAGTTGCTGTGATGGTATAATTTCCCTTCTTTGGCCCAAGGGTGTGGCGAGTTCCTTTATTTGTATTGCTCTGTAAAATTTCATGACGAAGAATAAATGACAAGCTGTTGATTAATTTTATTCTTGAGGGACGGTTGAGTTGCATTCCTCTTTCTTTCATTTCTTCTGCGTGCAGTGCTGCCGGGCACATTTCCCGAGTATGTGTGCCTGAGAGGTTCTTGGGGGAAATGATTGTGCTGTAGAGTGTACATGCTCAGTGTTACTCGATTTTGTCAAATTGATTTCCCCAATGGTTGGGCCAAGCGGCCCTCCAGTCAAGACGAATGGCCTCTCCAAGGCCCCACGGCCACACCAATGCTTCACACTATCGCATTATTAATAGTTTAGTAGTTTGATGGTTGGAAATGGCATTGGATGTGGTTCTGGTTTCTGTTTCTTTGGTCACTCATGGGCCCCTGAGGATGACTGGAAGGACAGGGCAGTGGCTGCCATGTCTGAACACGAATTCTGCAGGACGGGAGGCTGTGTGGGGGCAGTGGGCTAGGGACAGTGACGGGCTGCTGCTCACTGTTCCTGCTTTTCTTTGCTGTTTATGTTTGTTCCAAGTGCAACCCTGAAAGCATGAGTCATCAATTCTGACTTGTGTTTCGGTGATTTCTATTTTCTAGAAATTTTCTATAAAGTCTTTGAAACTTAGGAGTTGTGACTTTTCTCCAGAATGGAAGTTCTGTCTCATTACTGTGCAGATCCTCCCTGATGACCTAGGACAAGGTGGTAGGTGGGGTGGGAGCGTGTATACGGCACTGGGTCTGGGGGGCCATGCCTAGTGCGGCAGACGTTTACATGGGAAGGCACATGAGCTGTGGCCTTGTTCAAGTTCCTCACCGGATACCTGGGGACTCCAGCCACTTCTCTGAACTGTCACTGCTCCCTTCCTCAGATGGGCCATGAGAAGACCGAGACTCTGGTACCTTCTGCTCTTATAAAGTTACCTTTCCTGAGCTTGTATTAACTGTCATCTTCCAACTTGAGAGAAGCTGGCTGTGAGGTTCCTACCCCACAGACTTGCACTGAGAACACCACACAGGATATGTGAGCTCTCTGACAGCACAATAGGTATCAGTGAAGAGGAGCCGGTATAAATCAAGGTCATGTTTTATTCAACAAATTGATGACTATTCATATGCTCAGTCCCAGGGATGCAGTGAGGAGTACAACAGCCTCTGTGTCCAGGGTTTACATTCTAGTGGGCAAGATAGACAGTAAACAACCAAACACATAAACAATTAAACACATAAACCAGGAAGATTGTGTCAGATAGTGACCAGCTCAACAAGGAAAAGAAAGCCCAGCAAAATGGTGTAACATTGTTGGGGAGCGACTCTTGGAGCGGGCCAAATATGGAGAAGCAGTGGCCACAAACAGGTGTGGGGAGAGGACATTCTGGGCTGAGGCAGGACCCCATGCAGATGCTCCTGGGGAGTGGGCTCTGGGTCTTCAGGTGCTGACAGAAGCCAGAGGGGATGGACTGATGGTGAAGCTGGAAGTCAGGGAGGAGCCCGCGTTCCTGCTCTGTTCCCAGCTGTGGGTCATAACAGAGCGGAAAGTATTCAGTCTTATGTCAGCATTCTGTGAGGGAGTCTCTGAGTCCCCCATCCCTGATCTATTAATACGGTAACTACAGAATTACCTCCTCCCGGCCTGGGCAGGATGCCCCAGGACAACCTCAGCTGGCCTCTGCACACTCCAGATCCTGTCTTGTGTCCTGCTTGCATCCCGTCAGTGTACCCCGAAGAGCTCTGGGGGCCCCAGAGGAGGCTGTGCCCTTAGCTGTGCTGGGCACTGGGGTGGGAGAGAAGGGGCCTACCTCTTCCATCTGCCTGTGTCAGCAGCTCCCAGGCTGTGGTCCCCCGCCTGGGTGGAGCTCTGGTGAGTCTTGTGACCCTGGGCTCACAGAAGGGCCGCACACGCCCCAGTGGGAAGAAGATGAAGGACTCATCTGAGTTTGTTCATCCTCAGGTTGATCCCAGCACCTGCATGATTGGACAGCTCTCCCTGAATGTGTGGTAAATAAGGGCCAGTCCTTGAGCGGAAGACTTGTAAAGACGTTGTGTTAACATTTCCCAAACCATCCACACTCTCCATGGATGGTGGCACCCTTCCAATTCAGAATGGTTGTGGTCGAAGACGCTGTTGGCGTTGGTCTTGGGGTTCCCAGCTCCCTCTCGTGAAGTGGCTGGTGGACTTATAAGCATCCTTTGGAGAAAGAGAGACAGAGAGACAGAAAGACAGAGGCAGAGAGCCAGAGGGCAAGGAAGGGAGAGGGAGAGGAAAAGAGAAGGAGAGACGGAGAGAGCCAGTGAGCGCTGAGCTGTGTTCTCTCAGAAAGTACCTGGCAAGCTGCAGCAGCTCCTGTGCCAATATTTGAAAGCTATAAATAAGGTTCCTGTGGACAGGCTCACATGAGTCATAGAAAGGCCGTGCTTGGGAAGCTGGTGTGGGAGGGAGAATGGACAGAGTGTGCTATTCCTAGGGCAGGTACGCCTTCCCTTCAGGGGAGAGGGGAGGGCTGCAGAAAGAATTCAGACTGCAGATGGGAGGGGCTCAGGAGAATAGACACCATCAGTCAGACATGCTGGTGATTTGAACGCGTGGTTTAGCCTCTCTGAGCCTTAGTTTCCTACTCGGTCCAATGGGCAGACTTAACCCTGGGGAGAGCTAACGTCAGTGAAAGCAGGAACCCTCGGCTGATCCTTCATGGCTGTGCCACTGATGCCAATGTCTCTGTCCGTCAGTGCCAAGACCACCCCCTTCTCCAGTAACTGGAACCCACCTGCCTATGACCCGTGCCCCCGCAGGGCTGCCCAGCCGCAGTCTCACCCATCCACCCATCCGACACACTGGTACCTTCACGCTATCCCCAGAAGGACAGTTTTGTTATTATGCTCATTGTTTATTTTTCGAGTCACACACAAAACTAGCAGGTGTGAAAAGAGAGATGGGTGGGGGGCCAGCCTCGTGGCCGAGTGGTTAAGTTCGCGCGCTCTGCTTCGGTGGCCCAGGGTTTCGCCAGTTCGAATCCTGGGCATGGACATGGCACTGCTCGTCAAGCCATGCTGAGAAGGACTCACAACTTAAAATACACAACTATGTACTGGGGGGCTTTGGGAGAAAAAAGTAAAAATAAAATCTTAAAAAAAAAAAAAAAGATGGGCGGGTCGGGAAGAAGGGAATGTGTGCTCACTTTTCCTCCACAAGGGGGTCAGCACCCTGCATCTGAGGGCTGCATCTGCCTACCATGCCTGCTTTGCTAAGTAGAGATTTATGAGAACACAGCCATGCCCGTCGTGCTGGTGCTGCCCACGGCTGCTCTCCTGCTGCGGGGGCAGAGCTGAGTGGTTGGCACAGAGAGCAGAGCCTAAATGTTTACCAAAATCTTTTACAGCACACGTTTGTCGATCCCTGTTGTTGACAATGCATTGATAATAATTGCACGGGACACATGTGCAACGGACTGCTCTCATCTACGTGATATAACTGTTGTGCTCCTGTGGACCTCCAGTCCATGTTTCTGCCATGGTGGGGAAGATTTCCTTGGAGGAGTGTGGCAGGGAAAGTGATGTCCGCTTCATTGGCTGCAACTTGGGGGCCACAGGGACCTTTCCTTGTCCTTGTTCTTTTCCCTAAAGACAGTAGATCGAGGGGGGCTGCTGAGGGGTGGCATGCAGGCCGGTCATCACCCATGATCTGGCTTTCTGAATGGAAATGCTGAGGAGGAGCAGGGCTGGCTGGAGAGGAGTGACTGGAGTGGGTGGAGTGGGCTGAATGAGCTGGATGAGCACGTGTGTCCCACTGAGGAATTCAGACACCATCCTGCAGTGGCTGGGGAGCAGAGGGGTGACGGATCAGGTCTCTATCCTTGTCTTGGGAGTTCAGCTTGATCCAGGTCACAGAGCAGGGGCTGGAATCCAGGGGAGATAGACCCGCAGCCTTGTCCCTTTCAGACCCTTCTTCCGTTCTAGGGAGGTGATTGCAGTCATCTGGGGACATGCTCAAGGTGCCAAGCCTCTTGCAGGGGACTGTCCAGGGAGGAGTCTGGGAATCTTCATTTTCACCCCTGCTCACAGTTGGGCAAGTTGTGAAGGTTGTTCTCCACAACACCACACGTGGGGCAGCTCAGGTGCTTCTGGAAGTGTCTGCAAGGCACTAGATCAGTGGCCGAGATTTGTTCAAACCTTCTTCAAAATTAGCTCATTTGTAGCTGTTTTCCCTTGCTGGTTTCTTAGAATTTAAAACAAACAAAACAAAACAGAAACCATTAGCCCAGCAGATGGCAGTGTCTGATCAGGAATCTTGTGGACCAGCTGCCACAGGAAGCTGCTCCCCTATAAAGAGAGGATTTTTTCTTGGAAAATGCAAAAAAACATGCTAAAAAGACTTTGCGTTGCAAATTCTCAAGGTACCTCTACGCTGGCAGAAAATCATCTCAGGAAAATTTTATTCAGGGTCATCCAAGGCATGGCTTCCCCTTGTTCATCCTGATTTTTATCCTGCCATTTTCTTAGAAAATGCAAAAAGACACTGTGTCTTCTGTTGCTGTGACAGCTCTGATTGGGTCCACCAGGTGGGGAATGGGTCAGGTTACTTTCCAGAGAAAAGGCACAGACATCTGGTACTGATATGCTGATGAATACGCGCTCAGCTGCTATGGAAATCTTGGTGGGGGGTGGGGTGGGGTGGATAAGGGCGGGTTTCTGCTGGTTCACTTGGCTGGAAGGAGGAGAAGCAGAGAGCATGAGGGCTTCTTTCTTGACTCACCAGCTCTTCTAGGGATCACAGGTCTTCCCTCCTCACCTCTCCTGTCCTCTGCTTCCCTCCTCACCCTTCCTATCCCCTCTCCTCTTCTCTCTCTACACTCACTCGTATTCTATCATTCTCTCTATGGGGTACAGTGCCAGCCAGCCAACGGACTCCCTGTCCCGGTAGAATTTATAACTCTGTAGTTATCAACAGGGAAAGATGATTTCCAGGGTGGGGAGCAGGATGTTCAGTTCACATCATCTGTGTCTCCCCACAGTTAGAGTTTCTGTGTTCTGGGGTCTACCAAGTAAAGGACACCCCTTCTGGAGAACTGAGTGCAGTGGGACCAGCTCTGGCAATGCCTGTTTTTTCATTTTATTGAGGTCACAGTAGTTTATAACATTATATAAATTTCAGGTGTATATCATTATATTTTGACTTCTGTACAGACTACATCGTGTTCACCACCAAAAAGTCTAGTTTCCATGTGTCACTGTACCCATGTGGCCCTCTGTCCCTTATGCCTTCCCCTGCCCCTCTGGTAACCACTGATCTGTTCTCTGTATTTTTGTGTTCCTTTGTTTATCTTCCACATGTGAATGAAGGCACATGGTAATTGTCTTTCTCTGTTTGACTTATTTTGCTTAGCATAATACTATCAAGGTCCATCCATGTCGTCAAAAACAGCAAGATTTCTGCTTTTTTATGGCTGAGTAGTATTCCATTGTGTAAATATACCACATCTTCTTTATCCATTCATCCTTCCAAGTCTTGGCTATTGTGAATAAAGCTGCAATGAACATAGGGGTGTATATATCTTTTTGAATTAAGTTTCAGGTTCTTTGGATAAATACCCAGAAGTGGGCTAGCTGGTTCATATGATATTTCTGTTTTTAATTTTTTGAGTAATCTCCATATCGTTTTCTATAACGGTTGTACCAGTTTTCCCAATGTGAGGGGCATCTTACTGTCTGTAGAAAACTTTTGCCATCTCGTTCCTTTTTTTGGAGGAGGGGAGAGCCTGCAGAGCCGCTGCAATGTAGTTTAAAGGAATGTAAACATCCTGCTTATTTCACCCAAGCTGCTTGGGATGGGGAAGCAGGGACTGGCCTGTTCAGTTTCCATGATGGGAGGCAGGCTCTGATCCATGGAATGTGTGGAGTGTTGGCGGGGGTGGTCCTCAAATCCCAGAAAGAGCTGCAAAAGCTCTGTGGGCCCTCCCTTCCCCCACCAAAAAGGAAACGCAAAATTTTTCTGTAGACAGTAAGATGCCCTCCATCTTGGGTCCCAGCCACTCAAGCCAATTCTAATCTCTTAACTAAAATCTTCTAAACCCAAGCAATGCACTAACTCTTCAGCATCCCCTCCTCACTCCTGCATCCTTTAACTGCTTTTTGTGTGTTTCTCCTACAGGGAGTAAGAAACACAACTAGAGGTCTAGAGGTCGTATCAACCGGCAGGACCCAGATCTCTATCCATCTTCAAAACCTGCACAGATTTTCCTCCCTGCATTTTGCTTCTCAAGCAATGATGCGACTGCTAGGTTCCCACACTGGTCCATTTGTTCTAGAACATTCTTTCTCTTTTGTATCCTTTGAGCTTTTCCTTCCTTTCGGCCACTGTCCTCATGTTCACATTGTGCTTGATCTTTGTCTCTCACATGTTTGTGTTTTGTTTTATGCTGTTGAGCTGATTTTCCTCCCTTGATTAAATTCATCCTCAGGGTGGAGATGAGTCCATCCCTGCATCCCCACAGCATAGAGGTCCGGTGTTGGGCACTCGGACCTGGGCAGGGGTCAGGAAGAGGGGCTTTTGTTTGCTGGGCCTGGAGGGGACCGTGGGGTCTGTCAGATAGTCAGTCTTCCTAGTGGGTAGTCCTTGTTAGTAGCCAGTGAGCCTAAACTGGCCAAAAGCATAGGTGTTCCTCCCCTAAAACAAAGCCGGCAGTGACAGGCGAATGAGAACAGGACGCGAGGGAGCAAGCTTCTCCTCGCCAAGTGCTGCGAGCCTTGTCCTCCCTACCTCCTGTGTTTATCAAGGTTGCTCTCTCAGGGGCCTGGAATGAGCACCAGACCAGAGAGTCCAGTTGAGATGAAGGCCTAGGCTACATTCTCACAAAATCCTGGCCGACTGGACCCCGCTGTCCCCTGTCCTTCATTCCAGGACCTGGAAATCTGCATGGTGGCTCCTGCAGCTGCGCCTGGCGCATGGGCTCCCCGGATGCTGCCCGGGGAGAGCTGCTGCCCCCGGAGCGCCTGGGGCTTCACCCAGTACAATGGACAGAATAGCTCCTATTGGACAACATTGTCCACGGATTCATGTAGCTTGTCTGAGTCGGGAACAGAGACACCCACATCAACACATCGCGCAGCTTCCTCCCTGGGTTTTGGCAGCATCTCCAGGTGGAACATGTCACCCAGCATCCGGCCGATGAGAGGCGTTGGAGAGGAAGACACTTTCAGTGGTTTACTTACAAAGAGCTAAAACTTACGGGGACTTCAGGGGTCTACCAATTTCTGTATCTAAAATTGCCCATCTCAGCTGTGTGTCCTTGGCTGAGCAATTTTGTGTGTGTAAAGTTAAATATGGTCCCAACTGTTTCCGGTTCAAATACAAGACAGCAGACAGATGAAAAAGCCCTGGGTTCTGGATCCAGTTAGGATGAGGTCATTGGGTTGGGCTAATCCAATAGGACTGTGTCCTTATACAAAGGAGAAGATGACGTGAAGTGACACGGGGAGAAGCGGGCCATCTACAAGCCAAGGAGAGAGGCTTGGAACAGACCCTTCCCCTGTGTATGAGGAAGTTCACCTCTAGAACTCTGAGACAATGATGTCCCTTGTCTAAGCCGCCCAGTCTGCGCTCATTTGCTACAGCAGATCTAGTAAACTCATACCCTGTATTCCTGAATGGCCCTCAGTGTGGGGAGTTCACAGTTGTATGAGGCATTCAGGTACACAAAATATAACCACAGCTCAAGACGGCAAGTGTTGGAAAGATGCTTCTCATGAAGGAGATTTGGGTGCACAGGGGCAGAGGGGCCAAATATTCTTGGCAGGAGAAGGAAGGCTTCAAACCTGGAGTGAAGTCTTGCAGAATGGCTAAGAGGGAGCTGTGGCAGAGACAGTGATTAAATGCACTGGAAGAACAGAGAACATTCCTCGCAGATGCCTGGGGACATGGAAGGGGTTGGTGCCACCTGTGTGCCATCAGGGGATGCCAAGGTCCACAGGTTACTAAGTGTTCCTTTATAGAATAACTTTAAATGGCTTCATAAGTTTGTTTTTATTATATCATAATTCTATTTAAAGCTGTCTTTTTTCCTATTTTTTTCCTAGTATGAATAAGTTAGTTATGGGCATCATAATGGCTAAATTCTGATGCATATTTGTGTTTGTGGTTTAGGATAAATTAGTTCTCGTATAATCTTAAATGTCAAAATCCATTTAAATTGTTTTGTATCTTTAAAGTCATTACTCTTAAGAGAGAAGAGACGAACAGAGACATGTTCAGGGGAGTGACCAAACCAGGAGAGTGACCTTGTTTTGTAACTGGATACACATCAACTACCAGGGATGTGGATCTGAGGCAAGTCCACACCCTCCATGTGCCACCAGGAAGAGGCAAAAGGATTCAGGATGCCTTGCAAAGGCAGGTAGCAGCCTGTCTATTGTTGGCACTGAGAAGTGTCCTATTGGCTGGAGTGCAGCAAAGCCGTTTGGGTTTTTAGCTGTGGAAGATGAAAAGTTCTAAGCTAAGCAAAGGGAAAGCACATTGCCACACAGCCCCAAATTCTAATGAAGACCCACCTAATCAGAAGGAAAAATGCTGGAAGGCCAATCACTGGCACGAGGTCTTTCATCTCAGACTCTAGACATAGGCTACACACAATGCCTACCTGCTTGAGTTGAGGCTATTCATACGGCCACGGCAGCCATGGAGAGCTGCTTGACTTGGTGGTTCTGCTTCAACGGCCCAAAATAAGTGAATTGTTTGTTGAAAGCCCACCAAAGCATCCCCCTCCTGTCTGGTTAGGACTCCACACCTGTGCCATGATAGCCAGCACTGCAGAGCAACGCTGCCGGGAGAGAGATGTGAGCTGCTCTTGGCTTCGTGCATACAGTGCCACGGCTGACATGTGCAAGGACCACAGCGTTTGGCACACAAATGCTACGTTCAATTGTTGCATGACAGGTATTTACAGCTTCTGATAGTCAAAGAGAAAAACACTTGCATTTCAGATTCTGCCCTGAGTACTTGGCGTAGGGTGGATACTTACGTCGTTTCCTCTAGAAAATAGCTTTCCTTTTCTTATTTATCATAAAGATTAAAGTTGGGGAAAACTTTTAGCCAAATTATCCTCATGAGATTAGAAGAAAAAAACAGAACCCTACCTTTTTACTTGTCACACGCTAATCTCTTTTATATGACAGCTTATTGAGATACAATCCACACAGCGTACCATTCATCCATTTAAAGTGTACAATTCAATGGTTTTAATACATTCGCAGGGTTGTAAATCCATCACCACAATCAATTTTACAACATTTTTGTCACTCCAAAAAGAAACTCTGTACCCCTAAGCAGTTTCTCCACTTTTCCCTCACACCCCGCCCCCCCAAAGACTTACCTACTCTCAGCCTTAGGCAACCACTAATCTGCTTTCTGTCTCTATAGATTTGTCTATTCTGCACATTTAATGTAAATGGAAGCATAGAATACGTATCGTCTGTGACAGGCATCTTTCACTTGACATGTTTTCAAGGCTTGATCCTGTTGTAGCGTGTGTCAGTGCTTCATTCCTTTTTACTGTCAACTAATATTCTGTTTTATGAATATATCACCTTTTGTTTATCTATTCATCTTTAAACTGACATTGTGTTGTTTCCTTTGACTTCTTGTCTGTTGTGAATAATGATGCTGTGAACATTTGCCTTCAAGTCTTTGTGTGGACATATGTTTTCATTTCTCTTGGATCTATACATTAAGGGGTAGAAATGCTGGTTCATATGGCAACTCTATGTTTAACTGTTTTTCTTCTTTTGAGGAAGATTAGCCCTGAGCTAAATCTGCTGCCAGTCCTCCTCTTTTTGCTGAGGAAGATTGGCCCTGAGCTAACATCCGTGCCCATCTTCCTCTACTTTACATGTGAGATGCCTGCCACAGCATGGCTTGACAAGCAGTGCATAGGTCCGTGCCCAGGATTCGAACCGGCAAACCCCAGGCCGCCGAAGTGGAGCGTGTGAACTTAACCGCTGCACCACTGGGCCGGCCCCTCTATGTTTAACCTTTTGAGGAACTGCCAGACTGTTTCCAAAGTGGCTGTACCATTTTACATCTGCACCAGCATTGCCCGAGGGCTCCACTTTCTCCACATCCTCGCCAGCCTGTTGTTGTCTGTCTTTTGATTCCAGCCACCCTAGAGTGTAGAGTGGCATCTCACTGTGGTTTTGATTTATGTTTCCCCGACAGCTAAAGATGTTGAGCGTCTTTTCATGTGCTTACTCGCCATATGCATATTTCTTTGGAGAAATTCTATTTAGATTCCTTACTGATTATAAAAATTGTATTGTCTTTTTATTCACATGTTAATATTTGCAATATTTTATGAAATGTTCCCTGTAATTATTTTCATGGAAGATCTCTGGGTAGTAATCTCTTTCCTAGCACTCATGGGAGAGGCGGAAACACTCTCACAACAAAATCATATAAAGAAATTTAATTAATAGACATCAACACATGTATCAAGCCTTGAGTCAGCTGTTGTGTGTGCTACTGTCTTCTAGGCCATATCAACATTCACTCTGCCCACATGTAGCAATCTGAGGCATGCATTGGTGAGGGAAATTATTATAGAATCGTTGGATAGCAATCAGATAGTATTTATCTAAATTAAAAATGTGTACATTTTTACACAATAGTTTCACTTCTAGAAAATCTTCCTACAGATATACATATGTGCAAAGACATAACTACAAGAATGTTGAACACATTTTTGTGATAGAAAAAGACGGGAGAAAACCTGGAGTTGCGTAGCTAGCAGAGAAGGTAAATAATTTATGGACCATCCATACACTATGAACCATTGAAAAGAATAAAAGCTCTATATATAATAACACAGGATAGTTTCCAAATATATTGTTAAAAATAACACGAGGTATAGAAGAGTGGATAAAGCAAAACAATCTGTGTAAAATAGGGCTATGTATACATATGCATATCTGTATATGCATTAAATATTTCTGGAAGAATGCACAAGAGAGCACTCATAGGTCACTCGAGGGAAGTAAATTTATTGTTCACTGTATATCTTTTTGTATTATTGCATTTTTATAGCATGCATATATTATTTGTTCAGTAAAATACTTCTTAAATACATTTAAATAGACATGGTACTTCTCAGGCTTTGAGATTGCTGTAGGATTCCTTCCCCTAACTAAGAATTATCACAAGACCAGCTTGTGACATCTCTGCCCCACCCCCACCCAGTGACTTACAGTGAAGCAAATCCCAGACCTCATATCATTTCATCCATTTTCACTCTCATCTCTAACAGATACGACCCCTTTTTAAAACACAATAAAAAATGCTTTATGATGCCTGAATGAATTAACAGCTATTCCTTCCATTAACAAATGTCCGGTCAGTGTGTAGCTCTTCCCAGATGTCCAGTCATTGTTCTTTTCAGTTGGCTCCTTGGGTCCACACGTTGCTGCTGATGGATGTATTTATTTCTGATGTCCTTCTAATCTTTAGGTTCGCCTTCCCTCTTGTTTTTTTCCTTTGCGCCTTATTTGTTAAAAAACTGCATTATTTGTCCTGTCATCTTCCTGGAATACCGGATTTTGTTGATTTCATCCCTGTGGTGAAGTTGACCATACTGTCTGTCTGGTCCTACCCAAGGCCTGGTCAGGTTAGGCACCCCTGTTGCTAGGAATTCTGGTCAATTGTGCACCCATGTGCTCCGTCTAGTACCTCGTGGGGAGGAGCGGAATTGCTTCCTAATGTTGAGTTTGATTAGTGCCACAGATGAGGTCAGTCTGATCCACCCCTTGTGAAGGGGCCCACCAGCTATTTACCCAAGGGTCTGACAGCAACTAGTGATCATTGCCAGATCTTTTTCACTAGGAATTGCAAGGCAGTTGTATTCTATTCTTCTTTCTGCAGACTTGGCTTAAATTTTTCAACTGAGACACAGTTCTTAAGACAGCAAGATAAATGCGTGTTTCCCCTTTTTTTTAAACCAGTTTTCAGGATCATGAGTATCTTATACCTACATAATTCTTTTCTACAGTTGCTATTTTAAATGGTGTTGTTTTGTGATTTTCAAATTTCAATTATTCATTGTTGTAATAGGAAACCAATTAACTTTTAGATATTAAACTTGCATGCTATGATCTTGCTATTCTTGTTTATTAGTTCTAGGAGTTTTTTTTTTTTTTTCGGTCAATCCTTTGAGATTTTCTATATAGACAATCTTGTCATCTAAGAACAAAGACTGTTCAATTTTTCTTTCCCAATCTGTACATCTCTTATTTCCTTTTCTTGTTTGCATTAACTAAGACTTCCAATATGATGCTGAATAAGAATGGGGAGAGGGCACATGCCTTGCTCCTGATCTTAGGGGGAAATCATCTAGCTTCTCCCCATTAGGTAGGACATTAGCTGTAAGATTTTCTAAACATTCTGTATGGAGTTGAGAAAGTTCCCCTCTATTCCTTGCTGAGAGTTTTTATTGTGAACAGGAGTTGAATTCTGCAAATGCTTTTGCTGCATGAAGTGATAGGATCATATAAATTTTCATCTTTAGCCTGTTAATGTGATGCGTGGATTATACTGACTGATTTTCTTACGGTGAACTAGCCTTCCGTACCTGAAAAATGTCCCACTTGGTCGTGGCATGTAGTTATTTTTGTACATTGTTGGATTCAATTTGCTAATATTTTGATGAGGATTTTTGCAACTATGTACATGAGAGATATTGGTCTATAGTTTTCCATTCTTGTAATGTTTCGTCTGGTTTTGGTGTTAGGATAATGCCGTCATCATAGAATGAGTTAGGAAGTATTCTCTCTGCTTCTACTCTCTGGATGTGATTGTGGAGAACTGCTATGATTTCCTCCTTAAATGTTTGGTAAAATTTACCCGTTCGTCTGTCTGGGCTTGGTGTTTGTTTTGTTTTGGAAGGTCATTAATTATCAATTGACTCAATTTCTTTGAGAGTTATGGGCCTATTCAGAGTATCACTGTGTAAGTTTTGGTTGTTTATAACTTTCAAGGAATTGGTATTTCATCTAAGTTATCAATAACACATAGAGTTGTTCATAGTATTCCTTTATTATCCTTTTGATGCTCATAAGATCAATAGTGATGACCCCTCATTGATTTCTGATATTGATAATTTGTATCTTCTTTTTTCTTCTTTTTGATTAGGCAGGCTAGAAATTGATCAATTTTAGTAAACTTTTCAAAGAACCAGATTTGGATTTCATTGGTTTCCTCTATTGTTTTCCTGTTTTCATTTTCATTTATAACTTAAATTTTATTATTTTCTTGTACTTGCTTTAGGCTTAAATTGCTCTTCTTTCCTTAGTTTCCTAATGTGGAAATCTCTTTTCTTTTCGAACACATGTCTTTATTGCTATAAATTGCCCTCTAAACACTGCTTTGCTGCCTCCCACAAATTATGATAAAGTGTTTTCATTTGCAGTTAGTTCAAAATATTTTAAATTTCTTTTGAGACTTCTTCTTTGACCCAAGCGTTACTTAGAAGTATGTTGTTTATATCCAAATATTTGAGTATTTTGTGGCCTTCTTTCTCCTGTGGATTTGTAGTTTAATTCAATTTTGGTCTGAAAACATCCTTTGTATAATTTCTATCCTTTTACATTTGTTAAAGTTGTTGTATGATCCAATAGGTGGTTTATCTTGGTTAATGTTCCATGCTAGTTTGAGAAGAATGTTTTCTGCTGTTGGGTGGGGTGGTCTATAAACGTCAATTAAATCAAGCTGATTGATAGTGCTGTTCAGATAAACTACATCCTTACTGATGCTCTGCCTGCTTGCTCTGCCGATTCCTGGAGGAGGGGTGTTAAAGTCTACAGGTATAATCGTGAAACCATCTATTTCTCCTTTCAGTTCTATCAGTTTTTGCTTCATGTTTTGATGCTCAGTTGTTCGGCACTAGATGTTTAGGATTTTTATGTCTTCTTGGAAAATTGATCCCTTTATCATTATGTAATACCTTTATTTTCCATGATAATTTTTCATTATTCTCTACTTTGCTTTGTCTGAAATTAATCTAGCTCCTCCAGATTCCTTTTGTTTAGGGTTAGCATTCTTTATTTTTCCTCTATCTCTTTCCTTTTAACCCTTCTGAGTCTTTATACTTGACGAGGTGGGTTTCTCACAGACAATGCAGAGTCAGGTCTTGTTTTTTCATCCACTCTGACAACCCGTCTTTTAATTGGTGTGTTAAAATCATTCTGAGTTAGAGGGATTACTGATGTAGTTGGATTAACATCTAACATGGCTATTACTGTTTTCTATTCATTGCACCTTCTCCTTGTTTTTTTATTCTCCTCTTTCGCTGCTTTCTCTGTTTTTTTTTTTGTTTGTTTTTATTTTGAGGAAGATTAGCCCTGAGCTAACATCTGCCACCAATCCTCCTCCTTTTTCCTGAGAAAGACTGGCCCTGAGCTAACATCTGTGTCAATCTTCCTCTACTTTATATGTGGGACACCTGCCACAGCATGGCTTGACAAGCAGTGTATAGGTCCTCACCTGGGATCCGAACTGGCAAACCCAGGGCCACTGAAGCAGAACGTGCAAACTTAACTGCTGCACCATCGGGTTGGCCCCTTTCTCTGGTTTTCATTCAGCATTTTCTATGACTCCGTTTTATCTCTTCTACTAACATATCAATTATCCTTCTTTAAAACTTTAAAAAATTGTTTCCTAGAATTTGCAATATACATTTTTAGCAAAAGTCTCCCTTGAAATAACAGTACCCCACCTGACTTGTAGTGCAGGTGCCTCCTAGCAGTATTCCCAGTTCCTCCCTCCTGTTCCTGAGACACACCGCATGCGTTTCACTTATCCATATGCTACAACCGCCCAATGTATGCTACTATTATTACTTTACACAGTTCTCTTCCAGATCAATTAATAAGAAAAATAAAATATTTTGTTTACTTTCATTTATTCCTTCTATGATGCACTTCCTTCTTAATATAAATTAGAGTTCCTGATGTGTATCGTTATCTTTCTCCCTGAAGAACTTCTTTGAACATTTCTTCCAGAGCAGGTCTGCTCGAAATGAATGTCCTCAGTTTATCTTTGTCCAAGAAAACCTTTATTTCTTTATTTCTCTTTCATTTTTAAGGATAAATTCGCCATCCTAGAGTTCCATAGGTTGGTGTTTTTCTTTTCAGTATTTTAAATATTTCACTTCATTCTCGTCTTGCTTACATGGTTTCTCAAAAGAAATCCACTGAAATTCTTATCCTTGTTCCTCCATAAGTAAGGTGTTTTTCCCCCTCTGGTTTCTTTCAAGATTTTCTCATTGTCTTTGGTTTTCCGCATTTGAACATGAAATGCTTAGATGTAGATTTTTTGATGTTTCTCCTGCTCGGTGTTCTCTGAGCTTCCTGGATCTGTGGTTTGCAGTCAAGTCATTAATTTTGTAAAATTCTCAATCATTATTACTTCAAATTTTCTTCAGATCCATTTTCTCTTCTCTTTCCTTCTGGTAGTCCCATTATGTATATGTCACATCTTTTGAAATTGTCCCACATTTCCTGAATGTTCTGATTTTTTTTCTCTCTCTTCTCATTTTAATTTGTTTCTATAGAGCTGTCTGTAAGATCGCTGATTTTTGGCCATACCCCGTGTACTGATGAGCCCATCAAAAGCATTCTTAATGGTTATAGTGTTTTGGATTTCTAGCAATTCCTTTTAATTCTTTTTCAGAGTTTCTATCTTTCTGTTTCCATTACTCATTTATTGCATGCTGTCTACTTTTTCCAGGAGAACACTTAAAATGTTAATCGTACTTATTTTAAATTCCCTATCTGGTCTGATAATTCCCAGATCTGTGTTTTACCTGTGTCTAATTTTAATGCCTACTTTGTCTCTTCAGATGTGTTTTTCTTGCCTCTATCATGCTTTGCTGTTTCCTTGTTGAGAGCCCAGCATGATGTACTGGGGTATCAGAGCTGAGATAAATAGGCTGGAATCCACTGTGATGTTAATGGAGCCCTGCTGGTGTGCCCCTAGCATTTGATGTCAGACAAAACTGGAAACTAGGGGTAGGACAAGGAAGACTCTGGCTTTGCATGATGACATCAAGTGGAAAAAGGAAGAAGCACCAGAAGAGGGGCAGGACAAAGGGTCAGGAGCCAGAACTTGTCCAGCACTGCCTCTCCCAGCCCCAGGAGAGCTCTGCCCTTTTCTCCTTGGTTTTGCAAAGGCGCACGCTTATGACTTCGAGTGATAACATCATTGTGCTTGGAGAGAACTGCCTGTCTAATATCCTAATATTTAAAGAAATGTATTTGCTAGTGCTGCATATAAGAATTTCAATCCATAAATTCTGCATGTGCAGGAAATGCAACTTTATTTTTTCATCCTTGAGCACAATTTCTGTTTTAAGTCCTTTAATTTCTGAAACTTAGCGTTTGACAACTCGGGGTCTCCTCACTCTATCCTTTGTTCCCAGGAATTGCCCCAAGCCTAAGGATTTATGATTTTAGTAGTGATTATCTGGGCTGGCAGGCCCTGAAGGCTTCTTAATTCTGCCTGTTCTTTAATTGTTCCAGCACACGGTGATGACTGTGTCCTTCAGTGTTCCCAACCTTTTGTCATCCCCAGTTCTGAACTTCTTCTGGATCTGGCTAAACTTCTTTATATTTCCATGCTATTTTGGGGCACACAGGAAATCATTTACGTTTCTGCAACAATCTGTGGCTATAAGAAGTTCTTTGAAGCTGTCGCAGCCTGTTCTAAGCTGCTGCTCCCTTGCCCTGCTAGAGCTCAGGGAGATGGCGAAGGCTTTGCTCCCTTGGGAGTTCTGCCCTCGGCTCCCCAAACCTATCCAGCTTGTTCTTTTCTCAACCTAGATCTGCCTTGGTGGGGCCATGACGCTCAGTCCCCATGTCAATAATGCCAGGATATCCAAGCTTCGTCATCTCTTTCTTCCTCCTACAACTTGGGGAATTTTCCTCTATTCTGGAGATCAGGAAGAGTCATCCCATATTTGTCGACTTTTGAGAGTTGTCTCTTTTGTGTTCTATCTTCTGCTATCAAAACCCTTTCTTGAGGCAAAAGTGTATCAGTTTCCAACTTGAATGTCAAAGGGGAAGGAAATATCAGGAGTGAAATATGCTTTGGCGAATACGACTAAGTGTTGTTCCACCGTATTTGTCATGCGGGTTGCTACCACACTGAAACCGAACACGAAAATGACCAGTGTGCCACACAATTACTGGAACAAAGAACACAGGAGGTCCAAAGCTCTCAGGCGTGAAGAAAGCAATTTGGGTTGAAATGATGTTTTTGAATTTCCTTTTGTGATTCATTATTTCTGCTATTGAGAGGGATGAGTGTATGTGGAAAGTTGTTATAATACAGAGCAACAAAAAAGCCTGAGAAATGTCTAAACATCCACAGAAATGATGTGGTGAAAGTGTGGACCAAAGAGAAATCACTCACTTTGGGTGGTAAAGTAATGTGAACCAGCAACGGGCAGAAAAATGGTTAAAATAATAATGGATTCCATTTCTGTGGGCTGACAGTGGCCCCCGGTGCTCTGCCAGGCTCTTCATCTCATGAGGATAAAACTAACACATATTAAACTTTTACCGTGTGCCAGCCATTTGGCTGAATGCTTCATATGGGTTAATTTATTTATTCTTCACAACCTGAGAGAGGTCACATAAACCGTCAAACATCCCAGAGGTAGGTGGAGCTGGCTTCAGCCCCAGGTCTCTCTGATTCTCAGGCCTGCATTACTTCCCGTCCTGGGAGCAGCCTTCCTGCTTGTCACTGGGGGATACAGATGTTGTACTCACGCGCTAGACCAGACCATTTCCCATGGTACACTGGGACGTGAAGGGTCGTAACATCTCTGCCAAGAGCGTGCCTGGGATTTCAAGCAGCAGAGACTGTAGAGTTATGTTTAGACAATATATGGACTGAGCAAAACATCATACAAATTTGTTCTCTAGAGGAGAGTAAATTTGGCTGCTATTTTTACACTTTGACCTTGTGAGTTTTATTTTTCATTAACCATTTTACAAAACCTGAGTAAAGACTTTTAAATTTTTGAAGGAAAAATTCTTCTACCCTTGATGTAATTGTCAGTGGATATTAGTCTTTTAACTGCTATATTCCCCTGCTTACAATGCACATAGTATCTGACAGATCAAAATTGAGGTGTCTGAGCAGATAGCACAGACCATCTAAGCTTCGTTACACTTGGACTTGAAACTCACACCATCAGAGGAAAGACTTCAGACAGCTCTGTTGGATAGGAGGTTTGCTCGTCCATTGACAGCCATGGAACAGAGCACACTCTTATCTTCACACGGACATTACACAAACAACCAGGCACGGACCTCAATGTCTTGTCTATTCCCTCTTAATACGATTCCTTGTGGTCTGACTGACAATCTTCACATTGCCCTGGATTGAATCCTTTGGGCTTTCTGGCATCTGATCAGCAACTGTTCGGTGTCTCTGATCTATATATCTGTTCTTTTCTAGCCTGATAGAATTCTCTGTTCCTTCCTTACAGGAAATGTGTCCCCTTGCTTCTCAGACTAGCCAGCGTCATTGCATTCCTGCCTGCCTGCCTCTCTTTCATTTTCATTGCAGAAAAGAGGAAAATGGTATCTGCCTTTCCCAAGATTCCAGAGTTATTGCAATGATCAAATGAAGTCATTAGGTCAAATGGAGTTAATATTGAGCACCAGGAACTCTGTAGGATATTAGCACAATCGAGCCCTCGATTCTGCCACCTAATGGAGAAGCAAACCCTGTACGTATGTACTTCATGGATTCATCCTGAGTTTTTCTATATTGCCCTGCCACACCGTGGGAGTGGATTTATGTGGAAATGAGATTCTCTGTAATGGATAAGAATCTTTGATAACTGCCCCTCGTGTTAGCACATGGAACCAGGATCAGCCACAGAGGGTGAGTACATGGTTTCTTCCACAAAAATCTTTGCTCCATCCTCATAATTTGCAAACTGAACTTGCAATTTAGGAAGGAAGACAACAATTCCATTAAAGATAGAAGCATATATCAAAAACATTCTCAACAACTCCAAACTGCTGACACAAATGGTTTTCCACTCCATTTTCTGTTTTGTCTTATAGGTGCTGGGTAGTTAAAAAAAAGTCACCATTCAGAAATTGAAAATACAATTTAGAAATTGTATCTTATCAGTAAAGTGCTTACAAATGCCATTTATTATCTGATTTGCCAATCTCTTTTTTATATCTGATTGGTCAATCTCTCTTTTATAAGAGACATACGAGGGAAATATTGTGCAAACGTATAAATATATCTATGTGAAATTGTTCTCAGTATTGCTGAAAATAGTAACAAACTGGATTCAACCTAAATATCCAGCAATAGAGGATTGTTAAAATAGTATATGATATGTCCATATATTAAACAACAAAATAACTATGCCTCCATTAAGTAATTTTTAAAGAAATCTCTCATTTATACCTTCACCTGTGTTTTTCTTTTATATCAATATCTGGAAAATAATATACACTATGTTAAAAGTGTGTCTCCCTGGTGTCGGGATTTTGAGTGATTTTAATGTATTTATTACATTACTGATAACACATGCTATAATTTCAAAATTTAAAAAATATATGTAACATAAAAATACAAATACTGCTAAATATATGGAAATAATTATTCTTAATAACTATTAATTAATAAAAGTCTAAAAAAGGCATTAAACTGTTCTGCAACTCCCCTTACTTGCTAGATAAGAGAATTGTTCTATGTGTTAGAACGAAAGCAAGACAAAGCTTTCCTTCTAAACTGAGATGGCTGTGGCTTAGCCCGGGCCGCTCATAATCACCTACTTAGCACAGAGCTTAGTCAAAAAAGTCTTTTAGCTTTTGGTGTTGTAAATGTCATGGTTCTCTTTCCAAGGACACTCTCTGTGAGAAATACTTTCTTGGCACTGGACATTAAGTAATTATTAACTGACATGTTGCACTTAATAGTTTGTGGTCTCAGTTGTAGTTTATGTGAAAAGTTTGACTACAACTCTAAAACACCTCATCGTTTGGGTTGGGGAGCTTGTCTTAAAACTAACCAGTAGAACAGTTGACTGGTTAGTGTTAGAGCTTCCAGACTGGTCCTCACTCGCCTACTGGGGCCTCCCCTACACACCGGGGGTTGGTGTTCCCATTTAGACGTGGGCACAGGTAAGGAAAAATCAGATCTGGCCAGAGGGTGTCCATACATGGAGCCATTTTATGCAGAAAAACCTCTGGAATCTACAAGGAGTTCCAATTAAGCAAAAAGTGACTCTTTCTACGATATTTTTGAGGATGGCAAAGGGACAAGCAAGGGAAACTGGAATGATTTATCCCCAAATGGAGAATATAACTTGTGAAAATGAATCATGAATTTTCTAAAATGTTTGTTACTGGCTGACTAAAAATGGCATTGATTAGCTGAAGAACTCCCAAAGATTACAACACAACTGTAAGGGTATAATAAACTTGGGAAGTTCTTTTTTTTGAAGTATACCTACAGAAGAAGAACAAGCTCCCCCAGGCATGGTTTGGGACCTCACGCGGCCCTCCCATTCAACACTTCCTGTGCTGGCCTCTGTATTGGCTGCAGTCCCCCTACATTGAGGGCACGTCTTTCCAGCCCACGCTACTCCAGCTACACCGACCTTCCTGCTGGAGGAACCATCAAGCGCTGCTTCTTCTGATGGACTTCCTCCTGAGTCCTCAGCAAAACCATGTCTGATCTCCACACCCTGCCACGCAGCCACACGACAGCACAGGCTCCTTCAGGTGACTGAGGACTTTCTGCTTCTCCCATTTCTTTTCATTCTTTGTCACATTCAACTTCTCTGTATCATTTACAACTCTGACCATACCTTCCTTTAGGAAACTCTCCCGTACTCGGCATATGAAGCTCTGATTTTGGGTTTTATCAGCTCTCCTCCCCCTCTTCAGCCATCCTTTTTTCCCATCTACTCCTTAAATGGCACTGTCCTCATGTTTCTAGCTTTGGCTTTCTTTCCTTCCCACATTTTATTTTCTCTCTAGGTTATTTCTATAGACTGAATGCTTGTGTCCTCCCAGAATTCATACATTGAAATCTTAATCCCCAAAGTGGTGATTAGGTCATGAGGGTGGAGCCCTCATGAATGGGATTAGTGCTTTTATCAAAGAGACCTCAGAGAGCTCCTGTCGCCCTTCTCCCCTGTGAGACGCAGTGCTGTCTATGAGCAAGGGGGCTCTCACTAGCCACAGAATCTTTTGACACCATGATCTTGCACTTCCAGCCCCTAGAACCGTGAGAAATAAATGTCTATTGTTTATATGCCATCCAGTCTGTAGTATTTTGTTATAGCAGCCCAAAAGGGCTAAGTTATCTCAGCCTCCCTCTTGACTTCAGCTTCCATCTTCATCTCATAACTGAGAAAGCTACATGTCTCACCCAAACTCTCTTGTGAGCACCAGGCGGAAACTTTCATCTGCCTGCAAGACATTTCCACAAGGATTTTCCACTGCAGTTCCAATGGACTCGCCGTTCCCCGCCCACCCCTGGAAGCATACTGCTTTTCCCATGGTCACATCTCAGTCAGTGAGTCAGTAGCATGCCTTCCTGAGAGGTCCATCCTGGCGAAAACATCCATCCCACTCAACACAGCCCTCCCTCTTGTCTCCCTGTCTTTTCACTGACTGGCTCATTTTGCCACTGACATGTCTCCTGTTTAATCTCCTTCTTTGCTGCGGTATTTCTAACCCTCATCTTTTTTTATCTGGATTACTTCAAAACCTTTGATTTTTATCTTTTTGCCTATCAGACACTCTCTCCTTAGATGAGTCTGAGCTGCCGCTTATCTTTCGCAAGCAAAGACTTGGTCCTATCAGTCTTCTCAGACACTTTTCTGGCTCCCTGCTGCCTGTAATATATGGTATGAGCTCTAGCCAGGCACTTCTTCAAGGCTGTTCCTGGGATCATCCAATCCACCCTCCTCGGTGGGTGTTAGTGAATGCGTGGGCAGCTCTGCCTCTCCTCCCCACTGCCCACGCCCCTACCTTTACTTGAAACGTATTTCCTTTTTCCTCCTGTTCCTGCTCATTCTAATCCAACTTACCCTTCATGACCTAACATAGTCAATTAAGGACGGAGAAATAATGGGACTCAGGCACTGTGGTCTGGGTCCATTTCATGTGCTGATTTAGGACATTTGGGGATTCCTGGAATTGCAAAACTGCTTTCTTCAGTAAAATTATCTCATGACACTTTTCAGCTGTTCTCGTTGGGGAGCTCAGGGAACACCACGGAATAATGTGAAAACTGAAGGGAAGCTATGGAGAGCAATAAAACTCCTAAAGCTGCCAATATTCCTTAACATGGCCATGTGAAATAGAATATCTTTTGTTATATGATGCGTTTTTAAGCACAATTGTGGGGATTACTGTTGTCAATAGAATTCTAAATAGAAATAATTAGAGCCAGTTTTCCAAAGAGTTGTTTCCCAAAGAATTCCCGTGACAGCAAACCAGGTTGAAAAGTAACTCACACGATCAGGGAAAGGGGAATAAGAGAGAAGCTTGTCATCCCTAGACAGATGTAAAAAACAACAAATTCATACGAACAAGTCTGCTAAACCTAATTGCAAAGTCGTATGCTAAGTTTGAGAGAGATGCATGTGGAGGAAGCTGGAAGTCCATATTCTGAGAGCAAGACTTCTCTTTGCCAATAGCTAAAGAAATACATCATTTGATCCCACTGGATCCTGATTTTGCTATCTGAAAAATAGATATTTAGAGATTCTTCCAGCTCTAATATACCATGAGTATTAAATTATTTCAATGCAGTAGGGTCTCCATTAATTGTTGCACTGGTATCATTTGCTTTAGGCAATTACCTCTAGAGAGGGAGAATGGCAACATGCAAGTTCTATCCTCTAGTAGAGGCAGATTGGGGTCGGCAATATACCAGACACATAAACCAAGAAAGGAGCCAGCTAAGACGTGAGGACATGGATGAGTGAGGAGCCGTTCTCAGGGGACATCTACTTGCAGATCTAGTGGCTGAGTCTCTAAGAGTGAGGCTCAGGCTCTCTCTCCTGAGCTCTGTTGCCTGCAGTAATTTTTTATCAATGACTTCAATAAAGGCGTATACATGGCTTTAATAAAGGCATATCAAGATGCTGGAGGGACGATACATACGATGGAAGATATTACCCAGTGTGTTACCTTCCCAGGGCTGCCTTAACAAAGTACTGCAAGCTGAGTGGCTTCAACGACAGAAATTTACTGTCTCACAATCCTGGAGGCTGGACCAAGGTGTCTGCAGGGTTAGTTTCTTCTGAGGCTTCTCTCTGTGGCGTGTAGACAACCACCTTCTCCCTGTGTCCTCACATGGTCTTTCCTTGAGTGAGTCTGTGTCCTCATCGCATCTTCTTATAAGGACACCAGTTACTGGATTAGAGCCCATCCTAGTGACCTCATTTTACCTCAAACACCTCTTTAAAAGCCCTATCTCCAGATAGTCACGTTTTGAGGTCCTGGGCATTAAGACTTCAACATGTGGATTTCAGAGGGACACAATTCAACTCACGATGCCTGTATAAGAAGAAATATACTCATACTTGTTGATAATAAAGGAAGTCACTGCCTTGTGAATAGTGACATGAAATAATTAAGCACACCTGGATACAAATCTCAGCCTTCCACACTTTATTATTCCACACAATAAAGTGTGTCACTGCCAAGAATGGAAAATTTCAGTTTTTTATCTGCAAGGTATGAGTAATAATCCTACACCAGATAGTATGAATTTTAAATTTAACTTCTGAGGTAGCACCAGGAATAGTTTACTTACATAGAATATAACATTTAAATTCCTCTTCAGGAAGCTCATAGTAACCTTGTTGTTGTCTTAGAGGCATAAAATTGAGAGTGATTCAATCAGATATGATAGCATTAAGAAAGAAGAACTGCAATAATAGGAAAAAACTCCTTGCTTGAATTATGAACCAAAACCTTATCAGAGCTTAATTTTCCTAGATCTTTTATGGATATTTCATGCAAAAAACTTATTTACCGCCAGTCATGACTCAACACCTAGCAGTGGGAAAAAACACTGAATTCTTTTTACTTGTCACAGCATTGTGTATTTGACTCATTCTTAAGGAAATAAGCAAGATTTAATTTGGAAAAAAAAGCAGGATTTTTAAAATCCCAGAGACTGTGATTCGGCTTTGCATTGTTTCCATAAGAAAGCATTCTATTTCCATGGGTAATCACTAGGTACTTCTGAACACTAATTTTTATCATTGGTTATTCTGAACACAGGGATTTTCATGAAGACATTACGATTCCATTTTTGAAATACTTCTTGACAAATTTTTCTGTTAATATCTTTCCAAATTTTATTGGCCTTTTTTTTCTCCTTTCAGTGCCAAAATACATATAGTGAAAAAAAGCAGGTAATTTGAATATGTCCTGAGACAAATCATTATAATGTTAAGATGTACAATGGGAGATATACTGTGTTGCAGATAGAATCTGAATGCTGGATTAGACATTTTTCTTTTTCAACAATCACGGGCACCATTTATACATTTTTCCATTTGCATCAGGCAGTTCTGAAAGACAGACATTATATTGCAATTTTAAGTGAGCCAACCAAAGATCTGATGGGTTAGGTTATTAGAACCAGTTCACTAGGTAAGTGAGGTTTGACCCAGGTTGCTAAATCTAAAGTTTTAAAGTTCTAAATCTAAATCTTTAAACTCCATCAAGCTGGAAACCCACTTCCTCTATTAGCCACCACTGTACAAGGGGCTTAGGAGCTTCTGGAAGGAAGAAGAAGCCTTTAAAATGAGCTCAAAGCTCCAGAAAAGCGTTGGTGCTCAGGGGAGGGGAAGATTATGCTCAAAAGTATTGAGTGTTGTAATCTTCTGGATCAGCCGCATGACACTCAGATCTGAGGTCTGTGAAGCGCAGTGTGGGTGCAACGTGAGGAAACATATGTAAAAACCACCGAACTAAAATATCTGTAATGCCTTTGAGGCAAGAAGCACACTTATGTGACCCCTCTAACACAGATGGTGTTTCAGAGACGGCAGGGGTCCCTCTGTCACCACCCACTGTGCTGTTTGGAAACCATGAAGCCTTTACTCCTGTGGCACTCTGAGAGTTGCCTTTCTAATTTGTCCATTCTCCTTTCCTAAAGCATGTTGATTTTGCGAGAGGTGATGGTATACCCAGCCCCCAGCAATGAATCGTGGTTGATTTGGACTAATTATGCCCAGTGATGGCAGTACTGTTCCTCTTGGCCACATTCCTGGTTTGACAATTTTCCTGATAGGCATTAGTGAGGCTCAACAATGTTTCTGATTCTTCTCATTCTGGCCCCTGGTTCAGTTGCAAGTCTTTCTCTCCTTGAATGTGTGCATGGCCATGCATTTTGCTTC